>NW_026042313.1:1470000-2177500 GCF_023856365.1 Brienomyrus brachyistius
AGTCTGGAATTTGTAACGCTCCATAGTTTCTGTGTTGACACCATACTGCCTTGGTAGAATGTGCTACACAGGTTGGAGTTGAGCATTGCTGTCTTTAAGTTTTTTTTTTTTTAATACATGCAGTCGTTGCTCTGCACTCTTACTCAAGTACAGTTAAGTACTTTTATGTTAAGTAAGTGGTGTTGACTTATGGCCTGATATTTGTGCCACTATAACCTAAATGTGAATTTTGTATATTTGAATCTGCATTTGCGTGTGGCATTATTTTTGGTAAGATGGGACACTCGTGCTGTGTGAAAGGCTGTCATACTAAATCACATGGTAGAAATGGCAGAAAGGTGGCCCACAACATGAGATTTTTTTGGTTTCCCACTTGGAAAAGAGGATATGGACAGCAGGTAGAGAAGGTAACGAAGAGGCGTCGGGTGGCCTGGGTCGCAGCAACTAGACGGAAGGAGATCACTTTCAACACGATATCTCCCTTAAAGCGTGTTTGCTCTCTGCATTTTCACAAATGCGAGTAAGATGTTTCTTTAGTATTACTGAATATGCGTTCTAAAGTCTTAAGTTGGTGTTTTCACATTGGTTAACCTACGCTAGCAAGCTAACCTCACTACATTGGGTAGCAGAAATTGGTTAATCTGTTCGTGTGAAACTAGGGTTACAGAGTGAATGCTTTTAAAAGACAGAAGTAAACAGCAGAACTGTAATGAGACGTTAATCAGTGCATGTACAGTATGTGTATATTCGCGTGCATGGATTATAAGCCACAATGCTGGGTAAGGCTGTCACTGTGTGCTGTGCCCTGACAAACCAATGCCCAACTATAGTTTAAAAACATTTGCAAGTACGGTTTCTAACGTTTCACATGATGTCTGGAAGGATCTGTATATACTCATTGTATACTAGGGATGGGCATTTTTGATCATATTTCATTTCGAGTAATAAACAGGTTTGAGAAACGAGTACTCGATTAATCGGGGTGGAGTTTAAGCAAGGGGCGGGGTGTTTGCGTCACAGTATACAGTAAACATTTAAAAGAAATAACAGCATGAGGTGAAGCTGAAGCACCTTTTCTACATGACACATTGTGTATAAAATTAATCACACAGCCTAGATACATAAATATGTAAATGTTATATTACAAATTGTATTTATCTACACAAAATGCATACGAGCTTGAACTACGTGCCAATCATAAAACAGTGGATGCGCTTCTCCCGTTACTTTAAAACAACGGCAACTGAAGCCCCACAACCCCCCCCCCCCCCCAGACCCACTCTCTCTGATCAGTTACCTTTTTCTATGTTTATAAAACAAATAAAACACACATGATACTCTGCTTTTCAGTTATTTTATTCAAGTGTTCTTTTTAACAAAACAATTTTTATTTCAGCAGCATCACAACAGCTGTGTATCAAAAAAGTTTTCTGTTAAAGGTTCGCAAAAATAAAGTATAATATAACTTCAAACAACTGTTAAGTAGCCCATAGCCTAACAAAAATTAGAAGCCAGCATAATTTGGCTGTGTAAACTTAAAATAAAATAGCCTGAGTATTTTTACCACAGCTATAAAACTTAAAGATTAGGTAACATAACTTTTCTTTCAAAATGATCAGTCGGTGAAGGTAAATTTATTGGCGCCATAAAGCTGGGATAATTTAACTATGCTGCTTAAACTTAAAACAAAAACAGCCTGAATAGTTTACCATGCATGGCTAAGAAAAATGAACATAAGGACGACATATTTTTATTCAAAAAGATCAGTTGGTCTACATGCTCAGATGAAAGCCGAGTGCGGAGTCTATTTACAATTAGACCAGCGGTGGAAAAAATGCGCTCAGCAGGCACAGAAGTTGCAGGAACAGCCAGGTACCACTGGGCAAGGGTGCTTAGCTTTGCAAATCGAGACTCATTTACTTTCCACCACAATAAAGGATCCTGGTTTACAGAGATGCATGGCTCCCTGAAGTAGCTTTCGATTTCGGTGTCATGCAGAGAAACATCACTCATGCCGTAGTTCTCGCCGAAAAGAGTGTCGAGGGCCGTTGCTGAGTCGGCTTACTTTGTATGGGTCTGACGGGATTTGGGATTGTCTCGCAAAGCTGCTTCAGATTCTCTTTTACTCTCTCCTGAAGCTCTGTCTCAAGAAACTTGAGATGTTTGCAGCGGCTTTGGATCCAAGACACAATCAGAGGCAGATACGCTTTCTCAGCATCCTCACCAACTGCAACTATGCACCGTTTCAGAAATTCGGCTACGGCATTTTTAAATTCAGACACTCTTGGAGACTCACTCCTCTGTGTGTTTTAATGTCTAGTGATGAGACTGTGTGTGATCGGATAGACCATTGAACTGGAAACATGGGTCTCACTGTACATTGTAGTTGTGGCACACTTAAGAGACTTGAGAACAGGTGTCAGTTCTTCCACAGTCTCCCAGTGCTCATCTTTTAGGTCAAGTGTCCTCGCATCCGCAAGTTTTGTAACATTGCGATCGGACAGAACAGCACACACAGACCACCTCTGTTCCAAAAGGCGTTCGAACATGTCACACACCGAATTCCACCGCGTGTGACAATGCTGAATAAGCTTATGGTCGGGTATATTTTGTTCTTGTTGTTTCTGCCTTAGCGCGGCTGTAGCTACTGTGCTGTGGTGAAAATGTGATACCAAGCGGCTACTTGCAGCTATTACATTTTTTTTACAGTTGCAACACTGAAGCCCTCATTGATTGCAAGCTGCAGGGTGTGTGCGAAACAGGGCACTGATTCCCAAAGACTTTGATTTGCCAGAACCATGTTAGCAGCGTTGTCGTGCACACATGCCATTACTTTTTCAGAGCTTAACAGCCACTTTTCTGTTAAATATTTCAGGTAGTTGCCAATGTTAACAGCTGTGTGTCTTTCCTCGAAACCTTGCGTCTCTAATACTGTGCTGTGAATTTTCCATTCATTTATGTAATGACAGGTTAGCGTCATATACGATTCGGTGGTTAGCGAAGTCCACGAGTCCGTAGTTATTGCCAACCGCGCTGGCTTCGACAGACTGTCTTTTAGTGAACAAGCGCATTTTTCGTATAGAGCATCAATCCTTGCAGTGACCGTTTTGCGCGATGGGACAGTATAGTGGGGCTCAACGTAATTCATTAAACGTTTAAAACCTTCAACAAAAGTAATAGGCAGCAAGTCTTCTGCTGTCATTTCTGCTATTAACTGCGTCATCTTCTCTGCCCTGCCTTTGTCGCATTTCTGTCTGATGGTGAAATCTCTTATGCTCGTCTGACTGCTGCTAGTGGCATCGGTAACATCTGCTTTTTTGTGTTTATGTGCAAGATGCTAACGCATCGAGCTCGTTGTGGAGTTGTAGACGAGTGTGGCGCTGCACATCTTGCACTTGACTGTTTTTTCACCAAGTTTTTCAAAGTGTTGCCAGACATCGCTGCGCACTTTAGAAGCCATTTTCGCTCTGTTCTCCGGTCTTGTCTCTAGACCGCAACTTCTCACAGCCGTAACCAATCAAATATTAGACTACCGCCCAAATACCAGCATAACCAATCAGAAAGAATAAAAGTAGTTTGGCTCTAAAAATGCATGTTTTAAAATTAATTGATCGTGCTCTATCGTCGCTGATGGGTTCGAGTAATCGATTAATCATGCACATCCCTATTGTATTCCAAGCCTGTATTCTGCTTGCCACTTAACTTTATTGGCCATATCCATCCATTTTCCAATCCGCTTATCCTACTGGGTCGCGGGGGGTCCGGAGCCTATCCCGGAAGCAACGGGCATGAGGCAGGGAACAACCCAGGATGGGGGGCCAGCCCATCGCAGGGCACACTCCCACACCATTCACGCACACATTCACACCTACGGGCAATTTAGCAACTCCAATTAGACATGGGGAGAACATGCAAACTCCACACACATGTGACCCAGGCGGAGACTCGAACCCAGGTCCCAGAGGTGTGAGTCAACAGTGCTAACCCCTGCACCACCATGCCGCCCCCACTGCAGATTCAAATATACAAAATTCATATTCAGTTTCTAGTGGCACAAATATCAGCCCATATTGACTGTCCATGAAAGATCCTGTGATATTTGCATGTCCAGAAAAGTTTTGCACCCTCTCTAACATGGTCATGGTTTGGTTTGGAAGGCAGATGTTACATTAAAGGCAGGCGTCTTCGCAAAGAGCTTTGGCGCATTTTAACCCTGTTACTTGTTACTCTCAGCATCACGTCTGGGTCAGTGCCGTCCGACTCTGTCCTTCATGTGGTGGATCGGTGTCATTGGCTTTGGATGAGCTGAACTGTCAGTGCTGTCAATCTAGCTTCACACTCCCTTGTGGAATTGGAGTGCTGACATTCAGGGACTCCCCATGTCTGCGTTCCCACCTGCCTCTCCCTCCTACTTATGCTCCCATAGTCATGTCCCTCAGAGCTTACATATTGCACCCACCTAACTGTTTACACTGCATCTAGTCTTTTCTCTTTCGGCTAATTGCACATTTAACTGATTTTTGGTTCAAAGATAGTTGGTTTTCTAGTTCTGCTCCCCATTTATCCCAGTTCCTTAGTTTTTTGCGCTTCGTTTTTTCCAGCTTATTCTTATTTCTCCCAGTTTATTAACCCCTTGTGCTCTTTATTTTGTAGTTTATCCCTTTGTCTCCTGTTTGACTTCAATAAAACGTAAGTTGGAGCCGTAAGTAGGTTGTCACCCTCATTTCCACCCCTTCACTAGCCCTGCCGTGACACATCAAGGTTTGAAAACAGTTTCCAAGTGTACTCTACTAAAATACAGTATTGTGGAACACTACTAACTAGGGTTGGGTATCGAGTTCGATACTTTTTAAGCACCGACCGAATCGTCTCGATACTATCGAATATCGAAAAAATCATTTTCGTTCGGTACCAAATTTCGATACCTAAGGGTATAATCTTATCAACGCCAGTGAGCTAGAAAACGTGCGGCATCCTTAGGCTATGTTCACACTTAGCGTCTTTTTTCAAACTGCCAGCGTCTGTTTTACATTATAACCCTATGCAGTAACCCGTTTTTTCAAAAAAGTCCTGAGCACTTTTTTAAACGCCACCGCCGGCGTCTCTTACTGCAGCTCAGAGCGTCTTCAAGTTGAAAGTCTTTGACAGCCGACCAATGACAAGCGAGTAGCGAGACCTGTCGTTTCGATAACAACAAGAAAAAATGGAGACGTGCTGGTAGATAAACTGAACCGACATTCTCCTCCCTGGTAACTTTCTCTTTCTCGACATTTTTGCATCACACAGCACTAGGCTACTATTGCAGCTGTTGTTATAGCAACAAAAGGCGCTTGGCTGCTATTTGTAACCGAATGCTGCCAGCTTTTTTTTTTTTTTTTTTTTTTTGCTAAAAAAGCGCCGTTGTCGGCTTTTTCTTGTCAAAAAAGATGCTAAGTGTGAACACTCCCTTAAAGTACCTGGATCAAATGCTTGCCTTGAAAATCAATAGTTTACGGCGGTTACGCCCACACGCCCAGAGCTTGTCTAATGTGAGGCTGTAATGTATACTACACTTTAAAGCATAGCATAAATTTAATGCAAACGATGTTTAAGCGATCAAAAGTATGGCTACATTATGCTAAGATTGACGGCAACAGCGTGCGATGCAATATTTGTAAAAAGGTTATCGCGTCCAAGACTGGCAACACGTCAAATATGATAAAACACCTGACAGTACACGGAATTAATTTACGAGCAGAAAGTTGTTCCGTGTTTGACTGCAAGAAGATCACGCCGGTGCAGTCATCATCATCCTCTCAGTATTTTCCTGACTCAGGGCCTCCAACAACATGCAGCTGTAAATTATGTTGTAATATTACCATTAAGGCTGTTGACCAGGTTTGTAGGTAGTCTTATTTTTTAAACTTTTTATAGTAAGCAACAATTATAAAATAATGGTAATTTTACTTTTTTGTGTTTGAGGATGTCAACTATAGGGAGATGATGCACCTTAAACCCCAGATATCAGTCCCCCAGCCGAGACATGCTCTCAAATACCCTCATACCTGCATGGTATGCAGTTGAAAAAGAAAATGTCAAGAAAGAGTTGCAAGATGTGAGGGATGTGGCTGTGACTGCTGATGGCTGGACCAGCATTGCACAGGACCACTACCTGACAGTGTCAGTTCACTATGTGAGAGAGGATTCCATGAAAGAGAAGGTCCTACATACAAGGTCGGTATACACATCCCAGACAGGGGACATTGTAGCAGAAGAGAGAGGAGATATTCTTGATGAATTCAATATAAAGGACAGAGTAGTTGCTGTGACAGTGGACAATGCAGCAAACATGGATGTAGCAGTAAAAAAGATGAGTATTAAAAAAATTTGCTGCTTTGCTCACTCTCTCATTATTGCTGCTCAGAAGCTTTACACAATTACCTCAGTCTCACAGTGGGCAGGAAGGATCCGAGCAATGGTGGTGTGGCTGAAAAGATCCAGCCTGGCTAAACCTGTCCTTAGAGAGAAGCAGCGTCTTCTCGGTAGGTAGAAATCAGAATAGATGAACCTTAGTGCAAAACTCTTTGGCCAAATAGTTAATAAAAATCCTTTGCTAAATCATGCAGTAAAACATTTCTGCAAATAAATAGCCACTTTGTGTGTGTGTGTGTGTGTGTGTGTGTGTGTGTGTGTGTGTGTGTGTGTGTGTGTGTGTGTGTGTGTGTGTGTGTGTGTGTGTGTGTGTGTGTGTGTGTGTGTGTGTGTGTGTGTGTGTGTGTGTGTGTGTGTGGTTATCAAACATGAATTTCTTTCTCACTTTAGGTCTTCCAGAACATGCGGTCATCCTTGATGTGAAAACAAGGTGGAATAGCTTATTCCTCATGGTGGAGCGATTCCTGGAGCAGTTCCCTGCCATCCAGGCCACCTCCAGTTCTTATTCTAAATGCCATTTTCAGTGTGAAGGATTTTGCTCATGAATCTATAGTCCAGCTAAAGAATGTGATTATATTTTACAGACTGCAGTGAGTTTCTGATGAGGATTTTAGAAAAGCAGAAGAGTTTGTCAAAGTTACAAAGATACTTTACACTTCAACCCTCTGCGTCTCTGCTGAAAGGAGCCCAACTTTGGGTCAGATTCTTAACTAAACTCCAGCACCACTTCACAGTGAATAAAGAGGACTCCTCCTTCACAAAGACCATCAAGGACACTATCTGGAATGACCTCTCAAAAAGATACCAGGTGTGCAGTGTAATCCTGTTGAATTTGGACTTGTTTTTATTAGAATTATTCAGTGATTGACTCATAGTGTTTTTGTCTTGAAGGATGGCAATATCAGACAGTTTTTGGAGGAGGGCACAGCCTTAGATCCCAGATTCAAGTTAAAAGTGACAAATGAAGTGTGGACCAGACTGGAGGAGGAGCTAATGAAAAGGACCTCAGAACAGGTGTTAACTCATATTGATAATCTTCTACTCCTCTTGAATTGTAGATCAATATGTGTGACCTATTTTTGTTATTGAATATAGACTCCGACTGAGCAGATAGAACAGGCACTTGAAGAGAGAGCAGGTAACCAAGATGACAGCTCTGATGAAGACAGTGCATCTGCAACAACAGCACTGGTAAGAAAATATAAAGAAATCCTATTTTTCCTATTAGCTTGTTTGCATTTATCTTTATAGAGTTTTATATTTTTCTTTATTTCTTTTCTTATTTGTAAATAGAAGAGGCCAAAGCTTTCTGCCCTTGAGGAGCTGTGGAGGACATGGCTGTTGAAGCAAGAATGCAGACCACTGTCAGCAGCACTACAGAGAGGATTCAGGCAGAGATAAACAAGTACAGACTGCTTCCATCTACACTGTCCTCAGCAAGTCCAGTAACCTGGTGGTGGGACATGAAGGATACTCTGCCAATGCTTTCAGAATTGGCATCAAGGTATCTTTGCGTGCAAGCATCATCCACACCTTCAGAGCGTACATTTTCCACTGCTGGAGACATTATCAGCCAGGAGCGGGCTTGTCTGTCTCCTGAAAAAGCAGACATGCTAATTTTTCTGAAGAAGAACTGTTGAGTGATTTCAGGTGATCTTAAAAGGTTAGTTCACCAAAAAATGAAAATTCTGTCACTAATTACTCACCCTAATGTTGTTCCAAATCCATAAGACCTTTGTTTATCTTCAGAACACAAATGACGATAATTTGGATTTAATCCAAGAGCTTTCTGATCCTCCCATAGATTTACTGGATATGCAGTTTTCAATGCCCAGAAAGGAACCAAAAACATAGTCAAAATAAGTCCATGTGATACTTCTGTGCGCAAGGTAAACAAAAATAACTTTATTCAACGATTTATCTATGGGAGGATCAGAAAGCTTTTGGATTAAATTCAAAATATCTTCATTTGTAGATAATTAATGACAATTCAAATTTTTGGGTGAACTAAACCTTTAAGCAGCAGTGAGCCTCACAAACCCTTAAAATTGATTGACTTAAAATGGCTTGAACTTTATTAAAACGGTTTGCACTGATATATTGTGCTAGCTACACTTTGTTCATTTTGTGCTTTTGTTCCTTTGTTTATTGGTCTTACAGATAAGCCTGCTGTGAAAAGTGTCACAAACATCCTGAAAAAATAAAACCAAAGTTTCTCTGAGATTACGTGTTATGTAATCTTGTTAAAACATATTTCTTAAAATAAAAGTATCGAAAAAAGTATTGTTCGGAACCGGTATTGAATTCAGGGTATCGGTATAGAAAATTTTGGAATGATACCCAGCCCTACTACTAACAGTACTCACTTTCTCTGCTGGCTTTTTTCAGATTGCATTCAAAAATCCATTCAGGGAATGCTTTGGCCACCAGATCTGGTAATTCTGACGTATATTATTTTGTGGGGTTTTCTTTTTTGCCCATCACTTTACTCCATGTTTAATAATCCGTTAAATGCATCACAGGCCATTCACTTCCCCCCTGAACAGCAGCTGCATATATACTGTGTGCTGGCAGCCAGAGCACTCTGTGGATTGAAACCAAACAACATGACACACTTGGAACAAAGTCCACCCATCCATCCACCCATCCATTTTCTGTAACTGCTTGTTCTATTCATGGTTGCAGGGATTTTGGAGTCTATCCTGGAGTCTACAGGCAGGGAACAACCCAGGATGCAGCTCCCAAATCCCCTTTTTGCTAAATTCAACTTCCAACACTAAGGGTGCCTTGTCAACAGCAGGTGTTACGGGAGAGCAATGGGAGAAAGACAGTTGCCTTATCAGGCTGGAGGAACACAAGCCACTCTGTTCAGACATGGAACGGGAAGCAACAGATGATTATAATAAAGGTATATTTGGATCATTAAAGAGCTTGTGGCACTTGGCAGTATCTAAATTAGTCTCTGAAATGCCTAAAAGCCTCTAAAAGTCACAACATATGAAATTGAATTGTTAAACCTTAGTACCGAAGACTAAAAACAATATGCAGGAACGCCTATAAACTTATGTAAACCTTGAGTAGATTTTATATCAGTTATCTGTGATGAATGCAAGTCTGTGTCCGTTCTCTCCCTCCTCTTATCTTCCCTGCTTTGCTCCTCTCGTCTCATCTAGTCTACTGTCTTATACTTGAGAGACTCTCTCATCCCTGCTCTCCAAACTAAGTAAAATCATGGATTTGATCAGCTGGTCTCTCAACGCAATTGACACCATCTTCTCGACGAGAAGCCTAGGTTCGGGGGAACCTGACTGTCCTGCAGGAACTTATGCAGCTGGCTACACAATGGACGGATGGGGGAAGTGGAGGGTCGTGTGCCTGGCAGCTCTTTCCTTGGAGGACATTGAAGACATCTACCTATTCGGAACCATGATTACAGGTATTATGCTGATTGGATTAGGCATTGCCCTGGTTTATCGAAGATTGAAGAAAACGGTGACAGCCGCTCAAAACCCCACTAGGCTGGCCGGAATGATTGATGGAGTGGGCAGAGCTGTTAGCACTCAGACTGTGACAATTGATCGCAAACTGGATAACATCACTGTGACTATGGATCGCAAATTGGATAACATCATGGAGAAGCTCACGGCTTTGCAAAAATTATTGGATGGCGGAGACCAGCGTGGACATTAAGGGAGTTGGAGATTACAGCTTCTCGCCCGGAAACCCAAACAACCCCATCCTATCAGGTTTTGGCTCCCCCTAATCAGCAGCGGTCTTGGCCGACTAACTAACAACTCCCCCAGAAGAACAAGGCAGTGAGACTCTCTTGCATTCCTCTCCCCCAATCCCACGGACTGACCGCACCCTCCCCCCATCCCACGCCTTTGCTGCTTCATACCCCCAGTGTGAACAGGCGGGTCTGTGACCAGCGCCCTCGTGGCTGCAGGACCGGATGGCTGTTTGTCTGTGCTGGACTAACTCCTCCTCCCCATTACCTTCACCTGTTGCAAGTTGTGTCATTTTATGTTGTAAGGTGTAGTGACCATGTGCTTATGTTGCTGAGGTGTTTTTTTTCGGTTCCTACAATGTCCTCCCCACTGGAGTACAGACTGGGGGCAGTTTTTTTATTCTTCTCTCTCCTCATGTTATTCTGTTTCTTTTCTTCTCTCTGTTTGCCCCTGTCTCCCGACCTGTCTACCCCCTACTGTGATGTTTGTGTATATGTATGGTCGGGTTGATGGCCAGTTTTTTCGCTGGTACTTGTGACTAGTGACATGGTGTATTGCAACAGCAATAAAGGGTTCTCATCTCAATGTGCATTTATTTGGCAATTTTTCCAACATTAGGGCACACAAAGCATTATTAATTGGTATTAATTAATCAATTGGTGCAGAATGCTGCAGCCAGAGTTCTAACAAACACAAAAAAAATTGATCGTATTACACCGGTCTTATCCTCCCTTCACTGGCTGCCAGTTAAGTCTCGAATTGACTATAAAATACTGCTATTAACCTATAAAGCACTGAATGGCCCTGCACCAGAATACCTTAGCGATCTGCTGACCACATACGACCCTCCGCCCTTGCTTCATTCTCAAGCCATGGGATATCTGTTAGTGCCTAGGGTCAGTGTTGGGCAAGTTCACACTTTTCATGATCTAGTTCAAAGTTCAGTTCACACATGCTCAAAGTGAACTGTTCACATTCATAGCTCACAATTTTAATTTTTGACCTAGTTCAAAGTTCAGTTCATTTTATTTTTAGGTGCGATATATAGTCTAAATGAAAATGTATTTTGTTTTAACATACATCTATAACCTACCTACATTCTTGCATATATGGACATGAATAGACAAAGGACACAAAATATGATTCTTATTTATGGTTTATCTCTTGCCCCAATACTAGACAAGGGAAGGAAAAGAAAAGTACTGTAAACACATATCGGCATCATCCATCCATCTCAAATGAAAACTAGACAGAACAGAATATTTATTATTCAGCAAAATATCTCTTTAGTTTTATTTAAAAAAAAAAAAACTCTCACGCTTCTTGAAGGTGTGTGGCACCATCTCACTGAACTATTAAAAATAAAAACTTTCACATATGGAAGCCATTGTTGTAGTAAGTAATGAACACTCCACAGACCATGCCTACGGCTTCAGTCCAAACTGTTTTTTGTTCACGTTTAACAGCAGTTGCTTTTCAAAGTTGGCATCTCCCAATCGGTTTCTCCTGGGCCTAAATATCTGGACAGATGGTGTGCAGAAGGAGTCTGTCATACTCAGGAGTGGCATCCAATGGCACTGTTAGATTGCTGGTCTGGGGAGTCAAGGTGGCTATGTGAGCCAGGCGCTGCACTGAGAGGAACATAGAATTCCAACGTGTGTCGTTCGGAGTGACAAAGCCAATCTTTAGCTTTTCCTCAACAAAATCTGAGGCTTTTGCACTCCTTTTCACCCTATTCCACAGAGCAGATGCCTTGGAAAATACAGGCCTCGCTAATTTGTTGTACAGCCTATCCATTCTTTGCATCTGTGGCAACAAGATTTAAAGTATGGGCCATGCACCTTCTATGAGGTGGGAGGCAGGGATCCTCTAACTCTGACAGAGGTGCAGGCTCAAGACCATTGTCCTCATCATCGGAGCTCTCAGCAGGGGTAGATCCTGTGTCACTGCCTTCAGTCACCTCATCAGCTGCTCTAATAACAACACTGTCTCCAAAACAGCTGAATGCTTTGACGAAATTGGAAGCATTGTCAGTCACCGTGCACACAATTTTGTTTTGAAATTTAAATTCCTTGTACACATCTGTCAGCACTTTAGCCAGGACATCATATGTGTGTGACCCTCTGACACGACGACATGCAAGGGCTGTTGATCTCCTGAGTGACACATCATTTTTATCAAGCCAATGAATTGTGATGCCCATGAATCCTTTGTTGACAGCTGACCAGCAGTCAGCTGTTGTGCATACAAAGTCAAGCTCAGCAAGTTCAGCTTTTAAATTACTGATAACCTCAATGAATTCCTTATTCAGTAGTCCCTGCACCTGTCTTCTTGAGGGCACATGTCTGCCTGGTTGCAAACCAGTTACTAGTTTTATGAAGGAGGGTTTTTCAACCTTACTCAGTGGCTGTAAATCTCCAACAATGTAGTCTATTATTAATCTGTCTACCTGTTGCTGGGAGATTATACCCCTGAAGGCAGCAGGCGGTGTGACTTGAGTCGTTTGGGGACTTTGGCTGGGGGTTTTGCCCTTCCCCCTATGACCTTGAAGGGCTTGCATATATGCTTTCACGCTGGACGAATGTTTCAACTCAACGTGTCTTTTCAAATTGGAAAATGAGGTCATTGATGTTCTAACTTGTTTTTTCAGCGCAGGTGGACAAAGCTTGCACAGAAAGGTTAGGTTTTTACCGTCAGAGTCTCTGTGAGACAGTGTGTAAAATGCCCATAAATTGTCAAAGTTACAGCCAGCATCATCCGTGTTTTCTGTGCCAGCTCCACTGGTGGTTGAGCTTTCCTCCTCTGCACTTGCCATGGTTACTGCTGCAGCAGTTCGCTTCGTGCTCATGCGTTGCCAAGGCTGTGCCCTTTGAGATGTGTGTGTGTGCATTATGGGAAACGTAGTGTGAAGCTAAAGACATTAGATTCGACTGTCCTTGGCTTTACACTACGTTACCCAAGATGCACTGCACACAAGCGCTGAGCAAGAGTCAGCCTGTGCATTTTATTTTTCGAGTGGAGGAGCCCTTCGCTAGTGCTTGAGTGACAACGCAACATGCTGTTTAAATGTGTGAGCCGACCTTGTCACTCGACTCATCAGGTGAAAATAAATCCCGATGTTTAATTGCATTCTAACAGTAAACGATGTCTACGCCGTTCATCACACATAAAATTCACGTTCAAGTTCTTGATTTACTAATAAGTTGCGTTCAGTTCAAAGTTCACTGAAATATGAACGTGTTCAATGAACGCGTTCTTTTGAACTCGTTCATGCACAACACTGCCTAGGGTAGACAGAGCTACGGCAGGCTGCAGAGCTTTCTCCTATAGAACTCCTCAGCTGTGGAATGGTCTTCCACCGGATGTGTGGGTTTCAGGCTCACTCTCAATATTCTAGTCTAGACTAAAAACACACCTGTTTAGTTTAGCATATAGGGACACTAGTTATAGCTCTAGCTAACTCCTCACTCCCAGGTAGACCTATGGTGTGAGGTGATGAGCTGGGTCTGGATCGGTGCCATTGGCTTTGGATAAACTGGACAGTCAGTACTGTCACTCTAGCTTCACAATCCCTTGTGGAATTGGAGTGCTGACATTTCAGGGACTCCCCACGACTACATTCCCACTTGCCTCTCCCTCCTACTGATGCTGCCATAGCCAAATCTGCCAGACCTGGACATTGCACTTCATATTGCACTCACCTAGCTGTTATCACTGCCTATAGCCTCCCCTACTTTTACTAATGGTACATTTTATTTCCCATACTCCTCCTGGGGGGCTGCTGCCTGAAGACCTCAATTGATCAAGATGTCCAGCACACCCTGCTACATGTGACGTCGCCACCTCCAGTGACGTCCCTGCATCCAGCTCGCCGTTCTGCCTGTGTGATCTTCCATGTGTGACCCGCTGCCTTACCTCTAGTTGCCTGGCGACTGGAAGAAGACTCGGCACTGGCTTGTCATCCTTCCTGCTCTGCAGTTATTCCTCAAATCTCATAATTTGG
Source organism: Brienomyrus brachyistius (assembly GCF_023856365.1). NCBI lineage: Eukaryota > Metazoa > Chordata > Actinopteri > Osteoglossiformes > Mormyridae > Brienomyrus > Brienomyrus brachyistius. The sequence goes on from NW_026042313.1 coordinate 1,484,143, forward strand.
ACAGCGTGACTTGGCACTTAACCATCTCTCCTATTTGACTTTCCCTGCCGGCCCCTGGAGGTTTGGGCTTCCCCTTTGAGTCTGGTGCCTCCCAAGGTTTCTTCCTTCTAGGGAGTTTTTCCTTGCCACTATCGCCTATGGCTTACTCACTGGGGGCTTTGTGTGGGGATGCTGTAAAGCACTTTGAGACAATGTAATGTGATAATGCGCTATACAAAAACAAACTTGTTGTTTTTGTTGAATAGCTTTGCAGTGTTGATTCAATCAATTATCACAATAACCATACTATCAATTTGCCCTTTCTATGTATGCATGTTTCTTTTAATCACTTATATATATATATATATATATATATATATATATATATATACACAGACACCTATAATCTCTTGTATTGGCAGTTTTATTCTTGTTAATGATATATGTATATAACTATAATTATTTGATATTACTTGTGATACGGGACTATTTTGCATTGCCTTTGATCCAATGTTTTGGTATTGATTTTAATTCAAGGTTATTTTGTATTGCTTGTAATAAATAGTTTTTAGAAGTGAACCTAAGTGTGCCTGCTTGTCCCTTCGAGAGCTCTATATCCCCCTCACATCATCTTAAAACACCATGGTATTCGGGTGGAACACACATCTATTATCCCTCAAAATCCTCTACTTTCATTAATACAATATAGCCTCCCGTCGTCCCCAGCTGCAAAGTACAATATCAGACGTCCTATCGCCCCGTTATCAACAACAATATTTCTTGACCAACTTCCATAGTCCTTCAACCAGTGGCGGAAGAATTACATACAAGGCCCCGGGGCGAAAAACCGATCACACACACATATATGTGGTGGCGCTGAAACAAGTTTTAAAGTGTGGGTGCAAGAACACAAAAAACTTAACGAGAGAATTCGACTGTCCCTCACAAAAACTGTGACGTTTTAATGGCTAAATTGCGTTTCCTACGCCTTTTTCAGACAGGAGGAGATTTGTGTGGCTATGCCTAGAAAACAACGTTGTTACCAGTGTGGAGACCATCAGAGTTTTACCAAGGACAGAAATTCCACCTCCAGCTGCCTGCCCATCTCATCCATTTATGTTGCAAAAATGACAGTGTATTGTCTAAGTGAACAGGGCATATAGGTTAATTAGTGTGCACGCGCCGTCTCTCTCATTCTCATAGTGCGTCCATGCATTCGGGTATAGCCCATTCAAATGTCATGTAGCCTAACTTTTTATACAATTTAGACAGCAGAGAATCATTAACCTGCTTTAACGCATTTATTTATACAACCACATATTTCCCACATTTTGACATGAGTGATGCAGTGAAGATACTGTCTCTTTATTTCTTGACGCCAACCCTCCCCAGTAATCCGGGCTTAGGATCGGCAACTAGTTGAGCTGTGTTGCTCCGTTAAGTGGCTGGGTTAGTCTAAACTATATACATATTTACAAAGACTACAATAAAACATGCCGAAATATGTAGTCTAACAAAACGCAGTTTAAAGAAGGTAGCCTACCTGGCGAAAATGCAAACAAACAAAAGGCCCGTGGAATATAATCAGGCTATATCCAACTAAAAGCAAAAAACTGCAAGCAAGCAGAAGGCCTGCGGCATATAATAGCCTATTAGAACAGAACTTGCTCAAAGTTGTTTTTCTTTTCCTTCCTCTTTTGTGCCCCACTTTCACTTTTGAACATGTTGAATTACGTTTTGGACCAACAAACGCAACCAGGAATGAACATTACGCATCTTCCTAGTGTTGATGTATGTCGTCTGACGGATGAGGACGTTAGGCAGCTTTTACATCCTACCCATCATGCACTGCATGTTTTTGCAAATCCCTCAAACGGAAAACCATTTAATACAAAACGAACAGCTTAGGTTGACTTCAAAACATTACTATATATTACATTAGAAGTTTGTTGTAGGGATTTTACAGATTTATAAAAAAAAAAAAAAACACCATTCACTTACCATAATAAGAATGTATACCAAAAATCACAGATATATAAACATACAAGTCAAGTTAAGCAAAAACTGTACAGCATTTTAAACTATAAAAAATACTTTTTTTATATGATCTTTTTATATCTCCGATTTTCATCTACGGGTTTAACATGTGGGAGCGGTATTTTAAGGTTTAAACTATATATTTTTTAATTATATGGTCTTTCCATATCGTGGGTTTTCACCTATCGCTGATGGGTCTGTAACGTAACTTCTGCGATAGGCGTTGGATCGCTGTAGTACATTTTTTTTCGTATCAGTTGATGGTTAATAGTCAATTAACAAGTGTTGACCATGGTTGAAAATATCTGAAATGGTCATCCCTAGTTAAAGGTAATAATTATAGCAATCCGCCGTAGATCATGCAGCGCTGCTTTTAAAGGTAAGGTAACGCGTCATTCCGATTGGTTCATTGCATGTTACGCCCAAAACACACCTCTGAATAATTAAGAGAGTTAGGACAAACTTTTCCCGTCCAGTGCTGGCGCAAAGTCTGGGTTTTCCACACTTAAAATAGCCATGTGAAGCTTAGTTCTTTCCCTGACTCAGCTCAAGAAGTTGTGGTAATTAGCACAAGGATTTGCAAGGAGTTGAATCAGGTGTGTTAAACAAGGGGAAACCCAAAAATGTGCAGAGCTTCGCCCCTCCAGGACCAGGGTTTGACACCCCTACTGTAGACCTTCAGCATGACATGCACTGCCACCCTTCCATACTTTTAACCAGATGGTACGAACCTTATCTGACCCATCGCGTGATTGGTCGCACGCGATGAATTCTAGAATCTTGAGTTAGTGTACACATGTATTTAAATTCAACCAAGCTCATTCTGAACCATTCTGGACAATGATGGCACGGTGAGTTATGCCTCTTAGTACTCCCGTATAATTGCATGTATTATTTTGCATGTAGCATTTGTTAAATCTGAATTTTTATTGAAATAAGTTATCTGCAATATATTTTGTGTTTTGCTATTATGTAAAGTTAAAATTTTTCTTCGTGACATATTTGATTGTATTTAAATTTCAAGTGTAAGTTAGCTAGTTTCATGTGAGATATGGCCGTGGGCCGCGGACTGGGTGGTCCTTGATTCTGCTGTGCCGGTGGGGGGCCCTGGTGGGCGGTCCGGGGATTTTTGGGAGGCTTTGGACCCTTCTAGGCGACTTGGGGGGGTTGGGTTTGGGCTGGGTGGGGGGCTCTGCCACTCTCCGGGGTTCCGCTCCCAGCTGGAGGAGGGCACTTTGTATGTGGCTTCCTTCAGTCATCCTGTACTGTTTTGTTGTTTGATGTACTTGTAACGGGTCTTTTGTGTGTTATGGTTGTTTGTACTCTGCATTACCCTACACTTTGTTTTCTCCATCCCAACTTTATTATTGTTATTATTTGTATTTTTTCTTATTTATTTATTTTCCTCTCCCCCCCCCCCCCCCCCGTTATTGTTATGATTGTTGTTTCTATGCCCCCCCCCCCCCCCATTTTCTGTTTAATTAAGTAATTAATTAATTTTATTTATCTTTGTTATTTTTTGTATAATCATGGAATTAGGGCGGGTGAGTTCGGGGTGGCCACCCTGGAATTGAATATCTTTATATTGTAACTTTAATTTAAAATAAAGTTGTCTTCCGAAGAGGGGGGGTGGTGGTGGGCAGAAAAAAAGAATAAAAAGAAAGAGATAAGGCAGAATGTGCAGGTGTAGGTTTGTGCCCCCTTCTATACCATGTGTTATGAACAATGGTGTAGATTTGGGTATAGACAGTAGGCACATGTCCCTACCAGTATTGTGGGAGTGCTGCATTGGTTTAGGGCAGGGGTGGCCAATCTTATCCGCAAAGGGCCGGTGTGTGTGCAGGTTTTTGGGATAACCTATAGGTCAGCTGTTCAACCCAGGTGTGAGGAATCATCAGCCAATCAGTCCTCTAATTACTAATCTAATTAGGGAGTTGCAGTGAAGACCCGCACACACACCGACCCTTTGTGGATAAGATTGGCCACCCCTGGTTTAGGGGGTTGGGTGGTTCGGAGCTGATTTGGTCACTACCAGTTTTACATCCAAACCTACACCCTTGATGACAAGTGACTGTCAGCTCCTTTGCATTATCTGCATGCTGTTTTTCCTCATTCAACAGCAAGCGAATGCTGAAAGCTGTGGATTGGACCGATGATGACTACTGGGCAGCCTGGGACAAGTGGCATGAAGTCATTGACTGGGAAGATGACACTGAGGAGTGCTCCCCAGAAAGACCGCCCTCTGACCAGGCTCAACGTAACACCTCCTCGACCCCTGGAGAGCAAAGGAAAGAGGAGTGCTCCCCACCAACTCCAACCCCTAACAACATGGAGACATGCATTGAGGCCAATACATGTCATGTAGAAGTTGTTGACCTGAATAGAGGGACCATACGCATACAGCTTCCAAAACACTGTCAGGACCAGCTTCAAATTGAAGCTCTACTGCTTGACATTTGCCAGGTGGAGCTTCAGAATCTAAATCACTCTGAGATTCAATTTGAGATTGAGGAGCTGGACATTGGGGAAGTGGTAGTGGACGGTACCCAAGAAGGAGCAACTTCCACTTTTGAAGTGGAAATAGTGGACATAAAGGTGGAAGTTGCTGACAAAGAATGGGAACACAAAGTGAAAGTGGAAAGTCCACCAACCTTGTTTTGTGAAGCAACAGTAGAAGAAGTGGGACTTGATGATCCAGACACAGGCAAGGTGGTGGTGTCAGCCTGTGGAACCGTGGTGAATGTGCCCCTGCCAACGACCTGTGGCAGAAGGAAGAGGAAGAAGAAGAAGAGAAGGCGTAGTTAGAACAATGGTGCCATCCACAAGAGTCTGAGGCTGAGCAGAACATCTGTCAGTTTGATTCATTTCTGCAAATTTTATTAAATAAATATGAATTAAACATTATTGTGAGATTTAAATTGATCGATGGATGGATGCATGGGATGGATGTGCAATTAGAACAAAATGAAAATGAAATATCTCATTTATCACTTCGTTAAACCTAGAAATTAGAATCAGATGCACCAAATCACATGCAAATGATTTGGTCTTCATTACACAATATCTTTGAGATTCACACCTTATATAAAAAACTGTTTCTCATGTACAGGACGCTCACAAAAGCAGAAGTGCTAGATTCCCTAAGCTTTCTTAGGGAGCCGAACTGGTGACATAGTCATAAATCCAAATCTAACTCATATCGGCACCATTCACGCATTCGTATTTCCAAAAGGGCTCAGTGAAACACCCACTGAGACGCCTGTTGGAAGTGCTCTGGTAATTGGCGAATCTATTTTAAGAAACGTGAGAGTTGTGACTCCACCGACCATAGTAAATTGTCTCCCTGGTGCCAGAGCGACCGACATCTCAGGAAATTTAAAAGTGCTGGCTAACATTAAGTGTAAATACTTTCAGATTATTTTCCACATTGGCACTAATGATGTCTGATTGAGTCAATTGGAGATGACTAAGATACATTTCATAGAGGTGTGCAACCTTGCAAAAATGATGTCTGTGTCTATAATGTGTTTTGGCCCCAACTCTGCTTGACGTGGTGATGAAATGTACAGCAGATTATCATTGCTCTACCGCTGGCTGTCGGAATGGTGCTTGATAAATGGTGTGGGTTTTATAGACAATTGGCCGATGTTCTGGGGTAGGCCTGGGCTTTTGAAGAAGGAAGGTAATCACCTCTTGTGGGCTGGTGCCGATCTCCTGTCAAAAAGCATTGCTCATAGTCTCGAGGCCAATCGCTGACTAGCCAGAGCCAAGTCCAGGTGGCAGCAAACCGGCGTAACCAACCATCTGCTAGTTGCTTAGAGTCGTCACCCAGAGTTCATGTTATTGAGACAGTGTCTGTTTCCCGCACTTCAAACCGTGGAGGTGTATTCCACCATAGTGGATGTCATAATGACTTAATAAAAACTGAACCGAAATCCAATGTTAGATAACAAGTGTAATGTGAGGCTAAAATCCTCCTCAGGCGTTACTAATAAATGAAATGATTACTGATTTTAGTCTTGGTGCGTTATGCTTTACTGAGACCTGGGTTAAACCAAATGAATTCATGGCACTAAATGAATCTACTTCAGCTGAGTACAGTTATAAGCATAACCCTCGACCAAATGGCAAAGGTGGTGGTGTTGCTGCAATATTTCAGTCTAATCTAGGAGTGTCCAAGAAAAGTGGTTACAGCTTCTGAACATTTGAAATTCTTGTTCTTAGTTTTGCTGGCTCATCTCCTTGTGGTCCTTCACCTCCAATCATCATCATTGTATAAACACCACCTGGTCCGTACAGTAATTTTCTTATGGAGTTTTTTTTTTAATCTGGTGGTCACTACTGACAAAGCCATGATAGTTGGCGATTTTAATATTCACAAGGAGAATGACAGTGATCCTTTAACAACAACGTTTCCTGCTACTCTTGACTCTGTAGGTGTATGTCAGAAAGGAGTCTGGCCTATTCATGCTTGTAACCTGGGACGTCGTAAGGATGTTAAGATGATTCAAGGACCCCGGGGTGACAGGAGCCCTGAAAAATTGGAAAATAACTGGATTGGTCTGGACTGGGGGGCCCAATATGATATGCTTTTGTGGGGCCCAAAATCTTTGGCAACACCCCTGCCTGTAATGATACCCTGCATTAGATTATTAGCCATGTGTATTAGGATGAATTTGCGGACGACTACGTTGCCTAGAATTAATCATTTTCCTCCTGTTACAGACATACATATGAGGTGATTGAGGTGTGGATTGATTCTGATCCTGTATGGACTGATCATCCTGAGATTCAGATACGTCGTCCATGAGTCACCTATAATATTATTGTATTAAGGATAAAACCGCATAAGCATGGTTTTTTCCCTCTTTGATCACTTATATAATTTGTTTTTCACAAATGGTTTCAGAGTATCCTTATCTTATGTGAAAGAATCCTTATCTTATGTGAAAGAATCCTTATCTTATGTGAAAGAATCCTCGTTCTGGGATGCTTGCCCTATTCAAGGACACTTACCATGTTTCCTCGGGTTTTGGAGGGACATGCTGAAGACAGGGAAAGGTGCTGCTCAATATGTTTTATACATCACTGGTCAGTGTACGAGACACCTGCCTTATCTTCAGGGGGAGGGAAAGCACTGCTCAAGAATACTCCTTTAATTATTTTGGGAACTGCACCTAGTCAGTCAGTGTGTGTAGAACACTTACCCCCATCCTTAGGAGGAGGGGGGACATTAATTATAGAAACTTTCTGATTGAAACTGCAGGCAGCATTGATGGGGGGGGGGGGGGGGGGGGGGCAGCTCGTCCCCTGCCCACATGTAATGCCCAAAATTTAGTATAGAGGAAGGGGGAGATCTCAGTGTTGACCAGAGCTCAGCTGTGGGATAGAACGCGCATCGCCCGGCACTTTCTCAGGACTTACGTGATGGTCTCCTGCCAGGACTGAAAAGGGCTCCCCAGTATAAGAGTGAAGGTAGGTGATGGTGGCACGTCCGAGTGTGAATAGCTTTTCAGTGTTGGTGTGTTGATTCAATCAATTATCACAATAACCATGCTATGAATTTGCACTTTCTATGTATGCATGTTTTTTTTATCACTTTTTATATATACCTATAATCCCTTGTATTTGCAGTTTTATTCTTGTTAATGAAAAATGTATATAACTATAATTATTAGTTATGACGTTATATGGAACTATTTTGCATTGCCTTTGATCCAGTGTTTTGGTATTGATTTTAATGCAAGGTTATTTTGTATAGAATACGGGGAAACCTGGGGTTTTATTTGGGGGAAGACAACTACGGGGAGAACAGGACATCTCAAAGATACATTAATGACGGAGAACAAGGCGTGGACGCAAATAGACAAGACTGGGTGAAAATAATCGGACACAGCTGGGCAAGATCGGGGAAGCACACGTGGATAATCAGGGGGCGTGGCACACAGGAGGATCGGACGAGCCGGGCATGACAGAACCCCCCCCCCCCCCCCCCAAAGGTGCACACTCTGGGTGCGCCTCCAGGGAGGTGAAGGACGAGACGAGGGATACAGGACCGGGAAAACAAGAACCAAACCATTAACAAGAAACAGGGAACAGAACGGACAGACAAAACTGGCACAGGCAAAAGCCACGACAGGACCTGACACAGGACGGGGAACACGGACAGACAGATCAGGAAGGGAGACAACGAGGGAACAGGTGGGACGTGAACCAGGAGTGAACAGAGGGAACACAGGGGGACGAGGAGCAGAGACAGGAGCAACAAAGGGACGAGGAACAAACATAGGCGGGACAGAGACGGGAGACCAAGGAGGAAATGACGGGGGACTAAGGGGAGCCCAAGGGAGCCAAGGCGGCCGGGAGGCCGGAGCAGGAGGGGACCTCGGAGGAGCTGAGGAGGCAGGACGAGGGACAGACACAGGGGACAAGGAGGAAGTCGGAGGGGGCACCAGAGAAGGCAAAGAGGGAGCTGAAGGGGAAACCGGGGAAGACAAGGAAGGAAGGGGAGCCGCAGCAGGCGAAGGCAAGGCCACAGCCGGCCTAGGCGACGTCTTACGACGCGCCGGATTGAGGGAACCCGCAGGCGATGGAGGAACCGCAGCGGGGAACCTGCAGGCAACCGACAAGAAGTCGGAGGCGGGACCGAGGCAGGGTGACGAGGCATTCGGAGGGGGACCTGCAGGCGACCGCCGACCTGGAGTCCCAGAACCCATAGGCGCCACCAGAGCCCTAGCCAAGGTGAGCGAGGGCGCCTGTGTCCTCTCCCCTTCCGGGACACAGACATGTGGGGGTCAGGCTTGGTTCGACCTCGCCGGGGCGAGGGACGAGGAGTAACGAGGAGTAACGAGGAGTAAGACTTAACATGCTCATTGTGACTCGTACAGATGTTGGTTGTTGTTTTCTCTCATCAGCAGGTATTGTAGTAGATTATCTGTGGTTTTCTTTCTTCTTTTTTTTTTTCTCTTTTCCCTCGCTTTCTCTCTATTTCCCTTCTTCTCCGTTTTCGTCCTTCTGTCCCCCTCTGGGGGGGAGGGAATATTTAAAAAAAAAAAAAAAAAAACCAAGAATGCCAGGGTTCTGCGAAACTTATTCAACGTGCCCCGATTTTCTTGTCCAAAAAAATTCTTGCTGACCAGGTTATATCCTTTACCAACATTAATTTTTGTAATTAAGTCTACGTGCGCCCCATGAAATGAGGCTGGGCGTGTTCGGCCTCCAATGCCTAACACCAGTGTTTTAGAAGGTAACGGAAGACTTGATGTACTGTAAGAGTTGTTGTGTCGTCTTTGATCGAAATAAATGGTCAGGAATTCGTGTCTTATCGCTTGTCTAATAACATTTACAACTTTTTGGAATATGCGTATTAACTCCCTCTTCTGTTATGTTATCACCTTATCACCATTTTTATCTATTTAAATGCAGTACAATAGTATGCACTCCTCCTTCCTGTACAGTTCACATATATGCCACTAGATGTCAGCATTATACAAGGGTTTTCTTAAGAAACCAGAAACTCACTTGTAGAAGCTGCATTTATATGATGTATCAGACGAATCCAATGTCAGTGTCACAGATAGTAACTTGATAATGCATCAGGTCTTATCAGATGGTTTGTGAACAACAGTCAACATATTTTGAAACACTGATTTCAGAAGTGTAGATGTAAAATTTTAATTATGAACTTACAAATATTGAGATATTGCTGTAACATTGCGGATTTCGATCAATAAACCTTCAGTTCCTGCATGTTTCATAACACCCATCGAATAAAGTTAATTATTATATAATATTCAGCTCTTCAAACAAGACGCTAAAATACAAGAGCCAGAGGTCCACCTGCAGTCAAAAGAAAAATATTTATATCTCCTGCAATAGTTTATAGTTTCTGATTAATTCAATATTTAAGTTTTAAAAGTTTCTATTTAACATTTTAACTTACAGTCCTGCAAGGGAAGGTGTGCTGACAGAAGTAAACTTTGTTTTAAATTGTAATCTGGTTTAATTTGTTATTACCATTAGCTGGCATTACCACTTCATTTTCAATAGATTCATCTGCTTTTGATTAATTTCATATGTGTTATATTTATATTTAATATTATTTACATTGCAGAATGCAAGGGGATTTTATTTGATTAAGGGTTGTTTCCTTTAAATATTTTGCATATATTTTAACTGTTTCGGACGTATATTTTATATGTCATTTCCTGTGTGCTGGCGGGAGAGGAATAAGTTTTGCGAGCGGCGCTGGAGTTGTAGACTGCATGAAAAATTAAGAGAATATCCATAAGCAAGGATTTTCAAACATTCCCTCTTAGCTCACAAGCAGGCAAAAGTGGTATGTTGTACTTTGAGTTTATCGTTGTATGTATGTTATTGTTAGCGAATATGTAATATGTATTTTCTTTGTATTTGTCCTGTATCTTTAGTTCTACGGTGTTTACGTCAGTGCTAAGTGTGCTGTAATTAAACATCAGTGTGCAAGACGCTTGGAACTTCGCATTGTGACTAAGAGCGGCATAGAAGGAGTAGCGAATTACGTGTGAATTAGCTGCTTTCATGCCATAATTTTTGAATAGCTAAAGCCTTGATTAACCTGATGTGTAATATTAGTAAAAAAAAAAAAACTAGCTGTGAAATTGTTGATGCTGTTGTTGATCTGAAAGATGCTGCTGCCTTAGGATATGCCTCTATAAACATAAGTGAGGGGTGGATGCACTATTCTATGGAGGCCTCTGAAGAGAATAATTATCCCAATTTTATATTGAGAAAAATGGTTAATTCCTTATTAATGCAGACTGCGTTCAAGGCCCCTGTTCTGCCGTTGATCTTTTTTTAAGGCAAACTATCATGTATTAGTTTACTCTAAATTTTGATCACATGTCAAACTAAGCCACATGGCGGCCCGAGCAACAGGCAAACACACTACGAGCTAAGGAGCTACAAGACAGAGGAGAGAATAGGATGACCAGTGACATGTGCTGGCCAAATGGGAACAAACAAGAGAGAACAGGACAAGTCAGGGATGGATTCTGACACTAAATACGCCCAAATGCTTAGAATGGTTTAGTGCAAGTCTTAGACAATGGTATCTCTGAATGAGGCAGCAGTTTGACTCCTGAAGGCCCTATAACTGTCCTGAGAAGTTGTTTGTATGCACTTGCTGCCTTGACACTTGTTGATGTGCGTGAGCCCTGCTCGAGCAATAAAGGGGGGATCGCATGCAGAGCTGATTATCTATAGCTTCTTACTCTGAGTAAAAATAAAATCTTCTCATCATATAGGAAGCAAGTCTATGGCTGGAAATTTCTACAACAGAGGCATTTAGTTATTTCTAGAAAAATATATAGAGCCAGTGAAGGAACCAGATGTTACAGTAACACTGGTTACTGTCCATGGTAATGAACGAGCTGGTTCAAGGGGTAATTTTATGTTCAAACATTTTTTTATCTCTTCCTGTATATTTTGCCAGTACTTTGACAGTTTTGGACAATCCCAAAAAATGTGGGTGTGGTCTCCTACCAGGTCACAACCCCTCCAATAAACCCCTGATTAGAGGTGTTGCCAAACGTAAAGGTGAGAAGGGGAGTCTTAAAGTATCTCATCTTAACTTTCCAATCAAATTCCCACCATGTAGGACTGTTTGTTATTCTGTGTCCTTCTTTACATGAATGAGTCCAATCTTCATCGTTAATGATAGTATTCATCTCTAGTTCCCATTTTTCTTTGATATCAACACTGTTGACTCTTTTTGTAATATTTTATAAATATATGATATAATGTTCTTTTTAACCAATCCTTTAATTGTTCATATAAACAATATATTTGTTGACTGTAGGTATCTAAAACAGTTGGGCACTGGGAGGCCACATTTGTTTCTAAGATGTTCGAAGGACATTAGATCTCCTCCATTACACAACTGATCCAACTGGTTAAACCCTTTTCTCCCCATGTCTTAAACCCTGTATCTAATTTAGATGGTAGAAAATCAACATCATGTGCAATTTTCATTTTTGATGAAGGGCGTCCCAGCCTCTCTCTCACTTTTCAGAGTGTTTCCTATCCAAATGTTATTGATTTTATTTACTTTCCATGTATCTTGATTAAAAATAATTGCTATGTGTCACGCTGGCTCTCCGGGGTTAAAGCGGGCGAGCGGGCAGGAAACAAGCGAGGTAGCCAGAACTCAGGGAAAATGGGGGATTTATTTAAGGGAACCGGGGAAGGAGACATCAAACACTGACTAACATCAATGACAGACAAGGGGTTAATGCAAAACAGGGACTTAAATACACGGAACAAGGCAGCAGGAAACAAGACACGACTGGGCACAATCAGGGAATCACACGTGGGTAATTAGGGGGCGTGGCACACACGAGGAGCGGACGGAGCGGGCGTCACACTATGTCCAGCGGCAAATTTGGGCAGATTGTTCCGTTCCCACCCACTGACCCTCCCTGTCCTGGGTTATCCATACCACTACTGATATAAGTTGGGCTGCCAAGTAATAATTTTTTAAATTAGGTAAGTCCAGACCCTCATTCTCTTTTGGGTTTAATAGTCTTTTCAGTTCAATCCTGGGTCTTTTGTTTTCCCAGGTAAATTTGGATAACCATTTATTGAGCGTTTTGAATGTGGATATAGGGACCCCTATGGGCAGGGACTGGAACATAAAGAGAAGCCTAGGTAGTATGTGTCATGATCCGGCTCGTCGGCTCCTCGTGTGCCCCCTGATTACCCGCGTGTGCTTCCCTGATTGTTTCCAGCCTTGTCTGATTACTTTGCTTAGTCTTGTCCTGTTTTAAGTCCTGGTCTTGCCAGTTACCCTTGTCTGTCATTGTGGATTGTTGTTAGTCCCTGTCAAATTTTCCCGAACCCTCGTCCACTTAATAAATCCCCTTTATTCCCCGTACCTTGCCTGCCTTGCCAGTTTCCGGCACGATCGCCGCTACAGATATTTCCTGATCGTGACAGTATGTTCATTCTAATGCTCTCCACTCTACCCAATAAGGATAGAGGGAGGATTTCCCATCTTTGGAGATAATTCTTTATTTCACATAGTAATTTACCATAATTAGTCTTGTATAAGTATGATATACCAGGATCCCTAGGTATCTAAAACCATAACTGTGGAATCGAAACTTAATATTTGAGAGCTTTAATGCAAAAACATTCTCTGTAGTATAAGTGTGGGTAGGTTACTGTAAAATTTGGACGAATCTTAAACTTAAAGCAACAGTAAGGTGTAGCGATCAGGGAGTTCAGTATAGGACTAAACATGCAAGGGAAGAAGTAGATAATTAGTGGTAATTTTGACTGGACTGGAGATCTGAGGAGTCATACACAGATATATGGCACAGCAGATATTTTTGTCTGCTTTTCAGATGGTTGACGTGACATATTTTCCGACGCGCGCTCTCTGTCCGCTGGTGGGAGTGTGCTCACCTGTCTGCATCAGGGCGGAAGTCCGCCATGCGCAATACAGAGAGCAGAGGAGAATAGTAAATGAGTGACCGTGTAGAGACAAAAATGACAAGCTTTTGTGTAAATAAGATAAATAGCATAAGGCTATTTAGTTTGTTTAAGAAAAGGACAACGTATAGACTTATTCTATAGGAAAAGTAACCTTAAGAACATAAGAAATTTACAAACGAGAGGACGCCATCTGGCCCATCAAGCACTTTTGGGGAAAACGTACCTAACAGCTCAGAGTTGGTAAAATCTTATCTAGCTCTGATTTAAAGGAACCCAGGGTTTTAGCTTGCGCTACACTAGTAGGAAGACTATTCCATACTCTAACTACACGCTGTGTAAAGAAGTGCTTCCTCAAATTCGTTTTAAAATGTTCTCCCGCTAAATTCCACTTGTGGCCACGAGTTCTAGTATGTCATGTCACCGCCATCCAGACCTGTTAGAATCTTATATACCTGGATCATGCCCCAACTTAGTCTCCTTTGCTCGAGGCTGAACAGATTCAGCTCAACTAACCTGTCCTCATAAGACATTCCTCTAAGACCAGGAATCATTCTTGTAGCCCTACGTTGCACCTTTTCCAAGGCAGCAATGTCCTTCTTAAGGTATGGTGACCAAACATGCACAAAATATTCTAGGTGGGGTCTTACCAGGGAATTATATAATCGTAGCATCACTTCCTTTGACTTAAACTCCACACAGCTAGAGATGTAACCCAACATTCTATTTAACTTTTTTATTGCTTCCCCACACTGGCGAGAGTGGGACATGGAAGCATCAACATACACACTGAGATCTTTCTCATAATCAGCTACCTTTATTTCAGTGGAACCCGTAAAATATCTGTACTGTATATTTCTGCTATATTTCTGGATGTGGCAGTGTGTGAGGAGATGGAGACTCTGATAAAGTATCATAAGGCTAATAAGAACACAGAAAGGTGTAACAAGAAAAGGAGTGAGCAACTGGAGGTTCTGAGGTTAAGGCAAAGGGAGAGGCCTGGAGAAAAGAGCAGAAAGTGATGAGAGAGTGATGAGTGAGAATCAGGCAGGAGTCAAAGGTGAAACAGAGCAGGAGGAGTTACGACTTCCTCAGTATCAGGGACTGTATCTGTTAGTAGAAGGGCCACCTCTGATATTTAAGGGCCACTTTCCAGTAATAGAGGGCAAGGTAAAGTTCAGAGGGGAAGAAACAGAAGGATGAAGAAAGTTGTTTATATGGGTACAGGGAAGTGAGCGACCTGTGGCGGCAGACCGTGAAGGAAGGACTGCGAAGGAGTGATATAATAATAGAAGGCCAGGCATGTGGGTTTAAGAAAAAAGGGGGGGATATAAAGGTGGGGTACGGAGCAAGTGGTAGGGCTGCAGAAGGGCTGATGCATCTGATGGACAGCCCTAACCCTCCATGTAGAGGATGGAGTCAGTTTCAGGAGAAGGAGATAGAAACGGAGAGTGAAGAAGGAGTAGAGGAGGATAATGCAGATCATAGAACAGTGGGAAGCAGGAGGGCTGTGAGACCCCCGATAGGGACACTCTGATGCTCCCCCTGGTGGTGAAAGGAGCACAGACACAGTATGTGCCATGGGCAGAACAGTCCTGGCAGACGGAGCTTGAAAATGGATGAAAGTATTTGAGGAGGAAACTATGGGACGGCTCTTGGTGATGGGGGATATAAAAGTGGTTCAGGCTTGTGTCTTGGGGGAAGATGGAATGGAGAGAATGCTGGCAGTGGTGACAGGGACTCCGTGATTGAGTGTGGCTGAAATGAAGGTGGAGCCCGTAAAGGAGGGGGAGAGCCCAGCTGCCTATCTGCAAGCCCAAGAAAAGCGGTGGAGCAGTGAGACAGAGCAGGACCTACAGGATTCGGTGTTCAGAGGTCTGTACCGGAGGGCACTGCAGGACACGCTCCCGAAGCCAGTGAGAAGCAGGCTAAGGCAAGTGGTGGGACTTATTACTATTCCTGAGGAGCAGCTGATCCACGCTATTGACTTGTACAGAGAGGAGGAGGACTCTGCTGAAGAGCATGAGAGGGAGCTGACGAAGAAATTGAGTCAGTCACTGCCAAAAAAACAAGGCCACTAATTGGCCTCAGGTCCCTAATTAGAACAGGTGAGTAGATACAATGGATGAGGGTTTCCTCAGAGGGCACCCATTTACTCACAAATTTGATGATCCTAGACCCCTGGGAGACTGGGAAACAGGCTGATTCAGCTGGTGTGCTGGAGCTGTGATCAGCCTGGACACACCTGTCCAACCTGCATGTTCCAGAATCTTGTTTAGTAGAAGTTCAGATAGGGGCCAAAAATGTAAATATGTCTAAACTAACATCAGAGCATATCCCAGTGAATTTGTTAGGCAGAGATGCTGTGTGTCAGCTGCAGATAGACATAAAATGTACGAAGGGGGAGTAGAGGTACTCAGTGGGCAGTTCACCCTTCTGCAACAAAGGTTGTTGTCCAGCAGGGATAGTATAGCTTATACGGATTAGAAGAAGTTATTGGAAAAGTTTGGGAAATCCTAGAACAGTGGGGACCAATTTTACAGGAACAATATAGCAATGTGCTAAATTGTAAATAGGATAAATAGAGTTGTTAGTGGCAATGGGAGATTTCAGTGATCCTGGAGTGAGGGATGAGTGGGACCGGATGACAGATCCGCTGCCTGACCGAGAGAAAGACGGGATGCGCATGACGGCAGACTGGATAATATTAGGCCCTGAGGGAGTAGCCATTCAGATACGGAGGACGGGAGTAGTGGGAGAATGGTACAACACACCAGAGGAGGATCCCCCCTTAGCAGTGGCTTTTAATCAGCCCATGCTGGATCTGGGAGAAATGATGGGGCGAGCAAAGCAGGTGGTTTGGGTGCCGACAGAACATGAAGGAGTGCAGGCAGCGGCAGGAGAGAAGCTGGTAAGGAGTCAGTCGAGTGCAGAGAGTGTAGGAGATTTCAGAGGTTTGTGGTTGTGGAGCATGATTGGAGTGCAGTGTGAAGGGAAATAAAGGACAGAGGAATGTTGGCAGGAGATGGAAGTGCCTGAGGAGGTGTGGTTCCGCTTTGGAACCCTGCCCCTCCCATCTGTGGTCAACCTTCCCCTTCTCAGTCTCTTATTTCTGGCCAGACGCGAGATCTTCGTGGTTTATGCAGCGTGCAAGCGTTTTTCCCCTCCTTGTGTTCCTGTCTTCCTGTGTACCGATCTCTGCTTCGCCTCCTAGGCTCCGAGTCATGCCTGGCGCGCTTACTGCCATCTACGATCAGCCAACCTGGATTACCGACAGCGTCTGCCGTTTCAGCCCTCTGACAGCCGACGCCGGACCCCCGGTTACATAGGATGGATGGATGGATTCGAGCTTGTATTTGAAATAGAAACATCGCAGCGGTTCTCAGGCAACAGCTGGACATATTTATTTTTCAGCTTGGAGTTGTCTGGCTTTAAACGATTACATTGAAGCAGAGGTACTTCATCCATCCATTTTCCAAACCGCTTATCCTATTGGGTCGCGGGGGGTCCGGAGCCTATCCCGGAAGCAATGGGCACGAGGCTGGGAACAACCCAGGATGGGGGGCCAGCCCATCGCAGGGCACACTCACACACCAGTCACTCTCACATGCATTCCTACGGGCAACTTGGCAAGTCCAATTAGCCTCAGCATGTTTTTGGACTGTGGGGGGAAACCGGAGTACCCGGAGGAAACCCCACGATGACATGGGGAGAACATGCAAACTCCACACACATGTGACCCAGGTGGAGATTCGAACCCAGGTCCCAGAGGTGTGAGGCAGCAGTGCTAACCACTGCACCACCATGGCAGAGGTACTTGTTTTTGGTAAAAGCAAGAAATATAAGCTTTGTGCGTCTGTACTCTGGTCTTACTCCCTGCACATATTGATGGCACGGAAGGACAGTCACTGCAGTCACCTATTCTCACAGACTGACTTTCTCCTTTAAGTGCTGATAATGCAGAAGAAGATGGATCATTGGCTTGCTTGCTTAATAACCACAAGCACCCATATTGCAGAATGAATGAGACTGAAGTGGATGGAAGGCCACGTCATTCTGTCTGCAGTGAAAGAAATAATAGGAGTTGGAATTGATTATGATTATGGAGAAAATGGCTGGCTGTGGTGAGAAAGCTGTGGAAATTTGTGCCAATTCACATCGGTGAGGGCATAAAGGGTAATTTCTTTCAGTATGGGACGAATTCACATATTTGTGCGAGGAAGGTAAAAGTTCACTAAAGTACACTATATTAAATTTGAATATCTTTAATTAAAATGTTATGTACAGTATAACACTGCACCTTTGAACACTTTGCATGTCTGGCAGTGAAGGTCACATTCAGTTTGCTGAATGTATTCTCTGTCTTAAATGGTCGGTCTATTTTTCCTTCTGCTGGATGATGTACCCAATTTTCTAATAAACAAAGAGTATAATGAACAAGTTGATGTTCTGTGTGTCTGATACCTGTACGTGTTTGGCAAAGCAGTATATAGTTACTGCCTACATTTTTGGCTGTGCATGTGTGATTTTGATGGGAATATTATATTTTTATATCTGTGTGTAGATTTTTTCAGCAATAATTGAGTTTATCCTTCTGTACAGTATTTAAGGTTTTGGTAATTCATGATTTATTTGTATTTGTGCAGTGTGCAGTTACCAGGTTATAAATAAATAAACAAATAAATAAATGTGACATCAGAAGAGATGTACAATCACAGTAAAATGTGTGAAAGTAATGGAATGTAAAAAATGTGTGTGAGTCTCCACATGTATAAAACGGCTGTATACCATAAGGAAAAGGAGCAATGGATGAATTACATGAAGTGCTTACTGTCCAAAACGACAATGAGTCATGTTCGGCGTAACATAAATATTCAGTGAGTTAACCCTTCGAACTCGACAAACGCAAGATGCGTTTTTCGCACCTATTAATCTGAAGCTCTTAACTTTGGATATGCATAATGCACAGACAAGAATCATATGTCTTTGGAATCAAGAGAACTATCAGCTAACTTCACCAAGTCACCATATGGATGCAAAATCAAAGATTTCTGCCTGGCACTAAGCATGTATTCCTCTGTCACGTCACCGGTGGGAAGTAGGACCCAAATGCAAGCTGTAGGGCAGAATCCCCTTCGTGGGGAGTTTTATTGACCACCAGGTTTGGGCACAGAGACGCAAACAGACAAGGACACAACTGGAGAAGATAGGACTGGGCACTTTACCAGACTAAGGAATGGGAAAACACAAGGAAGCTGATAGTGACTGACAGAAGGGGAGGAACATGGGGTGAGACTAATAGACACCAAGCGTGGCTCATCAGGGAGGAGAACTGGAGGGTAAGGTTGACTAAATGGGCAAGATATGGGCTGGAACAGTGAAATCGGGCTAAGAGGTGAAACCAGGGAGAGCCACGGGGAAGCAAGACTACAGACCAAAGACTGAGGTATTAGGAGGGGCAAGACACTAGGTAGCATGGGAGGTAAAGTGAACAGTTCAGGGCCTCTGATGGGCTCCGGGGTGCCGCAGAAGGGTCACGGCCAGGGGGGCCTTTGGAATCCTGTCTGGGTCTGTAGAAGCTCTACTCGTCTGCGGCAGCCAAGGGAAGAACAGCATCGGTAGACGGCGAGGGGTTGGCAGAGTCGGAGGGTGTCGAGGGGCAGGCAGGACAGGAACTGGACCACACCAGGGACCCTGCAAAACAAAAGCACAGGCCAGTACCACCGCCATGAGGAGACCGGAGGTGGTTCCTTTTGGGAATCATTGAATGGGATACCCTGAAAGACCATCTTGGACCAAGCCTGGATCAGGAGGCAGGTCTGGGTAGTATAACCTCGTTTTTTCCTCCTGGACCTCAGCCCACGACTGGATTTCCGTTGACCCTGCCGTTGTCGCGGCGATAGCCTCCTCGGCTGGGGAAACTTTGGCCACGGGGCTGACAGCACGGAGTGGGACTCAGGGCAAGACCTGGAGGCTCCCACTCCATGTCCTCCGGGGAATGTCCTCCAGGTCAGCCCCCTCTGGGCTGGCATTGTCCGGAGAGTCTGATGCCAGGCTGGTGATGCCTTAATCCAGGCTGGCTGTGCCTTAATCCATACTAAATGTAATTAAACATAATGAAATTTTAAAAAATAAAATGGTAATTAGAGGAAAATTTAACGTGTAAGTTTTAAAAAATGGGCTTTTCCTTTTACCCAGATGTCTGCAAGCGCTGTGACTCTGTGATGAATGGTGACGTATGAGATCCTGAGAATGGGCAACGCTTCCAAGGATGGGTGGCAGGTGGCATTTCCCAGGAATTACAGGCTGGAGATGCCTGAGGAGCTCTCCTGGAGGGAAGACAGAAAGAGAAGAAGGGAACAAGCAGAGGCTGTGGGGAGAAAAAGACTGCAGAACCAGTTAAAGTTGTACAGGTGGATTGTACAAATGCCCTCAAGTCTTGGTCCACGAGGGTTCCTGTTTTTAATTTACAAAAAAACAATAAATTAATTTAAAATAAATCTTAAGGCTTATCATTTACATCTTTCTAGTAGTTAAAACACATACAATCGATTAACTTACCTTGTGATTTTGGAACTTCCGACTCCAAAGCAAAATAATACAGATTACAAGTAAATGCATCATTCTACTTGGGGAAAAGGGATAAATTAAATAAAGGGTTAACTTTGGAATCTAAAACAAAAACAGCAATATCATATCAAGGGTCTTCAATACCTTTTTCCTGTGTCTGCTCCCTTTACATGTAGATACTGATATAAACACGTACCTATAAAATATATTATGTTTAGTTTATAAGCTTATTTCATTATAACAAACAGGCACAATCCATAAGTGCACTAGGCCTAACACATGGTTCAGAAGCCTCCTACCCCACCTTACACCAGCCACATGGACACCATCTGTCCAACTGGGCAACCTCAGCGTCTTGTGCCTCCTGAAACGCCACCTCAGTTTCTTCTTCTTCCTCACATCCTTCTTCCTGAATGGTTTCCAGCCATGATCTGCCTCCTTGTGACACAATAGATCCCAAAGCATTCCCTCTACTTTTCTCTCCTTCTCCCTTAACCTCCTCCACATTCACTCCTACCTCACATCCATTCTCCTCACCTCCATTTACCATATGCATTACATTCATACCAGCCTCCGCCCCCTCCATCTCACCATTGGAGGCCCCTTTCTGATACCTCCACATTTTCCCAAGTAGCCCTTCCCAATCCCTCCTTATCCCCCCCAACCTGGACAGTGGGGGTGTCGCTCGTGAGCACTCCTCCACACCGTCTCCCCAGTCGATCACCTCGTCACACAGGTTCCAGGCATCCCAGTACTGGGTGTTGATCCAGGCAAACGCTGTCTGAATTTGCTTTCTGAGGAGTAAATGATAGATAGTTAACCAACTATTTACAGTGATAATTAAATGAATAAAGACCAGACAGATCTTCAACCATAAAAAACAGTTGCTATAATTATTATAATCATGGGAGTAAATTTCATTTAACAGTAGGGGGGGACAATAAATATAACATTTCTCATAAGCAATTTTTGAAGGGGACACAAATAATACAGTCAAATTGTACTTATGAAGATTTGTCCCCACAGTGAAAAACATTACTTCTGTCATTACTATTGTAGCAGGGAGACTGTGTCATGCTTATTTTCAAAGTTTTTCTCAGGTTCAATGACAAAGCAGATTTTTCTTCAAAACTATTTATTGCATATTTTGTTATGTTGTTTACGGTCAAGCCATCAACATACAATAAAATTTAAACATGACTATTATTGTGAAAAAGATATAAAAAAAAAGTAATGTTTTGTATCAAAATCAACAATTAAATAATCAATTTACAGTAACTGTTCTATGCAAAAAAAAAACATCTGCAATTTAAAGTAAACTTACATTAATGAATGGACACTAAACAAAAGTACCAAATGTGTTTTTCCTGGTATCACGGGGCCCCACAAACTCCTGGCATATGTTCTTTTATGTTAAAGTTGTCCAGCTCGTCTTTCTGCATATTGCAGACTAACAGACTGTGAAGTCTGTCTTGGCCCATAGTAGCCCTTAGCCACGTCTTTAGTCTGCGCAATGCACTGAAGCTCCTCTCAGCTTCACATGAGGACACTGGAACCACCAACAAAATTCTGACAAGGACCTCAATCTGGTCAAACAAGCCTGGAGGGCCAGTGCTTTGGACAGGATCTTAGTCCGTATTCAATAAGCCTTTAGGTGAAAGGAGGTGTAAGAATGAGGATCTTTCCCCTTTTTTAGCATGAGAAATATTAGCTTGGGCAAGAGGTTCAGGTTGTTGAACATGTCCAATAGGAGAGAGGACAACTGGGGCCATAACTTTTTATAGAACTCTGAAGGAAAGCCATCGGGTCCGGGACATTAACCACTTTGCGAAGCAGCCGCCATGGTGGTCAGTTCAGTTACAGTGATAGTGATAGTGACATCTAAATCATTCACAGCCACACATTCCTATGAAGGAATGGCTAAATCCCTAAAGAAACTATTGAACTCTAGACAACAAGAGAGAGGAGAAAAGAGAGATGTAAAAATGCTTGAATGCATTATTAATTTCTAGAGGATTTGCTCGTAATAATGAGACCATTGTTTGCATCAGTAGTTCAGCAGTGTGTTGAGACACTAGAAATTCATACTCTGCTAGTATCGTTAGATGCTCCTTATAAACATCAGCAGAGATCAATTGTCAAGATCTGCTTCACGCTGTGTTAAATATGCCATCTTCTCCTTCCACAGCTCTCTATCATTGCTTACATATCAGATAATCTGCCCACTGGTATCAGTCTGCAAGGTTTCCAGCGATATGGAAACAAATACATCTGGAGATTTATTTAAAGAAAGAAAATTGGCAATTTGTTGTGAAACAAAATCCACAAAGAAAGCAACTGAGTGTTGAACCGTCAAGGACACCATGTTCTAACAAAATTTTTGAGGAGACTGGAGCATGATCTAAGAAAGCTATTTTATCATAGCTACTTAGATATTGAGCAAGAAGTCTTATCAACTAAGAAATAGTCCATTTGGGTAAACGTGTGATGAATCTGAGAGAAAAAAAACTATACTCTTTTCGAGTGGGATTAAAGAATTGTGAAACACCTGACACAAATTCTTTGGTAAAAGAATTGATCGTTTCGACAGATTTTGAAGGCAGAGCTATCTTGGGGGATGGATGATCCAATTTCGGATTAAAGCGACAATTTAAATCACTCCCCAAGATAAGGTGATAGTTAGAGGTATCAGGTACCAGTGAGAACTGAAGCTTAAAGAAAATATCATCATCGCAATTAGGAGCACATGCGTTAACCAATAGTACAGGCGTAATGAACAATAAACTAGTAATTATGACAGATCTCCCATTTGGATCGGGAATACATATCAGATATGCAAAGAACAAAGGGAATAGATGTATGCAACAATATTGCTACATCCCTTGCTCTACAGCAGAAAGATTGTAGAATGATAGATGTAATCTGCCCATCCACACCTGTCGTCTGATGGTTTAAAATGAGTTTCTTGAAAGAGCATCATACGAGACCTTCAGTGATAAAGGTATTGCAGTATTTCACTGTGTTTGATAGGATTATTAAGGCTGTTATAGTTAAAAC
Organism: Brienomyrus brachyistius; assembly: GCF_023856365.1. Classification (NCBI taxonomy): domain Eukaryota; kingdom Metazoa; phylum Chordata; class Actinopteri; order Osteoglossiformes; family Mormyridae; genus Brienomyrus; species Brienomyrus brachyistius. The sequence goes on from NW_026042313.1 coordinate 1,507,258, forward strand.
TAAGCAATTTACAATAGTATCCCCCCACACCTCCCTGGTGAGTCCCAGGTTAATCATTACTAAGGCGTACTCCTAACTGAAGTCTGCTATGAAAATTCGGGTTGAAGGCTGTGGCGCAATATGTTAGACTGACTGAAATAAAGCAGAGAAAACGTAATATGAAGAAGTAAGGAAAATAGAGGTTAAAATGCACGGTAATTTCTTGTCATATCGCCGCAAATGCACATAAAGTACGTACGAATTCACACTGTTACAACAACCGATTGCTGCACATATCGCTTTTGAAGGTGAATGCGTACTTGCTTACCAGTTATATCCATCCCTGCGTATATAGCTAACAGAATGTCAAACACCATTGCTGTGGTCTAGAACTTGCAAAGTAACTTGCTTGCCTGCTAGTGGCACTCCAGTACATTTCTAAAAGCCTGCTCAGGCAGTGCCATCTTGTGGTTTGTCATATGTGGAAGGCTCAACAAGCCAAAAATCAACTACTTTTTTTTCCAAAGTACAAAATTAATTTGTATCAGCTAAATGTATGAGTGTTTATAGTCACCGAGCTTACCTTATTGGAAGACAAAGCAGGACATTCACGTATCATGTAATTAATTTACGAAAGCGGCATTTTGCCTCATTACGCGTGTATTTAAGCTGCAGTGTGGTGGAAGCTTATTACCTTTGAATAACATTCCTTTAAATGTTATGCCTCGGCTCCATTTGCTAGAACAAAATAACGCTTCCTATTGTACTGAACATTCGCTATACAATTTGTTTTTATGAAACTTTCTTTAAGATTTAAAAGAAAAGTAGAACTTTCTACATCTGAACTACATAGCACGTCTTCGACATTCCCCGGTAAAATGGACGTTACGCACGAGTTATGACGTAATACGCACGTAGCGTAATACAACTCATTAGCCAATTTCAACGTACGTACTATTACATTAATGTTAAGCGGACAGTGGGAGTAGTTTCCATAGAAACAACATAAATATTCTTTACCGTTTGCAGCACAGCAAACTCTACGAATGAAAATGGCGCTCAAGTGAGCAGTTTGTTAGCTCTCCAAAATTTCGTTTTATTCTTCAAATTATATTGTTACTTTGATTATTTACTCTTTTATACTATACTAATGTAGTACATGTCGATAAAATTATTGCATGTTTTTAATGTCATTAAAACTTGTGGTCTTTATTTTTATTGGGGGTGCTCTTATATCGAAGTGATGATGATAGACAGCTATTTGGTTAGTAAAATCTTCCCAAACTTCAAAAAATGTCACTGATCCCTAAAACGGCGGTGTAATTTGCCGGGGTGTCCACGATAAAATATGCGGAATGGTGGGAGATTGGCTATGCGAACGGAAATCCGGCACTAAACAATACAGACAGTTTTCTTTTTAATACGGCGCGAACCCGTAATAAACAGGACGGTAGGCACAGCCCGCCCCCCCTGAGCACTGAGCGCGGACGGTACCGGTACACTGACCGGGGGCTGGGAACCCTTACGGTAATGGATGGTAAAATGTTTACCTAAAATGTTTAAGTAATTTGGGGCATTGCTTTCGTAATAAGGTAAATGCTTCAAGCTGACTATTACATTTAAAAAAAAAAACAATGTTGCACAGAATTAAAAAAATACTCTTAGTTTCATCAGTGTTAACACAGTTCTCAGTAGCATTCATCTGGGTTTTCACTTCTGGAGCGCTGTTGTTTCCTATTCCATGTTAGTTATAATCGCCAGCACAGTTTTTTTTCTGTAAACCCCACAATTTCCATTTTCCAAACCGCTTATCTTACTGGGTCTCGGGGTGTCCGGAGCCTATCCTGAAAGCAATAAACCCCACAATTATTCATTATAATCCATCCATCCATCCATCCACTTTCCAAACCGCTTATCCTACGGAAGCAATAAACCCCACAATTACTCATTATAATCATGGGTGTAAATCGCGGAGGGGACGGAGGGAATATGCCCCCCCACCCCCATCCGAGAGTTGTCCCCCCCCAATAAATTATTTTAAAAAACGCACTCTCTATTATGAAAAATATATGTATGTATACCTAAAATAATCGTGTAAGTAGAAAATAAAACAAACGCAAACAATGCATTTAGAAACAGTTGCGTCCCCCCCCATTCCTCACAGTGGTTTGGCCCGCTGCCTGCTTTCCCAGTTCATCTCACCTACTCTACACACACGAGTCAGGTGTGTGGCTGCGGCTCTATTAACGTTGAATTCCAGTAAGTAGGGTATTTTATTCACTTTAAATAAAGAGATTATCTTTAATGTAGTTAATGCATACTCATTCATAAATTAGTTTCGGCAAAAATGCTGATTACCGATGTAATTTACCATGAATTTGATATATTAGCGATTAAAATATTACTTGTGTAGTTAACGTTCGCTTGTTTACAATAACTTGTTCCATAGTGCACTGCAACTAACGCGCCAAAGCAGTTTCCAGTGCATTGTTTTATTTGTGACGACTTGGCATAATATTAACTTAACATTAACGGCCACAGTTAGCATATTGTTTAGCTGTGCATTTACTAAATGAGCACTGTGCTACGTCCAAACTGACCCCACTGTATTTTTTTGTATAATCAGTTTCTATTCTGTTCTTAAGTGTCTTAATTCATTTTAAATACAAATTTAAACGTTTTTTAATTCCTTGTTTTTATTGTTGTGATTATTTTATGATAGTTTTACTTTCTTTGTGTAAAGCACTTTTAATTACCATTGTGTATAAAATGGCTACAGCATAAATAAACTCGCCTTGCCTTGCAGTGTCATAAACTAGATAAAATGACAGAGAAAGGGAAAATGGACATAGGAACATTTTTCAGTGCACCTAAACGCCAAGTAACTACGAAAAGTTCACATATTATGGCAATTTGGCTTTTAGAATGGGTGTTTATGAAAATACTAATGTCACAATATCAATCGCAGGCAAAGGAGACAGAAATTATTGAGGGACAGGTAGAGCAGGGCCATTCAGATGTACAGTGTCAGGTAAGTGTGTTGTGCTTTTATTGAAGGGATAAGGACAGAATTTTTTTTTGGATGAACAATTTCTTTAATGTTTTCTGAGTTGTGGCTGTTCAGTAGATGAACATCACAGGCTCACCAACCCGATGGCTTTCCTTCAGAGTTCTATAAAAAGTTATGGCCCCAGTTGTCCTCTCTCCTATTGGACATGTTCAACAACCTGAACCTCTTGCCCAAGCTAATATTTCTCATGCTAAAAAAGGGGAAAGATCCTCATTCTTACACCTCCTTTCACCTAAAGGCTTATTGAATACGGACTAAGATCCTGTCCAAAGCACTGGCCCTCCAGGCTTGTTTGACCAGATTGAGGTCCTTGTCAGAATTTTGTTGGTGGTTCCAGTGTCCTCATGTGAAGCTGAGAGGAGCTTCAGTGCATTGCGCAGACTAAAGACGTGGCTAAGGGCTACTATGGGCCAAGACAGACTTCACAGTCTGTTAGTCTGCAATATGCAGAAAGACGAGCTGGACAACTTTAACATAAACAACATATGCCAAGAGTTTGTGGGGCCCAGTGATACCAGGAAAAACACATTTGGTACTTTTGTTTAGTGTCTATTCATTAATGTAAGTTTGCTTTAAATTGCCGATGTTTTTTTTTTTTGTTGCATAGAACAGTTACTGTAAATTGATTATTTAATTGTTGATTTTGATACAAAACATTACTTTTTTTTATATCTTTTTCACAATAATAGTCATGTTTAAATTTTATTGTATGTTGATGGCTTGACCGTAAACAACATAACAAAAAATGCAATAAATAGTTTTGAAGAAAAATCTGCTTTGTCACTGAACCTGAGAAAAACTTTGAAAATAAGCATAATGACACAGTCTCCATGCTACAATAATAATGACAGAAGTAAAGTTTACGCCCATGATTATAATAATTATAGCAACTGTATTTTCTGTATGGTTGAAGATCTGTCTGGTCTTTATTCATTTAATTATCACTGTAAATATCTGGTTAACTATCTATCATTTACTCCTCAGAAAGCAAATTCAGACAGCGGTTGCCTGGATCAACACCCAGTACTGGGATGCCTGGAACCTGTGTGACGAGGTGATCGACTGGGGAGACGGTGTGGAGGAGTGCTCACGAGCGACACCCCCACTGTCCAGGATGGGGGGGATAAGGAGGGATTGGGAAGGGCTACTTGGGAAAATGTGGAGGTATCAGAAAGGGGCGTCCAATGGTGAGATGGAGGGGGCGGAGGCTGGTATGAATGGAATGCATATGATAAATGGAGGTGAGGAGAATGGATGTGAGGTAGGAGTGAATGTGGAGGAGGTTAAGGGAGAAGGAGAGAAAAGTAGAGGGAATGCTTTGGGATCTATTGTGTCACAAGGAGGCAGATCATGGCTGGAAACCATTCAGGAAGAAGGATGTGAGGAAGAAGAAGAAACTGAGGTGGCGTTTCAGGAGGCACAAGACGCTGAGGTTGCCCAGTTGGACAGATGGTGTCCATGTGGCTGGTGTAAGGTGGGGTAGGAGGCTTCTGAACCATGTGTTAGGCCTAGTGCACTTATGGATTGTGCTTGTTTGTTATAATGAAATAAGCTTATAAACTAAACATAATATATTTTAAAGGTACGTGTTTATATCAGTGTAAAAAGGGAAGGGGTTTCTCTATGACTTGGGTTGGTAGTAGCATTTGGGGGGTCAAGGAGTCCGATGTTAGTGGTTTATGGTAGTGTATTGTGTGTTGAAGTTTATTGAATTGGCGGACTACACATCCCATCATCCCCTGCGCACCACAAAATAATAGTCCATGCTTAGTGTGCTGTTTGGTTTATTTCTTTCTTTATTCAAGGCAATAACTTAGAGCTGTGAGGTACCCACTGTTCTAGTTTTATCCATCGGCCATGGTAAAGGGAGAACTTGGGTAAATCAGCAGAAGTCTCTCACCAACTTCCACCCCGGTTGCTGTTTCCTCTGGTCCCTCGGCATATGGGTTCCCTGCGGAAGCGCGCGCCGTCTGGGGAAGGTTCCCTTATAGCCCAGGGTGGAACAGGGGAAGGTGAAGGTTTGGCACAAAAGGGGGGGGGGGAAATAGGTGAGAAAGGTTGTTTGTTCTTGCTTTTGTTGTGTGAGGTGGGATGTTCTGCGTGAAAGAGCAGGGGACGGTAATGCTTAAGGGCCAGCTATTATGATGTGTTCCATGTTAAATGTATGTGTTGTAATGTATGTTGTTAGTACATGAAACTCCAACTGGTTTCCCCTTGTCGTTGGGCTGTCCCAATTAGTTTAATGGGAAGCCGTATATAAGGGCAGGGGATTAGAGTAAAAAGGGTGGTTGGTGGTCTTTCTTTTTGTCTAATTGTTGTTTGTTTTTATTTATTTATTTATTTTTGTTCTTTGTGTCATGCTGTGGCCTGTGTGGATTATGGGCATGTCAAGGCCAAGAGAGAGGGGTAACAGCTTGAGGTGAGGCTGGAAAGGCCCCATGAAATAAAGCTACCTTTGTTCTGAGGCCTACTGCGTTTGTGCCTGGTTTCTCACCACTCGCATGCGGGGTTGTTTGCATTCCCTCAACTCAATAAGGCAGGGCCTGTCCAGCTCTTGCCTTTTTCACATTCAGTATCTACATGTAAAGGGAGCAGACACAGGAAAAAGGTATTGAAGACCCTTGATATGATATTGCTGTTTTTGTTTTAGATTCCAAAGTTAACCCATTATTTAATTTATCCCTTTTCCCCAAGTAGAACGCTGCATTTAGTTGTAATCTGTATTATTTTGCTTTGGAGTCGGAAGTTCCAAAATCACCAGGAAGGTTAATCGACTGTATGTGTTTTAACTACTAGAAAGATGTAAATGATAAGCCTTAAGATTTATTTAAAATTAATTTATTGTTTTTTTGTAAATTAAAAACAGGAACCCTCATGGACCAAGACTTGAGGGCATTTGTACCATCCACCTGTACAACTTTAACTGGTTCTGCAGCCTTTTTCTCCCCACAGCCTCTGCTTGTTCCCTTCTTCTCTTTCTGTCTTCCCTCCAGGAGAGCTCCTCAGGCATCTCCAGCCTGTAATTCCTGGGAAATGCCACCTGCCACCCATCCTTGGAAGCGTCGCCCAGTCTCAGGATCTCATACGTCACCATTCATCACAGAGTCACAGCGCTTGCAGACATCTGGGTAAAAGGAAAAGCCCATTTTTTTAAAACTTACACGTTAAATTTTCCTCTAATTACCATTTTATTCTTTTAAATTTCATTATGTTTAATTACATTTAGTATGGATTAAGGCACAGCCAGCCTGGATTAAGGCATCACCAGCCTGGCATCAGACTCTCCGGACAATGCCAGCCCAGAGGGGGCTGACCTGGAGGACATTCCCCCGGAGGACATGGAGTGGGAGCCTCCAGGTCTTGCCCTGAGTCCCACTCCGTGCTGTCAGCTCCGTGGCCAAAGTTTCCCCAGCCGAGGAGGCTATCGCCACGACAACGGCAGGGTCAACGGAAATCCAGTTGTGGGCTGAGGTCCAGGAGGAAAAAACGAGGTTATGCTACCCAGACCTGCCTCCTGATCCAGGCTTGGTCCAAGATGGTCTTTCAGGGTATCCCATCCAATGGTTCCCAAAAGGAACCACATCCAGTCTCCTCATGGCGCTGGTACTGGCCTGTGTTTTTGTTTTGCAGGGTCCCTGGCGTGGTCCAGTTCCTGTCCTGCCTGCCCCTCGACACCCTCCGACTCTGCCAACCCCTCGCCGTCTACCGATGCTGTTCTTCCCTCGGCTGCCGCAGACGAGTGGAGCTTCTACAGACCCAGACAGGATTCCAAAGGCCCCCCTGGCCGTGACCCTTCTGCGGCACCCCGGAGCCCATCAGAGGCCCTGAACTGTTCACTTTACCTCCCATGCTACCTAGTGTCTTGTCCCTCCTAATACCTCAGTCTTTGGTCTGTAGTCTTGCTTCCCCGTGGCTCTCCCTGGTTTCACCTCTTAGCCCGATTTCACTGTTCCAGCCCCCACTCCAGTCACTCTTGCTTCCCGCTTTAGGTTCCCCTCTCCTGGCCATATTATTGTTGCACTGGTTCCATTGCTTGCCTGTCTTGTCTGGTTGTGTCCTGCCTTGTCTGTCCCTGTGTCGTCTTTGGTCCTTTTGATGCCCAATCCCTCCCTTTTGTCTCCTTCTACTGTGTCCTTTGTTCCCACTTACCCACTGACACCCACTGTCTGTCTTTTGGTCCATAGTCAGCATCCCTGTTGGATTACCTGGTCTGTCATGAGTTGTGTCCTGTTGTCCTTGGTTTTGCCCTGGTCTGTGTGTCCCCTTAATGATGCCCTTGTACCCGGAGGGCACAGGATTGGGAGGGGGGCGTTTACTGTCATGTCTTGCCCATTTAGTCAACCTTACCCTCCAGTTCTCCTCCCTGATGAGCCACGCTTGGTGTCTATTAGTCTCACCCCATGTTCCTCCCCTTCTGTCAGTCACTCAGCTTCCTTGTGTTTTCCCATTCCTTAGTCTGGTAAAATGCCCAGTCCTATCTTCTCCAGTTGTCTCCTTGTCTGTTTGCGTCTCTGTGCCCAAACCTGCCTGTCAATAAAACCCCACGAAGGGGATTCTGCCCTACAGCTTGCATTTGGGTCCTACTTCCCACCGTTGACGTGACAGAGGAATACATGCTTAGTGCCAGGCAGAAATCTTTGATTTTGCATCCATATGGTGACTTGGTGAAGTTAGCTGATAGTTCTCTTGATTCCAAAGACATATGATTCTTGTCTGTGCATTATGCATGTCCAAAGTTAAGAGCTTCAGATTAATAGGTACGAAAAACGCATGTTGCGTTTGTCGAGTTCGAAGGGTTAACTCACTGAATATTTATGTTACGCCGAACATGACTCATTGTCGTTTTGGACAGTAAGCACTTTATGTATTTCATCCATTGCTCCTTTTCCTTATGGTATACAGCCGCTTTATACATGTGGAGACTCACACACATTTTTTACATTCCATTACTTTCACACATTTTACTGTCATTGTACATCTCTTCTGATGTCACATTTATTTATTTGTTTATTTATTTATAACCTGGTAACTGCACACTGCACAAATACAAATAAATGATGAATTACCAAAACCTTAAATACTATACAGAAGGATAAACTCAATTATTGCTGAAAAAATCTACACACAGATATAAAAATATAATATTCCCATCAAAATCACACATGCACAGCCAAAAATGTAGGCAGTAACTATATACTGCTTTGCCAAACAGGTACAGGTATCAGACACACAGAACATGATTGAACAATCAGAACAAGGATATTCAAAGTTAATATATTGTACTTTAGTGAACTTTTGTTACCTTCCTCACACAAATATGTGAATTCGTCCCATACTGAAAGAAATTACCCTTTATGCCCTCACCGATGTGAATTGGCACAAATTTCCACAGCTTTCTCACCACAGCCAGCCATTTTCTCCATAATCATAATCAATTCCAACTCCTGCTATTATTTCTTTCACTGCAGACAGAATGATGTGGCCTTCCATCCACTTCAGTCTCATTCATTCTGCAATATGGGTGTTTGTGGTTATTAAGCAAGCAAGCAAATGATCCATCTTCTTCTGCAGTATCAGCACTTAAAGGAGAAAGTCAGTCTGTGAGAATAGCTGACTGCAGTGACTGTCCTTCCGTGCCATCAATGTGTGCAGGGAGTAAGACCAGAGTACAGACGCACAAAGCTTATATTTCTTGCTTTTACCAAAAACAAGCTGAAAAATAAATATGTCCAGCTCTTGCCTGAGAACTGCTGCGATGCTTATATTTCAAATACAAGCTCGAATCCATCCATCCACCCTATGGGGGTCCGGCGTCGGCTGTCAGAGGGCTGAAACGGCAGACGCTGTCAGTAATCCAGGTTGGCTGATCGTAGATGGCAGTAAGCGCGCCAGGCATGACTCGGAGCCAAGGAGGCGAAGCAGAGATCGGTACACAGGAAGACAGGAACACAAGGAGGGGAAAAACGCTTGCACGCTGCATAAACCATGAAGATCTCGCGTCTGGCCAGAAATAAGAGACTGAGAAGGGGAAGGTTGACCACAGATGGGAGGGGCGGGGTTCCAAAGCGGAACCACACCTCCTCAGGCACTTCCATCTCCTGCCAACATTCCTCTGTCCTTTATTTCCCTTCACACTGCACTCCAATCATGCTCCACAACCACAAACCTCTGAAATCTCCTACACTCTCTGCACTCGACTGACTCCTTACCAGCTTCTCTCCTGCCGCTGCCTGCACTCCTTCATGTTCTGTCGGCACCCAAACCACCTGCTTTGCTCGCCCCATCATTTCTCCAAGATCCAGCGTGGGCTGATTAAAAGCCACTGCTAAGGGGGGCTCTTCCTCTGGTGTGTTGTACCATTCTCCCACTACTCCCGTCCTCCGTATCTGAATGGCTACTCCCTCAGGGCCTAATATTATCCAGTCTGCCGTCATGCGCATCCCGTCTTTCTCTCGGTCAGGCAGCGGATCTATCAGCCGATCCCACTCATCCCTCACTCCAGGATCACTGAAATCTCCCATCACAACTAACAACTGTATTTATCCTATTTCCAATTTAGCACATTGCTATATTGTTCCTGTATAAATGGTCCCCACTATTCTAGGATTTCCCAAACCTTTCCAATAACTTCTTCTAATCCGTATAAGCTATACTATCCCTGCTGGACAACAACCTTTGTTGCAGAAGGGTGAATTGTCCACTGAGTACCTCTACTCCCCCTTCGTACATTTTATGTCATCTGCAGCTCACACAAAGCATCTCCGCCTAACAAATTCACTGGGATATGCTCTGATGTTAGTTTAGACATATTTACATTTTTGGCCCCTATCTGAACATCTACTAAAGAAGACTCTGGAACATGCAGGTTGGACACGTGTGTCCAGGCTGATCACAGCTCCAGCACACGAGATGAATCAGCCTGTTCCCCAGTCTCCCCAGGGTCTAGGATCATCAAATTTGTGAGTAAATGGGTGCCCTCTGAGGAAACCCTCATCCATTGTATCTACTCACCTATTCTAATTAGGAACCTGACGCTAATTAGTGGCCTTGTTTTTTTGGCGGTGACTGACTCAATTTCTTCGTCAGCTCCCTCTCATGCTCTTCAGCAGAGTCCTCCTCCTCTCTGTACAAGTCAATAGCGTGGATCAGCTGCTCCTCAGGAATAGTAATAAGCCCCACCATTTGCCTTAGCCTGCTTCTCACTGGCTTCGGGAGCGTGTCCTGCAGTGCCCTCCGGTACAGACCTCTGAACACCGAATCCTGTAGGTCCTGCTCTGTCTCACTGCTCCACCGCTTTTCTTGGGCTTGCAGATAGGCAGCTGGGCTCTCCCCCTCCTTTACGGGCTCCACCTTCATTTCAGCCACACTCAATCACGGAGTCCCTGTCACCACTGCCAGCATTCTCTCCATTCCGTCTACCCCCAGGACACAAGCCTGAACCGCTTTTATGTCCCCCATCACCAAGAGCCGTCCCATAGTTTCCTCCTCAAATACTTTCATCCATTTTCAAGCTCCGTCTGCCAGGACTGTTCTGCCCATGGCACATACTGTGTCTGTGCTCCTTTCACCACCAGGGGGAGCATCAGAGTGTCCCTATCGGGGGTCTCACAGCCCTCCTGCTTCCCACTGTTCTATGATCTGCATTATCCTCCTCTACTCCTTCCTCACTATCCGTTTCTATCTCCTTCTCCTGAAACTGGCTCCATCCTCTACATGGAGGGTTAGGGCTGTCCATCAGATGCATCAGCCCTTCTGCAGCCCTACCACTTGCTCTGTACCCCACCTTTATATCACCCCCTTTTTTCTTAAACCCACATGCCTGGCCTTCTATTATTATATCACTCCTTCGCAGTCCTTCCTTCACGGTCTGCCGCCGCAGGTCGCTCACTTCCCTGTACCCATATAAACAACTTTCTTCATCCTTCTGTTTCTTCCCCTCTGAACTTTATCTTGCCCTCTATTACTGGAAAGTGGCCCTTAAATATCAGAGGTGGCCCTTCTACTAACAGATACAGTCCCTGATACAGAGGAAGTCGTAACTCCTCCTGCTCTGTTTCACCTTTGACTCCTGCCTGATTTTCACTCATCACTCTCTCATGACTTTCTGCTCTTTTCTCCAGGCCTCTCCCTTTGCCATAACCTCAGAACCTCCAGTTGCTCACTCCTTTTCTTGTTACACCTTTCTGTGTTCTTATTAGCCTTATGATACTTTATCAGAGTCTCCATCTCCTCACACACTGCCACATCCAGAAATATGGCAGAAATATAAAGTACAGATATTTTATGGGTTCCACTGAAATAAAGGTAGCTGATTATGAGAAAGACCTCGTGTGTATGTTGATGCTTCCATGTCCCACTCTCGCCAGTGTGGGGAAGCAATAAAAAAGGCAAATAGAATGTTGGGTTACATCTCTAGCTGTGTGGAGTTTAAGTCAAAGGAAGTGATGCTATGATTGTATAATTCCTTGGTAAGACCCCACCTAGAATATTGTGTGTAGGTTTGGTCACCATACCTTAAGAAGGACATTGCTGCCTTGGAAAAGGTGCAACGTAGGGCTACGAGAATGATTCCCGGTCTTAGAGGAATGTCTTATGAGGAGAGGTTAGTTGAGCTGAATCTGTTCAGCCTCGAGCAAAGGAGACTAAGTGGGGGCATGATCCAGGTATATAAGATTCTAACAGGTCTGGATGGCAAGTGACATGACATACTAGAACTCGTGGCCACAAGTGGAATTTAGCAGGAGAACATTTAAAACGAATTTGAGGAAGCACTTCTTTACACAGCGTGTAGTTAGAGTATGGAATAGTCTTCCTACTAGTGTAGCGCAAGCTAAAACCCTGGGCTCCTTTAAATCAGAGCTAGATAAGATTTTACCAACTCTGAGCTGTTAGGTACGTTTTCCCCAAAAGTGCTTGATGGGCCGGATGGCTTCCTCTCGTTTGTAAATTTCTTATGTTTTTATGGTTACTTTTCCTATAGAACAAATCTATACATTGTCCTTTTAATAAACAAACTAAATAGCCTTATGCTATTTATCTTATTTACACAAAAGCTTGTCATTTTTGTCTCTACACGGTCGCACATTTACAATTCTCCTCTGCTCTCTGTATTGCGCATGGCGGACTTCCGCCCCGATGCAGACAGGTGAGCACACTCCCACCAGCGGACAGAGAGCGCGCGTCGGAAAATATGTCACGTCAACCATCTGAAAAGCAGACAAAAATATCTGCTGTGCCATATATCTGTGTATGACTCCTCAGATCTCCAGCCCGGTCAAAAGTTTCACTAATTATCTACTTTCCTTGCATGTTTAGTCCTATACTGAACTCCCTGATCGCTACACCTTACTGTTGCTTTAAGTTTAAGATTCCAAATTTTACAGTAACCTACCCACACGTATACTACAGAGAATGTCTTTTGCATTAAAGCTCGCAAATACTACATTTCGATTCCACAGTTATGGCTTTAGATACCTAGGGATCCTGGTATATCATACTTATACAAAACTAATTATGGTGAATTACTATGTGAAATAAAGAATTATCTCGAAAGATGGGAAATCCTCCCTCTATCCTTATTGGGGAGAGTGGAGAGCATTAGAATGAACATACCACCTAGGCTTCTCTTTATGTTCCAGTCCCTGCCCATAGGGGGCCCTATATCCACATTCAAAACGCTCAATAAATGGTTATCCAAATTTACCTGGCAAAACAAAAGACCCAGGATTGAACTGAAAAGAATGTTAAACCCAAAAGAGAACGCGGGTCCTGACTTGCCTAATTAAAAAAATTATTACTTGGCAGCCCAACTTATATCAGTAGTGGTATGGATAACACAGGACAGGGAGGCTCAGTGGGTGGGAATGGAACAGAGTATCTGCCCAAATTTGCCGCTAGACATAGCAATTATTTTTAATCAAGATACACGGAAAGTAAATAAAATCAATAACATTTGGATAGGAAACACTCTGAAAAGTGAGAGAGAGGCTGGGACGCCCTTCATCAATATCAAGATCAATGAAAATTGCACAGAATGTTGATTTTTCTACCATCTAAATTAGATACAGGGTTTAAGACATGGGGAGAAAAGAGGTTTAACCAGTTGGATCAGTTGTGTGATGGAGGAGATCTAATGTCCTTCGAACATCTTAGAAACAAATGTGGCCTCCCAGTGCCCAACTGTTTTAGATACCTACAGTCAACAAATATATTGTTTATATTAACAATTAAAGGATTGGTTAAAAAGAACATTATATCATATATTTATAAAATATTACAAAAAGAGTCAACAGTGTTAATATCAAAGAGAAATGGGAACTACAGATGAATACTATCATTAACGATGAAGATTGGACTCATTCATGTAAAGAAGGACACAGAATAACAAACAGTCCTACATGGAGGGAATTTGATTGGAAAGTTAAGATGAGATACTTTAAGACTCCCCTTCTCACCTCTACGTTTGGCAACACCTCTAATCAGGGGTTTATTGGAGGGGTTGTGACCTGGTAGGAGACCACACCCACATTTTTTGGGATTATCCAGAACTGTCAGAGTACTGGCAAAATATACAGGAAGAGATAAAAAAAAATGTTTGAACATAAAATTACCACTTGAACCAGTTCGTTTCATACTAGGAATTATGCCACAGAATATAGTGCATGAAAATAAGGTTGTATTACAGAGAGTTCTTCTTTTAATTGCCAGGTGGATGATAACAATCTCCTGGCTAAAACCCCAGCCACCCACGACAGTACAATGGAAAGAAAGAGGAAAGAAAGTGTATAATATGGAATTTATAACTGTAAAATTGTTAACGAGAACAGAGTGTTTTGTGGAAGAAATTTCTCGAAGTCCGATGTTTAAGTGTTTGACAGAACTTTATTATTCGATGAGCTCAAAGGGAACAGACACTCAGCAATCATGCGTCTTGTGTACTGCTCCCCGAGCAACAAATGCATACATCTTTTATGGCCTAAAATGCAACAGTCATCTGAAAAATCAAGGACAAGTCAGATTTTTGGACATTGCAGTTACTTCTGGCTTTCAAGGTCCAGGCAGTTCAAAGAAAGTTTGGCCATCTGGAGATACCAGTTTCTTCTACGTTTTCAAGGTCCACCTATCAGCTTAGAACAAGTCTATCTATTTGGGACTTTTCCTTTTGCTATATTATTCTAGGACTCGTTGTTCTCTTTTTCTACATTTTATGTTATCCAATACCATGCATTCATTTTATAATATCTTCTGCAACAGCTTACTTCTCAGGTCATGCCTTTGCTTTGACCTGGGCCTCTTGCTGAACAAGCAATATATGGCAAACATGTTAGTTCCTCTATAGAAAATAGAAATTTCTTACTTAAGCAGATTTGCATTCTTGTTTGATACATTCAATTAATGACAAGTAAATTACATTGTTTCAACCACTATGTGTAAATCAACAACACATTATAAACTCAGTTGTTAATTACTGATTAGGTAATGCATTTTGCATAATCATCTATATTCCATTATTGATTACTGATTAGCATAATCAAGAATTTTCTATCACAGTTTCTTTACCAAATGACTTCCAATCTGTAATTTTCTTTTTTCAACAGAAGTATGGCACTTAGGAAAGGATAGGGTTGAATTGAGACTTCCATGTACAGCACTGTGCAAAAATCTTAGGCAGGCAAAGAAAATGATGTTTAGATTGTCCTCGTGTTGCTGTAAAACTATGATATTATGCCTGTCAAAGTGTGTCAGCTTAGCCATTTCAGAACCTCTGCTAACATCATCCTAGTATTTGCAGCGACCGTCCAGTGCAGCCATGTAGTTTTTGACTTGGCCACTATGACACCTCATACAGCTAGTCAATCTGTCAAAATCATGGAACGGCTGAGGTGCCCCTGAGGAGAAGTTTGGGAACTGAAGCGGTGTTCATCTAGCCATCCGACTAGATATCAGTATCTTTTTAGAAAAGAGAAGAAATTATTACTAGTTTTTATTGTGTTCCTCTTAATTTGCACATGTTCTAATGTTAAATTGTGTTTTTTGTTCTAAGCCAAAGTACACTTGCTACCCAGATAAACAGCTTTAAACATTTCTTTGGACTGCCTAAGACTTTTGCACAGTACTGTATATCTTAGAACATAAGAAATTTACAAATGAGAGGAGCCCATTCGGCCCATCAAGCTCTTTTGGGAAGAACTTAACTAATAGCTCAGAGTTGTTAAAATCTTAACTAGCTCTGATTTAACCATCTCTCTCAATATGATATTGGGATCATTTATTCTCTTCAGATGCCTCCATAGAATAGTGCATCCATCCCCTCACTTATGTTTAGACAGACGTATCCTAAGGCACCAGGGCAACAACAGTCAGAATAACAACAGAATCATCAATTTCACAGCTAGTTTTAAAAATTGCTTTAATGCAGAGTGATTACAGAAAAAAAGATAAGCAAATTAGGTAATATTAACAAAATTATTAAAACATGTAGAGTAATAGACATATTTGTCTTTCAGACATATTGTGCTTTTTTAAGAGCAGAAGGGATACATTAAATCAGGATTATATTTTGTTTTTAATGATATATATATATATATTATTTTTTTAAATTTACATCATTATAAATGAGAACTATAAGTGATTGCTAATTACTGTTAACTAATTTCCTGTATGATCTTTCTCCCCTTCAGTCTTAAAAATCATTATATGTCAGGGGGCCAATCAGTGGAGGCACACGGACACGTTGGCCGGTTATCCTATTTGTTCAGCGCCAGCCCAACAAGTAGAGTATTCAGTTCCATGGACAGTGACCAGTGTTACTGTGACATCTGGTTCCTTCATTGGCTCTATATAGTTTTCTAGAAATAACTAAATGCCTCTGTTGTACAAATTTCCAGCCATAGACTTGCTTCCTATATGACGAGAAGATTTTATTTTTACTCAGACTAAGAAGCTATAGCTAATCAGCTCTGCATGCGATCTCCCCTTTACTGCTCGAGCAGGGCTCATGCACATCAACAAATGTCAAGGCAGCAAGTGCATACAAACAACTTCTCAGGACAGTTATAGGGCCTTCAGGAGGAGTCAAACTGCTGCCTTATTCAGAGATACCATTGTCTTAGACTTGCACTAAACTATTCCAAACACTTGGGCGTATTTAGTGTCAGAATCCATCCCTGCCTTGTCCTGTTCTCTCTTGTTTGTTCCCATTTGGCCAGCACATGTCACTGGCCATCCTATTCTCTCCTCTGTCTTGTAGCTCCTTAGCCCGTAGTGTGTTTGCCTGCTGCTCGGGCCGCCATGTGGCTTAGTTTGACATGTGATCAAAATTTAGAGTAAACTAATACATGATAGCTTGCCTTAAAAAAAGATCAATGGCAGAACAGGGGCTCTGAACGCAGTTTGCATTAATAAGGAATTAACCATTTCTCTCAATATAAAATTGGGATCATTTATTCTCTACAGAGGCCCCCATAGAATAGTGCATCCATCCCCTCACTCATGTGTATAGAGGCATATCGTAAGGCTCCGGCAACATCTTTCAGATCAACAACAGCATCAACAATTTCACAGCTAGATTCAAAACATACTTTAATGTACAGTGATTGCAGTAAATGATAAATAAATTAGGCAATATTAATTCAATTATTGAAATGTGCAGATTAATAGTCAGAAAAGGTTTTATAATTTTACATCATGATAAATGAGAACTATGCGTGATTACTAATTACTGTTACCTAATTTCCTGTCTCGACTTTTCCCCCCTTATTGTTAAAGGGTCAGGGTGCCAGTCAGTGGAAACGACACGTTGGCCATCTGGTCTATTCATTCAGCACCAGCCCATCAAGTAGAAAATTCAGCACCACGGACAGTGATCTGTGCTACTATGACGTCAGGTCCTTTCATTGGCTCCATATATTTTTCTAGAAATAACTAATTGGCTCTTTTCTAGAAATGTCCAGCCTATATGAAGAGAATATTTTATTTTTATTTAGACTAAGAAACTACAGAAAATCAGCTCTGCATGTGATCTCCCCTTTACTGCTCAAGGAGGGCACACGCACATCAACAAATATCAATGCAACAATTACAGAAGAACAATTTCTCACAGCTTCAGAAGAAGTCAGATTTCTGTGTAATTCACAGATTGTCCAAGACTTCTGCTAGAACATTTTCTGCACTTGAACCGAATTTCAAAATAAATGACACCTGGGTGACCCAGGTTCGAGTCTCTGCCCGGATCACATGTGTGTGGAGTTTGCATGTTCTCTCCATGTCGTCGTGGGGTTTTCTCCGGGTACTCCGGTTTCCCCCCCACAGTCCAAAAACATGCTGAGGCTAATTGGAGTTGCTAAATTGCCCCTAGGTGTGCATGTGTGAGTGAATGGTGTGTGAGTGTGCCCTCCAATGGGCTGGCCCCCCATCCTGGGTTGTTCCCTGCCTCGTGCCCATTGCTTCTGGGATAGGCTCCGGACCCCCCACGACCCAGTATGATTAGTGGTTTGGAAAATGGATGGATGGATACACCTGGGTCTATTAAAAGAAGGTGATGCTGCCTGAACCACCAACCAAGGCTGGGAGGAAAGGGAGGAACACTAGTCAAATGAAGGAAGAAAAGGCCACAGTATCTCATGGTCACGTATACAAAAGTCAGGGAGTGTTATGAAGAAGGCACCACACTTAAGACTATTGGTTTTATGCAGTGAATTACACCAGAGAGAGTTTTTGCATTTTAGCTGTGTCATGTAACATTCCTCAGACTTCATTTTAATGTTTTCTTCAACACAACAAAGTCCCACGGTAACAAAAGCACTGAGGTCTGGATCGTTAATTGCAATGTGGGGAGTGCAGACCAGCTGGGGTGGGGGATCGTGCTCAGTCACGGTAAAAGGCAAACGGGTAAATTGTGAATACGCACATAATCTAACTACAGTTTAACGTTGTTCCACATACCAATATCACTACGTATCGGTATCGCAAAACAAAATTTAAAATGTTAAGATTCTGTCATTCTGAAAATCTGAGTATTTAAGACATTATGTTCCATAGCGATTTGTGGAGATAAATACCCTCGGACAGTAGCGTTCATTTCACAATTAAGTCTCTTTAAGTCATTGTTTTATGTTAAGCAGGATGAATGTGTGATTTTTAATTAATAAACCTTTATGGGTTATATGCTTATGCTGTTGTATACTGTTCTCGGTGTACAACTTAACTTATAAAAGTCTGTTCATCTAATTATAGAATAATATATAGAATAATTATAAAAGAACTATAATTATTATGATGTTATTATTTAATTGTGTGGGCCGTGTTGCTTGATTACATTTGACTCCTCGGCACGTGGGACGCTGCCGGTTTGAAAGACGCGGCTTCACTTGTTTTCTGCACCAAGGTGGGTTGCCATTCTGCTCCCATTTTATCGGATAATTTATCTTATTATTTAGTATTTGTCAAATTTGCATGTATATTAAAATATGTTTGATGAGTAAAGTCAGTATATTGCTTTTAAATAAAGTGATTTTGTTCCGGGCTACTATGTTAATTATATTTAAATTTTATGCGCAAAGTGTAGTTGACATTTAACTTTTCCGCGTACGCTTTCCTGCGTTTAAGTACATTATTGCGCTTGCTAGTGAGTAAATTAGTTCATTTCTTTTAAATAAAGTGAACATTGTTGTGGGGTGCTGTGTTGGTTAAATTTAAATTTCATGTGCAAGTCGGCTAGTTTCCTGTGCCGCAAAGTCTAGGTGATATTTCACTTTTCCGCGTGCGCTTTCATGTTGCATTCTACTGCGGATGCAGGTGGTTGCGCTCGGTGCTGCCTACAGCAATGATATTCCACCAGACCAGGAGAGGGTAGATGTATTGCTAGAAACACAAATAAAAGTAGTGAAGCAAGTCCTATAAAGTTTGTTTGGTGATTAAAATCAGTATATTGCCATTTAGTAAAATTTAAAATTGTTCCAGGCTTCTGTTTTGATTATATCTAAATTTTATGTGAAAGTTAGCTAGTTTCCTATGCTATAATGCAATTGTTCATTGCGGAGGTGTCAGTGCAGAACTGTATTCCATGTGCCAGGAGTGACTGACAGTTCCATTGTATGCCTGTATGTTGTTTTTCCTCATTCAGATACAGATGAATTGCAAAAGCTGTCAGCTGGAGCAACGCTGAACAGGAGAAGCGGTTTCAGAAAATGGATGAATGTCCCCAGAGGTGTGAGGCAACAGTTTTAACCACTGCATCACTGTACCATGCCCATGTATAGGATATGTAGAAGAACCTGTTGCAGTTATCTGGTGTGTGTGTTTTTGACTTTCCCTGCCGGCCCCTGGAGGTTTGGGCTTCCCCTTTGAGTCTGGTGCCTCCTAAGGTTTCTTCCTTCTAGGGAGTTTTTCCTTGCCACTGTCGCCTATGGCTTACTCACTGGGGGCTTTGGGTGGGGATGCTGTAAAGTGCTTTCAGACAATGTAATGTTGTGATAACGTGCTATACTTTGTTGTATAATTTTGTATTTACTCACGCAAATAAATAATTGTTTGATAACAAAAAACACTTGTTTCATTCTTTTTCCCTGCGAACATATCAGTCACTTCCCTCCTGCTCCTGCATTCAAAAATGAAAGTTTGTCCTGCACTGCACTTTATTGCTGTGGGCTCCACGGGAATGCAGACCTCTACTTTGGTGTAATCCTGCTGCTGTTGTAGATGGTCTGCTCGCACGCTTTCACATTGTGCACAAGCAGATTTTTTTGTATCTCTGTAGAGAAGCATTCTTTTCTTCTACCTGGCAAATCCATCATTATAATAGCAATCCACCTAGCGCACCTAGCTCTTAAAGAAAATGTTTGAAAAAATTAGTTCATAGCATGTTTACACCCCAAATACACCAGTGACTGAGTACACCCTTGTGGACCAGGCGCCTGGCTTTGACTATTTTTCTGCCATTAAACTAGCAAACGTGGGTTGGCCATGACGTAAAATAACTTGTGCCTTTAAATTGTTAAAAAAAAGTCCTGTGTGTTGTAAAGTGAGGTATGAAACAGATACCAAGCCGCTTCAGTGAGGGTCAGCGTAAGTTTTATTAATGTGATTTTGCGGTTTAAACTGTTTCATTGGAATCAATCCAACCAGCAGCATGAAGACTGCAAGCCAAAGAAGTGGGGCGATGTCTGAGAAGAACAACTCAGTCAATCCTCACGTCTCCTCTCTCCTCAGGCGATTGATGGACTCTGAGCATGAGACATGTACAAAAGATGAGGACTCTTCTCCACTATTCGAATGGAAATTGTTCTTAATCTTTTATTTATACCTTTTGCTTATACCATAAGATTTAGGAACACACTGAAAAAGATCAACTTTAATACATTTGAAGGTTGAAGTTATTGGAATTTGTTACAGCTGATTTAGTGGAATATGATTTTGGACCGAACTGTCAAAAAATGTGGAATGAAAATGCAGTTTAATGGTTGAATCCGTGGCTTGCCTACCTTGTTATAAATTGCACACACATCCAGCATTAAAGTGACAGGGAGCTATTAGACCAGAGTTGTTGCATTACATTAACACAGACCAGCAAAAAATATAACATTATTCTAACATTAATGTAATGTTGTTCTTAATGGATTTCTATGTCCAGTCCTGATTTCAAATTGGGCCTTTAAGCCTCGAATATGGTCAGTTTTAAAAATACTTGACTTTGTTGCAACTCTGACTAAGTTGAATTCCATCAAGTGGCTGACGGGTGTGAAGATTATCCTGAAATTTTCAAGTTAATGTCATTCCAGTTAATGTGAGTTTGTTCTGTGTGGGTCTCTGTCTCAGGCTGTCATTTTAGTCTTAGTCTCATTTAAACCACTTAACAATATGCATAGATTGCATAGCTGCAAATGTATAATACAAAAATTAACTTGGAAAGCATTCTACAACAACATTCAGTATTGTGGAGTATTAATAGTATTTATTGCCAATTCCAGTTGCTAGGTAACATCTATATTTTGAATAGAATACAAGATAATATTTTAAACTAGATTACAGTTAATTGTTGTTTTTCTGTTTAAAAAAGACAATTGCTGTAATTTACATAGGACTAAACCTGTAAAAGACATTTTGTAATTATTTTCTAAAGATGCTTTGTTACTCCCCTTGGGGAAATTCTCTTTTCACCTACCCCATCTTGCTCTACTTGACACACGGGCACAGACAAAGGTAACAGCAAGCCTGGCAGCAAAGGGCAGCCACCTGTAGGGACACCCATGGAGCTGGGGGTTTTACAGTGATTAACAGCAATTTTGCAATACTTTTCTGGCAGCTTTTTTTTTTGCTAGGAATTTACAGTAAATTCCACAGTCAGTTCTACACTAGAAGAGACATCATTCCTAAGCGCAGCATGGACTGCTTCCGGACACAGTATCTAATGCGACTTCCAGAGTCACTTGAGTAAGCTGGAGATGATTCATCCCCGGGAAAGAGAGCCTGCAGTAGGCAGTCTACCAAAAGAGGGCCTTTCCTGTTCCCTTGGTGAATTAGAACACCAGTGGAGAGAGCTCTCCTGTTGCAGTTTCACAGAGATGAACAACATGGAGAACTTTGGATTGAGGTTTTGCAGTAAGAGGGTGCTGAAGGAAAAAGGAGTTTCAAAGACATTGGTCTGCCTGTACTGCCGATTTTGTCTCTGCCCATTTCAGATGTCCAGATGTTTACTAATGTGACATTCCTTAAATACAACCACCGAAACAGAACGGTTCTCAATTTGTTGCCAAGTTTGGTAGATGTACAATTTGGACTGCAAAGAGATGGACTGATGCAGAGGCGGAGCTGAGGATAGGCCTGGTTGGGATTGACAGCTGGACCTACCCATTCAGATTAATGAAATGACATTTTTTTATATATAAATTACCGGCTTCTAACTCTGTTCCTATACATCACTGTTGTTACTGTGGCAAGTAGTTTGTTTTCAAATGCAAACACTGCTTGTTGAAGGGATAAGACTATTTCCAGTGCCTTGCATTTTCACATTGAGTTGGTTCAGATGCTCAGTCATGTCCACGAGATAGTAGAACTTCAGAAGCCACTCACTGTTAGCTAACTCAGGATGCTCGACGTTTTTCATTTCAAGAAAAGTCCGGATTTCGCTCAGACAAGCCGCGAAACGGCTGAGCACCTTCCCTCTTGATAACCATCGTACATTGCTGTGCAGAAGCAGACCAGGATAATTATTCCCAACTTCATCCAGCAGTGTTTTAAACTGCCGATCATTTAAAGCTCGGGCAACAATAAACTTGACCACCCGAATGACCAGCGACATCACCTCACCAAGCTGCTCGCCACACATCTGAGCACAAAGCGCCTCCTGATGTAGGATGCAGTGAAAACTTAGGATGGGTCTCTTTTCATGTTCACGAAGAAGTGCTACGAATCCTCTGTTTTTCCCCACCATGCACGGAGCACCATCAGTACACACCGAAATAAGTTTTTCCATCGGTAGATTTTTTTCTTTAGCGAACTCAGTGAAAGACTTGAATAAATCCTCCCCTCTTGTTGTCCCTTTCATAGGCAAAACAGCAAGACTTTCCTCACGCAGTGTGTCACCGACAGCATACCTTGCAATCACGCTAAACTGGGATAAATGGCTTACGTCTGTTGACTCATCCAAAGCGAGAGAAAAGAATGGTGCTGCATTTATGTCCTTCACTTGTGTTGCCTCAATTTGATTTGCCATCATGATGGTACGATCGTGAACAGTTCTTGCCGACAGAGGCATGTCTTTTATTCGTTTGATTACCTTGTCTTTATCCGAAAAGTCGTCAAAAAGTTCATTGACAACATCAAGCATGAATGTTTTGGCAAACTCCCCATCTGTGAAAGGCTTTCCGTTTCTCACAATTGCTAAAGCACCAGCAAAGCTAGCCGAATTCCAGTCACCTTGTTGGGTCCAAACACGGAGTTGCTGCTGACTAGCTTGCACTCTGCACAGTAGCTCTTGACATGCTTTCTTCCTGCTGTCCCCCGCAGCATATTTCGATGCAAATGTAGTATGGCGTGTGTTGAAGTGCCGCTTTAAATTTGACCATTTCATCGATGCAATTTTATCATTGCATATTAGACACACTGCAGAACCTGCTCTCTCCACAAAGGCGAATTTCTCTGTCCATTCCTGCTGAAAAGTATGATACTCCTCATCTTTTTTTCTTTTAGTCATCTTCTTTTTTGATAAAAGGGTTTCTGAAATTAGCTACCTGACTACAACAACAACAACAACAAATTTATTTTTATATAGCGCATTATCACAACATTACATTGTCTCAAAGCGCTTTACAGTATCCTCACCCAAAGCCCCCAGTGAGTAAGCCATAGGCGACAGTGGCAAGGAAAAACTCCCTAGAAGGAAGAAACCTTGAGAGGGACCAGACTCAAAGGGGAAGCCCATCCTCCAGGGGCCGGCAGGGATAGTCAAATAGAGAGAAAAGGAGGGAAGTTTATTTCCTGACGTCACAACAACCCGTGTACGTTACACATGTCCCGAAGGACAGCTGTGATTAGCTCCAGCCACCCGCAACCATGTACATGAGCGGTAGGAAATGAATGGATTGAAATACATGAGAATGTTTTGTATTTTTAACGTTATTTATTTATTTATTTTTATTAAAGATTTGTCTGCGAGCCAGATGCAGCCATCAAAAGAGCCACATCTGGCTCGCGAGCCATAGGTTCCCGACTCCTGCCCTAGAGTTTTAAGTCCTTCACAGAATCTGCAAAAAAAAAAAAAAACAGAATAGAAATCATTTAGCAGAATGTAGACAGTGTTTATAACTCACTTATGAATTATCAATGTGTTACTGGTTACTTTATTAGTTTATATTCAAAGAAATAATAGAACTTGGCAACTTGATCCATGTTGGTCAAAGGGTAAAATTCTGATCCTAACTAACGTGCATGTAAACAGAACACAGAATACCTCTGAAATGGACCCTGACCCCTGTGGATGACCTGAAACGTGACAATGTCATGTTCCAGCAGATTCCTGTCTCTTATTGACCGGATAGGCCTCAGACAACCTGCATTGGCCATGAAGTCAAGCAGAGGTGTCTTTGACTTCTCAAGGTCCTCCAGAGTTGTACTTTCAGATACCTGCCATAAAAATGGACTGTTATTGAGGCTACTTGAATTATAACTTTTTAGTAAGAACCCACACACCCATATCATGTTTGAAGCCTTTCAATTGCAGCATTAAAATTAGGCAGCATTTGGCAGGTAAAGGAGCAATATTTGCTGGCAGGCACATGGGACGATTAATCTGCGCAGTAGGGACGTGAAGAGAGGAAAATTTGCTGATCAGGCAAGATGCAATTAGTGACTGGAGGCTGATGTCCTCTCTGAGGCAAATTACGTTTATTCATAAACCGAATTTCTCAAAGGCATCTAGATATTCATGGCGTATCGACGTCTGCTCCTCTCTCGGTGCAACACTCAATAAATCCTTAATTAAAAACAAAAGGCTGTCTATCTTGTTTGACACCATTCGATTGCAGCATATTTGTGTTTTTTTCTCCTTCCCCGCCAAATCAGAAGTCAGAGGGCCGCTTGTGTAGTATCCAGATTCAGTCTTTATTGCAACAATGAAGTTACAACCAAGACTGGACACGTAAAGTGTGTCCATTACTGTTGTACACCAATTTTTATACAAGTTCTTATCATTTAACAATATCTCCTCACTTAATGCATCATCATTCCTTCAACCATTCACCATCATTGTTTTTTCACACACCCCTAGGTGATAAGTTTGTCCATAATTTCTTTTACCGTTTGGTCCCTCGGCCAAATATAATGGTGGCGTGACCATCTTCACTTGGTTTTTTAGAAATACTCAGCCGTGAACTTCTGGTGAACTCAAGCAAATCCCTTCCTTCAGTAATAACCTTGGCAGTTTCAGTCTGTTATACATTGTCTAACTAGAAGATTGACAATATATTTGCCCTTTAACATAGTGATAAAATATATGCTAATAAAAGTGAATATTCATAGATTCAGGACTAACATAAAGTAGCTAACAGAAGCTCAGACTAACAAAAGGTGCAAATACATACTCAGTTGATTACATTGTGTTGATTACATTATAATGTTTACATTGTAATGAATACATCATGGATATTTGGCATACTTTTCTTATATTCTACGTTATATAGTGCTAAATAATATTCCATATATTTCCCCCCTTTGGGTCTCCAAGGAGTCCCACACACAATCCTGTCCATCCAGCCTAGGAGGGAGGGCAAAAATGACCCAGGGAAATTCCACTACCAGCCCGCCACAGGCGCTGCCCCCCTTCGGGGTCCATGGCAGGCATGGCTCACAAACTACTAAGACTGAGAATCAACCAACAGCAGCACAGGGGGTACATCAGGAAAGGGAGGGGAGGATCGCCATACAATGACCTCCCCTGGATATATTGCATATATAGCTTCCCCAGAAGATGCCAACCTCCTCTGGCCCATCATTCATAAAACACTCATAAATAAGTACCTTGAAAAAAACTCAATTTGTTTGCCATAATATCTTCCTGACCTCCTTCCCAGGGCTTAAACTGCCCACAATGCTTTTCCACCCTCTATGCATATTTAGTATTTCCCTGATATATCAGACGCTGATATGGGCAGTACGGTATGCGCTCCGTCTGGTTAGATGTGGGCCTGCACTCTTTCTTAGGGGCCTGCCCCTCCTGACACAGACTCTTCCAGAATCTCATACTCCTCTCCATTTCCCATTCTTCACACTGTTTATTAGTGTATGGGAACGGGACAACCCTAACTGAAGGGTCAGGACTTGCACACAACACACACCCCTCCTGCCCTAATGAAGTGGCGGTATACTTAGCCCATTTATACCACCAATTTCCAAGTGTACGTTTTGCTAACCCATCCAGGTCTACTTCATCCTGGGTATATTCTAAAATTTGCTCACTCTCCTCACTCCCATATCTCCCCCCATTTCTCTCCACTTTCGCTCACTGTAATCTGAGAGGTTATTCAGCATCAAAGGACCAGGCTGAGTCAGTGAAGTCAGTTGTCCTGAACTCACCTGACCTGTGGTCCTGCTGTGCACCCAGACCTGAAGGGCCTGATATATCATTAGCATCACTAACATCGTTGTTGTCAGCCGTACCAGAACCCACAGCTTCGTGTCCTGTCTGGGGTGGCTGGCTTGCTTGCGATGCTCTCTCTTGGCCCTCACTGTGCTCTGATCCTGAAACTGACTCCACCCCAAGCTGTGGAGCTCCTCATGCGGCTGAAGGAGTAAAGGTAGAATGGGTGGAGAATCCTGGGCTGAGCTGCATGGTGGCCTGGGGGACAATCATGAAAACACAGACCCTGTGATATCCTCAAAACCCACAACCAAAAGGGGAGTCAGGAACGGTGGCCAACCACTTGACCTGTTAAGCCACATGGTGGCCCGATGAGCAGGCAAACACACTACGGGCTAAGGGGCTACAAGACAGAGGAGAGAATAGGATAGCCAGTGACATGTGAACAGGACAAGGCAGGGATGGATTTTGACACAGGTGCCATACTACTTTGTTTAAATATGCCCAAGTGCTTAGAATGTTTTAGTGCAAGTCTTAGACAATGGTATCTCTGGATGACGCAGCAGTTTGGCTCCCCCTGAAGGCCCTATCACTGTCCTGAGAAGTTGTTTGTATGCACTTGCTGCCTTGACACTTGTTGATGTACATGTGCTCTGCTCGAGTAGTAAAGGGGAGATCACATGCAGAGATGATTTTCTGTAGCTTCTCAGTCCGAGTAACAATAAAATATCCTTGTCATATAGGAACCAAGTCTCTGGCTGGAAATTTCTACAACAGAGCCATTTAGTCATTTCTATAAATATATACAGAGCCAATGAAGGAACCAGATGTCACAGTAACACAAGTCACTGTCCGTGGTGCTGAATCCTCTACTTGTTGGGCAGGTACTGAATGAATAGGATAAACGGCCAACGTGTTTGTGTGATTACACTGATTATATATCAGGGGGGCAAATATTTATAACATTGAGGGGAAAATTTAAAAAATATATATAGTAAGGACAATATAATCGTGATTTAATGTATCCCTTCTGCTGTTTAAAAAGCACAATGTCTGAATGACAAATATGTATTACTCTGCACATTTTAATAATTTCATTAATATTATGCAGTTTACCCATTTGCTGTAATCATTCTGCTTTAAAGCAATTTTTAAAACTATCTGTGAAATTGATGCTGTTGTTCTGTCTGTTGTTGCCCTGGTGCCTTAAGATACGTCTGTCTAAACATGCGTGAGGGGACGGATGCACTATTCCATGGAGGCCTCTGATCAGAATAACTCATCCCAATATTATACTGAGCGAGATGGTTAATTCCGTTTTAATCTAGACTGGGTTCAGAGCCTCCGTTCTGCCGTTGATCTTTTGCATGCCCGCTATTACATGTATTAGTTTACTCTAAGTTTTGATCCCATGTCAAACTAAAGCATATTAGGTCCAATTTTGTGTTACTAATTAAACTACAATTAAATGTGGTATATCCGAACAAGGGGGAATTAGGGCCCTAAAATTGAATTACACAGGTTTTATTTTATAAAACTACAAATCTTTATTAAATACATTTAAAAGAAGATCAGACAGGTTAGTCATTCAGAAAATCAAAGGCATTAAACAAAACAAACATACAAGGGACTTGCCAAGCTACCAGGTCCAAGCCAGTTCAACCGCTAAGATGAAACAATACCGCGCGTGAACAAATGCAGGCGCTCAGACCACTACACGCACAAAAATAAATAAAAACCAAACCCCATGCACTGTGACCTCAAACGATAATGATCACACTAGTGAATATTAAAAAGAAACTGGCCTCAAGCTTCACCGCACATCAAAGTCACCATTCAGGGAATTTAGCGTTGAAGACACCCTGCGGTTAAACAGGCTTGGCACAACCGCAACTAGCTAAGTGAGAGGGAGGGGAGAGAGACAAACAAAAAGGAAAACCCCCCAACCCGTCGCTCACAACAACCCTAGTGCTTATAACATACAGCCCACAGGCTGGAGGGCCAAACAAATGCAACGATACTATAAAATTTCAAATCGCAAACATCACGCAGACATAAACCATAGAGAGCAGCTAGCGCAGGACACAAAACACTAAAGAAACACGGGGGGGGGGAAAGAAAAGACAATGTAAAATAATTAGTGACATAGCAGGAGTGCACATCCGTGAGAGAGCAACAGGAAAAAAAGACGAATGCCTAACTAATAAACCCATGCTACACTAATTTTGAAGTAATTGTACAACAAATTTTTTTCCCAGTCGCCATGCTTCGTCTTGCTTGTGCATGTTATGCTTGCATTGAACTTACTTTGTAGACAATAAGATCCTGTCGGCATGAACTCTCTACTGTGTGGTAATTTGGAGAAATTACGCACGTTCCTTATCCCTTTAGAATCTATAAAACTAACGCCGTCCGAATGTGGCTTAGCGCAGAGTTTAGAATATTTACGGTTTCCGGCCAACGAAGGCAGTTTGAAATAAAACAAAACAAAAACGTAAAACTTTCAGGATGCGCAAATACTTGCACTTGGCGAAATGGCAGAGCTCATTGAGGTAAAGGAGTGTTACGCGATGATATTTCGAATCCATCGCTCATTGAACCTGGCAAACATAATTTCATAACAAGCCTAATGCTTGTTAGTTGATAAGTAGTTGCTAAGCAAAACCTTTGATTTTCGAGGTAAAATCACCGACCGGTTGAACAGTTCAACTTTTATCTATAGAAACCAATGTATTTTGTACTGCAAAGGGATGCACTGAAGTTTTAATAAGAGAAAATGTAACGATGCGATAGGAAATGCTGTTCAGTATACTCCCCTTCACCGTGTTTAAATAATAAGAAAATAAAAAGGAAGATGACTGTTGGTGACAAAAGTGCAGGAATAAATGTGTTTCATTTAATATTAATTTACTTGGATATGTGTGAGAGTAAGCGTATTCATGGATGTTGTCTTTTTAGCTTTATGGGTAATTATCACAATTTCATTTATCCGACAATCTGAAGCCCGTAGACTCATTTGAAACTTATTTTGTAGTACAGTGTTTATTCCGTTATTGTCAGAGCCCATGTTCTTATATATATATATATATATATATATATCTCTGTGTTCCATTTTGTCGCAGTTCATGAGTTTGTGGAGGATAAGTTCATCTCCATTCTGGTCGTGAACTTCGAGAGCAGCTCACTGACCATGGAGAACTTGCAGTCTCTGGCCCTCAGTGTCCCATCATTTTATTGGCGACTCACTGGGGAGCAGTTGGATCCCAGTCTATTGCGCATAGCACCTGCACGGCTGCAAGTATTACATCATGGTGCAGAGACTGGTGTCCAGCATGGGAATGGAGAATCACCAGCTGAGGAGAATGCCCATTACGGACAGGGGCTGCCATCACCCAGCTCTGCAAGGGAGGCTTCCCCTGCAGCTCCAGCATCCATGACTGAGGATGCTAATGGACTCCTCGAGGCTCTCCCCTTGTCCTGGGGTGAAGATGAGCCCTTATCTGTGGCTTCTGAGGTTGAGTCAGAGCATGGTGAACCCTCCAGCTCCACCTTCTGGATCCCTGCGGGCCCTAACAGCACGTGGCAGCAGGTTGAGATTGAAGGCCAGACCTTTCTGCGCAAGCTGGATGAGCTCAGCCTTCCTCAGGGATTTTGGAGCATCACGGACTACGCTGATGATCACACCATGGTCATGTCCGTGCATGTCTGCGTGCGTGTGAGCAGTTCTCTGCGGACATGGAATGTGAGGCGGGAGGAGAGGCCTCCTCACAGGCCCGCTGGCATGAGTCAGAGGAAGCGTAAGGCCAAGCCCGACGACACCAGCGGCTCCAGCTCACCTCCGCCACGCAAGAGGCCCATGCGCTTATGACTGCATTCCACGTTTTTACATTGTGAGTTACATTTTCAATTTAGTCAGTTACTTGATAAATGACCAAAAAGTAGTTGCTGCGGTATATATTCCATACATTTGCAGAACTGGAGTTTTGTGCGTCCTTACAAAGTAATAACTGCAAGCATTCTTTAAGTATGAAAACGTTTGGGGCATTGTCACCTGAAGGAGACGGCCCTGTGTTCCCATAATTATAACTTTATACTATATTTCTGCATGACTGAGTATTCAATGAGTACCTGGTACTCGCATCTCATATTTACCATTTATATCAGTCTCCAAAGTGCTTAGAGAGTTAAGGCTGGTCTTGGTTAGTTCTTAGTGATAGAGATTTTATTCTTCTGTAATACTCCCCAAGTCCCTCACTCTACTCAATCTCAGTACTCTTTGGTAGTGAATGAGTCATTGTCACTAACTGCAAAAGTTAATGGATATTAAATGGCAAACATAATGCAGACATATGTAATACAGTGTGGTGTTTGCAGTAAGTTGTGCTTAGTGGAAAAATCCCAATTACTAACCCTGAGTTCTACTTCGCAGGCAGCCCCAAGTCAAGTCCCGGTGGGCGGCTAGACTTGGGGCTGCCCGCCCGCCTTTAGTTGACTTGGGGCCTCCCGCCCGCCGGGACTTGACTTGGGGCTTGACTTGGGGCCGCCTGCCCGCCTGGACTTGACTTGGGGCCTCCCGCCTGCCGGGACTTGACTTGGGCCAGCCTACCCGCAGGGACATGACTTGGGGCCGCCCGCCCGCCGGGACTTGACTTGGGGCTTGACTAATGTAGCACCCCCTTGTAAACAGCTGGCCACACCTCCCCTTAAACTACAATTAAATGTGGTATATCCGAACAAGGGGGAATTAGGGCCCTAAAATTGAATTACATAGGTTTTATTTTATAAAACTACAAATCTTTATTAAATACATTTAAAAGAAGGTCAGACAGGTTAGTCATTAGTAGACAATAAGATCCTGTCGGCATGAACTCTCTACTGTGTGGTAATTTGGAGAAATTACGCACGTTCCTTATCCCTTTAGAATCTATAAAACTAACGCCGTCCGAATGTGGCTTAGCGCAGAGTTTAGAATATTTACGGTTTCCGGCCAACGAAGGCAGTTTGAAATAAAACAAAACAAAAACGTAAAACTTTCAGGATGAGCAAATACTTGCACTTGGCGAAATGGCAGAGCTCATTGAGGTAAAGGAGTGTTACGCGATGATATTTCGAATCCATCGCTCATTGAACCTGGCAAACATAATTTCATAACAAGCCTAATGCTTGTTAGTTGATAAGTAGTTGCTAAGCAAAACCTTTGATTTTCGAGGTAAAATCACCGACCGGTTGAACAGTTCAACTTTTATCTATAGAAACCAATGTATTTTGTACTGCAAAGGGATGCACTGAAGTTTTAATATGAGAAAATGTAACGATGCGATAGGAAATGCTGTTCGGTATACTCCCCTTCACCGTGTTTAAATAATAAGAAAATAAAAAGGAAGATGACTGTTGGTGACAAAAGTGCAGGAATAAATGTGTTTCATTTAATATTAATTTACTTGGATATGTGTGAGAGTAAGCGTATTCATGGATGTTGTCTTTTTAGCTTTATGGGTAATTATCACAATTTCATTTATCCGACAATCTGAAGCCCGTAGACTCATTTTAAACTTATTTTGTAGTACAGTGTTTATTCCGTTATTGTCAGAGCCCATGTTCTTATATATATATATATATCTCTGTGTTCCATTTTGTCGCAGTTCATGAGTTTGTGGAGGATAAGTTCATCTCCATTCTGGTCGTGAACTTCGAGAGCAGCTCACTGACCATGAAGAACTTGCAGTCTCTGGCCCTCAGTGTCCCATCATTTTATTGGCGACTCACTGGGGAGCAGTTGGATCCCAGTCTATTGCGCATAGCACCTGCACGGCTGCAAGTATTACATCATGGTGCAGAGACTGGTGTCCAGCATGGGAATGGAGAATCACCAGCTGAGGAGAATGCCCAATACGGACAGGGGCTGCCGTCACCCAGCTCTGCAAGGGAGGCTTCCCCTGCAGCTCCAGCATCCATGACTGAGGATGCTAATGGACTCCTCGAGGCTCTCCCCTTGTCCTGGGGTGAAGATGAGCCCTTATCTGTGGCTTCTGAGGTTGAGTCAGAGCATGGTGAACCCTCCAGCTCCACCTTCTGGATCCCTGCGGGCCCTAACAGCACGTGGCAGCAGGTTGAGATTGAAGGCCAGATCTTTCTGCGCAAGCTGGATGAGCTCAGCCTTCCTCAGGGATTTTGGAGCATCACGGACTACGCTGATGATCACACCATGGTCATGTCCGTGCATGTCTGCGTGCGTGTGAGCAGTTCTCTGCGGACATGGAATGTGAGGCGGGAGGAGAGGCCTCCTCACAGGCCCGCTGGCACGAGTCAGAGGAAGCGTAAGGCCAAGCCCGACGACACCAGCGGCTCCAGCTCACCTCCGCCACGCAAGAGGCCCATGCGCTTATGACTGCATTCCACGTTTTTACATTGTGAGTTACATTTTCAATTTAGTCAGTTACTTGATAAATGACCAAAAAGTAGTTGCTGCGGTATATATTCCATACATTTGCAGAACTGGAGTTTTGTGCGTCCTTACAAAGTAATAACTGCAAGCATTCTTTAAGTATGAAAACGTTTGGGGCATTGTCACCTGAAGGAGACGGCCCTGTGTTCCCATAATTATAACTTTATACTATATTTCTGCATGACTGAGTATTCAATGAGTACCTGGTACTCGCATCTCATATTTACCATTTATATCAGTCTCCAAAGTGCTTAGAGAGTTAAGGCTGGTCTTGGTTAGTTCTTAGTGATAGAGATTTTATTCTTCTGTAATACTCCCCAAGTCCCTCACTCTACTCAATCTCAGTACTCTTTGGTAGTGAATGAGTCATTGTCACTAACTGCAAAAGTTAATGGATATTAAATGGCAAACATAATGCAGACATATGTAATACAGTGTGGTGTTTGCAGTAAGTTGTGCTTAGTGGAAAAATCCCAATTACTAACCCTGAGTTCTACTTCGCAGGCAGCCCCAAGTCAAGTCCCGGTGGGCGGCTAGACTTGGGGCTGCCCGCCCGCCTTTAGTTGACTTGGGGCCTCCCGCCCGCCGGGACTTGACTTGGGGCTTGACTTGGGGCCGCCTGCCCGCCTGGACTTGACTTGGGGCCTCCCGCCTGCCGGGACTTGACTTGGGCCAGCCTACCCGCAGGGACATGACTTGGGGCCGCCCGCCCGCCGGGACTTGACTTGGGGCTTGACTAATGTAGCACCCCCTTGTAAACAGCTGGCCACACCTCCCCTTAAACTACAATTAAATGTGGTATATCCGAACAAGGGGGAATTAGGGCCCTAAAATTGAATTACATAGGTTTTATTTTATAAAACTACAAATCTTTATTAAATACATTTAAAAGAAGGTCAGACAGGTTAGTCATTAGTAGACAATAAGATCCTGTCGGCATGAACTCTCTACTGTGTGGTAATTTGGAGAAATTACGCACGTTCCTTATCCCTTTAGAATCTATAAAACTAACGCCGTCCGAATGTGGCTTAGCGCAGAGTTTAGAATATTTACGGTTTCCGGCCAACGAAGGCAGTTTGAAATAAAACAAAACAAAAACGTTAAACTTTCAGGATGCGCAAATACTTGCACTTGGCGAAATGGCAGAGCTCATTGAGGTAAAGGAGTGTTACGCGATGATATTTCGAATCCATCGCTCATTGAACCTGGCAAACATAATTTCATAACAAGCCTAATGCTTGTTAGTTGATAAGTAGTTGCTAAGCAAAACCTTTGATTTTCGAGGTAAAATCACCGACCGGTTGAACAGTTCAACTTTTATCTATAGAAACCAATGTATTTTGTACTGCAAAGGGATGCACTGAAGTTTTAATATGAGAAAATGTAACGATGCGATAGGAAATGCTGTTCGGTATACTCCCCTTCACCGTGTTTAAATAATAAGAAAATAAAAAGGAAGATGACTGTTGGTGACAAAAGTGCAGGAATAAATGTGTTTCATTTAATATTAATTTACTTGGATATGTGTGAGAGTAAGCGTATTCATGGATGTTGTCTTTTTAGCTTTATGGGTAATTATCACAATTTCATTTATCCGACAATCTGAAGCCCGTAGACTCATTTTAAACTTATTTTGTAGTACAGTGTTTATTCCGTTATTGTCAGAGCCCATGTTCTTATATATATATATATATCTCTGTGTTCCATTTTGTCGCAGTTCATGAGTTTGTGGAGGATAAGTTCATCTCCATTCTGGTCGTGAACTTCGAGAGCAGCTCACTGACCATGAAGAACTTGCAGTCTCTGGCCCTCAGTGTCCCATCATTTTATTGGCGACTCACTGGGGAGCAGTTGGATCCCAGTCTATTGCGCATAGCACCTGCACGGCTGCAAGTATTACATCATGGTGCAGAGACTGGTGTCCAGCATGGGAATGGAGAATCACCAGCTGAGGAGAATGCCCAATACGGACAGGGGCTGCCGTCACCCAGCTCTGCAAGGGAGGCTTCCCCTGCAGCTCCAGCATCCATGACTGAGGATGCTAATGGACTCCTCGAGGCTCTCCCCTTGTCCTGGGGTGAAGATGAGCCCTTATCTGTGGCTTCTGAGGTTGAGTCAGAGCATGGTGAACCCTCCAGCTCCACCTTCTGGATCCCTGCGGGCCCTAACAGCACGTGGCAGCAGGTTGAGATTGAAGGCCAGATCTTTCTGCGCAAGCTGGATGAGCTCAGCCTTCCTCAGGGATTTTGGAGCATCACGGACTACGCTGATGATCACACCATGGTCATGTCCGTGCATGTCTGCGTGCGTGTGAGCAGTTCTCTGCGGACATGGAATGTGAGGCAGGAGGAGAGGCCTCCTCACAGGCCCGCTGGCACGAGTCAGAGGAAGCGTAAGGCCAAGCCCGACGACACCAGCGGCTCCAGCTCACCTCCGCCACGCAAGAGGCCCATGCGCTTATGACTGCATTCCACGTTTTTACATTGTGAGTTACATTTTCAATTTAGTCAGTTACTTGATAAATGACCAAAAAGTAGTTGCTGCGGTATATATTCCATACATTTGCAGAACTGGAGTTTTGTGCGTCCTTACAAAGTAATAACTGCAAGCATTCTTTAAGTATGAAAAAGTTTGGGGCATTGTCACCTGAAGGAGACGGCCCTGTGTTCCCATAATTATAACTTTATACTATATTTCTGCATGACTGAGTATTCAATGAGTACCTGGTACTCGCATCTCATATTTACCATTTATATCAGTCTCCAAAGTGCTTAGAGAGTTAAGGCTGGTCTTGGTTAGTTCTTAGTGATAGAGATTTTATTCTTCTGTAATACTCCCCAAGTCCCTCACTCTACTCAATCTCAGTACTCTTTGGTAGTGAATGAGTCATTGTCACTAACTGCAAAAGTTAA
The DNA here is from genome assembly GCF_023856365.1 of Brienomyrus brachyistius. Taxonomy (NCBI): domain Eukaryota; kingdom Metazoa; phylum Chordata; class Actinopteri; order Osteoglossiformes; family Mormyridae; genus Brienomyrus; species Brienomyrus brachyistius. Next base: position 1,542,735 of record NW_026042313.1, read on the forward strand.
TGGATATTAAATGGCAAACATAATGCAGACATATGTAATACAGTGTGGTGTTTGCAGTAAGTTGTGCTTAGTGGAAAAATCCCAATTACTAACCCTGAGTTCTACTTCGCAGGCAGCCCCAAGTCAAGTCCCGGTGGGCGGCTAGACTTGGGGCTGCCCGCCCGCCTTTAGTTGACTTGGGGCCTCCCGCCCGCCGGGACTTGACTTGGGGCTTGACTTGGGGCCGCCTGCCCGCCTGGACTTGACTTGGGGCCTCCCGCCTGCCGGGACTTGACTTGGGCCAGCCTACCCGCAGGGACATGACTTGGGGCCGCCCGCCCGCCGGGACTTGACTTGGGGCTTGACTAATGTAGCACCCCCTTGTAAACAGCTGGCCACACCTCCCCTTAAACTACAATTAAATGTGGTATATCCGAACAAGGGGGAATTAGGGCCCTAAAATTGAATTACATAGGTTTTATTTTATAAAACTACAAATCTTTATTAAATACATTTAAAAGAAGGTCAGACAGGTTAGTCATTAGTAGACAATAAGATCCTGTCGGCATGAACTCTCTACTGTGTGGTAATTTGGAGAAATTACGCACGTTCCTTATCCCTTTAGAATCTATAAAACTAACGCCGTCCGAATGTGGCTTAGCGCAGAGTTTAGAATATTTACGGTTTCCGGCCAACGAAGGCAGTTTGAAATAAAACAAAACAAAAACGTTAAACTTTCAGGATGCGCAAATACTTGCACTTGGCGAAATGGCAGAGCTCATTGAGGTAAAGGAGTGTTACGCGATGATATTTCGAATCCATCGCTCATTGAACCTGGCAAACATAATTTCATAACAAGCCTAATGCTTGTTAGTTGATAAGTAGTTGCTAAGCAAAACCTTTGATTTTCTAGGTAAAATCACCGACCGGTTGAACAGTTCAACTTTTATCTATAGAAACCAATGTATTTTGTACTGCAAAGGGATGCACTGAAGTTTTAATATGAGAAAATGTAACGATGCGATAGGAAATGCTGTTCGGTATACTCCCCTTCACCGTGTTTAAATAATAAGAAAATAAAAAGGAAGATGACTGTTGGTGACAAAAGTGCAGGAATAAATGTGTTTCATTTAATATTAATTTACTTGGATATGTGTGAGAGTAAGCGTATTCATGGATGTTGTCTTTTTAGCTTTATGGGTAATTATCACAATTTCATTTATCCGACAATCTGAAGCCCGTAGACTCATTTTAAACTTATTTTGTAGTACAGTGTTTATTCCGTTATTGTCAGAGCCCATGTTCTTATATATATATATATATATATATATATATCTCTGTGTTCCATTTTGTCGCAGTTCATGAGTTTGTGGAGGATAAGTTCATCTCCATTCTGGTCGTGAACTTCGAGAGCAGCTCACTGACCATGGAGAACTTGCAGTCTCTGGCCCTCAGTGTCCCATCATTTTATTGGCGACTCACTGGGGAGCAGTTGGATCCCAGTCTATTGCGCATAGCACCTGCACGGCTGCAAGTATTACATCATGGTGCAGAGACTGGTGTCCAGCATGGGAATGGAGAATCACCAGCTGAGGAGAATGCCCATTACGGACAGGGGCTGCCGTCACCCAGCTCTGCAAGGGAGGCTTCCCCTGCAGCTCCAGCATCCATGACTGAGGATGCTAATGGACTCCTCGAGGCTCTCCCCTTGTCCTGGGGTGAAGATGAGCCCTTATCTGTGGCTTCTGAGGTTGAGTCAGAGCATGGTGAACCCTCCAGCTCCACCTTCTGGATCCCTGCGGGCCCTAACAGCACGTGGCAGCAGGTTGAGATTGAAGGCCAGACCTTTCTGCGCAAGCTGGATGAGCTCAGCCTTCCTCAGGGATTTTGGAGCATCACGGACTACGCTGATGATCACACCATGGTCATGTCCGTGCATGTCTGCGTGCGTGTGAGCAGTTCTCTGCGGACATGGAATGTGAGGCGGGAGGAGAGGCCTCCTCACAGGCCCGCTGGCACGAGTCAGAGGAAGCGTAAGGCCAAGCCCGACGACACCAGCGGCTCCAGCTCACCTCCGCCACGCAAGAGGCCCATGCGCTTATGACTGCATTCCACGTTTTTACATTGTGAGTTACATTTTCAATTTAGTCAGTTACTTGATAAATGACCAAAAAGTAGTTGCTGCGGTATATATTGTATACGTTTGCTGAACTGGAGTTTTGTGCGTCCTTACAAAGTAATAACTGCAAGCATTCTTTAAGTATGAAAACGTTTGGGGCATTGTCACCTGAAGGAGACGGCCCTGTGTTCCCATAATTATAACTTTATACTATATTTCTGCATGACTGAGTATTCAATGAGTACCTGGTACTCGCATCTCATATTTACCATTTATATCAGTCTCCAAAGTGCTTAGAGAGTTAAGGCTGGTCTTGGTTAGTTCTTAGTGATAGAGATTTTATTCTTCTGTAATACTCCCCAAGTCCCTCACTCTACTCAATCTCAGTACTCTTTGGTAGTGAATGAGTCATTGTCACTAACTGCAAAAGTTAATGGATATTAAATGGCAAACATAATGCAGACATATGTAATACAGTGTGGTGTTTGCAGTAAGTTGTGCTTAGTGGAAAAATCCCAATTACTAACCCTGAGTTCTACTTCGCAGGCAGCCCCAAGTCAAGTCCCGGTGGGCGGCTAGACTTGGGGCTGCCCGCCCGCCTTTAGTTGACTTGGGGCCTCCCGCCCGCCGGGACTTGACTTGGGGCTTGACTTGGGGCCGCCTGCCCGCCTGGACTTGACTTGGGGCCTCCCGCCTGCCGGGACTTGACTTGGGCCAGCCTACCCGCAGGGACATGACTTGGGGCCGCCCGCCCGCCGGGACTTGACTTGGGGCTTGACTAATGTAGCACCCCCTTGTAAACAGCTGGCCACACCTCCCCTTAAACTACAATTAAATGTGGTATATCCGAACAAGGGGGAATTAGGGCCCTAAAATTGAATTACATAGGTTTTATTTTATAAAACTACAAATCTTTATTAAATACATTTAAAAGAAGGTCAGACAGGTTAGTCATTAGTAGACAATAAGATCCTGTCGGCATGAACTCTCTACTGTGTGGTAATTTGGAGAAATTACGCACGTTCCTTATCCCTTTAGAATCTATAAAACTAACGCCGTCCGAATGTGGCTTAGCGCAGAGTTTAGAATATTTACGGTTTCCGGCCAACGAAGGCAGTTTGAAATAAAACAAAACAAAAACGTTAAACTTTCAGGATGCGCAAATACTTGCACTTGGCGAAATGGCAGAGCTCATTGAGGTAAAGGAGTGTTACGCGATGATATTTCGAATCCATCGCTCATTGAACCTGGCAAACATAATTTCATAACAAGCCTAATGCTTGTTAGTTGATAAGTAGTTGCTAAGCAAAACCTTTGATTTTCGAGGTAAAATCACCGACCGGTTGAACAGTTCAACTTTTATCTATAGAAACCAATGTATTTTGTACTGCAAAGGGATGCACTGAAGTTTTAATATGAGAAAATGTAACGATGCGATAGGAAATGCTGTTCGGTATACTCCCCTTCACCGTGTTTAAATAATAAGAAAATAAAAAGGAAGATGACTGTTGGTGACAAAAGTGCAGGAATAAATGTGTTTCATTTAATATTAATTTACTTGGATATGTGTGAGAGTAGGGCGGCATGGTGGTGCAGTGGTTAGCACTGTTGCCTCACACCTCTGGGACCCGGGTTCGAATCTCCGCCTGGGTCACATGTGTGTGGAGTTTGCATGTTCTCCCCATGTCGTCGTGGGGTTTCCTCCGGGTACTCCGGTTTCCCCCCACAGTCCAAAAACATGCTGAGGCTAATTGGACTTGCTAAATTGCCCGTAGGAATGCATGTGAGAGTGAATGGTGTGTGAGTGTGCCCTGCGATGGGCTGGCCCCCCATCCTGGGTTGTTCCCTGCCTCGTGCCCATTGCTTCCGGGATAGGCTCCGGACCCCCCGCGACCCAATAGGATAAGCGGTTTGGAAAATGGATGGATGGATGTGTGAGAGTAAGCGTATTCATGGATGTTGTCTTTTTAGCTTTATGGGTAATTATCACAATTTCATTTATCCGACAATCTGAAGCCCGTAGACTCATTTTAAACTTATTTTGTAGTACAGTGTTTATTCCGTTATTGTCAGAGCCCATGTTCTTATATATATATATATATATATATATATATCTCTGTGTTCCATTTTGTCGCAGTTCATGAGTTTGTGGAGGATAAGTTCATCTCCATTCTGGTCGTGAACTTCGAGAGCAGCTCACTGACCATGGAGAACTTGCAGTCTCTGGCCCTCAGTGTCCCATCATTTTATTGGCGACTCACTGGGGAGCAGTTGGATCCCAGTCTATTGCGCATAGCACCTGCACGGCTGCAAGTATTACATCATGGTGCAGAGACTGGTGTCCAGCATGGGAATGGAGAATCACCAGCTGAGGAGAATGCCCATTACGGACAGGGGCTGCCGTCACCCAGCTCTGCAAGGGAGGCTTCCCCTGCAGCTCCAGCATCCATGACTGAGGATGCTAATGGACTCCTCGAGGCTCTCCCCTTGTCCTGGGGTGAAGATGAGCCCTTATCTGTGGCTTCTGAGGTTGAGTCAGAGCATGGTGAACCCTCCAGCTCCACCTTCTGGATCCCTGCGGGCCCTAACAGCACGTGGCAGCAGGTTGAGATTGAAGGCCAGACCTTTCTGCGCAAGCTGGATGAGCTCAGCCTTCCTCAGGGATTTTGGAGCATCACGGACTACGCTGATGATCACACCATGGTCATGTCCGTGCATGTCTGCGTGCGTGTGAGCAGTTCTCTGCGGACATGGAATGTGAGGCGGGAGGAGAGGCCTCCTCACAGGCCCGCTGGCACGAGTCAGAGGAAGCGTAAGGCCAAGCCCGACGACACCAGCGGCTCCAGCTCACCTCCGCCACGCAAGAGGCCCATGCGCTTATGACTGCATTCCACGTTTTTACATTGTGAGTTACATTTTCAATTTAGTCAGTTACTTGATAAATGACCAAAAAGTAGTTGCTGCGGTATATATTGTATACGTTTGCTGAACTGGAGTTTTGTGCGTCCTTACAAAGTAATAACTGCAAGCATTCTTTAAGTATGAAAACGTTTGGGGCATTGTCACCTGAAGGAGACGGCCCTGTGTTCCCATAATTATAACTTTATACTATATTTCTGCATGACTGAGTATTCAATGAGTACCTGGTACTCGCATCTCATATTTACCATTTATATCAGTCTCCAAAGTGCTTAGAGAGTTAAGGCTGGTCTTGGTTAGTTCTTAGTGATAGAGATTTTATTCTTCTGTAATACTCCCCAAGTCCCTCACTCTACTCAATCTCAGTACTCTTTGGTAGTGAATGAGTCATTGTCACTAACTGCAAAAGTTAATGGATATTAAATGGCAAACATAATGCAGACATATGTAATACAGTGTGGTGTTTGCAGTAAGTTGTGCTTAGTGGAAAAATCCCAATTACTAACCCTGAGTTCTACTTCGCAGGCAGCCCCAAGTCAAGTCCCGGTGGGCGGCTAGACTTGGGGCTGCCCGCCCGCCTTTAGTTGACTTGGGGCCTCCCGCCCGCCGGGACTTGACTTGGGGCTTGACTTGGGGCCGCCTGCCCGCCTGGACTTGACTTGGGGCCTCCCGCCTGCCGGGACTTGACTTGGGCCAGCCTACCCGCAGGGACATGACTTGGGGCCGCCCGCCCGCCGGGACTTGACTTGGGGCTTGACTAATGTAGCACCCCCTTGTAAACAGCTGGCCACACCTCCCCTTAAACTACAATTAAATGTGGTATATCCGAACAAGGGGGAATTAGGGCCCTAAAATTGAATTACATAGGTTTTATTTTATAAAACTACAAATCTTTATTAAATACATTTAAAAGAAGGTCAGACAGGTTAGTCATTAGTAGACAATAAGATCCTGTCGGCATGAACTCTCTACTGTGTGGTAATTTGGAGAAATTACGCACGTTCCTTATCCCTTTAGAATCTATAAAACTAACGCCGTCCGAATGTGGCTTAGCGCAGAGTTTAGAATATTTACGGTTTCCGGCCAACGAAGGCAGTTTGAAATAAAACAAAACAAAAACGTTAAACTTTCAGGATGCGCAAATACTTGCACTTGGCGAAATGGCAGAGCTCATTGAGGTAAAGGAGTGTTACGCGATGATATTTCGAATCCATCGCTCATTGAACCTGGCAAACATAATTTCATAACAAGCCTAATGCTTGTTAGTTGATAAGTAGTTGCTAAGCAAAACCTTTGATTTTCGAGGTAAAATCACCGACCGGTTGAACAGTTCAACTTTTATCTATAGAAACCAATGTATTTTGTACTGCAAAGGGATGCACTGAAGTTTTAATATGAGAAAATGTAACGATGCGATAGGAAATGCTGTTCGGTATACTCCCCTTCACCGTGTTTAAATAATAAGAAAATAAAAAGGAAGATGACTGTTGGTGACAAAAGTGCAGGAATAAATGTGTTTCATTTAATATTAATTTACTTGGATATGTGTGAGAGTAAGCGTATTCATGGATGTTGTCTTTTTAGCTTTATGGGTAATTATCACAATTTCATTTATCCGACAATCTGAAGCCCGTAGACTCATTTTAAACTTATTTTGTAGTACAGTGTTTATTCCGTTATTGTCAGAGCCCATGTTCTTACATATATATATATATCTCTGTGTTCCATTTTGTCACAGTTCATGAGTTTGTGGAGGATAAGTTCATCTCCATTCTGGTCGTGAACTTCGAGAGCAGCTCACTGACCATGGAGAACTTGCAGTCTCTGGCCCTCAGTGTCCCATCATTTTATTGGCGACTCACTGGGGAGCAGTTGGATCCCAGTCTATTGCGCATAGCACCTGCACGGCTGCAAGTATTACATCATGGTGCAGAGACTGGTGTCCAGCATGGGAATGGAGAATCACCAGCTGAGGAGAATGCCCATTACGGACAGGGGCTGCCGTCACCCAGCTCTGCAAGGGAGGCTTCCCCTGCAGCTCCAGCATCCATGACTGAGGATGCTAATGGACTCCTCGAGGCTCTCCCCTTGTCCTGGGGTGAAGATGAGCCCTTATCTGTGGCTTCTGAGGTTGAGTCAGAGCATGGTGAACCCTCCAGCTCCACCTTCTGGATCCCTGCGGGCCCTAACAGCACGTGGCAGCAGGTTGAGATTGAAGGCCAGACCTTTCTGCGCAAGCTGGATGAGCTCAGCCTTCCTCAGGGATTTTGGAGCATCACGGACTACGCTGATGATCACACCATGGTCATGTCCGTGCATGTCTGCGTGCGTGTGAGCAGTTCTCTGCGGACATGGAATGTGAGGCGGGAGGAGAGGCCTCCTCACAGGCCCGCTGGCACGAGTCAGAGGAAGCGTAAGGCCAAGCCCGACGACACCAGCGGCTCCAGCTCACCTCCGCCACGCAAGAGGCCCATGCGCTTATGACTGCATTCCACGTTTTTACATTGTGAGTTACATTTTCAATTTAGTCAGTTACTTGATAAATGACCAAAAAGTAGTTGCTGCGGTATATATTCCATACATTTGCAGAACTGGAGTTTTGTGCGTCCTTACAAAGTAATAACTGCAAGCATTCTTTAAGTATGAAAACGTTTGGGGCATTGTCACCTGAAGGAGACGGCCCTGTGTTCCCATAATTATAACTTTATACTATATTTCTGCATGACTGAGTATTCAATGAGTACCTGGTACTCGCATCTCATATTTACCATTTATATCAGTCTCCAAAGTGCTTAGAGAGTTAAGGCTGGTCTTGGTTAGTTCTTAGTGATAGAGATTTTATTCTTCTGTAATACTCCCCAAGTCCCTCACTCTACTCAATCTCAGTACTCTTTGGTAGTGAATGAGTCATTGTCACTAACTGCAAAAGTTAATGGATATTAAATGGCAAACATAATGCAGACATATGTAATACAGTGTGGTGTTTGCAGTAAGTTGTGCTTAGTGGAAAAATCCCAATTACTAACCCTGAGTTCTACTTCGCAGGCAGCCCCAAGTCAAGTCCCGGTGGGCGGCTAGACTTGGGGCTGCCCGCCCGCCTTTAGTTGACTTGGGGCCTCCCGCCCGCCGGGACTTGACTTGGGGCTTGACTTGGGGCCGCCTGCCCGCCTGGACTTGACTTGGGGCCTCCCGCCTGCCGGGACTTGACTTGGGCCAGCCTACCCGCAGGGACATGACTTGGGGCCGCCCGCCCGCCAGGACTTGACTTGGGGCTTGACTAATGTAGCACCCCCTTGTAAACAGCTGGCCACACCTCCCCTTAAACTACAATTAAATGTGGTATATCCGAACAAGGGGGAATTAGGGCCCTAAAATTGAATTACATAGGTTTTATTTTATAAAACTACAAATCTTTATTAAATACATTTAAAAGAAGGTCAGACAGGTTAGTCATTAGTAGACAATAAGATCCTGTCGGCATGAACTCTCTACTGTGTGGTAATTTGGAGAAATTACGCACGTTCCTTATCCCTTTAGAATCTATAAAACTAACGCCGTCCGAATGTGGCTTAGCGCAGAGTTTAGAATATTTACGGTTTCCGGCCAACGAAGGCAGTTTGAAATAAAACAAAACAAAAACGTTAAACTTTCAGGATGCGCAAATACTTGCACTTGGCGAAATGGCAGAGCTCATTGAGGTAAAGGAGTGTTACGCGATGATATTTCGAATCCATCGCTCATTGAACCTGGCAAACATAATTTCATAACAAGCCTAATGCTTGTTAGTTGATAAGTAGTTGCTAAGCAAAACCTTTGATTTTCGAGGTAAAATCACCGACCGGTTGAACAGTTCAACTTTTATCTATAGAAACCAATGTATTTTGTACTGCAAAGGGATGCACTGAAGTTTTAATATGAGAAAATGTAACGATGCGATAGGAAATGCTGTTCGGTATACTCCCCTTCACCGTGTTTAAATAAAAAGAAAATAAAAAGGAAGATGACTGTTGGTGACAAAAGTGCAGGAATAAATGTGTTTCATTTAATATTAATTTACTTGGATATGTGTGAAAGTAAGCGTATTCATGGATGTTGTCTTTTTAGCTTTATGGGTAATTATCACAATTTCATTTATCCGACAATCTGAAGCCCGTAGACTCATTTTAAACTTATTTTGTAGTACAGTGTTTATTCCGTTATTGTCAGAGCCCATGTTCTTATATATATATATATATATATATCTCTGTGTTCCATTTTGTCGCAGTTCATGAGTTTGTGGAGGATAAGTTCATCTCCATTCTGGTCGTGAACTTCGAGAGCAGCTCACTGACCATGGAGAACTTGCAGTCTCTGGCCCTCAGTGTCCCATCATTTTATTGGCGACTCACTGGGGAGCAGTTGGATCCCAGTCTATTGCGCATAGCACCTGCACGGCTGCAAGTATTACATCATGGTGCAGAGACTGGTGTCCAGCATGGGAATGGAGAATCACCAGCTGAGGAGAATGCCCATTACGGACAGGGGCTGCCGTCACCCAGCTCTGCAAGGGAGGCTTCCCCTGCAGCTCCAGCATCCATGACTGAGGATGCTAATGGACTCCTCGAGGCTCTCCCCTTGTCCTGGGGTGAAGATGAGCCCTTATCTGTGGCTTCTGAGGTTGAGTCAGAGCATGGTGAACCCTCCAGCTCCACCTTCTGGATCCCTGCGGGCCCTAACAGCACGTGGCAGCAGGTTGAGATTGAAGGCCAGACCTTTCTGCGCAAGCTGGATGAGCTCAGCCTTCCTCAGGGATTTTGGAGCATCACGGACTACGCTGATGATCACACCATGGTCATGTCCGTGCATGTCTGCGTGCGTGTGAGCAGTTCTCTGCGGACATGGAATGTGAGGCGGGAGGAGAGGCCTCCTCACAGGCCCGCTGGCACGAGTCAGAGGAAGCGTAAGGCCAAGCCCGACGACACCAGCGGCTCCAGCTCACCTCCGCCACGCAAGAGGCCCATGCGCTTATGACTGCATTCCACGTTTTTACATTGTGAGTTACATTTTCAATTTAGTCAGTTACTTGATAAATGACCAAAAAGTAGTTGCTGCGGTATATATTCCATACATTTGCAGAACTGGAGTTTTGTGCGTCCTTACAAAGTAATAACTGCAAGCATTCTTTAAGTATGAAAACGTTTGGGGCATTGTCACCTGAAGGAGACGGCCCTGTGTTCCCATAATTATAACTTTATACTATATTTCTGCATGACTGAGTATTCAATGAGTACCTGGTACTCGCATCTCATATTTACCATTTATATCAGTCTCCAAAGTGCTTAGAGAGTTAAGGCTGGTCTTGGTTAGTTCTTAGTGATAGAGATTTTATTCTTCTGTAATACTCCCCAAGTCCCTCACTCTACTCAATCTCAGTACTCTTTGGTAGTGAATGAGTCATTGTCACTAACTGCAAAAGTTAATGGATATTAAATGGCAAACATAATGCAGACATATGTAATACAGTGTGGTGTTTGCAGTAAGTTGTGCTTAGTGGAAAAATCCCAATTACTAACCCTGAGTTCTACTTCGGAGGCAGCCCCAAGTCAAGTCCCGGTGGGCGGCTAGACTTGGGGCTGCCCGCCCGCCTTTAGTTGACTTGGGGCCTCCCGCCCGCCGGGACTTGACTTGGGGCTTGACTTGGGGCCGCCTGCCCGCCTGGACTTGACTTGGGGCCGCCCGCCCGCCCGCCGGGACTTGACTTGGGGCCGCCCGCCCCGCCCGCCGGAACTTGACTTGGGGCCGCCTGCCCGCCGGGACTTGACTTGGGGCAGCGTGCCCGCCGGGACTTGACTTGGGGCAGCGTGCCCGCCGGGACTTGACTTCTGGCAGCGTGGCCGCCGGGTAGAGCCGCCTGCCCGCCGGGACTTGAGTTGGGGCCGCCTGCCCGCCGGGACTTGAGTTGGGGCCGCCTGCCCGCCGGGACTTGACTTGGGGCCGCCTGCCCGCCGGGACTTGACTTGGGGCCGCCTGCTCGCCGGGACTTGACTTGGGGCAGCGTGCCCGCCGGGACTTGACTTGGGGCAGCGTGCCCGCCGGGACTTGACTTGGGGCAGCGTGCCCGCCGGGACTTGACTTTTGGCAGCGTGCCCGCCGGGACTAGACTTGGGGCAGCGTGCCCGCCGGGACTTGACTTGGGGCAGCGTGCCCGCCGGGACTTGACTTGGGGCAGCGTGCCCGCCGGGACTTGACTTGGGGCCGCCTGCCCGCCGGGACTTGACTTGGGGCAGCCTGCCCGCCGGGACTTGACTTGGGGCCGCCCGCCCGCCCGCCGGGACTTGACTTGGGGCCGCCCGCCCGCCCGCCGGGACTTGACTTGGGGCCGCCCGCCCGCCCGCCGGGACTTGACTTGGGGCCGCCGGCCCGCCCGCCGGGACTTGACTTGGGGCCGCCGGCCCGCCCGCCGGGACTTGACTTGGGGCCGCCCGCCCGCCCGCCGGGACTTGACTTGGGGCCGCCCGCCCGCCCGCCGGGACTTGACTTGGGGCCGCCCGCCCGCCGGGACTTGACTTGGGGCCGCCCGCCCGCCGGGACTTGACTTCTGGCAGCGTGCCCGCCGGGACTTGACTTCTGGCAGCGTACCCGCCGGGACTTGACTTCTGGCAGCGTGGCCGCCGGGTGGGGCCGCCCGCCCGCCGGGACTTGATTTGGGGCCGCCCGCCCGCCGGGACTTGATTTGGGGCCGCCCGCCCGCCGGGACTTGATTTGGGGCCGCCCGCCCGCCGGGACTTGACTTGGGGCCGCCCGCCCGCCGGGACTTCACTTGGGGCCTCCTGCCCGCCGGGACTTCACTTGGGGCCGCCTGACCGCCGGGACTTCACTTGGGGCCGCCTGACCGCCGGGACTTGACTTGGGGCCGCCTGACCGCCGGGACTTGACTTGGGGCCACCTGACCGCCGGAACTTGACTTGGGGCAGCGTGTCCGCCGGGTGGAGCCGCCTGCCCGCCGGGTGGAGCCGCCTGCCCGCTGGGACTTGACTTGGGGCCGCCTGACCGCCGGGACTTGACTTTGGGCCGCCTGACCGCCGGGACTTGACTTTGGGCCGCCTGACCGCCGGGACTTGACTTGGGGCCGCCTGACCGCCGGGACTTGACTTGGGGCCGCCTGCCCGCCGGGACTTGACTTGGGGCAGCGTGCCCGCCGGGTAAAGCCGCTTGCCCGCCGGGACTTGACTTGGGTCCGCCTGCCCGCCGGGACTTGTCTTGGGTCCGCCTGCCCGCCGGGACTTGACTTGGGTCCGCCTGCCCGCCGGGAATTGACTTGGGGCAGCGTGCCCGCCGGGACTTCACTTGGGGCCGCCTGCCCGCCGGGACTTCACTTGGGGCCGCCTTCCCGCCGGGTGGAGCCACCTGCCCGCTGGGACTTGACTTGGGGCCGCCTGCCCGCCGGGACTTGACTTCTGGCAGCGTGCCCGCCGGGTGGGGCCGCCTGCCCGCCGGGACTTGACTTCTGGCAGCGTGCCCGCCGGGTGGGGCCGCCTGCCCGCCGGGACTTGACTTGGGGCCGCCTGCCCGCCGGGTGGAGCCGCCTGCCCGCCGGGACTTGACTTGGGGCCGCCTGCCCGCCGGGACTTGACTTGGGGCAGCCTGCCCGCCGGGACTTGACTTGGGGCCGCCTGCCCGCCGGGTGGAGCCGCCTGCCCGCTGGGACTTGACTTGGGGCCACCTGCCCGCCGGGACTTGACTTCTGGCAGCATGTCCGCCGGGTGGGGCCGCCCGCCCGCCGGGACTTGATTTGGGGCTGCCCGCCCGCCGGGACTTGACTTGGGGCAGCGTGCCCGCCGGGACTTCACTTGGGGCCTCCTGCCCGCCGGGACTTGACTTCTGGCAGCGTGCCTGCCGGGACTTGACTTCTGGCAGCGTGCCCGCCGGGACGCGACTTGGGGCCGCCTGCCCGCCGGGACGCGACTTGGGGCCGCCTGCCCGCCGGGACGCGACTTGGGGCCGTCTGCCCGCCGGGACGCGACTTGGGGCCGCCTGCCCGCCGGGACGCGACTTGGGGCCGCCTGCCCGCCGGGACGCGACTTGGGGCCGCCTGCCCGCCGGGACGCGACTTGGGGCCGCCTGCCCGCCGGGACTTGACTTCTGGCAGCGTGCCCGCCGGGTGGGGCCGCCCGCCCGCCGGGACTTGACTTGGGGCCGCCCGCCCGCCGGGACTTGACTTGGGGCAGCGTGCCCGCCGGGACTTGACTTGGGGCCGCCTGCAAGCCGGGTGGAGCCGCCTGCCCGCTGGGACTTGACTTGGGGCCGCCTGACCGCCGGGACTTGACTTCTGGCAGCGTGCCCGCCGGGACTTGACTTCTGGCAGCGTGCCCGCCGGGACTTGACTTCTGGCAGCGTGCCCGCCGGGTGAAGCAGCTTGCCCGCCGGGAATTGACTTGAGGCTGCCTGCCCGCCGGGACTTGACTTGGGGCAGCGTGCCCGCTGGGTAGAGCCGCTTGCCCGCCGGGACTTGACTTGGGGCCGCCTGCCCGCCGGGACTTGACTTGGGGCCGCCTGCCCGCCGGGACTTGACTTGGGTCCGCCTGCCCGCCGGGACTTGACTTGGGGCAGCCTGCCCGCCGGGACTTGACTTGGGGCCGCCTGACCGCCGGGACTTGACTTCTGGCAGCGTGCCCGCCGGGACTTGACTTCTGGCAGCGTGCCCGCCGGGTGGGGCCGCCCGCCCGCCGGGACTTGACTTGGGGCCGCCCGCCCGCCGGGACTTGACTTGGGGCAGCGTGCCCGCCGGGACTTGACTTGGGGCCGCCTGCCCGCCGGGTGGAGCCGCCTGCCCGCTGGGACTTGACTTGGGGCCGCCTGACCGCCGGGACTTGACTTCTGGCAGCGTGCCCGCCGGGACTTGACTTCTGGCAGCGTGCCCGCCGGGACTTGACTTCTGGCAGCGTGCCCGCCGGGACTTGACTTCTGGCAGCGTGCCCGCCGGGTGAAGCAGCTTGCCCGCCGGGAATTGACTTGAGGCTGCCTGCCCGCCGGGACTTGACTTGGGGCAGCGTGCCCGCTGGGTAGAGCCGCTTGCCCGCCGGGACTTGACTTGTGGCCGCCTGCCCGCCGGGACTTGACTTGGGGCCTCCTGCCCGCCGGGACTTGACTTGGGTCCGCCTGCCCGCCGGGACTTGACTTGGGGCCGCCTGCCCGCCGGGACTTGACTTGGGGCCGCCTGCCCGCCGGGACTTGACTTGGGGCCGCCTGCCCGCCGGGACTTGACTTCTGGCAGCGTGCCCGCCGGGTGGGGCCGCCCGCCCGCCGGGACTTGACTTGGGGCCGCCTGCCCGCCGGGACTTGACTTGGGGCAGTGTGCCCGCCGGGACTTGACTTGGGGCCTCCTGCCCGCCGGGACTTGACTTGGGGCCGCCTGCCCGCCGGGTGGAGCCGCCTGCCCGCCGGGACTTGACTTGGGGCCGCGTGCCCGCCGGGACTTGACTTCTGGCAGCGTGCCCGCCGGGACGCGACTTGGGGCCGCCTGCCCGCCGGGACGCGACTTGGGGCCGCCTGCCCGCCGGGACGCGACTTGGGGCCGCCTGCCCGCCGGGACGCGACTTGGGGCCGCCTGCCCGCCGGGACTTGACTTGGGGCCTCCTGCCCGCCGGGACTTGACTTGGGTCCGCCTGCCCGCCGGGACTTGACTTGGGGCCGCCTGCCCGCCGGGACTTGACTTGGGGCCGCCTGCCCGCCGGGACTTGACTTGGGGCCGCCTGCCCGCCGGGACTTGACTTCTGGCAGCGTGCCCGCCGGGTGGGGCCGCCCGCCCGCCGGGACTTGACTTGGGGCCGCCTGCCCGCCGGGACTTGACTTGGGGCAGTGTGCCCGCCGGGACTTGACTTGGGGCCTCCTGCCCGCCGGGACTTGACTTGGGGCCGCCTGCCCGCCGGGTGGAGCCGCCTGCCCGCCGGGACTTGACTTGGGGCCGCGTGCCCGCCGGGACTTGACTTCTGGCAGCGTGCCCGCCGGGACGCGACTTGGGGCCGCCTGCCCGCCGGGACGCGACTTGGGGCCGCCTGCCCGCCGGGACGCGACTTGGGGCCGCCTGCCCGCCGGGACGCGACTTGGGGCCGCCTGCCCGCCGGGACGCGACTTGGGGCCGCCTGCCCGCCGGGACGCGACTTGGGGCCGCCCGCCCGCCGGGACTTGACTTGGGGCAGCGTGCCCGCCGGGACTTGACTTGGGGCCGCCTGCCCGCCGGGTGGAGCCGCCTGCCCGCTGGGACTTGACTTGGGGCCGCCTGACCGCCGGGACTTGACTTCTGGCAGCGTGCCCGCCGGGACTTGACTTCTGGCAGCGTGCCCGCCGGGTGAAGCAGCTTGCCCGCCGGGAATTGACTTGAGGCTGCCTGCCCGCCGGGACTTGACTTGGGGCAGCGTGCCCGCCGGGTAGAGCCGCTTGCCCGCCGGGACTTGACTTGGGGCCGCCTGCCCGCCGGGACTTGACTTGGGGCCGCCTGCCCGCCGGGTGGAGCCGCCTGCCCGCTGGGACTTGACTTGGGGCCGCCTGCCCACCGGGACTTGACTTCTGGCAGCGTGCCCGCCGGGTGGGGCCGCCCGCCCGCCGGGACTTGACTTGGGGCCGCCTGCCCGCCGGGACTTGACTTGGGGCAGTGTGCCCGCCGGGACTTGACTTGGGGCAGTGTGCCCGCCGGGACTTGACTTGGGGCCGCCTGCCCGTCGGGACTTGACTTGGGGCCGCCTGCCCGCCGGGACTTGACTTCTGGCAGCGTGCCCGCCGGGACGCGACTTGGGGCCGCCTGCCCGCCGGGACGCGACTTGGGGCCGCCTGCCCGCCGGGACGCGACTTGGGGCCGCCTGCCCGCCGGGACGCGACTTGGGGCCGCCTGCCCGCCGGGACGCGACTTGGGGCCGCCTGCCCGCCGGGACGCGACTTGGGGCCACCTGCGAAGTAGAAGTCAGGGTTAGTAATTGGGCTTTTTCCACTAAGCCCAACTTACTGCAAACACCACACTGTATGTCATATGTCTGCATTATGTTTGCCATTGAATATCCATAAACTGTTGCAGTTAGTGACAATGACTCATTCACTACCAAAGAGTACTGAGATTGAGTAGAGTGAGGGACTTGGGGAGGATTACAGAAGAATAAAAGCTCAATCACTAAGAACTAACCAAGACTAGCCTTAACTCTCTAAGCACTTTGGAGACTGATATAAATGGTAAATATGAGATGTGAGTACCAGGTACTCATTGAATACTCAGTCATGCAGAAATATAGTATAAAGTTATAATTATGGGGACACTGGGCCTTCAGGTGACAATGTCCTAAACACTTTCATACTTAAAGAATGCTTACAGTTATTACTTAAGGACGCACAAAACTCCAGTTCAGCAAATGTATGGAATATATACCGCAGTAACTACTTTTTGTCATTTATCAAGTAACTGATTAAATTGTAAATGTAACTCACAGTGTAAAAACGTGGAATGCAATCATAAGCGCATGGGCCTCTTGCGTGGCGGTGGTGAGCTGGAGCCACTGGTGTCGTCGGGCTTCGCCTTGCGCTTCCTCTGACTGGTGCCAACGGGCATGTGAGGAGGGCTCTCCTCCTGCCTCACACCCCATGTTCGCAGAGAACTGCGCACACGCACGGAGACATGCACGGACATGACCATGGTGTGATCATCAGCGTAGTCCGTGATGCTCCAAAGTCCCTCCGGAATGCTGAGCTCATCCAGCTTGCGCAGGAAGGTCTGGCCTTCAATCTCAACCTGCTGCCACATGCTGTTAGGGCCCGCAGGGATCCAGAAGGTGGAGCTGGAGGGTTCACCATGCTCTGACTCAACCTCATTTCCAGGCTGAGTGTCAGAAGCCACAGATGAGGGCTCATCTTCACCCCAGAGCAAGGGGAGAGCCTCGAGGAGTCCATCAGCATCCTCAGTCGTGGATGCTGGAGCTGCAGGGGAAGCCTCCCTTGCAGAGCTGGGTGACGGCAGCCCCTGTCCGTAATGGGCATTCTCCTCAGCTGGTGACTCTCCATTCCCATGCTGGACACCAGTCTCTGCACCATGATGTAATACTTGCAGCCGCGCAGGTGCTATGCGCAATAGACTGGGATCCAACTGCTCCCCAGTGAGTCGCCAATAAAATGATGGGACACTGAGGGCCAGAGTCTGCAAGTTCTCCATGGTCAGTGAGCTGCTCTCAAAGTTCACGACCAGCATGGAGATGAACTTATCCTCCACAAACTCATGAACTGCAACAAAATGGAACACAGATATATATATTCCGACAATAACGGAATAAACACTGTACTACAAAATAAGTTTAAAATGAGTCTACGGGCTTCAGATTGTCGGAAAAATGAAATTGTGAGAATTACCCATGAAGCTAAAAAGACAACATCCATGAATACGCTTACTCTCACAAATATCCAAGTGAATTAATATTAAATGTGTCTGTATTATGCATTATGAAACATTTATTCCTACACTTTTGTCACTAACAGTCATCTTCCTTTTTATTTTCTTATTAAACACGGTGAGCAAGAAATCGACACAGAAGGGGAGTACACCGAACTGCATTTCCTATCGCATCGTTACATTTTCTCATTTTAAAACTCCAGTGTATACCTTTGCAGTACAAAATACATTCGTTTCTGTAGATAAAAGTTGAACTATTCAACCGGTCGGTGATTTTACATCGAAAATCAAAGGTTTTACTTATCAGCTACTTATCAACTAACAAACATTAGGCCAATGCAGACGTTCATTACGTTTGTCACATACCGGTAACTACAACTTTATTATTTAATCATTAATTACCTTCTGGATCCATGTTCTCCAGGTTCAACGAGCGATGGATTCGAAATCTCATCGAGTAACACTCCTTTACTTCAATGATCTGTGTCATTTTGCCAAGAGCAAGAATGTGCGCATCCAGAAAATGTAACGTATTTGTTTTGTTTTATTTCAAACTGCCTTCATGGGCCGGAAACCGTAAATATTCTAAACTCTGCGCTAAGCCACATTCCGACGGCGTTAGTGTCACCGATTCTGATGGGATAAGGAACGCGCGTAATTTCTCTAAATTACCACACAGTAGAGAGTTCATGCCGACAGGATCTTATTGTCTACAAAGTAAGTTCAATGCAAGCATAACCTGCACAAGCAAGACGAAGCATGGCGACTGGGAAAAAAAATGTTGCACAATTACTTCAAAATGAGTGTAGCAGGGGGATATTTTGGTGTTTATTTTGTCACTTCCATTCTCCTGCTGGTTAATTAGTTAGGCATTTGTCTGTTTTCCTGTTCTTCTCTCACGGATGTGTGTGTATATATATATATATATATATATATATATATATATGTGTGTGTGTGTGTGTGTGTGTGTGTGTGTACTACACTCGCGTTTGAAAGTAGCGAAGGCTGTTTTGATTGACCCTTATTCTTGACCAGCGTTCCGCGCTGTAGTGTGTTTGCTGACGGAGAGGGGGCGTAGATTACTGAAGCGGCGTCCACCGAACGCTGGCTACAGAAATCGCAACAGGTATGTTTACCTATGTAGGTTAAACTATTCCGTACTGACGCAACCAAAACTAGTGAGCAAGTGATGTTATGTTTAGAGGTATGTGCCCATTGTTCACGGGGGGGAAGGTGAGGACTTTACATTGTCTTTTCTTTTTTTCCCGTGTTTCTTTAGTGTTTTGTGTCGTGCGCTAGCTGCTCTCTATAGTATATGTCTGCGTGATGTTTGCGGTTTGAAATTTTATAGTATCGTTGCATTTGTTTGGCCCTCCAGCCTGTGGGCTGTATGTTATAAGCACTAGGGTTGTTGTGAGCGACGGGTTGGGGGGTTTTCCTTTTTGTTTGTCTCTCTCCCCTCCCTCTCACTTAGCTAGTTGCGGTTGTGCTAAGGCTGTTTAATCGCAGGGTGTCTTCAACGCTAAATTCCCTGAATGGTGAGTTTGATGTGCGGTGAAGCTTGAGGCCAGTTTCTTTTTAATATTCACTATTGTGGTTATTATCGTATGAGGTTGCAGCGCATGGGGTTTTATTTATTTTAATTTTTTTTGCGTGGTGCGGTCTGAGCGCCTGCATTTGTTCACGTGCGGTATTGTTTCATCTTAGCGGTTGAACTGGCTTGGACCTGGTAGCTTGGCAAGTCCCTTGTATGTTTGTTTTGCTTAATGCCTTTGATTTGCTGAATGACTAACCTGTCTGATCTTCTTTTAAATGTGTTTTATGAAGATTTGTAGTTTTATAAAATAAAACCTGTGTAATTCAATTTTAAGGGCCTAATTCCCCCTTGTTGTGATATACCACATTTAATTGTAGTTTAAGGGGTGGTGTGGCCGGCTGTACAAGGGGGTGCTACATTAGTAACACAAAATTGGACCTAATATGCTTTAGTTTGACATGGGATCAAAATTTAGAGTAAACTAATACATGTAATAGCGGGCATGCAAAAGATCAATGGCAGAACGGAGGCTCTGAACCCAGTCTAGATTAAAACGGAATTAACCATCTCACTCAATATAATATTGGGATGAGTTATTCTCTTCAGAGGCCTCCATGGAATAGTGCATCCGTCTCCTCACTCATGTTTAGACAGACGTATCATAAGGCACCAGGGCAACAACATTCAGAACAACAGCATCAATTTCACAGCTAGTTTTAAATATTGCTTTAACTCGGAGTGATTATAGGAAATAAGTGAACTGCGTAATATTAATGAAATTATTAAAATGTGCAGAGTAATAGACATATATATCAGTCAGATATTGTGCTTTTTTAAAGAGCAGAAGGGATACATTAAATGACAATTATATTGTCTATACTGTATATATTTAAAAATTTTTCCCCTCAATGTTATAAATATTTGGCCCCCTGATATATAATCAGTGTAAGCACACGAACACGTTGGCTGGTTATCCTATTCATTCAGCATCAGCCCAACAAGTAGAGAATTCAGCACCACGGACAGTGACATGTGTTACAGTGACATTAGATCCCTTAATTGGCTATAAATATTTTTCAAGAAATAATTAAATGGTTTTTTTGTAGAAATTTCCAACCAGAGACTGGGTTCCTATATGAAGAGAAAGTTTTATTTTTATTCAGACAAAGAAACTACAGAAAACTAGCTCTGCATGTGATCTCCCCTTTACTCTTTAAGCACTGTAACGTACTGTAAAGTGAAAAACAAGTTTTAAAACTAGCTGTGATAATAACTAGCTGTGATAACTAGCCTAATAAATATGACAATAAATCTTGAACCAGTTAGAATGACCTTTATTCAGCTGTTTTAGGTGAACCCCATGATGTCCTGTAATAAAGCTGTTCAAAGTAAAGGTTGTGATGAGATATTCCTCTTGTTTCTCCTTCTTATGCGTAAAAACATTCAGGAAGGAATCTGAATATCTGATTGATTACTTTTGCTATTGTTAATTTTTACAGTCTTCATAACTACATCAGCAACATCGTTTAATTTCACTGTTTGTACGTAGGAGCTGCACAGTGGTTAGGCCTGTTGCCTGACACATCTGGGAGGAAGGTTCAAGTCACGTCTGTGGATCTTGCATGTTCTCCAGGTGTCATGGGGTTTCTTCCGGTTTCCCCACACAGTCTAAAAATATTCCAAGGTTAACTGGAGTTGCCAAATTGCCCATGTCTGAGTGGTGTGTGTGCCCTGTAACAGGTTGGCACCCGGTCCTGGGTTATTCCCTGTTTTGTGCCCATATCATCCAGGATAGGCTCCAGATGCCCTGTGACCCTGCAAAGGAAGGTGGCCAGAGCTTTGTGGAAGTTACAGGATCCCTGTGGATCTTTGAAAAGTATCAAAAAGTCTGTCCCCCCCCCCCCCCCCCTTTTTTTTTTTTAACCAGCGCACGTCACTGCCTATAGCACAGGGGGCAGTGTGTACCCGATAGGCCTATATGCACGCCATAGAAATAGAAGAAATAGTGCTGCATGTGCGTAGCTGGTGTGTAGCAGGGTGACTGGTTTCCCTTAAAATGGTAGAATGGGTAAATGCAAATGATGAGAAGTACTGTGGCTGGTTGAAAAAGACGACTAATGTCTACAAAGCGCGATACAACCTTTGTAAAAAAGGTTAGGGTTAGGGTTAGCATATTTTAAAGATTTTATTGCTGCTTCATGGCTTTTCTTGCAAAAAAATAGTTCATTGAGGAAATAGAATGTTTAAGTGTTGTGTAGCAACATGTACAGATGGTCCTGCATCACTCTGTCGGGGCTTATTCCACGAGAATGACCGCCTCACTGAACAATATCCCTTACATATGATTGTTTCATTAGCAAGTCTTCTGTACTAGTGTATGCTTATGTCCTTGCACTCCTTATGTTGCGTGAACTTAATATATGAAAACTATTTGACTGCAATATCTCAGTATAGTGCTATAAATATCTAACTGTTTTTACAAATTTTTTTTCTCCAGTAATTTCAGGAGTGTACAAAGGAGCTCAATGTAAAACATTTGCTCTCCTTGTCGGTGGATGGACCTGCGGTCATTTGGATGTTCGTAGAGCTCTTGCAAAAAGACCATGGTGAGCAATTTGCTGGGACCCAGTTGGTAATTGTAGGAAGCTGTGGCCTACATACCCTTCACAACTCATTCAAGACTGGTTTTGAAGTGTGGATGGTGGAGAAAGTTCTCAAAGCCCTACATTTTATTTTCCACTCTGCACCAGCCAGAAGAGAGGACTTCACAGCTGCAACATCATCCTCAAGATTCCTTCTACCTTTCTGTGGGCAACGGTGGCTCGAACATTTGCCAGTTGTCGAACGACCATTGGAAGTCTGGCCCTCTGTTGTGAAATATGTGGACCTGGTGAAGTCAGAAAAGGTGAAAAACCCAGGGACATCTTCTTTTGACTGCATTTCTGAAGCCCAAATGGATCCCCTTCTTCTGGCCAAACTACATCTGGTAGCTACACAAAGATTCTGGAAATTTGACAAACCATCTTTTTGTCAGAGACAGTCAGGAGCCAAAGGCAGTGGAAGTGACCTTGGTGTCCTTCAGATTAAAAAAAACTGCCAGATTGTGCTCTCGAAAATCTGCAAAAAGGCCTTGGATAACTGCCCTCTGAAGTACTCGATTGTACATGAGATGACGTGCTTGGACCCAAACAAAATGCACACCAGCCAGATAACTGCCAGCAGAAAAGGAGAAATCTCATGCAGAAGTTTGCGCAGGAGAATCGGTTGGCAGGCAGGATATCTGCTGGTAAATCATAGGAATTAGAATTGGATAGTTCAGAATATTATTGTTAAATTATGCTTTTCTTTTTTCACATCTAACTGAATAGTGTTAACACGTAGATTTTAACAGTCTTTAGAAGACCGACTCTTGGTGTTTGAAAAGAAGCATCAGCCCAGTTAACATATTTTCTTTGATGAGCCTAGAGATATCTCAAGATTAAATTAAAATGATTGCACATTTATGGTATCATAGGAAAATTGGGTTATAAATCACTTTACTATTCTACATGTGATTCTGTGTATTGACATTGTTGATCTGCATCTAATCTAGTCTGATAATCACCTGCACAATGAGGCAAAAGGCTTGGATTTTATATCCTTCATTCCTTCAGCACCATCCAAAGTTGATGTCTTTTTCCATCAAAACGTTAGTGGGCCTTATCCTGACCTCTGGATGTTCTGCAAGAACTTGCTGCTACTGTCCTATGGGCAAGCCGAAGTGGAACGAGGGTTTTCCACAAATAGAGGTGGAGACCTGCAACTTATCAGAGGAAACAGTTGTTGCACAGAGGCTTATATGCGACCATGTCAGAGTGTGTGGGGGAGCAACCAAAGCGCCTCTGACCAAAGGTGAAAGATGAGCAAAAAGCAAAAAAGAAAACTTGAGGAACTCAAGAGGAAGAGAGTCTCACTGGAAAGTGTATGTGAGAGTTTACAAAAGGATGCTGAGCACATGGCAGAGGAAGCAGAGAGTGCTGCTGGAACCAAAAGGGCAACATTACTTACCAAGTCCAATACTCTGAGGCGACGAGCGAAGGAGGAGAAAGAGCAGTTGGTGGTCTTAAAGGCAGATACTGAAGAGTGGGCTACTGCACTGCGACTCCTAACACATCAAGAGTGAATCGGTGGAAACAAAAATATTTTGGTTCGTTGCACTTTTGGACTATTTTACTTTCTGTGCTTGTTTGTACATTGTTCACAGCCACAATATTTTATAATTACAAGGTAGTTTTATGTTAGAGCTCTTGCTCCAATAAATATGTACCTTGTAATCAAGTAAATTCTAGGCTATTCAGTTTTTTTTGCCGTCGTGATGGTCGTGGGCTGTGAAAAATGCCTTCTTGTTAGGGGTACCGCTGGGGCCAGCCGGGCGTATGTCGTGGCTTCAGTGAGTACTTATGTTTGTCATGCTGCCTGTGTACTTTATAGCGGCACAACATATTTCTGCAAATTGCATGCGTCAAATTGTCCGTCTCTCTTAAAAAATATGAAGTGTCACCAGAATTTTAAACGGGGAATCAATCTCAATGAAAAATATTCGTCAAGTTTTGTTGGTAACGTTTCTAAATAATAAAGACATACTAATAATTATATATTAATAAATCGGATGAACGATGCATCCCAAATTGTATCCGCTGCGCACTTCTTAATCAGGGCAATCGCATCGTGGATGTTTATGCAGACGCCCAAAAAGACTTACTTAAGAAAACTGTTGCATGATAATTTGTACCATTTTCAAGGGTGGGGGGCATGCAGTAGATGCCCCCTTTATTTTTGTGCTTCTGCCGTTCAAACCGAGCAGCACTGAGTTTGTCACGACAGCTGACGCCAAATCTCCTGCTTAGCTGCTTCAGACAGAACTATCTTCAAATCACCACTAGGGGGTGTCAATGCTGCAGCCTCGTTCTATGGTTGATCTTTTTCAAATACAGTTTTTTTTCTCTCTCTCCACATAATCAACTTAACTGATTAGCGTTCTTTCATAGTAATGGTTTTTAATCCGTGTTAATCTTCTGAACAATGACTAGTAAAGGTTTCTATGAGGTTGTCCTACTTACTATGGATTTAAAGTTTTTTATCAAGGTGTTAAAACGTACCACAGTTGCCAGTCCTGTGTTTTATGTCTAGCAATTTGTACAGTTTCTTCAGTATAAACATATGCCATCATCTGTGAGAATCTCCTCCCGAACTCTGCATTTCCTCAAGATCTTTTTGTAATATTGCATCATGGCACTGCTCAGAACAACACAGATGGTGCATAACAACACAAGGGAGTACACGACAACATGGTGCAGAAACAGTGCGATACAAAGCAGGACAAAACTGGATGATATGTGGTCAGTGGTGGATAAAGTGCAGAAACAGCTGTACAGTGCAGCTGCCGTGGAAATGACTGTTTACAGGGGATGCAAAAGCTGCAGGTTTGAATTGTTTGGGGAATGAAGCTGTTCATGAATCTGCTAGTCAGTGTTTGTGGATGGTGGTCAGAGTCCTGGATTATAGACTGAACCTTGTTACTGTGGCAGTTAAAGTACAGCTGGTCAATGGAGGGCAGTTCAGTGCGAATGATGTTCTTAACAGACTTCACAATGTACTGCCTTCCTGTCATGTGGCTCCACCATACCATAGTACTACTGTAAGAACTAGGGATGTAACGATACATTCAACTCACCATTTGATACGATTCACGATTCTGTGTTCACGATACGATTTTCTCATTTTTTGCAGAATGAGCTGCAGACAAATATATTCAAAAATATTCTTATATTTATCTTTCTGAACTGTTGACACTGTTGTGAACAGTGCAACTGAATTTGAATAAAATACTGTTGAAAAAATCCCAAATCAAAATAAGTAAATAAAAAAAATAAAAAATCAAATAAATAAGCTAAGGTTTGCATGGCTTTTTAGCGGGCTTTGCCCTTTTAATAATCTTCACTCAGCTCACGGTGGTGCCAGTGGACCTGTTTGTGTATGTTATCAGTCTTTTACAATGTTTGCATGCAGTTTATGTCTTGTCTGTGCTTTTCTCGCCGTTTCCTCGTCGTTTGTGATTACCGGAAAGCTAATATGCTGCCGGAGCCCCCGGCGAAAACGGGGAGAGCATGCGAACTCCACACAGAAAGGGCCCTGGACCGAAGCCAGGACCGAAGCCAGCACTAACCACTGTGCCGTCCTCCGTTTCAAATTCATTCGCCATCTCGTGCTTGGTCAAAACCAAAAACTGACGTACGATGTCGACGTGATACGCAGTGACATCTGACGTCAAACTCACATTGTGAAATCAAATGTAATATTACACCAGTTTTTCTGTTAAAGTACTGTGAAGTACTCCTACAATTCATTTTCTACATCAGCCGGTTTAAATCTTCATGCATTTGCACCGATTTTTAACTGATTCATCGTTACATGCCAGGGCCAGCAGCTCTGCATGGCTCGACCCTCATAAACATTCTCCACACATGCTGTTCAGGCAGTGGCCACAGAAATTCCCCCCAGTGAACTTTATGCTTTCTGTCGGAGAGTATTCTGTTTTCTGGCCTTAAACCGAGATTAAGCCGATGTTTACCCAAACCTCACGTACGTCCAACTGACTACAGATGGACTTTCGCCCAGTTCTCTGCGGGAGCTCTGATTACAGAGTGACTCCCCGACTACTTCTGAAGCCCTTCTTTAAGTATCCAGACCAGGTGATGGCTTGTCTCTGAAGACTGACTAATTTCGGTCAATGGTTAATTTTAGGGGCATTGCTGACCTTGGTTCTCAAGTCCCCAGCCAATCAGATCACTTTAGGGGGTGGTCGTAATTCCCTTGTTCTACCATGAGAGAGTCTCTCTCAGTTTGGTGGGTTGAGCCGAAGTTTCTGTATTTCTCTTAGGAAAAGCTATACTGCCTTAAATCTGAGAGTATAATACTCCTCGTCTCATGCCTATTCAAACGAGACCAAACATGCGTGTATTTGTCCCTAACATCTATGTGTGCTGAGTTATTCTGTTTATAGTGGAAAAGGTGTCTGTGTCTGGAGGCTGACAGCTGTTGTTGCTGTGGATTGACTGTGGAACTCTGGTCACTCCGGGGGTGAAAGGTCTTGCTTTTTCTGTGTTGCTCCAGTTATTCCTATCCAGTCTCTCAGGAGCCGGCAGGCCTTTGCCTTCCTTAAAAGGGGTGGTTTGACGAGTTGAGTCCAGTCTTGCCTGGGCTAGCGGAGCTCTGAAATAGACTGATGCAGGCTCATCAGAGTTGGGGCCTGCAGGACCTATAAGTTTTATGTCCTTACAGAACGTAAGTGGCATCATACTAAACTAGTGGTGTTCGAACTAGCATGGAAAGAGGCTATGAGTAGCTACAAAAAGGCTCTTAGTGCCGCCAAATCATCTAGTATCTATCAGAACTAATTGAAATAAACAAAAATAATCCTAGATTCCTATTTACTATGGTGTCCAAGCTGACTAATAACCAGACCACTGGTTATTTTCCAGTGACGACTTTATGAAATTTTTTGACCAAAAATATGCTCAATTTGACAGAACATCTTGAATATTCCAATAACTACATTCTCTGGCCTTGACACGGCATGTGCTAATGCTGCAATCACCCTATTTGAAGCATTTACCAGGGTTAACCAGTCAGAACTGATGTACTTAATTTTATCTTCAAATTCATCTACTTGTATGCTAGACCCTGTTCCATCAAAATTATTCAGAGATGCTCCCAGCATTCATTGAACCGCTACTAGCAATAGTTAAACTAAAACATATGATCATATTACCCCAATTTTATCTTCACTGCACTGGCTGCCAGTTAGATTTCGTGTTGACTACAAAACACTGCTCTTAACCTATAAAGCTGTAAATGGTCTTGCACCGCAGTATGTGAGTGACCTCATTTGCGTTTCAAATCATACACTTAGATGACGAGATGGAGGTATTCTATCCGTATCCAGAATAAAGAACGTTACCTTTGGGGGAAGAGCATTTGCTCATAAAGCACCACAGCTATGGAATAAACTTCCTATTAGTGTTCGGAACTCAGACACAATCTCTCCTTTTAAGTCAAGGCTTAAGACGTACCTCTTTAGCCAGTCTTTTGGATAGTTAAATCTTCTTTTCTAAGGTGAATGGGAAGTCTGGAGGTTCATAGTTATTTGAGATTAAAGGGGAAAGGGGGGATTGGTGCTGTCGTCCTGCCACTCTCGCCGATCACTTAAGCTGTGGATGGGAGGTGGCTTGACGCCAAAACCCCTGTAAACCCTCATGCCTGTGCTTCCTTCCAGGTCTCTTTTAGCCAGGCTGTCATAGTTGCTTTAGTCTTGCCGGTTAGGTGTAGGGCAATAACTCTTCTCCATCTTCTCTTTTCCGAGCTGGTACCGATCCGACTACACCGTGTGAACCCGCACCTGGACTCCTGGATATAACTACATGAAACCAACTGGGACTTTATAACTATATGAACTCTAATGAATGTCAATGTAAATGCAGTTTCATGCTCCCTGGTCGCCCAGAGGAGGATGGGGTCCCCTTCTGAGTCTAGGTTCCACTCAAGGTTTCTTCCTGCTAGAGGGAGTTTCCTTGCCACTGTCGCCTCAGGCTTGCTTGGTGGGGTTCTGGCCAGTTAAATGTAAAGTGCTTTGTGACAATGCATGTTGTTAAAAGCGCTATATAAATAAAATTGAATTGAATTGAAGTGCTTCCTCAGATTCATTTTAAAATGTTCTCCAGCTAATTTCCACTACGGCCACGAGTTCTAGTATTTTAAATTAATATTGAAATGGTCATTTGGCTGAACAGCATCCCGACCTGTTAGAATCTTATATACGTAGATCACGTCCCCCCTTAGTCTCCTTTTGCTTGAGGCTAAACAGATTCAGCTCAGCTAACCTCTCCTCATAAGACATTCCTCTAAGAGCAGGAATGATTCTCGTCATCCTACGTTGCACCTTTTCCAAGGCAGCAATGTCCTTCTGAAGGTATGGTGACCAAACCTGCACACAGTATTCTATGTGGGATCTTACCAAGGAATTATATAATCGTATCACTTCCCTTGACTTACATCTCTAGGTGTGTGGAGTTTAATCCAACATCCTATTGGCTTTTTTTAATGCTTCCCCACACTGGCAAGAGTGGGACATGGAAGCATCAACAAACACACCGAGATCTTTCTCGTAATCAGCTACCTTTATTTCAGTGGAACCCATAAAATATTTGTACTTTATATTTCTGCTCCCTGCATGGATTACCTTACATTTATCTATGTTAAATTTCATCTGCCACGTATGAGCCCAGTCGCTAATTAAATCCAGATCCTGTTGTAACCTCTCTGGACATGAGACATGATCTAACATCAATCAGAAGATACCACACCAGCAGATAATGATTTCTGGAATAGTAAAGTTAAAGGTTGGCTAATAATACCCCTCATCTCTTTTAAAACTATAGATAAGATGCCATCAGGGCCTTGCGATTTATTTATTTTGAGCTTAGCTAGGCTTTGTACCACATCAGCCTCAGTTATACATATATTGGTCATAGACATCGTTGTATTTGTACTAAATGGTGGTAAGCTATTCTACTGTGAACAGCCATTGTAAAATAATCATTAAACTCATTTATATCAATATCATTTTCAATTATAAGGCCCTTACTATCCTGTAAATGAGTGATTTTCAGCTTTTAGAGCTCTTTCGGTGTTAAAATATTGGAAGAAACTTTTAACGTCATCCTTATAACTGTTATTAACTAAACCTGTACACTTAGATACTCCTGCTTTATTTTGAAATCATTAGTTAATTTCCATTTGTGGAAGAAAGCCCTTTTGCTCCTGACTTTATTCTTAATTTTCGTAGTAAACCACCTGTGACATCGCATGCTGGAAGAACAGGCAGGGAGCGAGGAATCAAGGATCCGGGAAACAGAGAGTCGGGAATGAGGGTTTATTGATGAAAACAGGTACCAACACTGAGAGATTTCAATGACAGGACTGGGGAAACAGACTTGAACATGGACTAAATACACAGGACTACTCAAACTGACAGAAAACAGCTGGTTACAATAGGGGCAGCACACATGGTTAATGAGAGGGCGTGGCACACACGAGGATCGTACAAGCAGGTCATGACACCAGCTTGGTTGCAGTTTCCTAGATTTAGTTTTTCTGGAAACGGGTATGAAGTCCTTTTGCACTTGCAACAATGTGCTTTTAAAAAATTCCCATGCCTCTTCCACAGTATTGCTATTTAACTCCATCCGATTTACAGTTTCTAGTTTCAGTCTCATACCATTGAATTACCCTTCCTAACATTGTATACTTTTGTTTTGGACTTGGTTGAAGACTCAGGCAGCAGGAGTTGCCCCAACGTTGGTATGTCCTTATCCATAAGGGGGAGTAAACGTTCTGGTTTCCCGACCTTATAGATGAAGGAGTTGGGGGATGTTGCCAGTGACCTGCCGGATTCCAGGCAGAACAGGCCTCGCTATGCCACAGCCCTTCAGAGACTGGGCCTTCCGTGCAGAACCTCTGCATCCAAATTAGACCAGTTGTTTAACAAAACCCTAAAATGGGGTTATTTTTGACATGGAACGGGACTTTGATTCAACAACCCATTACTTAGTTGCGGCAAGTACCCAATATCAAGTATAGCTGCAAAGAATCTGCCAGAGATTTTCAGAGAAGTTCCCCAGATGCATGGACTGGACTAAGGTGCGTCAGATTAAACAGGAGCCTGGTAAATTCTGTGAGCCCCACGCCAAGTGACTGATGGAAACATACTCCAGCTACAGTGAGATGGACCCTCCAGCGGACCGAGAGTGGGATTCCCTCTGGGAGCGACAACGCGTGCAGTTGCTGGTGGATGAGCTGCAAACAGACATCAAGAAGGACTTCCAACCTCACAATCATTTACCAAACCACTTCAGGTAACTTGTAAAGATGTAGGTATTGGAGTATTCACACATCCGGTAAATTTGGCAGGACGAAATTTGAATAACCTATAGGCCAGACTCATGAATGCGGCTGAACGAGTAAAGGTAGAACAGGTGGCCAATCCTGTTATACAGTCCTAGTAGATTGAGAACCACCTGATTGCAACTGTAGTTGGAATCAAGGGCTGAGCAGCATGGTGGCCTGGGGGACAATTATGAAAACACAGACCCTCTGATATCCTCAAAACCCACAATCAAAAGAGGAGTCAGGATGGCCAGTGACATGTGCTGGCTAAATGGGGACAACAAAGAGAGAACAGAACAAGGCAGGGAGGGATTCTGACACAGGTGCCATGCTACTTTGTTTAAATATGCTGGAATGTTTTAGTGCAAGCCTTAGACAATGGAATCTCTGAATGACGCCACAGTCTGGCTCTTTCTGAAGGTCCTATACTGTAACCGTCCTGAGAAGTTGTTTGTATGCACTTGCTGCCTTGACACTTGTTGATGTGCGTGTGCCCTGCTCGAGCAGTAAAGGGGAGATCACATGCAGAGCTGATTTTCTGTAGTTCCTTAGAATAAAAATAGAATATTCTCTTGAAATAGGAACACATGGTGCGTTCGATTATTTCACTCCAACTCGGACAAAAACGTCACGAGAAACATCACTTCCCATTGGAAACGCCTCTTTTATGACGTTAATGTCTGACAGAATCTTCTTGTCCGAGTTGCCCCTGTGACGTAATTTCAACATGGCGGCTTACACACTCAACATTAATTCTATTTTACAAATCCTTAAAAATGTTTATTTTGTTAAATTTATTATTATCCCAGCCATCCATTTTCCAAACCGCTTATCCTACTGGGTCACGGGGGGTCCGGAGCCTATCCCGGAAGCAATGGGCACGAGGCTGGGAACAACCCAGGATGGGGGGCCAGCCCATCACAGGGCACACTCACACACCATGCACTCTCACGGGCAATTTAGCAAGTCCAATTAGTCTCAGCATGTCTTTGGACTGTGGGGGGGAACCAGAGTACCCGGAGGAAACCCCACGACGACATGGGGAGAACATGCAAACTCCACACACGTGTGACCCAGGCGGAGATTCGAACCTGGGTCCCAGAGGTGTGAGGCAACAGTGCTAACCACTGCACCACCATGCCGCCCATTTATTATTATTATTATTATTATTTATAATTATTAGTAATTATTAATGTAATTGCACGTGTTCGATTTAGAGAATACCATATCGTGACCGTAAACAGTATCCTAACATGCAATATCAGATTTTTACCAGACTTGTTAGTGTTTTTGGTTTGTTTGTAGTTTGTTTGCCTCTCGAAAAAAGAATATCGCTATGAATGTACTAAAATACTTTATAAAGCTTTTAATGTGATTTGACTAGTTCCTGTTTCTTGTTTGTTTGTCTGAAATAATAATCTTACTCCATAACTGCTAAAATATAAAGCAACAACACAGCAGCGTATTCATGGAGGCAGCCATGTTTGTTCCGAGTTGTGCTAGCTCGAACGGGAGATTGTCGGATGTGATGTCACCCAACTCGGAATTTCCAAGTTCCGAGAGAAAAACGAATGCACCACAAGACTCTGGCTGGAAATTTCTACAATAGAGCCATTTAGTTATTTCTAGAAAAATATTTAGAGCCAATGACCTGATGTCATTGTAACACAGGTCACTGTCCGTGGTGCTGAATTCTCTACTTGATGGGCTGGTGCTGAATGAATATGACAGCTGGCCAACATGTCTGTGTGCTTCCACTGACTGGCACCCAGACATATAATGACTTTTAACAATGAGAAGGGAAACGTCCAGACAGGAAATTAGTCAACAGTAATTAGTAATCACATATAGTTCTCATTTATCATGATGTAAAATTCAAAAACCTTTTTTTTATTATTAAGGGATAAATGTAATTGAGTTTTAATGTATCCTTTCCACTCTTAAAATCGCAAATTATTTCTGACTATTAATCTGCACGTTTTAATAATTTCATTAATATTACCTAATTGGTTTGTCTTTTTTATTAAATTTTAAAACTAGCTGTACAATTGTTGATGTTGTTGCTGTTCTCAATGTCATTGGCCTGCTGCCTTACGTCTGTCTAAACATGAGTGAGGGGATGGATGCACTATTCTATGGGGGCCTCTGTAGAGAATAAATGATCCTAATTTTATATTGAGAGAGATGGTTAATTCCTTTTTAATCCATGCTGCGTTCAGAGCCCCTGTTCTGCCGTTGATCACTGCTGCATATCATCCTCAAACCAATGGCCTGGATGAGAAAACGAATGATGACATAAAACGGTAAGTCTGTTTTTGAGGTTGTTTTAGAACTGTGTGAGACAGGCTCTATTCTTTTAACATTACATCAGGAATTACTGATATTATTGACAATCAATCCCTTAATATACAGTATCTCACAAAAGTGAGTACACCCCACACATTTTTGTAAATATTTTATTATATCTTTTCAAGGGACAACACTAAAGATATGAAACTCTGATAGAATGTAAAGTAATCAGTGTACAGCTTGTATAATGGTGTAAAGTTGATGTCCCCTCAAAATAACTCAACACACAGCCATTAATGTCTGAACTGCTGGCAACAAAAGTGAGATTAAAAATGATTTGTGGCAAGATCGGATCATGTGTGTTGAAGAGTTTCTTATGACTGACAAGTAGTTATTTAAAAACATATCTTGAAACAGCAAATTATTGTTCTTAATGCTTTTAGAAAATGACTCTTTATCATGGTCTGTGAATAATAATAATTTGCTATGAATGTTTTTCCACTTCAGCTTTCCACAATTATTCTTCCCGATGAGAAAAGCTATGGCACGTTTTTTGATGAAAAAAATAAAGTAGTTGAGACAATAAGCAACAACAGCTGAAAACATCTCCTAGTCACAGGAAAAACAGAAGCAGGCATGTGGTAAACGAATACAAAAGAGGTACCAAAACACAGTTTATCATGTTGGAGATGAGGCGCTTCTGTTCAACATGAGGAAGCGGGGACGGAAAGGAGGAAGAACGGAACCGGATTTTACCGGACCTTATGTCATCCAGGCAATATGTGGCAAGCTGGTTACACTGTCTAATTCTGAAGGGGCAACTTTAAAGAACAAATACAATGTAAACCACATACAGAAGGAGCCAAACTGATGTCCCAAGTCAGGAATCACACAAGGTGCCAGAAGAGTATAAGACCAGTAAACCTCCCTCTAGCGCAGAGCTTCTGACAATAGAGAAGGATGCTGACAGTTGAAAAAAAACTCATGTCTGTGTGTTATGAAAGAATATCAATAAATGTTTCCGAAAGGGGCTGACTCATTTGGTAATTATTTACGGCTTATGTTATGGCTGCCAATTTACAGTCTTTACTGAAGTCTGACTTCTTTCGAGTCACCTTTAATATAGATTGGACACTCTCTATGCAATGTGCAATACTTACATAGATGGTAAATGTTTACCTGCTTGCACAGATGGATGATTAGGTAATTAGTGTAAGTGTGTGTGTGTGTGTGTGTGTGTTCAATCGCATGTATGTCCAAGGTCCATAGTAAATAATATACACTGATCAAGAGATGCCCGAAAGTGGATAAAAGAGGACATTAGTGGGTGTATCACTTAGTGTAACGCGTGCAGGAAAATGAGCAGGACTGCAAGCCATATATTGACCCTTGTCTAGCTCTTAATACAGTATGCATACAGTGATGTATATACAATGGACAGCTACTATGAGCAGATAGCACAGTACAGGTGCTTAATCTGTATGCTATTTCCATCCATCCATCCATCTATCCATTGTCCAAATTGCTTATCCTACTGGGTCGCGGGGGGTCTGGAGCCTATCCCGGAATCAATGGGCACGAGGCAGGGAAGAACCCAGGATGGGGGGCCAGCCCATCACAGCTCACACTCACACACCATTCACTCACACATGCACACCTACGGTCAATTTAGCAACTCCAATTAGCCTCAGCATGTTTTTGGACTGTGGGGGGAAACCGGAGTACCCGGAGGAAACCCCACGACGACATGGGGAGAACATGCAAACTCCACACCCATGTGGCCCACGCAGAGACTCGAACCCGGGTCCCAGAGGTGTAAGGCAACAGTGCTAACCACTGCACCACCATGCCACCCCTTGTATGCTATTTTATTCTATAAATGGAAATTATTTTAATGAAGAATTAACATCTAAAAGCTGCTAGTAGACCGTGGGAAAATAATTTTTCTATTTTCTTGCTGCCATCTCGTGGCAAAAAGTAGGTATTGCAATTTCGGTAAGAAATCATTTCTTTTCAAATTGCAGTACCTACTTTTGGCCACGAGATGGCAGCAAGAAAATAGAAAAATTATTTTCCCACGGTCTACTAGCAGCTTTTAGATGTTAATTCTTCATTAAAGGAATTTGACTTGATCCAATGTATTTTTAATACAAACAATTACCACACAAAGCTGCTAGTAAACCGTGGGAAAATAATTTTTTTATTTTCTTGCTGCCATCTCGTGGTCAATAGTCGGTATTGCAATTTCGGCAAGAAATCATTTGTTTTCAAACTGTAGTACCTACTTTTGGCCACGAGATGGCAGCAAGAAAATAGAAAAATTATTTTCCCACGGTTTACAAGCAGCTTTTAGATGTTAATTCTTCATTATAATAACTTGACTAGGTCCAATGTATTTTTAATACAAACAATTACCACACAAAGCTGCTAGTAGAGCTGCTCCGGTTTCCCCCCACAGTCCAAAAACATGCTGAGGCTAATTGGAGTTGCTAAATTGACCGTAGGTGTGCATGTGTGAGTGAATGGTGTGTGAGTGTGAGCTGTGATGGGCTGGCCCCCCATCCTGGGTTCTTCCCTGCCTCGTGCCCATTGATTCCGGGATAGGCTCCAGACCCCCCGCGACCCAGTAGGATAAGCAATTTGGACAATGGATAGATGGATGGATGGATGGAAATAGCATACAGATTAAGCACCTGTACTGTGCTATCTGCTCATAGTAGCTGTCCATTGTATATACATCACTGTATGCATACTGTATTAAGAGCTAGACAAGGGTCAATATATGGCTTGCAGTCCTGCTCATTTTCCTGCACGCGTTACACTAAGTGATACACCCACTAATGTCCTCTTTTATCCACTTTCGGGCATCTCTTGATCAGTGTATATTATTTACTATGGACCTTGGACATACATGCGATTGAACACACACACACACACACACACTTACACTAATTACCTAATCATCCATCTGTGCAAGCAGGTAAACATTTACCATCTATGTAAGTATTGCACATTGCATAGAGAGTGTCCAATCTATATTAAAGGTGACTCGAAAGAAGTCAGACTTCAGTAAAGACTGTAAATTGGCAGCCATAACATAAGCCGTAAATAATTACCAAATGAGTCAGCCCCTTTCGGAAACATTTATTGATATTCTTTCATAACACACAGACATGAGTTTTTTTTCAACTGTCAGCATCCGATCCAAATGGGATTCCCATTTCCTTTCTGTGGGATCCAACAGAACACGGGCTGACCATCAGTCAACATGTCTTCAACCGTGCAGGACAGGACCCAGTCCAGGCCAAACCTCACAGTGCTGGTGTTAATAAAAAAATGTAAGGAACATGCAGCTGCAGCTCACACACAAACACAGTCCACAGCATCCAGAAAAAGGTCAGGCCTTTTTCTTCTTTAGCTGACTCCGCCCAGACCGCGCCCCCTTTCTGGGCGCCTCGCACTATGCCTTTGAACTGGCCCTGCAGCTTGGCCCGTTTCCTGTTTCCCAATGCAAGTCATAAGATTCACCCGTAAATGATATTTTGAATCGGAACGATATTTATTATTATTGTTTAGATTAAATATATACCGGTTTAATGATTGAATATAACTTGATATTGTTGTTTGTGTTGTTTAGTTTGAGGTTCTAGTTTCTGTCTTTATCCGCTTTCGTTTCAGTAGGCAGCTGGTTCATCCCAGACTCAGGGTCTCTCTGCTCTTCATCAAACCCACACCCCCAGTTTGGGAGCACCCTCTCCCTCTCCTCCCCCCACGGCTGTGACCGTTACTCCTCCTTGAGGAGTAACCGCTTTGCACCCTATCCCAGCCCCTATACCCACAGGAGTGCATCACCCAGTGACCAGCCGCCCTGCCTGTCCCCTCACACAAGCACACACTGAAATCATGGTCCTAAGCTCTCTGTGTGGGTTACCACGATAGTACAGCACACCGACGATTACCCTCTGACTGAATCAGAATCAGCTTTATTTGGCCAAGTATGTTCACACATATTGGGAATAGTCAGACATTTAATCAAAATAATTAAGACAAGACATAAACATACAGTTCTGTTGATATGCGACGCATATAACCTCTGCATTCACAGCACTGCTTCAGTTATCAAAGAGCAAATTTCCAAAACTCACTCAGTCCGATAACCTAAAGTAATAAGTCATAATCCTCTTCATACGTTGCAGTAATGGGAATGAAATCTCACTCAGTGTTTATGTAATGGAGCGATGGAATTTCGTGAAATTTCCAAAAGTCCACAGAAATATTCAGAAAAACATTCCTGCAGTTTTTGATATTTGCTTTTCAATTAACACAATTTTCTTCAGTCTGAGGTTTAACAGAATTCAGCCATATGCGGTTCAAAAAAAACTACACAGAACAAAAACAGAAAGGACTTTACATCTGTCTGAAAGGAAAGTTGACACAGGCTGCAGCAGTGAACAAATCAATCAATGTATTAAAGTTAGGCATTAAGTAACTGGAGGCAGTATATACATAACATGATAACATGCCTTTTCTGTATTGACCATATTAAGGACGCTGTAACACTGCCCACCACATACCTGCTTCATTTATTGTTTTATACTTGCAGCTGCTTATTCAGACAGCTCGTCTACCTGTCTGTCCATGTTGCCCTCCCATGACAACTGGTCCAGCCTACAGGTGCCGTCCCATTCCGGCATGTTACCCATGAGTCATAGCGGCACCTCCGGGAGCAGCTCCAGGTGAGCCCGTGCCTCCCCTCCCCCACCTGCCCCCATGCTGAGTCTCGGGCCCCCGTCTTCCCTCTTGTTCTCGCCTATACCCACATCCTGGCCTGTGTCTGCATCGTCTCATCTCGTTAACAGGTCTTTCGCCTTCTTCTGTCCTGATCCATTCAGGCCCATCACTGCATTCTGGGACATGCTTTGATTTATTTCGCCATAGTTACTCTTTGTTTTCCTTTGTACTTTGCACTCTACAAGTAAAATGAATAAAAAATAGGCATTATTTTGATATTGTTTTAGTACAGTGACACTGTAGTATATTTGTTGTTGTTTCCAGGCAACACTGCATGCTGATTTAACGTCTTTCCTTAATCTCCACCCCATTGCTCACACACAGCCAGTATCCCAGTTTGTGGTCAATGAGCTCCTCCTCACTCACCCCAGTCTCCCAGTCCAGTGGAATGTCCAACAGCTTGGGCTCTCAGTTCCTGCGCAGCTCTACAACTCATTACCCAGGGCTCTTGCACCCGGCCACAGTGCCCCTCTCAGGCTCCCCGCTGTATGACAGCACTGCCCCATCGGAAGTTCATGAAGCCTCACAGTACTACGCCCCTCCCCACGCGCGCTTAGCCACCACCGGGACTCCCATCACTCCTCCTTCCCTGTAGGGCGGCGCACTTCCATTATTATTACAGTTTCTACTGTCACTCTGTTGCTTTTCCTGGTGCTGGACTTTTGACAGATAAATACATTATTTGTTGCATTCAGTGACAAAAGATTGGTCTGTTTAACACCCTCAGTCTCCACCCTATGAGCCCCTTGTTGGCGGCAGAATCAGGAAGATGTCGGAGAAAGCAGAGGTAAAGTGAATAGTCACCTCGACAAAAATGTGGAAACCGCTTATGGTGATCATGCCTGTGTGGGTGAAATGGATCACCACAGTATAAGCGGATGATGATTGTAGGCGATTTTTCCCTTTTTCTTTATGTCTGGCTGTTTACCATCTAATAGGCATTTTTTTTCTTTGGGATGCGTCTAGGTCAGATACGACCAAAATATTTTTCTCATTTCAGAAGTGAAAAAAAAATATTGCTCTCAGATTCTGTTCAGTTGTAGTTTTTTAAAATAATGTACCTTGATTTGTGTTTGTTTAAAATGCCATTACCTGCTGCTTACTGGGCCGCTGAAAATGTCTGGCCCAGCTAAATTTCTTGGTTTAAAAATCTGGCCCAACTACTTTCCAGACCTGGACTAGCCCTACTGAATCATACACTAATGTTATTCTGTTATGTGGGCTGTTGTGATAGGGAGATTTGCAGGATGCTGCACGACGGGTGGTGTCCCTGCTGCAGAATGCCCTGTCTGAAGCAGCACCTAGAGACAGTGAGGGTTGTTGTTATCACCTTAATATTGTATATACGCAATCTGTTATTTCTTAACTAATATAATTGTAATGTATTCTTCTGATATGTTGTGCACAACCAACAAAAAAGAGAAAAATGCAAAACCAAAGGAAGGCTTTCTTTTCTCTTAAAAGTCTTTTTTCTAAACCAACTGAGAGTCAGTTAGAGGGGTGTTCATTATCAGTATTGTTGCTGGCATTTATGAAAATGTGCCGATTTTACTCAAGTGGCTACTTTTCAAATGCAGTTCCTGGCCAAGATGAAGAAAGTTCATGAAGACTACATGATAATATTAAGCACTGACATAACAAACAACATTTTTTACATGCAAAATATACAGGAAAATATACACTGCAACAGGCTAGGATAGACAAATAACCAAATACACTTGCAAGCCTGACCACTTTAGACCCCAGATTAGAAAATTGGTGAATGAGCATATATTTTTTCCAAGTTTTGTTTTGCTTTCAAGTTCTCACAAATAAAAATAATAAAAAAAAGATTCTTCCACTATAGCCAGATCCAGTTTCTGTGGGGGGGGGGGGGTGACAATTTGTAGTAATAACTATTTCCTGCTGAAAAACACTGGTAAACTATCCACATGTCTCTGAATATCTGTGAGTCCCGAGACCTCCATGACAGATAGATATAAGTTGCTAGTGTTGATCGGCAGGAAATCTTCTCCAAAGCCCCACCACCACCTCACACCAATCCACCCAGGGTTTACTTCAAATAAATTTGCTGGTAATACAAACCGGATCAACTTGTGGTTTGTGTCCACGTGTACTAGAGACAAAGGCCCTGGTACATTCTGCGTACAACACAGCCAAGACTTGACAACCTTGATATGATGCGCATGGAATCAACCCTATGCATGGAGGCTGCAACTCTTCTCCACCGAACCCTGTAGCCCATTGACTGCAGCCTCCCTCTGACCATCCTGTAGCCTGCATTTGGTAGATCATTCTTGACAGAAGAAACCAAATTGTCAAGTTCCTCATCACTGATGGAATTATATGTGTCCCTAACACAGAGCTCATACTCTTTCATTCTTCTTAAGATTGTTCTTCTTGAAACACCCATCAGTGTGGCTATGCAAGGCACAGGAAGTTGAGTATGGAACATTTCTTTCAAACGTTGTTCTTCAATCAAAATCTTGGGTCGTCTATTGGTGACAGCGACTTCCTGTGTGACACATGGGGCTGGACGTTCCAGATGTGCCCTCACAAGGTCAAAGAGCTCTTGCAAAGCCAGGGTGATAGCAGGAGGTACTTCAATGTGATTAGACAGGGCCTGCAGAAGATACAGCTCCTCATGACAAAGGAACTCCAGGTAATCCAAATTTAGTGGAGTCGCGCTGAATCCCATTTCTATTTTATGCAGAAGACTTTCGAGAAGGTGGTATCTGAGCTGTTCCCAGAACAAATTATAGTTATTGAGGTGTCAAGATCTGGTCTCTGATCCACACACTAGGCCTACCATTCAAAAGTTTTAATTATGAAAATGAAATGTTTTTGTTTTGTGAGGTGCTTGTTCATGTATGATGATGTAGTGGCTGCTCTGTTTGACCGTGGTAAACCTTTTCACAAACAATATAAGTGAAGCTGCAGCGATTGTTTTGGGATTGTTTGTGATTGTTTTTGGGGTGTTTGGAACGTATTTTCTGAGTGTTTGTGTGCTTTAATTGTTTAGTGGGTGGCTGTGTTATTTCTATTTATTGTTCTTATTTTGGTCGGCGTGAGTGCTTGTCTGTTCTGTCTGTTTATTAACAGCGCGATTGTTACGGGCAGTGAGCTGCGTTTTCTGTTCGCGTTTAACTCCGTAAAAAACACCGGCGGGGCGAAATAGCTAATAATATCTAACGTCGGTAACGTTACTCAGCGCCAGAAAAGGACAGTTGCTCCTGAGCTTTGCTCGGTCGCCAGTCGGGGCCGGGAGGACATTTTCTACTTTTTTCCCCGCTCCGGCAGTAGCCTGCTGTGAGGGGGTTTTTGTGGTTTTTCGACCTCCCAAGAGCAACTTCGATTTCGTTTTGTTTTTAGTTCATACTTGGTTCAGGCAGAAGTTCTTTTGGTAAGTAGTAGTAAATTTATCGGATTTAAAATTTTAAATAAAAATAATAATTAAGTTCCGTTTCAACCCAAGTAACTTATTTTAGTGTACTCGGCACTTTATTGCATTTAACGGTACGCTAATTAATCTTTAAAGTTAAATACGCTATATAAATTTACTGGGCTGGGAGTACGGGGTCATAGTGAGTTAGTTAATTATGGGGCCGGCTCAGTGTTGCGTTTGCAACATGTTTGCCCTTCTGGACGTTAGTGTCCAGTCGGACTTCATCTGCGAGCGATGTAAGCTAGTGGACTCGCTCATGGTCAAGGTTCGCGACCTTGAGGAGCAACTGGCTCTCATCCAATGCAACAGTGAGTTAGAGGAGCAAGTTAATACGCCTTTTAGGGAGAAGGTGTGTACGCCACTAACGGGGAGGGGGGAGAATGAAGAGCAGAGAGGTCGAGAGAGCTGGGTGACCGTAGGTCATAGACGCAGGAAAGGGCGTACACACGTTGCAGAGGCGGCATCACCTGAGGTGACTGCGAA
Organism: Brienomyrus brachyistius; assembly: GCF_023856365.1. Taxonomy (NCBI): domain Eukaryota; kingdom Metazoa; phylum Chordata; class Actinopteri; order Osteoglossiformes; family Mormyridae; genus Brienomyrus; species Brienomyrus brachyistius. The sequence goes on from NW_026042313.1 coordinate 1,583,683, forward strand.
CAGGTTTCAGGTTCTTCCAGCTTTAGAGCCGGAACGGACTGGGGAGGCAGGTGGGCCCTTGGGCACTGAGGAGCCCCCTCCCCCCAGGAAGAGGGAGGTTGTGGTAGTGGGGGATTCCATTATTAGGGGAGTAGACAGTTATGTGTGCACGCGTGATAGAGGGTCCCGTACGGTGTCTTGCCTGCCTGGTGCCCAGTTAGGATACCTTCCAGATCGTGTGGATAAGCTTTTGGCCCCAGCTGGGGTGGATCCAGTTGTCGTGGTGCATGTTGGCACCAACGACATAGGCAAGGGTAGAAGGGCTGTTCTGCAGGATAAATTTATAGAAGTCGCCAATAAGCTTAGAAGCAGAACGTCCACGGTGGTATTCTCCGAAATACTCCCCGTGCCACGTGCAAGTCAGGCTAAGTTAGCTGAGATAAGGAAATTAAATGCGTGGCTAAAAGGATGGTGTAGGAAAGAGGGGTTTAGGTTTATGGGGCATTGGAGGACCTTCTGGAACAGGTGGGACCTGTACAAGCCGGATGGGTTGCACCTGAACCAGAGGGGAACCAGTGTATTGGGGAGGCGTATGTGTAGAGTAGTTGAGGAATGTTTAAACTAGGGACTGGGGGGGCAGGGAGGTTAGTTAACTATGTCAGTGGGGGGAAACGGAAAGCCCCAAATAATCATATTGTAAGTGGGCACCGTAATAGGCCTACCCTTTGTTGTCTGTATTTAAACGCCAGAAGTATTAGGAATAAAATTCATGATTTAGAGGCTTTTATCTCATCAGACTCTTATGATATTATAGGAATAACTGAAACGTGGTTGAGTGAAAAGGATGGACAAGAATATAATATGGATGGTTACACGTTGTTCCGTAAGGATCGTATAGGAAAAAAGGGAGGTGGTGTTGCAGTATATGTAAAGGAAAACTTGCAGGCAAGGGAACTTACTGATATAAATAAAACTACGGAAGCAATATGGGTAAAATTAGATGCTAATAGCCTAATTGTCGGTGTTTGTTACAGAACACCTAATATAGCTGCTGAGGAAAGCAGATTGTTATACAGTGATATTAGGACTATGAGCAATAAAAATGATGTGGTAGTTATGGGTGATTTTAATCTACCAGGAATGCAGTGGGACATTGTCACTGGCTCTTCAGAAAATGAACTGGAGATGGTGGAATTAGTACAGGATTGTTTTTTTACTCAGTTTGTTAACACCCCTACCAGGGGAGATGCCATTCTTGATCTTGTTCTCTCTAATAACCAGGACAGGATTGGTAAATTAGACATTTTAGAACCACTTGACAGTAGCGATCATAACATGGTCAAATTTGAGGTTAAGTTTAGTGTTCGAAGAGCTAAGTCCAAATCAAAAATATATAATGTTAGGAAGGCTGACTTTAAGTGTATGAGACTAAAACTAGAAACTGTGAACTGGATGGAGTTAAATAACAAAACTGTTGAAGAGGCCTGGGAATTTTTTAAAAGCACATTATTGCAAGTGCAAGAGGACTTCATACCTGTTTCCAGCAAGAATAAATCTAGGAAATTGCAACCTAGGTGGTTTACTAGGGAAATAAAGCATAAAGTAAGGAGGAAAAGGGCTTTGTTCCAGCAATGGAAAATAACTGATGATGACAGAATTAAGCAGGAATATCTAAGTCTACAGGCTGAGTTAAAAAATGATATTAGACGAGCTAAAAGAAATGTCGAAAGGATGGTTGCATTGGAAGCTAAGGATGACGTTAAAAGTTTCTTCCAGTATTTTAACTCTAAAAGAGCTCTAAAACCTGAAATTACTAATCTGCAGGATAGTAAGGGTCTTATAATAGTAAACGACATTGATATAGTAAATGAGTTCAATGATAGTTTTGCACGGGTATTCACTGTTGAGGACCTTAGTAATTTACCAGTTATTACCTATCCAGCATTGTCTATAGCTAATATATATATAACTGAAGCAGATGTTTTGCAAAGCCTAGCTAAGCTCAAAATAAATAAATCACAGGGTCCTGATGGCATCTTACCTATAGTGTTAAAAGAGATGAGGGATATTATTTGCCGACCCTTAACTTTACTGTTTCAAAAATCCTTATCTGAAGGTGTGGTACCTTCTGATTGGAAGCACGCCTTCATAACGCCTATTTTTAAAAAAGGGGATAGAAGTAATTTGTCTAACTATAGGCCAATCAGTCTAACTTGTATAACTGGTAAAGTTATGGAGGCTATAATCAAAGAGAAAATGGTAGATTACCTGGACTCTAATAACATTTTGCGGGATAGACAGCATGGATTTAGGAGAGGTAGATCCTGTTTAACAAATCTGTTGGAGTTTTTTGAGGAAGCTACTCAGGAAGTTGATGATAAGAAGGCCTATGATGTCATCTACTTAGATTTCCAAAAGGCTTTTGATGTTGTCCCCCACAAGAGGCTCCTACTTAAACTCAAAGCGACAGGTATTTTAGGTACCGTAGCGACCTGGATTGATAACTGGTTAACAGATAGGAAACAGCGAGTAGTTATAAGAGGCACAATGTCACAGTGGGCTTGCGTTCATAGTGGGGTACCGCAGGGTTCGATTTTAGGACCACTATTGTTCCTAATTTACATAAATGATATGGATACCAATATATACAGTAAACTGGTGAAATTTGCAGATGACACCAAGGTGGGTGGTGTAGCAGATTAGTGGCTCAGCAGCTACAGCGGGATCTTGATTTAATTAGTGACTGGGCCGATACCTGGCAGATGAAATTTAACGGCGATAAATGTAAGGTACTCCATCGCGAGCAGAAATATAAAGTACAGGTATTTCATGGGTGTCACTGAAAAGGTAGCTGATCATGAGAAAGACCTTGGTGTGTATGTTGATGCTTCCATGTCCCATTCTCGCCAGTGTGGGGAAGCAATAAAAAAGGCCAATAGGATGTTGGGGTATATCTCCAGGTGTGTGGAGTTTAAGTCAAGGGAGGTAATGCTAAGATTATACAATTGCTTGGTGAGACCTCACCTAGAATATTGTGTGCAGGTTTGGTCACCATATCTTAAAAAGGACATTGTGGCTGTTGCGTTTTCAGCTCTGTTTTCCATACCAAAAGAAAATATCACACAGAGGATCAATTGGAAAAAAAATATAAACGATGGTTTTCTTTAATTCTTTGTTTTCTCAATGTTTGTTTGTCCTTGTGGTCCTCTTGTCTCTCCGCAGTTTGTTTCGCGTTGTCTTTGTACTTGGTTTTTCTTCGGCATGTCTCGTCGTTGTGCGTTGAGCTTCTATGGTAGCTGCACCATTTACTGGTTCCTTTTTGGCGGCACTCTCTCGCAATATGACCGCGATTCCCACATCCGTAGCAGGTTATAGATGATACGTCCACTTTCATTACATTATCTGATTTAGTTTTTATGCCGAACTTTTCTGTCTCTTCGTAGCTTCTTAGTTTACTTTTGAATTGAGTAAGTGTTAATTCCTCGCTGCTCTGCGTCGTATGAATAGCGAAGGGTTTGTACGATTCCGGGAGGCCCTTCAGAATCATGGCTATTATAAGCCCGTCGCTAATTATTTCCTTCGCGTTTCGCAGGGATATTACTGCCTTTTCAGCTCGGATGATATAGTCTGTTACAGATTCTTCTGGCTCTTTTTGTAATGAGGTTAGTTCTGTATACAGGGCAATAATTCGGGGTTTACCCTGACTAGCGTAATGACTTCGTAGTATTTGTAAAGCTTTTCTGCCATCATCTACCGCCTCTCTCATCACTAGCGATAGGCTTCTATCGTCTAGTAGTTGGATTAACTCTGCGTAACATTCGGCGTTCTTTTCTGCATCTGGATCAGCGGTGGACAGGATCGTGTCCTTTAAGCCCATTATTCTCAGGTGACCGAGAAATTTTACTTCCCAAAGTTCGTAATTATTTTCATCCCCATCGAAAACTAACCTGTGCCATCTTCCTCCGGTGTCACGCCTGGGCCCATAACCTGTTGCGTTTTCAGCTCTGTTTTCCATACCAAAAGAAAATATCACACAGAGGATCAATTGGAAAAAAAATATAAACGATGGTTTTCTTTAATTCTTTGTTTTCTCCTCCTTGCCACCACACACAGTATCAACGTTGATGTAGGACACAATTGTCTTATCCCGCCAACTCAAACAGGAACGTCAATTAACTTAGGATCGTACTGCAGGTAATAGACTTGCACACTAACATCGTGATCACAAAACCAAATATATATATATATATATATATATATATATATATATATAAGTGCATGTCATTTTTAGTACCCTACGTCGTACAGTTCAACAGAAAATAATACAAACAGACAATGTAAAAACATTGTGACTGATGAGGACATATAACTTAACAGTGGCCTTAGAAAAGGTGCAGCGTAGGGCCACAAAAATGATTCCTGGTCTTAGAGGAATGTCATATGAGGAACGGTTATTTGAGCTAAATCTGTTCAGTCTCAAGCAAAGGAGACTGAGGGGGGACATGATCCAGGTATATAAGATTCTAACAGGTTTGGATGCTGTTCAACCAAATAGTTACTTCAGCATTAGTTTAAATACACGAACTCGTGGCCATAGGTGGAAATTAGCGGGAGAACATTTCAAGCTGGATTTAAGGAAGCACTTCTTTACACAGCGTGTAGTCAGAGTATGGAATAGCCTTCCTGATAATGTAGTGCAAGCTGAATCCTTGGGTTCCTTTAAATCAGAGCTAGATAAGATTTTAACGACTCTGAGCTATTAGTTTAGTTCTCCCCAAGCGAGCTTGATGGGCCGAATGGCCTCCTCTCGTTTGTATAGTTCTTGTGTTTTTATGAAGAAGTATGACATTAGATCTAAGGATCAGAGTCAAATAAAGTTAAATAAAATCCATCAAAAACACTTACTCAGTGGAGATTCCAATGTAGCAGGCAGACAGCTTTATGGCTTTAATAATGAGTGTATTTAGGAGCTACAAGGACAAAAGATATTAAAAACCTCTCCATTCTAATGCTAATTTAATAAACATTAACAGATAGCACTTAAGGTGGTTTCGCCTATAGTCTGCTAACACTAACCCGAGAACTAATATCTGACGAGCGCTCTTCCCAGAATTTGAATTTATTAACTTGACTGTGTGATGTTGTATTAAGAAATGTTATTCACAATGCAATTTATCGTACATTGGCCCATTCTTTTATATATGGTAAGACGAAGTGGGAAATTCGAGCGAGCGAGTGCTGTGCAGACGCGAGCGCGTAGAAGGGATGGGTTTTCAGCACTGGAGCACACACACGCGCGTGGTTCTACTTTTGGCACTAATTTAACGCCGAGCGAGTGAGTGAGTGCTGTGCAATCGCGAGCGCGTAGAGAGCATGGATTTTCTGTTCGCGAGCGCATGCGCGCGTGGTTTTTATGCGCACGACTTTTGGCACTAATTTAACGCCATAGAAATGTGTGTTTAAAAGGGGAGGAGATCGGGTTGCAGCGCTGGTGTGAGCGGTTTCTCCGGGCAGTTCGCTCGAGGCTAACGTGGCTTGGGGAACGTGGTGTACCCGTCACCCATGCCAGGGAAGAAATCAAAACCGAAATGCTAGGAATATGGACTTCATCTTACGTCAAGCGTTTTCCCCTCCATTGACGCCCATAAAGAAAAGGTTTAAAGTCCATATTCGTAGCATTTCGGTTTTGATTTCTTGTCAGGTAAGTCTTTATGGCCAGATACATTCGCGAGAAATTTGGTGATTTGTGGTGGCTGTTTTGATACATTAAGTTGCGTTACGCATTTTCACATTAAGCGTTTTAGAATGTCCCGTGGCAGGTATCCCCTTCTATTGCCCTAGGGAGGGTTGTAACCCTCGTCTGTATATTAATAAAGAATAATCCTTCTATTCCTGTCTCATGTATCTGTCCCTTCCCAGCAATTTAACGAAATTTGGTGGCAGCGGTTACAAGTGAACCCGTTTAAGTTTAGCGCTCATACTTCCGTCCATATGTTTAAGACCCACCTTGGCTGACATGTCCTGATTTCATAATCTTCAAATTTGTAATCTTTTCTCCTTCATCTAACTCCATGTTTTTAACTTCTTGTCATTTTCTTGCCGTTTGACTCATAGAAAATTATCAGACTTGAATGACACGTCAGCCTGTGCAGACAGCGATTTCAGTGTTTTAATAAATTGGCCAGCAGGTGGGGGCAGTGCTCAATTTCATTAATGCCATTCAGAAAACCTTCAGGCTTTATGTCTTAATGAACAGCCTAGAGAAAGACAAAGCATTATATTACTGATGCATACAGCAGATCCCCAACTCAGGCTGTGTTGCATATTCTTAACAGTGATACAGTATGTTCACACAGCCAGTACAAACAAACTTGCAAGATCTAGACCAGGGGTCACCAACCTTTTTAAAACGGAGAGCTACTTCACAGGTACTGAGCCATACGAAGTTTGATATCAGTTTGAAACGCCCTCCTAAACATGTCTAAACTTCATGCATGATAAACATGTTTTAAATGCTTTTTTATATTCAATTTCAAATCTATATAAATGCAAATGTGATAGATTAGAAACAGGATAAAATTACATTTTAGATGATGTTCGCTGGTGAGTTGTGCTATTTTGTAGAACAGGTCCACGGGCAACTCATGTGGTCATTGGGGGCATCCTTGGGGCACCATGTTGGTGACCCCTTATCTAGACCTACCACATCAGGTAGGAAGGTGCCTATTTCTACCAACTATTCAGACCATCAGACCCAAACCATACATTCAGTCATGCACAGGCACTCCACCAGAGGGCTCTACATTCTGTCCTACATCTGCTCACCTGTTAGACCCACACTCAGTCTCCATTCTGATTTCTACCTACTACTCGGACTATCTCACCCAAACCAGTCCTGTGGCCTGTTCTATGAAGCGGGCTTACTGGCTTATCGGGGTAACTTGTCGGATTTCTCGTTCGGGACCTCCAACTGCTCTGCCATAGAGAGCATCCTAACATCATGCCTTACGGTGTGGTATGCGGGCTGCTGGTGGCCTCCTACCGCTCTGCCATAGAGAGCATCCTAACATACGGCCTTACGGTGTGGTATGCGGGCTGCTGGTGGCCTCCTACTGCTCTGCCATAGAGAGCATCCTAACATACGGCCTTACGGTGTGGTATACGGGATGCTGGTGGCCTCTTACCGCTCTGCCATAGAGAGCATCCTAACATACGGCCTTACGGTGTGGTATGCGGGCTGCTGGTGGCCTCCTACCGCTCTGCCATAGATAGCATGCTAACATACGGCCTTATGGTGTGGTATGCGGGCTGCTGGTGGCCTCCTACCGCTCTGCCATAGAGAGCATGCTAACATACGGCCTTACGGTGTGGTATGCGGGCTGCTGGTGGCCTCCTAACGCTCTGCCATAGATAGCATCCTAACATATGGCCTTACGGTGTGGTATTCGGGCTGCTGGTGGCCTCTATGACTTTTTTGTAGACAGTCCATCTGTGTGGTGCTGTTTGCACGAATTGTTTTGGGAAATGCACTTACAGTTTTGCAGATGTTAAGGGTGATTCCAGAAATACATCAAAGCAACTGAGGAACTGCAATGTCGCTGTACAGTTCCTTATAATGGGCGCCAATGTAATGTGTAGAGTGGCAAATAAACTGATTCACTATTTACTATCATGTACATCACTTAAAATGCTTGTTTTTAAATGCAAATGTGTGAATATAAATGTAAGCAGTAAAGCTACAATCTGCTCCTGTTTATCTAATTGTTCTCATTTTAACTGGATGTTAAGGAGTAAATTAATAAACATCATGTAAGTGCACATTAAAATGCTTTTTCACTATTACTTAAGTTCCCATGTGAACAGCCAATCAGATCAGCCTGATGTGTGTCTCTCTGTTTCCTCTCTGTTTCCTGCCCTTTCATCCCGACCACGACCATGATCTCTCACTTAGCAGCAGAGCAGTTTATTCTAAACAGTGGAACCACAAAGATGTTCAGACTCTTTGGTCTTCTCATTTTCATTAGTAAGGCCCTAAAATATAAATTATTTTTGGATTTTAATATTTTCATTTATCTATATGATGTGATCAGTGGAATTTGGCCATTTAATCTTCATCATAGTTAATAGTTATTTAGATTACTATTATATGTCTTATTTGATTATGATTTTTTTGTTTTTCTGTTTTTGCAGACACTGCACTGACTGCAGATGTTGTTCAGCCCAGTCACCTGATGAGGGTTCAGCTTGGAGACAGTGTGACCCTGACATGCTTCTGTCCAGAAGATGTTTCTTATGTTGCTTGGTTCAAACAAGCTGTTGGTCAGAAGCCCCAGCCCATGGCGAAAGCACTTCTCTACGTACCTGGTGAATTTTACAAGGAATATAAAAGCATAAAACGTTACTCCTTACTGAATGCAGAGGGGAGTTTTAACCTCACTATTTCTAACGTGGAGCCGTCAGATTCTGCAGTGTATTATTGTGCTGCTGTGTTTCTTCATGAGGTCACCTTTGGGAATGGAACCTTTGTCATAACCACAGGTAAATGAGATTCCAGCTATTTTCATATTTGATTTATTATAATGTCAGTAAGATTGTTCCCTGCAAAATAATTTTGACAGTTTAGTTGTTTGTCGATATAAAATTAGCAAAGATACCTTATTGTCTGCTTTGTTCCATAAATGTTTTTCTAAACATCAAACAAAAATCATTCATTATTATTATTATTATTATTATTATTATTATTATTATACAATTTGTTGCATTTTGCTTGCTGTCAGCCAAAACGCCTAACCTTCTCTTTATACAGATGTTAATGTTACACATTGCAGCCTCTTTAAAACAAATAACATAAAAAAATGTTTGAGTTGCTATGTACAGTATAGGACTGTGCAAAAATCTTAAGCAACGAAAGAAAATTATTTTTTGACGTTATTTATCTGAGCAGTCAGTGTGTATTCACTCTGAAAAAAAATGCATAATTTAACATATGAACTAGGGATGTGCACCATTCAGAACTGATTTGAGAATGAAATTCTCAAATACGTATCCTAAAATTCAGGATTTTGAATACGTATATGAACTTGAATTTCAGTTCATTTTGTTAATCTGAATTACATTTGAATTGTGGTTGAAAACAGGTTGTGGCATTGAAATTCATATTTGAATTTAAAGAAGAAGAACGAAGAAGGGTTTGGATTCAAATTCAAGTTCATATACGTACTGTAGGTGTAGCTTTTAACTAAAATATGAACTTTAATTGAAATATGAATTATACATAAACACATTAACATTGTTATACATCATTGTTATAAAAATGTCGTTTTGTTCAGAATGAAATAATGCAACATTTGAAGTGTCACCTAAAATAATAATTAAACTGTCATTTTGTGCACCATGGTGGATCTGCTCATAGGAAGAGCTGAGTGTCTCTCCTTAGAAGTCAGTGTTGGCTGCAGTGACTGCAGTTTCTAACCTAAGAAACGTCCCAAACACTTTTCCTGCATCAAAAGTCAAACTAGTCCCTATTCCTGCCATGAAAGCTTCACATAATGTCACCGATACCTGAGCCAACCATGTTTATCAGAGGATGCAAACCCTTTGGCTGCAGCTTTCTCTGCACACGCTGAGAGAGTCTTCAGTGTTGCAGGAAAAGATTTCAGGCCAGAAGATTGCAAATTAAATCATGAAACCTTTGAAGATATTATGCTGACTAAATGTAATAATAATGAAAAATTAGCAATGTGTATTGGAATGAAGCATAATTGCATTTGCCATGACGTTTTGCTTTTCGCTGTAGTGCTATGGTTGAACGGAAAAACTTACTTTTGTGCGCATAAGAAAATAAATAGGAGCAACTACAAAACCAAATAATTCCTTTTACTATGTATACTTTTTCTTTAATGTTAAAAGATAGACAAACTAGTAATGGGCAAACAGCTCTTCGGCTCTTGAATTAAATCATGCAGGTACTACAGCAAAATGCTCAAAAATACCAAAACGCATCAAGAACTAAATATGCAAAAACAAATACCTTCCTGTGGAAAAGGGGCAACATAAACCAAATGTAAAGTCACGAAAATCATGAAAATATAAAGTACACTTTACACACTTCATTTCTTTGAATTGAAATTAATTATATTCATCTACCTTCATACATTAATACAAGACATTATATAATTATAATGTTTGTTATTATCATATAATTTTTATTTAGGTATTATGTAGGTGCAGTTAATGTATAGTGTTACCTGATATATACTAATAAGCAGTAATACAATAAAAAGAGAAAAGAATGTCAGCTGTTCTCTAAGAAGTTACTGATTTCTTGGATGGCTAGAAGAACATCGATTCAGTTCTCAAACCTCTGAAAAATCTGTAAGAACAATTTTTGAGGATCTGTATTTTCCATTCTTACTCTCAAAGCGCTGTCATCATGACTATTTTGCTTTTCAGGTAAAGACTCCAACAGCAGGACTGTGGTACAGCAGCCTGTGTCTGACACATTGCAGCCAGGAGACTCTGTGAGCCTGCAGTGTACGATAGAGACTGGGAGCTGTGCAGGAGAACACAGTGTTTACTGGTTCAGACATGGATCAGGAGAATCCCTTCCTGGAGTCATTTACAGCCACGGAAACAGCAGTGATGAGTGTGAGAAGAGCCCTGAGGCTGGATCTCCTACACGGAGCTGCGTCTACAGCCTCCCCAAGGGGAACCTCAGCCTCTCCGATGCTGGGACTTACTACTGCGCCGTGGCCATGTGTGGGGAGATGCTGTTTGGGAACGAAACACAGCTGGATATAGATGGTAACACCCAGTGTGGGGAGATGCTGTTTGGGAACGGCACACAGCTGGATATAGATGGTAACACCCAGTGTGGGGAGATGCTGTTTGGGAACGGCACACAGCTGGATATAGATGGTAACACCCAGTGTGGGGAGATGCTGTTTGGGAACGGCACACAGCTGGATATAGATGGTAACACCCAGTGAGGGGAGATGCTGTTTGGGAACGGCACACAGCTGGATATAGATGGTAGCACCCAGTGTGGAGAGTATATCTGCTTCAAAGTTTTATTTAGCTTATTCTGCTATTAAGACATTTATTTCTTATTTTAATGTAATGAATTTTCTAATTTAAGTGCTTAAATTTAATTACACAGATGTTAATTTAATAATTATTTCAAATATTAATAGAAATTGTTAAAATGCAAAATACTAGAAGTTCATGTTAAAAATGGACTATTTACAAAACAACTGCTGTAATGTGTTATAGATTTTATCTTTAACTAATGTATAGTAATGTAAGCAAATGGGAAATGTGTCTCTATATCATTATGCTGAAATCTATCTCTTTGTTACAGGCTTTCAGAAGCTGCTGGATCCTCTTCACTCTGGCTTGCTGATAGTTTTATCTTGCAGCATTATTCTGAACGTTGCTCTCATTTGTATAAGATGTAAACTGATCTGTACACACTGTGCAGGTACGCTGCCCGGCTTTATGCACTCAGAAGAAGGACAAAATGTAGTTTTTAACAAATTATAGAAATATAAAATTGTTTTATGATAGATAAAATGTTCATATTAAAACCACTCTTGCAGGTAATACAGTTTAAAAATCCATTATTAAATCTCACCTTATTTATATAAACCTTTTTGTACTGTAAAATTTACATTTTTGTATTATATCTTTCATATTTTGCTAAATCTATTGAAATATACATGTTGCAATAAGTTGCATATCAATAACTTTTATTACCAAGATCTCCTCTATAGCAATTTTATTATATATGATATATGAGAACAAATAACACATATCCAAACATGCACTTACATTGACAGAAGTCATTTTTACTTTCATTTTTGAGACAAAAAGGATGTTGATTGCTTGAAAATTCGGAATTTTATCTGACCACTGTGATACCGCGTGAAATTAAATAATATATTGATGTGTTATATATTTTAAACAGATGAAAAGAACAGTGATATATCAAAAGTGGAATGGTCACGCAAGCAAGTATGTAATAAATATTTCAAATTACAAATCGTCAGTAAAACAAATGAACCTCAGACTGATTTCCATCCTGGGATCAGCATTTAGCATTAAGTGCTATTTGTGAAAACAAGTAATAGCAAACCAATTTGATCTATCCAATTCTGCCATCTTTGTCTCCACAGTGCCATGACGAGGACACACTGAATTACGCTGCCCTGAACCTAAGAAGCCAAAACCCAGGAGACAGAAGAAAGATGGGAATAATGACACTCTGTATTCTGACCTCCGGTACAGAGATTATGAATAAAGATGCTTCTCATTCATGTCAGTCACACAGAGTGTTCAGGGTGTAGCTTTAATAATGTTCAGAAGGAGGGCAGGGGAGCCAGTGCTTCTGAGACTGAATCACAGGATTTTACGGAGTTTGGTGTCAGTGTGTTTGGGGCGCATTTTTACTGGAAGTGCAAATGTTCAAGCCAGACTGGGGGCTGAGGGAGGGGGAGAGGGGAGCCACAGAGATTATTTCTTCATGGCATGGGGGGGAATAAGCGGCTTTAATGTTGTGGAAAGGCTGAGTTGTTGCAATCAGTTCTTTGATGTGACACATGCTTACTTGTCTCCCTTGTGTACCATGCTGAATGGTTTGGGGCAAACGCACAGGGACTGATCGATTATATTAAACAGATGAAAGAAACTGAATGAAAATTTCAAGTGTTCTTAAATTACGTTTTTCATTTAATGTTGTGTACTGTATGTATTTTTGAGTATATACATGTACCTGTATATGTACCTGTATATATACCTGTGTCGTTAATAACGATGTGGATAATTAAGAAAGAGGAGTTTTGTTTCTTGCTCCCTGTCCTGTTACTTGGCTCACAAACATACACACACATAGACACACACACATACACACACATAGACACACACACAAACACAGACACAGAAACACACACATGCACACACACACGAACACATACAAACATACACACACAGACACACAAACACACACACACACACATACACACACATAGACACACACACACAAACACACACACACGAACACATACACACACACACAAACATACACACACAGACACACAAACACACATGCACACACATACACACACACACAAACATACACACACAGACACACACATGCACACACACACACACACACACTGCTACGGCTCTGTAAGAACACTACCATGCTCTTTTGTGTGAGTGGGGTGGGGGGTGTTAAATAAGATGAAAATGACAATGGCTGTACTTTTGTTATGCCAGTTGTGTTTCTATCGTCATTGTATCATATTCCACAAGCTTTTTATTCTACAAGATGTACAAGCCAGTCAGTGTATTCAGTGGGGTGTTCAGGAGTCATTAGGTTCTGAAAAATGTCTTGCATTTAAAACATAATGTACTTTTGAATACTTAAGTATTTTTGGATGCAAATACTCCAGTACTTTAACTGAAGTAAAAAATGAACTGAAAAGCTTTGAGTATTATTTGACGAGGAGTATCTATACTTAACTCAAGTAGTGAAGTTGTGTACTTTGTCCACCTCTGTCCAAAAGTGACATACAGCTGTAAGCTGTTTTGGTTTGTTTGTCTGCTGAGTGCTTCTCTGCAGTGCTGCAGATGTTTCCACTGGTTAGATGCAGCTCAGGAAGACTGACCCACTGACTGCACTGTGCTGGGCTCACTTTGCAAAGAGTAAAAACCACACAGAGAGAACAATATCTGCTTCTTGTAAGACCCTGTTTCCTCTCTACCTCACCCAGGTCACGCTTTGAAGTATTCAGCCTAAGTTATTTTATCCAAACAAGCCACCATTATTATTCATGCAGCTGGACATTTGACTGGAGCACATGATTGCTTCATATCACTACCCTGTACATGGAACAGAATGTACAGCTTTCACAACAGAACAAAATTCTCATCAGTCCACATCTGAAACCACCACACATCTTAGGGATCCCATTTATAATGGTACATTTTTGTTTTATTCACATTCTTTTTCATCACACAGATAAACACCATCCATTAATCTTACAGCATGTATCCTGGTCAGGGTGATGGGGACGACACCACCTATATCGAGTGTGATTTAAGGCCAAGACCTTAAAAGGGAGAGTCAAGACTGAGGCTTGTTACAAGAGCAGTGGGGCACAAAACAACAAACAACATCATTATGAATGTAAAAGAAATGTATGTATTTATAAATATAGGGTAATAATAGAAACAAAATATAAGAATATATTACATACAGGAATATTATAGGAATATTAAAATTAACTTATGCACAATCCTTAACTTATACACAATCCTATTGCATGTAACATTATTGCTCATGTGCAAGATATTAGCCTCCCAAAGGAAGCTGCCACACAGGGGAATAATGCACTGGCTCAATGCAACACTGCACATCAGTGAATAAGGAGGAACAATATTGCAGATCAGCAGCAGATAGAAACTGTATCAGAAGACAGTGAACAGAGGAAAAGTTCAATGAGCAGAGTGCAGATTATAAAGCCTGACTGCTGTGGGGCCCAATGACCTGCGGTACCGTTCTGTCACACGCTGGGTGTCTGAGTCTCTTACTGAAGGAGCTGCTTTACCTACTAAGGAGGTTCAGATCTTTCAATGTTTGTAGGAAAATGCTGACTATGTTCTATCACTCTGTGGTGGAGAGCGCAGTGTTTTTTGCAGCTGTGTGCTGGGGCAATGTGGTGAAGGCAGCTGATGCCAACAGGCTGAACAAGCTGATTAAAAAGGCTGGTTCTGTCCTGGGGGTCAGACTGGAGAACCTGGCGGAGGCGTCTGAGAGGAGAATGCTGAAAAAGCTTCTCAGCATCATGGACAACCCCTCCCACCCCATGCACGCAGACATGATGGGTCATCAGAACTCCCACAGCAAAAGACTCATTGCCTGCAAATGCAGAACCGAACGCCACAGGAAATCCTTCTTACCTGTGGCAATAAGACTGTATAACTCTTCCTCATTCTGTAGATGACCTTTTCAGAATCTGTCATGACTCATTTGGATCGTGCAATATTACTCCTCTGTTTATCGAATGTTTGTTTTACCCATCATCACATGCTGCTATCGCAATTATTCAAGGCACAAACATTCACTTTTCATTACACATGCACTAATAATCTGTTATTTTATTATATTTGTTATAGCTTAGGTATAGTTTTTTCTTTTTTTAACTTTTTATAGAGTATGAGTATTTATGTGTATTTATATAGTTACAATACAGTATCACTCAGTTATTTTGCACTATTATTTTTCTTTACCTTACCTTTATTCCTATTGTTGCACTGAGCGTGTAAAGGACAAAAGAATTTCCCTCGGGATAAATAAAGTTTTTTCTTATCTTATCATAGGCCTTCTTATCATCAACTTCCTGAGTAGCTTCCTCAAAAAACTCCAACAGATTTGTTAAACAGGATCTACCTCTCCTAAATCCATGCTGGCTATCCCGCAAAATGTTATTGGAGTCCAGGTAATCTACCATTTTCTCTTTGATTATAGCCTCCATAACTTTACCAGTTATACAAGTTAGACTGATTGGCCTATAGTTAGACAAATTACTTCTATCCCCTTTTTTGAAAATGGGCGTTATGAAGGCGTGCTTCCAATCAGAAGGTACCTGTCACGCCCAGCTCGTCCGCTCCTCCTGTGTGCCACGCCCCCTGCTTACCCACGTGTGTTTCCCGAATCGTACCCAGCTGTTTCCGTTTGCTTTCAATCAGTCTTGTGTATTTAAGTCCTGGTCTCCCCAGTTTTCCTTGTCTGTCATTGATGTTTGTGAGCATCAGTACCCGGTTCTCGTCCTCCTTTACCATAATAAATCCCCTGTTTGTCCCGATCCTGACTACCTGCTTGTTTCCTGTTCGCTCGCCTGCCCGACGATCGCCCGCTTCCAGCGCGATCGTCACAGTACCACACCTTCAGATAAGAATTTTTGAAACAGTAAAGTTAAGGGTCGGCAAATCATTTCCCTCATCTCTTTTAACACTATAGGTAAGATGCAATCAGGGCCCTGTGATTTATTTATTTTGAGCTTAGCTAGGCTTTGCAAAACATCTGCTTCAGTTATTCAGTAGACTTAGATATTCCTGCTTAATTCTGTCATCATCAGTTATTTTCCATTGCTGGAACAAAGCCCTTTTCCTCCTTACTTTATACTTTATTTCCCTAGTAAACCACCTAGGTTGCAATTTCCTAGATTTATTCTTGCTGGAAACAGGTATGAAGTCCTCTTGCACTTGCAATAATGTGCTTTTAAAAAATTCCCAGGCCTCTTCAACAGTTTTGTTATTTAACTCCATCCAGTTCAGTTTCTAGTTTTAGTCACATACACTTAAAGTCAGCCTTCCTAACATTATATATTTTTGATTTGGACTTAGCTCTTCGAACGCTAAACTTAACCTCAAATTTGACCATGTTATGATCGCTACTGTCAAGTGGTTCCAAAACGTCTAATTTACCAATCCTGTCCTGGTTATTAGAGAGAACAAGATCAAGAATGGCATCTCCCCTGGTAGGGGTGTTAACAAACTGAGTAAAAAAACAATCCTGTACTAATTCCACCATCTCCAGTTCATTTTCTGAAGAGCCAGTGACAATGTCCCACTGCATTCCTGGTAGATTAAAATCACCCATAACTACCACATAATTTTTATTGCTCATAATCCTAATATCACTGTATAACAATCTGCTTTCCTCAGCAGCTACATTAGGTGTTCTGTAACAAACACCGACAATTAGGCTATTTGAGTTTTTAGCATCTAATTTTACGCATATTGCTTCCGTAGTTTTATTTATATCAGTAAGTTCCCTTGCCTGCAAGATTTCCTTTACATATACTGCAACACCACCTTCCTTTTTACCTATACGATCTTTACGGAACAACGTGTAACCATCCATATTATATTCTTGTCCATCCTTTTCTCTCAACCACGTTTCAGTTATTCCTATAATATCATAAGAGTCCGATGAGATAAAAGCCTCTAATACTCCTAGCGTTCAAATACAGACAAAGGGTAGGCCTATTACGGTGCCCACTTATGATTATTTGGGGCTTTCCGTTTCCCCCCACTTACATACTTAACTAACCTCCCTGCCCCCCAGTCCCTAGTTTAAACATTCCTCAACTACTCTACACATACACCTCCCCAATACACTGGTTCGCCTCCGGTTCAGGTGCAACCCATCCGGCTTGAACAGGTCCCACCTGTTCCAGAAGGTCCTCCAATGCCCCATAATCCTAAACCCCTCTTTCCTACACCATCCTTTTAGCCACGCATTTAATCTCCATATCTCAGCTAACTTTGCCTGACTTGCACGTGGCACGGGGAGTATTTCAGAGAATACCACTGTGGACGTTCTGCTTCTAAGCTTATTTACAACTTCTATAAATTTATCCTGCAGAACAGCCCTTCTACCCTTGCCTATATTGTTGGTGCCAACATGCACCACGACAACTGGATCCACCCCAGCTGGGGCCAAAAGCTTGTCCACACGATCTGGAAGGTATCCTACCTGGGCACCAGGCAGGCAAGACACCGTACGGGACCCTCTATCATGCGTGCACACATAACTGTCTACTCCCCTAATAATGGAATCCCCCACTACCACAACCTCCCTCTTCCTGGGGGGAGGGGGCTCCTCAGTGCCCAAGGGCCCATCTGCCTCCCCAGTCCCTTCCGGCTCTAAAGCTGGAAGAACCTGAAACCTGTTCGACACTAAAATAAGTTACTTGTGTTGAAACGGAACTTAATTATTATTTTTATTTAAAAATTTAAATCCGATAAGTTTACTACTAATTACCAAAAGAACTTCTGCCTGAACCAAGTATGAACTAAAAACAAAGCGAAATCGAAGTTGCTCTTGGGAGGTCGAAAAACCACAAAAACCCCCTCATAGCAGGTTACTGCCGGAGCGGGGAAAAAAAGTGTCCTCCCGGCCCCGACTGGCGACCGAGCAAAGCTCAGGAGCAACTGTCCTTTTCCGGCGCTGGGTAATGAAGGCAGAACCGACGCTAGATATTATTAGCTGATTATCGCTCCGCCGGTGTTTGTTAGAGTTAAACGCGAACAGAAAATGCTGCTCACTGTCCGTAACAATCGCGCTGTTAATTAAGAGACAGGACAGACAAGCACTCACGCCGACCGAAATAAGAATAAATAGAAATAAAACAGCCACCCACGTAAACAATTAAAGCACACAAACACACAAAATATACGTTCAAAACACTCCAAAAACAATCCCAAACAATCCCAAAACAATCGCTGCAGCTCAACATCACTCTCTCCACTCTCTCGCTTCAAAACCGGAAGTGCCATTACATGACAGTTTTATAATTAGATAGTTTTACAATTAAGGAGATAAAGTACAAACTCACTTATGAAATTGCATTAAATCACATCATGTTTTCACATTCATAAAAGAAAAATACAATTGCAAGTTGCATTTGCTTCGACAGTGTATCACAAACACTTAAGACTAAGCATTAAATATCACTTGCAAAGTCAAACGGTTTATGGCTTCCTTAGTTTACAACACTGAATGCAACAATACTGGAAAACTTCAAGGCCCGGTTTCACAGACAGGGCTTAATATAAGCCCGGAGTAGACCGTAATCAGTACTAGTTAATCTAGGGCATTTAAGTATCTTTCATGAACATAGCTTAAAATAGGCTTAGTTAGTCAGAGACTACAGAGTCCTGGAGTAATTTAAGTAAGGTTAAATGAGAACACCTGAGATAGGCCTGATTAGGTTGAGTATAAGCACATGATGTTGGTCATTACACACTCAGAACTTTTGAGCTTAATTTTCTCCTGTAAATCCTCTACTAGCCTTGTAGACCCAATTCCTACAGAATTCTTCAAGGAAATTGCACCACAGATTGGCACTACCGTGTTAAATGTGTTAAACTCTTCTCTTAGGCTTGGATATGTTCCAAAACCTTTTAAAATGGCTGTTATCAGACCCATCCTAAAGAAACCAAATCTTGAACCCAGTGTTTTAGGAAACTATAGACCTATCTCAAATCTTCCTTTCATTTCAAAGATCATGGAAAAGGTTGTAGTTCGTCAGTTGTCCTCTTTCCTACAAAAAACTAATGCCAATGAATTATATCAGTCTGGTTTTAGACCAAACCATAGCACAGAAACTGCTCTAGTCAAAGTAATGAATGATCTACTTGTGGCTTCTGACCGTGGCTGTGTATCTCTGTTGGTATTGCTAGATTTAACTGCAGCGTTCGATACTGTGGACCATAATATCCTCTTGGACCGGTTAGAAGGTGTAGTTGGCATTACAGGGACAGCGCTCTCTTGGTTCCGCTCATATTTGTCTGATCGCTATCAGTATGCCCATGTGAACAATGAATCATCCAAGGCCACTAAAGTTGAATATGGTGTCCCACAGGGATCAGTCCTGGGCCCGCTACTGTTTACCCTAT
Organism: Brienomyrus brachyistius; assembly: GCF_023856365.1. Taxonomy (NCBI): domain Eukaryota; kingdom Metazoa; phylum Chordata; class Actinopteri; order Osteoglossiformes; family Mormyridae; genus Brienomyrus; species Brienomyrus brachyistius. Next base: position 1,603,129 of record NW_026042313.1, read on the forward strand.
ACATGCTACCTCTTGGTAACATTATTAGAAATCATGGTATTGGGTTTCATTGTTATGCAGATGATACACAGTTGTACATATCTGTTAACCCTGATGATATATCACTGCTATCTCGGTTAGAAGACTGTCTATTAGATATCCAGTGCTGGATGGCAAAAAATTTCCTTATGTTAAACACAGAAAAAACAGAAGTTCTGGTAATTGGTCCCAAGGCTGCTAGAAATAAGTTCCACCACCTCAACGTTGGTAACCTTCCTACACAACCTAACATGGTAGTTAGAAATCTTGGCGTTCTTGTCGATTCAGATCTATGCTTTGATGCTCACATAAGAAGTATTACTAGAACTGCATTTTATCATCTACGGAACATAGCCAAGCTTCGTAAGATGCTCTCACTTAATGATGCAGAAAAACTAATACATGCCTTCGTAAGTTCCAGACTGGATTACTGTAATGCCCTCCTATCGGGTTGCCCGTCTGGATCCTTGCATAAACTTCAGATGGTACAGAATGCTGCAGCCAGAGTTCTAACAAACACTAAAAAATTTGATCATATTACACCGGTCTTATCCTCTCTTCATTGGCTGCCAGTTAAGTCTCGAATTGACTATAAAATACTGCTATTAACTTATAAAGCACTAAATGGCCTTGCACCAGAATACCTTAGTGAACTGCTGACCACATACAACCCTCCACGCTTGCTTCGCTCTCAAGCCATGGTATATCTGTTAGTGCCTAGGGTAGAAAGAGCTACGGCAGGCTGCAGAGCTTTCTCCTACAAAGCTCCTCTGCTGTGGAATGGTCTTCCACCGGATGTGCGGGTTTCAGGTTCACTCTCAATATTCAAGTCCAGACTAAAAACACACCTGTTTAGTTTAGCGTATAGGGACACTAGTTCTAGCCCTAGCTAACTCTTCACTCCCAGTCAGACCTGTAGTGTGAGGTGTAGAGCTGGGTGGGGATCGGTGCCATTGGCTTTGGATGAACTGGATTGTCAGTGCTGTCACTCTAGCTTTGCAATCTCTTGTGGAGCTGGAGTGCTGACATTTCAGGGACTCCCCATGCCGGCATTCCCACTTGCCTCTCCCTCCTACTGATGCTGCCATAGCCATATCTGCCGGAGCTTGCAGATTGCACTTCATATTGTACTCACCTAGCTTTTAGCACTGCCAATAGCCTCCTCTACTATGCCTAATTGTACATTTTATTTCCCCTACTCCTCCTGGGGGTGATGCCTGGAGACCTCAATCTATCAAGATATCCAGCACACCCGACCACCACCAGTGACGTCCCTGCATCCAGCTCGCCGTTCTGTTCTTCCGTGTATGACCCGCTGCCTTACCTCTGGTTGCCTGGCAATTGGAAGAAGACTCGGCTTCGGCATTGGCTTATCTTCCTTGCTCTCCTCTCTCTATTTGACTATCCCTGCCGGCCCCTGGAGGATGGGCTTCCCCTTTGAGTCTGGTCCCTCTCAAGGTTTCTTCCTTCTAGGGAGTTTTTCCTTGCCACTGTCGCCTATGGCTTACTCACTGGGGGCTTTGGGTGAGGATACTGTAAAGCGCTTTGAGACAATGTAATGTTGTGATAATGCGCTATATAAAAATAAATTTGTTGTTGTTGTTGTTGTCTGATGGTGTTGATTAAAACCTGAAATGGACTACAAAACACTATTGTTGGTTTAAATCTTGACACAAAGCAATGGCCGAGGCAAAAAGAATTCGTTCAAAAAACTTAAGTGAGTATGAAAAAACACTACTAAAACAAATTTTGACAAACTATCCAGTCATTGAAAGTAAAACCCACACTACTGCTAGTGAACAAAAGAAAAGGAGTGCTTGGAATGCAATTTGCAATGAATTCAATGCAAATGAAAATGCAACCACAAGAACAATACAACAACTTCAGGTGAGATGTCTTTGTTATTATCATTGCACATTTTTCATATTTATATTTTTGTCACAATTTATAATGAATGATATTTGCCTGTATAGACTCTGTGGAAGAACGTAAAACTGGCTTTAAAAAGACAGAATGCAGAGATAAGAAGACAGCGATTTATTACTGGTGGTGGAGCACCAAATAAAGACAAAACTGATGAAGTGAGAGACTTGTTGTCTGGAATAATACAGAACCAGCAACCTCTGGAAGGTATACCAGATGATGATCACTTCAACAGTTCAGATGAAGAACTGAGAACAAATGGTACGTAAGAAAGAAATTGGTTACTGCCTTTGGCACATATTCCACTCTGTCAATCTTTAATCTTCTTAAGGATCATGTGTGCTTCTTTATTTGTGCTTCTGTGGGTTTTTTCCCCCCACAGAACAGAGGGATCTGAACAGGCTGGCAGAGCCAGAGCACAGTGAGTGTGTGCCCTCCACATCTGCTCCAGCATCCCGGAGAAAAGATGCTGCCACCACCTGTCAGAATAGAGCAAGCAGAATGACCATCCATGAAAAGTTAGCCAGAGAATTCCATGAGCAAAAAATTAAATTTATGAAGGAAGAACATGACATGAAAATGAGAATTCTACAGGCTGAATTGGATATGAAGTTGGCAGAAAGAGGTATGATACAAAAAAGATACAGTAAGGAGACAGCTGTGATTACAAGCCATGGTGTGTAAAAGATGTGTTAAAAAAAAAGAAAGAATAATAACCAATTTGTCATTTACATATTCATGAGTGAAAGTATTTTATTTTACATTTTCAAGCAGTATTGTTTAAGTGACTTGGTAAATTTTGCTGCATACTGTTTTACTTTTGTACAGAACATTATCAAGGAAAAATAAGCCATAGTAAATACCTTCCATATTGAAATTCATCTTACCTAGCTGAAGTGCTGTATTGTGAATGCAGCTCTATGTGCAAGTCCTTGTTGGCCATTGCCTGCCTCAGCCACTGCTACATCTGCTTCATCATAATCTTCCATTGGAGGATCAGGACAGCAGCGCTGCTTCAGGTAGTTGTGCAGCACCGCTGTAGCAATGATGACCTTGCAGCATCTTCTTGGGCTGAAACGAAGTGTATTGCGTAAACACTGGAATCGACTTTTCCATATTCCAAACATGCGTTCAACCATGCCTCTTGTTCGGATATGAGCTCTGTTGTATCTTTGCTGCTCCACTGTTGTGGGATTTATGTATGGAGTGAATAAAAAGTTACTCTGACCATATCCACTGTCACCAAGTAGAAGTCCACTATGCTGTCCTCTCTGAAACTGAGCACACAATGAGGAGTTGAGAAAAATCCTTGAATCATGAGTTGAACCTTTCCAACGCGCTACAATGTTTGCAAACTCTAAATTTGGTGTGCATACGCCCTGAACATTGATTGAAAACCAGTTCTTACGGTTCCTGTACTCCTCAGCATTCGGACTTGATGGACACTTGATGGGAACATGACATCCATCTATACAGCCAATGACACCTGGGAAGTGCCCATATTCATAAAATTGCACTTTGTAGTTGGCTTGGTCAGCAGCATCAGGAAACTTTATGTAAACACTCCTCAGTTCACAAATGGCTCTGCAGACTTTGTGAACTATTCTACACACAGTTGCTTCACTGGCACCACACAAATCACCAGTTTCACGATGAAAGGTCCCACATGCCAAAAACCTCAATGTGAGCAGAACTTGGAGAGAACTGGGTAAAGGCTTTCCTCTCAGAGACAGACAGGAAAGTGTAGGTTCTAGCAAAGATATTATCTCCAATGCATGTTCTTTGTACATGCGAAAGCGGTCTTGAAAAGCTGTGTCATCAAAGTAATGTAATGGATCGCTCCTATCCAAAAGTACTCTTGCAGGCCTCTGTTGTGCATGCTGGTTTTCATTTAGATATTCCAAATATTCCATGCTCCCCTCACAAACAGTGCTAAGCAGGAGTTAAACCTGCCTCCTTGAAGGATTAATTTAAGCTTCAATTTAGTCATAGACTAGCTATAATCCTCCCTCTTGCAATCAGCTTTGTTTAATCCAGAATAGGCTAAGTCTGTGACTATTTTAATCTATATCTGTGCAAGTCACTTTGAGTTAAGACAGCTCAAGTTGGCAGTTTAGTCTGGGACTAGGCTTAAGCCCTGTCTGTGAAACCGGGCCCAAAAGTACTTACCAAAGTAATGGAAGAAGGTATCCAGTAATTTCTGTACAGTTTAATTTGCCTGCTAACGTCGGCTCTTTTTGCTATCCAGAACCACAGTACGTGATTACAAACTATGCGCTGCCTTTTATATTCTCCCCCCACTCTAAATAGAGTGAGTGTCACCCAATGGCTGTCCAGATTTTATTAAGACATTGTTGGTTATAAATTTTTCCATTGCAGGAAATTTACATTTTTTCATTAATTTTCTTAGGACTTTAAAGATAAACTTGATGTAGTGAGTGGTGAAAATCTGAGACTTTAAATATATATTTTTTAAATTATAATTTAAAATCGTTATGCTGCAAAATAATATTATATGGTTTAAATGTGGAGTATGTGTGCTTCCACATACATTTTAAATCATCCATCAAGCTTTCTCTTGTGTGGATTTATCACTTTTTAAAGTTTACCAAGCTGTTTCTGTTAATGCCTACACTAAGGGAGCATATTACTTGCATTTCCTTGTCATTGCTTCACAAAATGTAACTTTTTTTGTAGCGATTTTCCCAGTGGAGATGTGCCATTGCCTAGACAACCATGAACTGAACTCAGGCTGCTGCTCTCAGAGACCAATAATATTCAGACTAGGCAATTCTGTAATTGATGTTTGAAATATTATTTCCTTTCAAAATAAAATTTTTACTTCTGCCAGCTCTGCACTCATGATACTGTACACACTTCACTAGGCATGTGTCCAGTATGTCCACACCAAATTTCAGACCCCTAGCTCTTACGGTTCGGCCGTGACACCCCCTCATGGTAGTTTTAAGTCAAGAGCAAATGGTAAAAAATATAAAGTCATAGGTCCATCAGATATGTTCTGTAAGGGCTGCGCTCATGAAACTTTGTACACTTGTTCATACAATTACCCAGTTTAAGCATGCGAAATTTCAGACCCATACGGTTCAGCCATGACACCCTATCAGCTTTGTTTGAGGCCTTTTTTTCACAAGTCGCCATTTACTTCCATTGCCTACTTTAGCAAACTCAAACGCCCACTACCTGAAATTAAAACTGTAAAATTATTCATATTCAATTACTCATTCATACATTTAGGTTATCTGTGTGAAATGTCAGCCCCCTAGGTCACAGGGTTCAGCCACAAGACCCCCTCAAGTGACCCTGCCCCTTTTCCCCTCCGAATGCATTAAAAACATAAAATCACAGGTTCATCAGATATGTTGTGTAAGTGCAACACTAATGAAACTTAGGATATCAATTCATACTTAAATCTAGTTTGTGCATATGCCAAGTTTCAGACCTCTAGCTCATACAGTTCAGCCGTGACGCCCCCTCAGCTTAATTTGAGGCTTAGTCAAAAAAAATGCAGCCACTCACATTAGAAATTGAAAATTCCACCAAACATATTCTGTAAGGCATGCGCTCATGAAACATTGCACACTTGTTCATACAATTACCCAGTTTAAGCATGCCAAATTTCAGACCCCTAGCTCATACGATTCAGTCGTCATGCCCCCTCTTGGTAGTTTTAAGCCAACAGCAAACGGTAAAAAACATAAAGTCACAGGTCCATCATACTGTATATGACCAGTTCTTGGATACGTCTCTTGTAGTTACAGTTTGTCAGGACTAAAGGCTGTTTGGCTAATATGATATGGTGAACAAGTCCTCTGATTAAAGCATGCGTGCTGCTTAAAACATTGTGTTATATGCTGAATGTTTCTTGCCAGTAGAGTACATGTTGAATTACCGTTCAATTAGAATATTCAAGTATTATTTTTTTTATCATTTAATGAAATAGGTAAATATCTCATCACTGATGACTGTGGTCCACCTGTATGACAAGTAACCCATCATGGATGGAGATTTCTTCAAGGCCTGTTGTGGGAACCCCATGGTGTAGCATTAAGAGAAAGAATACAGGGAGTATTACAAATGAGCAGTTGCCCTGCCCCCCCCCCCTTACTCATTTTGGATGCTTAAATTACTAAATTGTGTCTTTAATGCTAATCTCTATGATTCAATGATCTGAGTGAGTCTCCAGTACTACATGAATGGTAAACTTAAAAACTCTACTTCTCTTAGCTTGATAATATTTTCTTTTTTTGAGTTAAACTAGTTTGGGTCTAATTTTCATTTTATTGATTTTTGCACACTTGGATTATTTATACTCCGGTTTCCCTCCACAGTCCAAAAACATGCTGAGGCTAATTGGAATTGCTAAATTGCCCATAGGTGTGCATGTGAGAGTGAATGGTGTGTGAGTGTGCCCAGAGATGGGCTGGCCCCCCATCCTGGGTTGTTCCCTGCCTCGTGCCCATTGCTTCCAGGATAGGCTCCAGACCCCCCGCGACCCAGTAGGAAAAAGCGGTTTGGAAAATGGATGGATTATTTATTTGCCCCCCTTGTCTTAAAAGCTAGAGGAGGTCTGTGCTTCTGACCTGGAAATTATTTTCGTTGTTTGTCACTGAACTTGCAATATAAAATTTGAAGACAGGTCTGTGAACTGTGCTTGCAACAAAAAATGTCTAAATGGTAGTAGGCAAAGCATAGCACTACCTATACTTTCTGAAAAAGCTAATCCTTATGGCACAGGCAGGAAAAAGATGATGATCCACTAGCAGCTCCAAGACAAAAATGGGGTTTATTAAAGAAAAACAGAACACCCTGGGGTAAAATACTAAACAAAAGGACCACAAGGGGTCCAAAACAAGCTGGGAAAATAATGAACTAAAAAAAAAAAACTAAGTAACACAATTAAGGAACTGGGCTAAACAGAGAGCAGAACCAGAAATCCAAACACACAGTTTACAACTAACACTGACCACGGACAGACGAACGGACGAAGGATTGAATGTGCACATGCCCGCACACATACATACATACAAACGCACACCCACAGCCACCCCAACAGCGAACCAAAATTCAGTTTTGTTAGAGGGTTTACCGCGTTTGAATCCCCATACAAAAACTGTTTGTCACTGTACCTCAACAACTGTCACAGTTGTAATTGAATGTGTAATACTACCACAATAGTATTTTTAAACTGTATACATGTGTAATACAATTTTAAACTACCTCAATAGTTAGGGTTAGGGTATATAATAACTTCAGGTAACATCTGTGATAGGGGCATCCCCTCCAGAGGGAACCTAGAAAAGAAGAAAAATTAACATTAAAGAGACAATGCTGCCACTGCACGGTGAACATTTAGAATGCACACCTACACATAATCTTTGCCCTAACCCCTAAACCTAACACCCTAACCCCAACCCTAGACCCTAACACCTAACCCCAAACCCTTACACCAAACCCTAAACCCTAACCCCAACTCCAAAATGTGAACACTCAACCCCAACACCTAACTTCAGCCACAAAACCCTAACCCCAACCCTAAAAAAACCCTATCACCTAACCCCAACCTAAACCCCACCCTTATCCTTTACCCTAAGCCCCAACCCTAATCCCCAACCCCTACCCCTAACCCTAAACCCCAAAAAAACCCCTCTTTACCCCCACCCTTACCCCAATTTAATCCAGTCCGGGACCCCTAACGCCTAACCCTAACCATAAACCCTAACCTTAATCCCTAACCCTAATCCTGGCAAACATGGCCAAGGGACTACAAAACACATACCACTTCAACGCCTGAGGACACGGTGGAGTACTAAGGGATTGTCTGGACTACTTGGACTGAGTAAAACTCACCTGAGGATCCGGAAGGGTCTTGCTTCTCTCCAAAGGCAATAAGGAACTTTCAAGTTCAAGGAGAAGGCCTAACAACGGGCCTAGGTCGGAGCTGAGGCCTTCCAGCACTTATTTCCAAGGGAGAACAGGACATCCCAGGAGACATCTGTCTGGGCTGAATCTACGTTGGATTGAAGGTGGGACAGCAATTTTATTGCGGTATATTAACAGATTAGCTTGAAGTAATGATTTTAATGGAGAATGGCTGTACTGCAGTAGCAGATCTCAGGGGCAGGGAAACCACCAATCATGTAACCATTAGAGCACCAATAGGCCTGGACAAACAAACCACTAAAACGTATTTTAAGTTAATACAAATTTCACACCACTTGGTGGAGGGGGCATTGTTAACTAATGTGCTCCCATCAGGTATGATGAAACAAGTTATTAAGCTTACACAATTTATAAAACCAGCTGTTCTTATGAACAGCACAGCAGCTAAAATAATGGCAAATACTTCCTCATGGATGGATACTAATATGCATATACTGCAAGAACATTATATGCAGGGTAGACAACTGCTTCTAGCCACAATAGATCAGTTTGAACAAAGGGAATGGGAGGTAGCCAATAAATGGGCCAAAAAGAGGTATTACAAAAAACTTAAAATGGAAGTTTTAGACAAAACCAAAGGCATCATTTTGGCTAAAATACAGAAACAGTTCAAGACTAGTAATATGACCATCCACGACAACTTATCTGTAATGACTAGTCCTCCCGAGATTGACAGATTTAACTTGTTTACGGCAGGGGAAGGGGAACTACAGTTCCTAGAAGCACCAAATGGTGGGATCCCTAGCAATAGGGCAATTACAGGCCCTAAACAAATTACAAGAACTGCACAGGTTCATTATACCTCACACAGTCTGAGTGACAAGGTATCTAATAAATCTCTCAACCTGAACAATAGTGACAGTTTGTCTCATTTCACTCCCATAGGTCCCCCTACCCCAGAATTACACATTCGGGAGGGTAGAGCCGCTGCTAAGGGAAACAACCCACAGCCCATTCTGAGTGTTCCCCTATACCACCAGCAGCAGGGACCATAGAATGTAAACCACACCTTCCCAACAGGGAATTGGTAGACTCTGCCTCCTCACAGGAGGACTTTGTGGACCTAAGGAAGCCTAATATTAGACGACCACATATACATCAAAGTACAGACAAAAAAATTACAGAGTGGTCTCTGAAGGTCCACAAACCGATAGTCTTCATTGGGGATGACGGTTACTTGAGCTAAATCTGTTCAGTCTCAAGCAAAGGAGACTGAGGGGGGACATGATCCAGGTATATAAGATTCTAACAGGTTTGGATGCTGTTCAACCAAATAGTTACTTCAGCATTAGTTTAAATACACGAACTCGTGGCCATAGGTGGAAATTAGCCGGAGAACATTTCAAGCTGGATTTAAGGAAGCACTTCTTTACACAGCACGTAGTCAGAGTATGGAATAGTCTTCCTGATAACGTAGTGGAAGCTGAATCCTTTAAATCAGAGTTGGATAAGATTTTAACAACTCTGAGCTATTAGTTTAGTTCTCCCCAAATGAGCTTGATGGGCCGAATGGCCTCCTCTCGTTTGTGTAGTTCTTATGTATCCGGCGGATAACTGTTGTGGAGTTGTGAAATTGTGCAGTATGATAGGTGTTACTGCCACAGTCGGAGACTATCGGTCTGCCCTTGGGAACTTCCCCAGGGATGGTCCATAGCCTTTGATTCATATGGATCTTAGGTAGTAGATAAAATAGTCTGGGGCAGGGGTTATCTGGACCCATCAAAAAGTGCTTTTGTTTTAAGATGAAGTGTTTAAGATATAGATCGTTTAAAATGCTATTAACCAATTTGGCCGTATCCCGGTCCAATGAATGTGTCAGTGGAATGTAATAATTTGTGTCTTCCAATTGCCAGTGCTTCTAATTTGTACTGCTGTGTATCCATGATAATGATCCCTGAGCCTTTATCTGCCGGTTTAATGACTATATCTTTATTGTTACATAACATTTTGATGGCCCTCCTTTACTGTATTGTAATATTGGGTTTTTGTGTGCATTGGTGTGTAAGTGATTTAAATTTAGTATTGTTGAGTTTAATAAATTGTTGTATGCCGGTAGACACCTGCTGTATCTTGGGCTCCCATTTAGAAGGTGCCGTAAATGGAGCTTTATTATACTGCTGATTATAATTAAAGTAATCTAATAGTAATTAGTAATTAGTAATAATAATTAGGGGGGCAGCGTGTGGCTCAGTGTGGCTAAGCCTGTGTGCCTGTAATCAGAAGGTCGCAGGTTCAAACCCAGCCTCAGCCTGTGGGTCCTTGAGCAAGGCCCTTAACCTCCAGCTCCCTGTGCGCCGCTACGGGTGGCAGCCCTTCGCAGACAATTTCCTCTATGAAAAAAGAGCAAGTTGTGGGAGGCGTAAAAGACCTTAGTAATTAACTATTCATTCCAAAACTCGAAAATCCTAACCCTACCAAGAGGGGGCGTCACGGCTGAACCGTATGAGCTAGGGGTCTGAAATTTGGCATGCTTAAACTGGGTAATTGTACAAACAAGTCTCTAAAGTTTCATGAGCGCACGCCTTACAGAATATGTTTGGTGGAATTTTCAATTTCTAATGTGAGTGGTTGCACTTTTTTTGACTAAGCCTCAAACTAAGCTGAGGGGGCATCACAGCTGAAGTGTATGAGCTAGGGGTCTGAAATTTGGCATGCACAAACTAGGTTTAAGTATGAATTGATGTCCCAAGTTTCATGAGTGCAGCCCTTACAGAACATATTTGGTGGACCTGTAAATTTATGTTTTTTTACCATTTGCTCTTGGCTTAAAACTATCAAGAGGGGTCGTCAAGGCTAAAGCATAAGAGCTAGGGGTCTGAAATTTGGCATGCTTAAATTGCGTAATTGCATGAACAAGTCTCTAAAGTTTTATGAGCGCAAACCTCACAGAACATTATATTTTAATCATTTTTAAAGTAGTATTACTGATTTGTATTGGCTGAATATTACAGGCCTCAGACTTATACCTCCAGGCTGGCAGCTGCAGGCTGAGTGCACTTCATGGTTGTCTAGGCAACAGTACACACCTTCAATTAGTGTATAACTCCACGTAGGAGCAACATAGAAGGATAATTCAAAATGCGTCTGAAAGTGGACATTCTGCTCTTCGTGCCCATATCAGACTCTTTGTGCTTATCCCCAGGCATCCAAGTAAAATTCACCCTAGCGACCTTAATTGTGCTCCAGGTCGCAAAAAGTTCACGTGGCAATCCACAACATTCAATCAGCCTAGGATGAGGCACAGTGGATGGCAGGGGGAAATCTGGCTAGCAACCGCTTTATGACTGGTCGGACGGAAATGAACATACTGTGGGTCGGGGAGTGGACTTTTACATCTGTGGAAAACTACGCGGAGCTGGCTGCACCTTATTTTGTCGCTGCACCACATTTTTCAGCCATAGACTCCAATCTTAATGAATCTAAATGACAAAAATGCCAGCACATATGCATGTGTATACATGTTATTTACAATGCCGTTTATTCCGAGTGTACAGCGAAGTGTAAATGTAGTATTCTTGCACTTATTTGTGATTCGTGCGCTTATTTATTATGATTATGGATTTCGAACGTTTCGAAATCGATTAAGAATAATGTAATGCTTTGGTTTCTGTGGTAGGCAACATAATGGCAGATCGAGCTATCGTGCCGACAGTATTTTTTTCGACAACACACCTAATGCTCCACGGGGGATATGTAAGTGACAAAGTATAGCTGATCAAATTACAGTAATTAGCGATGGTGATTGTCAAAATTATGTGTATGTCTCCATATTCCAGTTGATGAGGATGTCAACACATCTCAGCCCGTCACACCCTTAGAGAGTGAAAGTAAGTCACATCAATGTATTGTCTTGGAAATATACACATGCAAAAGTGCATTTTAATAATCTTCCCCCTGTTCATTGTGACACATGTAAGTGACAAAGTATAGCTGATAAAATTGAATGGTGATGGTGACTGTCAAAATTATGAATGTATGTCTCCATATTCCAGTTGTGGTGGATGTAATATATCCAAGTTCAGCTGAAGAGAGTGAAGGTATGTCACACCAATGTATTGTCTTGGATATATACACTTGCAAAAGTGCATTTTAATAATCTTCCCCCTGTTCAATGTGACACATGTAAGTGACAAAGTATAGCTGATAAAATTGAATGGTGATGGTGATTTGTCAAAATTATGAGTGTATGTCTTCATATTCCAGCTGATGATGAAGAAGAGATCCCCCAAACTCAGCCGGCCTCAACTGGCGAGGCTTAAAGTAAGTCACACCAATATATAAAACTAAAAAGATATTAAAGTTCTTGTCATAGCATTAATTGAACAGTGTGTGTGTGCGTGTGTATATGTATGTAATATATGTATATGTAATATAATATATAAAATACACCACGCACACATACTGAATTCTCTTTTTTTGTCTTATTACTTGTCAGGCTGCAGCAGTGATGCCAGGAGAGTTCGACCTTCTTCAATTTTATTTATCTTAATTTAGTTAAATTATATATACAGTGCTCAGCATAAATGAGTACACCCCACTACATTTGTCAGAAAACCTTTAGTTTCCTTTCAGAATCAACATTTTCTATGAGATACTATATTACAAAATACTCTCACAAATGTGGGCCATTGATTGCAAACAAGATTTGTTGATTTGCACACACAAAAAAGTGATTTTCCTAACAAATTCACTCAAGCCCATGTTGCAAAAATGAGTACACCCCAATTATAGTCTTAGGAGAAAAGCCACACTTAAGACTACAAAATTCTAATTAACAGGCATTCAACCACAGGTGAGTCTAATGATTCATTTAAGAGGTGTCCAGCAGACAGGTGACTATAAAAGGGCATTACTTAACAAAGAAAAGCCCTTCCCATTTCATGCTGTCAGCAATGGCTCCACATGGAAGAGAAATGTCACAAAATCTGAGAAAGGCAATCATTTCTTTACACAAAAAAGGTGAGGGCTACAAGAAGATCAGCAAAGCTTTACCTATCAGTCAAAATACTGTAGCAAAAGTGATCCAAAAATTTAAGAAAGATGGAAGTGCAACGATCTTACAGCGACGTCCAGGCCGTCCACGGAAGTTAACATCTCGAGAGGAGCGTCTGCTGATGAGAAGGGTTGAAGAAAATCGCCATGCAAGTTCACTGCAGTTAGCTAAAGTAGTAGAAAGACAAAATGGAGTGACCGTTTCCCGTGACACCATACGGCGCACACTGCAGAGGAATGGCATGCATGGGTATCGTCCACGAAGGAAGCCTCTCCTAAAGCCCATGCACAAAAAAGCACGCCTAGAATTTGCTAGGGCCCATGCGGAAAAAGATGAAGACTACTGGGACTCTATACTCTGGAGTGATGAGACAAAAATCCCTGTTTTTGGAACTACTTGTTTCAAAACTGTATGGCGTCGTAAAGGTGAGGATTTCAAAGAAAAATGCATGGTGCCTACAGTGAAGCATGGTGGTGGCAGTGTCCTTATGTGGGGCTGCATGAGTGCTGCTGGTGTTGGGGAGCTGCATTTCATTGATGGTATCATGAACTCAACAATGTACTGCTCTATACTGAAGGAGAAGATGCTGCCATCTCTCCATGCACTTGGTCATCGTGCACTTTTCCAACACGACAATGATCCAAAACACACATCTAAAGCTACTGTTGCATTTCTGAAGAAGAACAGGGTGAAGGTGATTGAATGGCCAAGTATGTCTCCTGATCTGAACCCAATCGAACACCTGTGGGGAATTCTGAAGCGACAAGTTGAGCATCACTCTCCATCCAGCATCCAGGCTCTAAAACAGGTTATTCTTGAAGGATGGAAAAAGATAGATGTTGCAATATGTCGCCAACTTGTTCATTCCATGCCTAGAAGACTTGGTGCTGTCCTTAAAAATCACGGCGGTCATACAAAATACTAGATGTAGTACTTTTTGTTGCGGGGTGTATTCATTTTTGCTTCAACCAATTTGAGTAAAACTGAAGATTTTGTGATCTAAGTTATATTATTAACCTTAATTTCATGTTATGGAGTTAAACAAGTGTTCAATAAAACTCAGCCTTGTGAAAATTTTGGAAGTTATTCTTTTGTTCATTGAGCTACTGATTACATTCGTACTTTTCAAAGGGGGTGTACTCATTTATGCTGAGCACTGTGTGTGTGTGTGTGTATATATATATATATATATATATATATATATATATATTGTTGTAATAGGTAATTTTGTTCATTGCAACATAAATAAAGATTGTTTAATGTTCAATCAGTGTCAAAGTTTTTCATACTGTCTCTTGTATGAGCTGCTGTCAATGGTTCATGTTAAGTATGCAAACTGTAACTGTAAAAACTAGGGGGCTGAAATTTCCCATACACAAACTGCATACATGTATGAATGAATGTGCCAAGTTTCATGAGTGCAGCCCTCAGCACAGAGCAGCAGTGGGCGTTTGAGTTTGCTAAAATAGGCAATAGAAGTAAATGACGACTTTAAAAAAAATAAATAAATAAAAATGCCTCAAACGAAGCTAAGGGGGTGTTACGACTTAACCGTATAATCAAGGGTTCTGAAATTTGGCATGCATAAAATGCAATCCCAAGAAATATTCAACTTAATGTTTTTCAATTTGCAAAATTTTTCTAATTCATTGTGAACGATTAAATTTTTTTTTGTTCTCTTCAGAAAAATGCCCAGGAACAAGAATCCCTGCCCGCTGTGCAACGTCATGTACTTTAACGTGTTGTTGCACCTGAGGCAAGTCCATGAAATTGAATCTCCAGTGGAGCGCCGCCTCGTGAACAGCGTCTGGAGCTCCCGTTATGCTGGACCAGTGGATTGCCCTATGCCAGAATGTCAGGCCAAGGAACTGGTCCGCATTGACAGGCACCTGGCCATGGCTCATAACCTGGCAGGTGTTGAACTAAATTCAATGGTAATAATTTCTTTCCTTCCCTTCCCTCATCTTTTAGTACTCCCTTTAATGATGTTGGAATGTGTCACAACACATCCATGTAAAGCATGTTGGGATGTGAAAGGCACTATATAAGAATTAATTGAATTATATTTTGTAAAGTGTATTCTCATAATATTGCATTGTCTGCAAGTCATCCAGATTACCTCTTCCCAAAAATCAGGTAAAACAGGCAAAACGAAATCAAGCCAAAGCTGCTCTTCAAGAATTTAATAAAAGTAAACGAGAAAAGGTGGATGAGATCACCCAACTCAGAGCGGAAGTCAAGCGCCTCCAGCGTGAAGTTGAGTCATTGAGTGAAGGGAGCAGCACACGGCCTGTGGCCCATAAGGTTAATTTTGATGGTAAGAATACGATTATGGGGTGCATGTTGGTGCAATGGTTATTACTGTTGCCTCACACCTCTGGGCCCTGGGTTCGAGTCTCTTCCTGGGTCATATGTGTGCGGAGTTTGCATGTTTCCTCCAGGCAGTCCGGTTTCCCCCCCACAGTGCAAAAACATGCTGAGGCTAATTTGAGTAACTTAATTTCCCCATAGGTGTGCATGTGTGAGTTAATCGTGTGTGAGTGTGTCCTATGATAACATCGGTTCCCTGTACTGGGCAGTTCTGTGCCTTGTACCCTTAGTCTTTAAAACCAGACCCCTTGTGACCCTGAATAGGATAATTGGAAAATGGATGGATGGATATCATGGCATACCTTAGAATGGCTTCGATTCAATTTCTATGATTTATTTGTCTTTTCTCCTTTAGAAAATGTACTGTCAAAGTTCAAAAGTACCCTTTATAGGATAAACAGCACTAAAAGAGAGAAAGAAAATGCAAAGCAGCAATTGGGCTATATAAAAAATTTTATTGATTATATGTGGAATCGCCCCGAAGAGCCAGCCCCTGCCAATTTAAAAATTTTAAATGATCCAAGCAGGATTAATTCTTGGATGGAGAACCTAAACATTAAATTCAAGGTGACTACCACAAAAAATTATTTATTGGCCATTTTGAAATTCCTCCAATTCGTAATTAATGATAATCCGCCTGTCGTTAAATTAGGCAAGAAATTTTTAAAAGGACTAGAAAGGCACATGAAATATCAGGTACGTGTCCTTTCAAAAAGCATCGTTAGTCACAGGCAGGGGGTTAGAGATGAGAAAAGAAAGAGGATGCCGCGACGTGAGGAACTGGTAGCTCTGGCAACAGAGTTAAGAGGTGAAATCCCCACAACTCTTGGTAAGTTGAAAGCCATAGAATGAAAAACACATAGGTAAAACTTGTCAATGTTATGCTCATGGTTTCCAAATGTAAATGTAACTGAAATTAGTGTATGCATACTACCAACATTGTTGTCTGCTTGATTTGATACAATAATCATTGCAGTAAAGTCACATAACCTTTCACCAAGTGCAGATTAATTTATTTTCCACTACTCTGTCTGGGTGCTTAACTTTTTTTTGTCACTTACTGTATTTTGGTTACAGATGCTCTGGCTGGAGCGCACAACTCTATTAAGAGAAGAAATTCCTGCATTGGCGCTATCGCCACCTACCTATTCATAGTTACAGGGCACAGAAGCAGTGTCATTATAAACATGACAATGTCTGAGTTTAAAAATGCCAAGGTTCAAGAGAACAGGGTAGTGATTTCTGTGAGTATCCAAAACATTGTTAATACTGTAATTATTTTTTGCCTATTTTAAATTTGTGTAGAAATTATGCTTACAGGGGGCGGCATGGTGGTGCAGTGGATAGCACTGTTTCCTCACACCTCTGGGACATGGGTTCGATTCTCCGCCTTGGTCACATTTGTCTAGAGTTTGCATGTTCTCCCCATATCATCGTGGGGTTTCCTCCAGGTACTCTGGTGTCCCCTCACAGGCCAAAAACATTTTGTGAAATTATGCTTACAGGGGGCGGCATGGTGGTGCAGTGGATAGCACTGTTTCCTCACACCTCTGGGACATGGGTTCGATTCTCCGCCTTGGTCACATTTGTCTAGAGTTTGCATGTTCTCCCCATATCATCGTGGGGTTTCCTCCAGGTACTCTGGTGTCCCCTCACAGGCCAAAAACATGCTGAGGCTAATTGGAGATGCTAGATTGCCCATAGAAGTGCATGTGTGTGTGAATGGTGTGTGAGTGTGGCCTGCGATGGGCTGGACCCCCATCCTGGGTTGTTCCCTGCCTAGTGCCCATTGCTTCCGGGATAGAATCCAGGCCTCCCATGACCTAGTAGGATAAGCGGTTTGGAAAATGGATGAATGGATTGATTATGCTTACACTCCAATACAGAAAATACACCTGATGTGTACCATCATGTTTATTAAGCCACTCTGTGCTTTCCTTAGGTTGCAAGCCACAAAATATCTGGCACCTATGGCAGGGCATATATCACCCTCAGCCTGAGGGAGAATTCCTGGCTGACCCGATTTGAAGCCCTAAGACCCTTTCTGCCAGGTCACAGCAGGAGGCCTGAAACTTTTTTCTTTTCGTCGTCCGGACAGCCATTTTTCAAATAAGCAGATCTTGTCAGGCAGACATGTAAAAACAATGGAATGCAGCGTTCATTCACAATATCTGATATACGGACAGCAGTGTCAACTTGCGTAAGTCAAAGTTTCAGTAAGTCAATGGTAAAGATTTTAGAATATGGCTCAGTATTGTCTGCACAGAAATTGTTTTTTCTTCACAGATCGAGAGGAACTTGCCACCGGATCGCCAGCGCTTGGTGGCCCGTCTCATGTGCCACACTCTAGACACGGCTGACCGGTTTTATGTTGCAGACCCAGACATTCAGGATATCTACCGCAGCCGAAATTTTGTGGAGCTAGCTTTAGGCATGGGGAAGCATCCCCAGGCCAAAACCGGTTAGCCGTGTGAAGATGATGAGCATGAGATCACCACGCCAGCACGGAGGACACGGATGATTTTTGAGTCGTCCGACGAAGACGACGTACCTCCAGAACCGTTTTCTTCTGGAATGGAAATTGAGGCACAGCAAGCACCAGCTCCCATGGTACCTCAGCCAAACAAAAGTCCCCAGCAAGAGCATGGGGAGGAAGAGACAGGTAAATTGCCTGTAAATTGAGTAGAGTCAATCTATAGTGATGGGTATGCTAAAGTGAAAGTGATTGCCATTGTTTACACACCATAGCACAGCAGGGCGAAGCTATTCAGCACCCAGAGAGCAGTGCTTGGGGGCGGTACCTTGCTTAGGCTACCTCAGTGGTACTTGTTTGTCAGAGATTTGAACTTGCAATCTTTCAATTACAATTGCACCTCCTTAACCATTAGGCGAACTATTCTCTGACTTGGACTTGATTCTTAATGAAACTCCGGAGAAGGCGATCTGTTTATTTGATGTCGACGAAGAGGAGGATGAATGGGAATGTGAAGAGGAGGAAAATGCCTCCGAAGTAATTTCTCCCCTACCGAAAGTGCTTAAGCAAGATATAAAGGTGAGACAGTAGACTTTGTTTTCTAAATGGGTGTGCTGTATGTGCTTGTATGTACTGTCGTTAAACATGTCTGTTTTTCAGAGTGGAGTGTGTAGGAGGAGATTAGCATATCCGGAATCCCTGAAGAATGCAGTGAAGTCATGCTTTGCTTCATACTGGCATGAGCCAATTACGACTAGTACTGTAAGCATGTGCAAGCATACTTTAATGTCCATTGTTGCTGAAAATTATAAACAGAACTCAAGGAGAATGCTCTCTTTTCAGATCAACACAGTACTGAACAGCAACAAAGAGCTTCTACTGAGATGCAAAGACATGGGCCTCACAATCGACAACTTCAGGGGCCTGCTTAAAACCTTGTAAGTGATGTCATAGCAATTGTTTTGCTAATGTCACTGCTATTCTTTTACAATTGTCACTTGTCACTAATGAGCCATGTCTTATTGTCTGTCTATATTACAGACAGAAGGAGACAAGGCAGATGGAGATGGAGAAGGAGCAGACAAAGGAACCTGATTTGTAAGGTTTTTTTGTCACTGTAGTTATGTTAAAGACTTTTTTTTGGAAAATGTCTGTTGAGCCCCTTGTCCTTTGTTCTATAAAGAAAGTGTCTGTATAACATAGCCCTGGCCCTAACTTTGTTAGATTATGTGCATATATGTGTACATATATACTTATATTGAAAACTTCCGGTTGAGTGAATGCTGGCGCGGTTGTGCTGCCGCTGCTTGCCGGGCAAATTTAACTTTTTTATTTGAGTCTCGCCTCTCTGCATCATCTGGTTCCTGTCCCACCGACCCACTCACCTGGAAACTATATGGATTAACAAAACTGTCCGCTGGATTGCTGTCGGCTGGTTCCTGGTGTCCCTGCTGAGCTTTCATGCCGAGACAATCCTCCGCTACTCTGTGGACGAACTTTTAAAACTCCGGCATCATGTATCCGCACTACGGCCACCGCCTGGACCAAGCCTGCCTATGGACATACCTCCTGCGGGGCAGGTAGACTATGTCCACCGCGGAACTCGCCGTAAGTTGCAATTTAATGATTCACATTTTATAAAATCCTGGTCCACAACGCGACGTCCTCCGCGTACCACCGGTCGGAAAGTTGACCGTAATGTGCTGGCTAGCCTGCCTAGGCTGACCAGCTCTTCGGTTAAACACAGTTCCTCCACTGTTCGTGTCGGTCTCCTGAACACACGCTCGCTCAACACCAAGGGCCCGATGATTCAGGACCTCATCACTGACCGACAACTCCACTTTCTCTGCCTCACGGAGACATGGCAACGGCTCCACGACTGTGGTCCCCTAAATGACTCAACGCCGCCGGGGTTTATTTACAACTATAAATCCCGTACAGCCGGCCCAGGTGGAGGTCTCGCGATGCTTCACCGTGAGACTTGGAAAGTCCAACAGGTGCCTATACCGGAATTCTTCTCCTTCGAAAGCTCTGTATCTCTGTTGCCTGGACATATACCCACCATTATTGCCACTGTTTATCGCCCTCCGAAATATAATAAGGACTTTTTGAATGACTTTTCTCAGCTCCTCATCTATCTTTCCTCTCTGTCTTCAAATTTAATCATCCTTGGCGACTTCAATATTCATATGGACAATAGCAACAATGCACTTAAAGACTTTTCATCCTGCCTTGAAAGATTGGGTTTACAGCAATATATTCATTTTCCAACCCACAGTAAAGGACATATTTTGGACTTGGTTTGTTGCTCTGGTGTCACCCCTTTGGACTGTACTTCATATCCAATGCCATTCACTGACCATATGTTAATCACCTTCAACATTAATCTTTCACTTTCCAAACTCACTTTTCCCCGCAATATTACATTCTGCAACATCAAGGACATTAACACTGACACTTTTTCATTCTGACATTAATAATTTCCCCAGTACAACCACTATTACATCTGCAGAAGACATAGTCTCCCACTACAATAATAATCTTCATACCCTCCTGAACACCCATGCTCCCCTGAAATCCAGATGTTTCCTTTTCCCGCTCTGCACCCTGGTTCACTCCCACACACAGACAACTTAAAGCAACAGGACGGCAGTTAGAACGATTATACAATAAAACTGGACTCACTATTCATAAAGAAATGTACAATAATCACATTAAATTGTACAAGGACACTCTTTTCCATGCTAAATCTAATTATTACTCTGGTTTAATCTTGTCAAACCAACATAACTCCAGGACTCTTCTCTCTTCTTAACAACATCACCAAACCCCCCGAATCACTCTTTGACCACTTCCAATCCAACGACTTCGCTAATTCACTGATGTCATTTTTCACAACTAAGATCAGTAGCATTCACCAACACCTCTCATCTTCTGGCGCTGCAGTCCTTGGAGTGGATATCTGTGTTTCTCCTTCGTATCTAGGTACCACTTTTTCGAGCTTTACCCTCCCCTCCATTACGGACATTTTTGAACTGGTTAAAAAATCTAAACCCTCCACATGTCCCCTTGACCCTCTACCTACTGTCCTTGTAAAAGCTTGCCTTCCAGTACTAGCTCCCCTCATCACCAACATTATTAATTCCTCTCTCACTTCTGGAATGGTTCCCTTATTACTCAAAACTGCTACTGTCACTCCGATTCTTAAAAAACCTGGTTTAGATCCTAATGATTTCAACAACTTCCGTCCCATTTCTAATTTTCCATTCATCTCCAAAATTCTCGAAATAATCGTTGCTTCTCAATTACATGCCCACCTTAATAATAATAATCTTTATGATCAGTTTCAATCCGGCTTCCGTCCCCTCCACAGCACAGAAACAGCACTTGGGTTTAGGTGTTGGGGTTGAGGTTTATGGTTGGGGTAAGGGTTTTTAGGTGTTAAACCCAACCCTAAACCCTCACCCCAACCCTAAACCCGAACCCTAAAACCCCACCCTAACACCTAAACCCTGGACTTATGTAGGAGAGCGTGCGTATCTGTATCTTTAAAGTACACCCAGGTTTGCAGTTTTTGGGTGTTGATAAAGTCACTCCCCTTATAAGTGACTGTATCTAAAAAGTTCACTTCAGAGTTGTGTAGGGTGTACTTTATGTGAATGGATGCATGAAAGTGATGAAGATGATCAGCAAATTCCCTGAACTCCATTTCTGTATCCGACCAGATACCCCAGATGTCATCCAAAAATCTATAATAATGGAGTGGTTGAATAGGCCAGGCCGCTAGGGCCCCCTCCTCCCATTTGGCCATAAATATGTTTGCATACGATGGGGCAAACCTCTTCCCCATCGCAGTTCCCTTAATTTGTAAGAAATATTGGGAATCAAATTCAAAATCATTTTTGGTAAGATTAATCTCCAATAGATCTATCAGGTGTTTATCTGGCCTCTTTGGGTCTGGGTGTCTAGCAAACCATTCCTTAACCGCTGTTAGGCCTGCTGGCGTGTCAATATTGGTATATAAGCTGTCTATATCGATGGTGAATAGCAGGCAGTCGGTAGGTAGCTGGAGATTCCTGATTTTTCTCAAGGAAATCATATGTGTCCTTGATATAGCTGGGGTGTTTGGTGCTGATTGGGTTCAAAAAGTATTCAATGTATTCTGCTGTGGCAAAAGTGTCGCTGCCACAGTCAGATACAATAGGGCGGCCTGGAGGCATTAAAAAAGGGAGACTCCATGATTTTGGATCTTTATGGATCTTCGGCAGGAGGTAAAACAATCGGGAACATGGCTCATCGGGTGGTGACAGGTAAGTAATTTGCTTTCTATTTAAAAAACCTTCATCCTGTAATTTCTGGAGAATTCTTTTAACCTCTAGAATAGTATTTTGTCCAAGAGGTTCCTCCAGTCTCATAATATTGTGTCTGATTTAATTGGTGGTAGGCCTCATTAATATATGTTACCCTATCCATTATAACAACTGCCCCTCCCTTATCCGCAAGTTTAATAATTATATCCCTGTTATGCCGAAGTTGGTCCAGGGCCTTCCTTTCCCTGGGATTCAAATTGGATGGGTGTATGTCATCCCAAGGTAAGTGACGGACCGCATAATTATCGGCCCTGATTATTTTTCTGATCATTTCAGGTACCTGGGATAAACTTGGTATCCAAGTGGATTTTAGCACGAATGGAGGAGGCTCCCGCTGTTTCCTCCGTTCAAAGAAGGCCATCAGCAATAGCCTCCTGTGGTAATGTTGGAGATCTAAGGTAAGTTGTTTTTTTGTGTTATTATTAATTTTTGGAGTCAGTATAAATGATAAGCCCTTGTTCAATAATCGTAGATGATCCTTTGTGGGGGTGAAGTTTTACCCTCCCCTCCATGGGGTCTGTATCTCCCAGAATTAACCCTTTTAGGCCCCATACTGGATTGTTGGGGTCCATGTGTCATTGGTCTAAAACCAGAATCAGATTTATTCTGGGGGTGCCCTGTAGAGCGCCCCCTGTTGTTCCAAAAATTGCCTATTGGTTTAGGTTCATAGTAGTTTTGAGAGTTGTTCCGGGGTCTATACCTCTCAGAAACAACCTCCCTACGTCCCACACTATATGCCCGAGGCCTACGCCTCTCGGGTCTAGGATGAGAATTAAACAGCCTATCAGGCTAGGAGAACGGACCATAGTAGCCCGAGTGTGGGTCATACCCAAAATAAACCATTATCAACTATATATCAACTATATATCTCATAAGTATGAATTATTTCAGGCAAGTCAGTTGCGCAACGTTTCTGTTTTATAACAGAACCTTCATCAGGCATTGACCTGCCCTAAGAAACTAAAATAAAATATTCTAATCCATATCCCAAATATAAAGTAAGGAATTGAAATAAAGAAGGGGGAATAAAAGAAAAATGGGTTGTATAATCTAAATAAATATTAAAATGAGCAAGCTATCAAAAGCAGTAAACTTCACTAAGCTGCTCAGAGGTGTCTCAGTTAGAGAGTGAGTGCTCCCTCTGAGCTGCTGCTTTTATATGAGCTTTGAAGCCCCGCCCCCTTTTTTCCTTTTTCAACTGAAATTTTTGAAAAATGCAAGTCTATTTAGGTTGTTTTTTAATTTAAATAAACTGAATAATAATTATTTATTAACAAGCAATAATACACATTAACAGTCAAGAAACGTTTTTATTATAATTTTTATTTTTAAGTTTTTATGATTTTTTTTGTAGTGTTTTTTTAATTTTTCAGGCAAAACAGTAACAAAATTTAAATACATTCTAATAAACAGTTTTCTAGAATTAAAAATTATCTTTTTATATATAACTTCTTCCGAGAAACGTATTTATTTAAAAAATATATAAACTATTTACAATTATTCCTTATACAAAGCTTTATTTGTGTTAACATTGTCCTTATCCAATATTTTGTACATATTTGAATTATACCCAGGAGTTTGACCCCTTTACAATGTCCATCCTATATTTTTTTGTAAGCATTGAGATCCTTATGTTCCTTCTCAGGTTGAAACCCCTTCACTGAGGTCCGGGATGTGAACCCATAATATATCGGTTCATGGCCGTTGGGTTCCAAATCCTTATTAACTGTTTTCCTTTTCTGTTTTACAGGTGTTGATGTTCGGATAAGTCTCCCTGGGTTCAAGCACTCTTTCCCATTCTTAGGGTCGCGAACCCATGATGATCTGATTCTCCATTTTTTGTTGTTGTTTCTAGGTGCGGATGCCCTGAATGGTGGAGTAACAGGAACAGATGAGGTAAGGTGACACCGGGTGGCTCTGGCTGGATTAGGTTTAGGGTTGGGGTGAGGGTTTAGGGTTGGGGTGATGGTTTAGGGTTGGGTTTAGGTGTTGGGGTTGAGGTTTATGGTTGGGGTATAGGTGTTAGGGTGGGGTTTTAGGGTTCGGGTTTAGGGTTGGGGTGAGGGTTTAGGGTTGGGGTGACGGTTTTGGGTTGAGTTTAGGTGTTGGGGTTGAGGTTTATGGTTGGGGTAAGGGTTTTTAGGTGTTAGGCTTGGGGTTTAGGTGTTAGGGTGGGGTTTTAGGGTTCGGGTTTAGGGTTCGGGTGAGGGATTAGGGTTGGGGTGAGGGTTTAGGGTTGGGTTTAGGTGTTGGGGTTGAGGTTTATGGTTGGGGTAAGGGTTTTTAGGTGTTAGGCTTGGGGTTTAGGTGTAAGGGTTCGGGTGGGGTTTTAGGGTTCGGGTTTAGGTGTTAGGGTTGGGATTAGGGTAAGGGTTGGGTTTAGGTGTTGGGGTTGAGGTTTATGGTTGGGGTAAGGGTTTTTAGGTGTTAGGCTTGGGGTTTAGGTGTTAGGGTTAGGGTGGGGTTTTAGGGTTAGGGTTTAGGTGAGGGTTTAGGCATGGGTTTAGGTGTTGGGGTTGAGGTTTATGGTTGGGGTAAGGGTTTTTAGATGTTAGGCTTGGGGTTTAGAGGTTAGGGTGGGGTTTTAGGGTTTGGGTTTAGGTGTTAGGGTTGGGATTAGGGTTTAGGGTCTAGGGTTGGGGTAAGGCTTAATGGTTGGGGTGAGGGTTTAGGGTTGGGGTGAGGGTTTAGGGTTAGGTTAAGGGTTGGGTTTAGGTGTTGAGGTTTATGGTTGGGGTAAGGGTTTTTAGGTGTTAGGCTTGGGGTTTAGGTGTTAGGGTTAGGGTGGGGTTTTAGGGTTAGGGTTTAGGGTTGGGGTGAGGGTTTAGGCATGGGTTTAGGTGTTGGGGTTGAGGTTTATGGTTGGGGTAAGGGTTT
This sequence comes from Brienomyrus brachyistius, assembly GCF_023856365.1. Lineage (NCBI taxonomy): Eukaryota > Metazoa > Chordata > Actinopteri > Osteoglossiformes > Mormyridae > Brienomyrus > Brienomyrus brachyistius. The sequence continues at coordinate 1,628,114 of NW_026042313.1, forward strand.
TTAGATGTTAGGCTTGGGGTTTAGATGTTAGGGTTAGGGTGGGGTTTTAGGGATTGGGTTTAGGTGTTAGGGTTGAGTTTAGGTGTCGGGGTTAGGGTTAAACTTTAGGGTTGGGATCAGGGTTTAGGTGTAGGATTTTAGGGTTAGGGTGTAGGTTGGAGTGGGGGAGGGGAGAAAAACCGTGGTCACAGGCATGCCTGTGGCCAATGTTTGGCACGGGCCTACCCCATAGTGGTCGGGCGCCCACCCATTGGCAACCCAACCAACGCCATCGCTGCTAAAAATTATGTGGCTTGGATAAGCCTACATGGCCTAATTATGCGGCTTCAATAAGCCTGCGGGGCCTAATAATTCGTGGCTAAAATAAGCCTACTTTTTTATTTATGTATATGGGCCTTAAAACATTAAACACGGGACCTTGTGTCAGGTTCCGACACGTGTTTCGGGCTGCTCTGCCCTCATCAGGAAACCAGCAATCAGTTTTTTATTTTGTTTTTCAGGGGGTGACGGAGACGAAGGACCCCGAAATATCCCACACACCAGGCAGCCAACCCGGAGGAACAAGGGGAATAATTATAACACCAACAGGTAAGTATTTGCCTTTATATTGACCTCCAATAAGGTTCAATAATCATTCAATAATGCTTTTTCCTTTTTAGATGAAATGGCACCCCCACAGATCTGACCTTCTAGAAATGCGGCTCGGGCGTGGCACCACCAAACCTACGCCGGCCTATGAAATAAATGGCACCCCCTACAGATCTGGCTAACCGCCCTATTTTGGCTATGGCGCCCCCCTGTGGTGTCATGCAAATCCCCGGTGTCCCCCAGAGGCACCTCCCAGTGCCCGAGACCCCCGCAGGGTCAATCCATCGCCATCCTGGCCGAATCCCATATGAATACAAATAATTTTACCAGCACTGTGGCCCATGTCCTTCCTCCTCGAAGGCTTGAGGGAAATGAGGGTGACACAGTGGGGAGAAGGTGTATATATGGGGGTTATTATAACCCTCCATAAAATTGTGTGGGGGTAATTATTACCCTCCGCAGTTTTGTAATTGGGGGGCTATTTTAACCCTCCCAAATATAATTTTAATTAATTAACCCCTTATTTTAAATTTATTTTATAGGCGCAGCTAAATGATGGTCCAGTGGAAGGGTCAACCGGGTGGGCACCATATGTCCACTAAGGGTGGCACTGGCCGGATAGGTTTAAGGTTGGGGTTAGGGTTTAGGGTTGGGGTTAAGGGTTAGGGTTAAGGTTAGGGCTTAGGGTTTAGGGCTTAGGGTTAGGGAAAGGGTAGGGGTTTAGGGTTAGGGAAGGGGGGGACTCCCCAAGCCGCGGTCCCAGCCAAAGCCGGGGCCCACGTTACGCACGGGCCTACCCCATAGTGGTCGGGCGCCCACCCATTGGCAACCCAACCAACGCCATCGCTGCTAAAAATTATGTGGCTTGGATAAGCCTACATGGCCTAATTATGCGGCTTCAATAAGCCTGCGGGGCCTAATAATTCGTGGCTAAAATAAGCCTACTTTTTTTATTTATGTATATGGGCCTTAAAACATTAAACACGGGACCTTGTGTCAGGTTCCGACACGTGTTTCGGGCTGCTCTGCCCTCATCAGGAAACCAGCAATCAGTTTTTTATTTTGTTTTTCAGGGGGTGACGGAGACGAAGGACCCCGAAATATCCCACACACCAGGCAGCCAACCCGGAGGAACAAGGGGAATAATTATAACACCAACAGGTAAGTATTTGCCTTTATATTGACCTCCAATAAGGTTCAATAATCATTCAATAATGCTTTTTCCTTTTTAGATGAAATGGCACCCCCACAGATCTGACCTTCTAGAAATGCGGCTCGGGCGTGGCACCACCAAACCTACGCCGGCCTATGAAATAAATGGCACCCCCTACAGATCTGGCTAACCGCCCTATTTTGGCTATGGCGCCCCCCTGTGGTGTCATGCAAATCCCCGGTGTCCCCCAGAGGCACCTCCCAGTGCCCGAGACCCCCGCAGGGTCAATCCATCGCCATCCTGGCCGAATCCCATATGAATACAAATAATTTTACCAGCACTGTGGCCCATGTCCTTCCTCCTCGAAGGCTTGAGGGAAATGAGGGTGACACAGTGGGGAGAAGGTGTATATATGGGGGTTATTATAACCCTCCATAAAATTGTGTGGGGGTAATTATTACCCTCCGCAGTTTTGTAATTGGGGGGCTATTTTAACCCTCCCAAATATAATTTTAATTAATTAACCCCTTATTTTAAATGTATTTTATAGGCGCAGCTAAATGATGGTCCAGTGGAAGGGTCAACCGGGTGGGCACCATATGTCCACTAAGGGTGGCACTGGCCGGATAGGTTTAAGGTTGGGGTTAGGGTTTAGGGTTGGGGTTAAGGGTTAGGGTTTTAGGGTTAGGGTTAAGGTTAGGGCTTAGGGTTTAGGGCTTAGGGTTAGGGAAAGGGTAGGGGTTTAGGGTTAGGGAAGGGGGGGACTCCCCAAGCCGCGGTCCCAGCCAAAGCCGGGGCCCACGTTACGCACGGGCCTACCCCATAGTGGTCGGGCGCCCACCCATTGGCAACCCAACCAACGCCATCGCTGCTAAAAATTATGTGGCTTGGATAAGCCTACATGGCCTAATTATGCGGCTTCAATAAGCCTGCGGGGCCTAATAATTCGTGGCTAAAATAAGCCTACTTTTTTTATTTATGTATATGGGCCTTAAAACATTAAACACGGGACCTTGTGTCAGGTTCCGACACGTGTTTCGGGCTGCTCTGCCCTCATCAGGAAACCAGCAATCAGTTTTTTATTTTGTTTTTCAGGGGGTGACGGAGACGAAGGACCCCGAAATATCCCACACACCAGGCAGCCAACCCGGAGGAACAAGGGGAATAATTATAACACCAACAGGTAAGTATTTGCCTTTATATTGACCTCCAATAAGGTTCAATAATCATTCAATAATGCTTTTTCCTTTTTAGATGAAATGGCACCCCCACAGATCTGACCTTCTAGAAATGCGGCTCGGGCGTGGCACCACCAAACCTACGCCGGCCTATGAAATAAATGGCACCCCCTACAGATCTGGCTAACCGCCCTATTTTGGCTATGGCGCCCCCCTGTGGTGTCATGCAAATCCCCGGTGTCCCCCAGAGGCACCTCCCAGTGCCCGAGACCCCCGCAGGGTCAATCCATCGCCATCCTGGCCGAATCCCATATGAATACAAATAATTTTACCAGCACTGTGGCCCATGTCCTTCCTCCTCGAAGGCTTGAGGGAAATGAGGGTGACACAGTGGGGAGAAGGTGTATATATGGGGGTTATTATAACCCTCCATAAAATTGTGTGGGGGTAATTATTACCCTCCGCAGTTTTGTAATTGGGGGGCTATTTTAACCCTCCCAAATATAATTTTAATTAATTAACCCCTTATTTTAAATTTATTTTATAGGCGCAGCTAAATGATGGTCCAGTGGAAGGGTCAACCGGGTGGGCACCATATGTCCACTAAGGGTGGCACTGGCCGGATAGGTTTAAGGTTGGGGTTAGGGTTAAGGGTTGGGGTTAAGGGTTAGGGTTTTAGGGTTAGGGTTTAGGGTTAGGGCTTAGGGTTTAGGGTTAGGGCTTAGGGTTAGGGAAAGGGTAGGGGTTTAGGGTTAGGGAAGGGGGAGGGGGGGACTCCCCAAGCCGCGGTCCCAGCCAAAGCCGGGGCCCACGTTACGCACGGGCCTACCCCATAGTGGTCGGGCGCCCACCCATTGGCAACCCAACCAACGCCATCGCTGCTAAAAATTATGTGGCTTGGATAAGCCTACATGGGCTAATTATGCGGCTTCAATAAGCATGCGGGGCCTAATAATTCGTGGCTAAAATAAGCCTACTTTTTTTATTTATGTATATGGGCCTTAAAACATTAAACACGGGACCTTGTGTCAGGTTCCGACACGTGTTTCGGGCTGCTCTGCCCTCATCAGGAAACCAGCAATCAGTTTTTTATTTTGTTTTTCAGGGGCTGACGGAGACGAAGGACCCCGAAATATCCCACACACCAGGCAGCCAACCCGGCTGGATTAGGTTTAGGGTTGGGGTGAGGGTTTAGGGTTGGGTTTAGGTGTTGGGGTTGAGGTTTATGGTTGGGGTAAGGGTTTTTAGGTGTTAGGCTTGGGGTTTAGGTGTTAGGGTGGGGTTTTAGGGTTCGGGTTTAGGGTTGAGGTGAGGGTTTAGGGTTGGGGTGACGGTTTAGGGTTGGGTTTAGGTGTTGGGGTTGAGGTTTATGGTTAGGGTAAGGGTTTTTAGGTGTTAGGCTTGGGGTTTAGGTGTTAGGGTGGGGTTTTAGGGTTCGGGTTTAGGGTTGGGGTGAGGGATTAGGGTTGGGGTGAGGGTTTAGGGTTGGGTTTAGGTGTTGGGGTTGAGGTTTATGGTTGGGGTAAGGGTTTTTAGGTGTTAGGCTTGGGGTTTAGGTGTTAGGGTTCGGGTGGGGTTTTAGGGTTCGGGTTTAGGTGTTAGGGTTGGGATTAGGGTTTAGGGTCTAGGGTTGGGTTTAGGTGTTGGGGTTGAGGTTTATGGTTGGGGTAAGGGTTTTTAGGTGTTAGGCTTGGGGTTTAGGTGTTAGGGTTAGGGTGGGGTTTTAGGGTTAGGGTTGGGGTGAGGGTTTAGGGTTGGGGTGAGGGTTTAGGCATGGGTTTAGGTGTTGGGGTTGAGGTTTATGGTTGGGGTAAGGGTTTTTAGGTGTTAGGCTTGGGGTTTAGGTGTTAGGGTTAGGGTGGGGTTTTAGGGTTTGGGTTTAGGTGTTAGGGTTGGGATTAGGGTTTAGGGTTGGGGTAAGGGTTAATGGTTGGGGTGAGGGTTTAGGGTTGGGGTGAGGGTTTAGGGTTAGGTTAAGGGTTGGGTTTAGGTGTTGAGGTTTATGGTTGGGGTAAGGGTTTTTAGGTGTTAGGCTTGGGGTTTAGGTGTTAGGGTTAGGGTGGGGTTTTAGGGTTAGGGTTGGGGTGAGGGTTTAGGCATGGGTTTAGGTGTTGAGGTTTATGGTTGGGGTAAGGGTTTTTAGATGTTAGGCTTGGGGTTTAGATATTAGGGTTAGGGTGGGGTTTTAGGGTTTGGGTTTAGGTGTTAAGGTTGAGTTTAGGTGTCGGGGTTAGGGTTAAGCTTTAGGGTTGGGATCAGGGTTTAGGTGTAGGATTTTAGGATTAGGGTGTAGGTTGGAGTGGGGGGGGGAAGAAAAACCATGGTCACAGGCATGCCTGTGGCCAATGTTTGGCACGGGCCTACTTCGAGTCACCAAAACAATCCCCTCTCTGTCCTATTTCTCATTCAGGCCCCATGGCTGTGTAGACTCCAATTTGAGGATCCAGTCCCTCACGATCCTTTTCCGGGTCCCATCTGTCCAGGTCCCCTTATGCTGAAGTCCCATCACCCTTAGTGCCTCCAAACCGTGCTTCAAGAAGTGCTGAACAACTAGAGTGTGAGTTTCCTTTCCATTTTTTATGTTATACCTGTGTTGAGTCATTCTGACTCTCAAGGTATTTTTCGTCTCCCCAACATATTGTATATTGCACCTAGTGCAATGGATTAAGTATATACAATTAGCAGTGTCCTGGGGTAAAGGTTAGGGTTAGGGGTTAGGGTTGGGGAAAGGGTAGGGGTTTAGGGTTAGGGAAGGGGGAGGGGGGGACTCCCCAAGCCGCAGTCCCAGCCAAAGCCGGGGCCCACGTTACGCACGGGCCTACCCCATAGTGGTCGGGCGCCCACCCATTGGCAACCCAACCAACGCCATCGCTGCTAAAAATTATGTGGCTTGGATAAGCCTACATGGCCTAATTATGCGGCTTCAATAAGCCTGCGGGGCCTAATAATTCGTGGCTAAAATAAGCCTACTTTTTTAATTTATGTATATGGGCCTTAAAACATTAAACACGGGACCTTGTGTCAGGTTCCGACACGTGTTTCGGGCTGCTCTGCCCTCATCAGGAAACCAGCAATCAGTTTTTTATTTTGTTTTTCAGGGGGTGACGGAGACGAAGGACCCCGAAATATCCCACACACCAGGCAGCCAACCCGGAGGAACAAGGGGAATAATTATAACACCAACAGGTAAGTATTTGCCTTTATATTGACCTCCAATAAGGTTCAATAATCATTCAATAATGCTTTTTCCTTTTTAGATGAAATGGCACCCCCACAGATCTGACCTTCTAGAAATGCGGCTCGGGCGTGGCACCACCAAACCTACGCCGGCCTATGAAATAAATGGCACCCCCTACAGATCTGGCTAACCGCCCTATTTTGGCTATGGCGCCCCCCTGTGGTGTCATGCAAATCCCCGGTGTCCCCCAGAGGCACCTCCCAGTGCCCGAGACCCCCGCAGGGTCAATCCATCGCCATCCTGGCCGAATCCCATATGAATACAAATAATTTTACCAGCACTGTGGCCCATGTCCTTCCTCCTCGAAGGCTTGAGGGAAATGAGGGTGACACAGTGGGGAGAAGGTGTATATATGGGGGTTATTATAACCCTCCATAAAATTGTGTGGGGGTAATTATTACCCTCCGCAGTTTTGTAATTGGGGGGCTATTTTAACCCTCCCAAATATAATTTTAATTAATTAACCCCTTATTTTAAATTTATTTTATAGGCGCAGCTAAATGATGGTCCAGTGGAAGGGTCAACCGGGTGGGCACCATATGTCCACTAAGGGTGGCACTGGCCGGATAGGTTTAAGGTTGGGGTTAGGGTTAAGGGTTGGGGTTAAGGGTTAGGGTTTTAGGGTTAGGGTTTTAGGGTTAGGGTTAAGGTTAGGGCTTAGGGTTTAGGGCTTAGGGTTAGGGAAAGGGTAGGGGTTTAGGGTTAGGGAAGGGGGGGACTCCCCAAGCCGCGGTCCCAGCCAAAGCCGGGGCCCACGTTACGCACGGGCCTACCCCATAGTGGTCGGGCGCCCACCCATTGGCAACCCAACCAACGCCATCGCTGCTAAAAATTATGTGGCTTGGATAAGCCTACATGGCCTAATTATGCGGCTTCAATAAGCCTGCGGGGCCTAATAATTCGTGGCTAAAATAAGCCTACTTTTTTTATTTATGTATATGGGCCTTAAAACATTAAACACGGGACCTTGTGTCAGGTTCCGACACGTGTTTCGGGCTGCTCTGCCCTCATCAGGAAACCAGCAATCAGTTTTTTATTTTGTTTTTCAGGGGGTGACGGAGACGAAGGACCCCGAAATATCCCACACACCAGGCAGCCAACCCGGAGGAACAAGGGGAATAATTATAACACCAACAGGTAAGTATTTGCCTTTATATTGACCTCCAATAAGGTTCAATAATCATTCAATAATGCTTTTTCCTTTTTAGATGAAATGGCACCCCCACAGATCTGACCTTCTAGAAATGCGGCTCGGGCGTGGCACCACCAAACCTACGCCGGCCTATGAAATAAATGGCACCCCCTACAGATCTGGCTAACCGCCCTATTTTGGCTATGGCGCCCCCCTGTGGTGTCATGCAAATCCCCGGTGTCCCCCAGAGGCACCTCCCAGTGCCCGAGACCCCCGCAGGGTCAATCCATCGCCATCCTGGCCGAATCCCATATGAATACAAATAATTTTACCAGCACTGTGGCCCATGTCCTTCCTCCTCGAAGGCTTGAGGGAAATGAGGGTGACACAGTGGGGAGAAGGTGTATATATGGGGGTTATTATAACCCTCCATAAAATTGTGTGGGGGTAATTATTACCCTCCGCAGTTTTGTAATTGGGGGGCTATTTTAACCCTCCCAAATATAATTTTAATTAATTAACCCCTTATTTTAAATTTATTTTATAGGCGCAGCTAAATGATGGTCCAGTGGAAGGGTCAACCGGGTGGGCACCATATGTCCACTAAGGGTGGCACTGGCCGGATAGGTTTAAGGTTGGGGTTAGGGTTAAGGGTTGGGGTTAAGGGTTAGGGTTTTAGGGTTAGGGTTAAGGTTAGGGCTTAGGGTTTAGGGTTAGGGCTTAGGGTTAGGGAAAGGGTAGGGGTTTAGGGTTAGGGAAGGGGGAGGGGGGGACTCCCCAAGCCGCGGTCCCAGCCAAAGCCGGGGCCCACGTTACGCACGGGCCTACCCCATAGTGGTCGGGCGCCCACCCATTGGCAACCCAACCAACGCCATCGCTGCTAAAAATTATGTGGCTTGGATAAGCCTACATGGGCTAATTATGCGGCTTCAATAAGCATGCGGGGCCTAATAATTCGTGGCTAAAATAAGCCTACTTTTTTTATTTATGTATATGGGCCTTAAAACATTAAACACGGGACCTTGTGTCAGGTTCCGACACGTGTTTCGGGCTGCTCTGCCCTCATCAGGAAACCAGCAATCAGTTTTTTATTTTGTTTTTCAGGGGCTGACGGAGACGAAGGACCCCGAAATATCCCACACACCAGGCAGCCAACCCGGCTGGATTAGGTTTAGGGTTGGGGTGAGGGTTTAGGGTTGGGGTGAGGGTTTAGGGTTGGGTTTAGGTGTTGGGGTTGAGGTTTATGGTTGGGGTAAGGGTTTTTAGGTGTTAGGCTTGGGGTTTAGGTGTTAGGGTGGGGTTTTAGGGTTCGGGTTTAGGGTTGAGGTGAGGGTTTAGGGTTGGGGTGACGGTTTAGGGTTGGGTTTAGGTGTTGGGGTTGAGGTTTATGGTTAGGGTAAGGGTTTTTAGGTGTTAGGCTTGGGGTTTAGGTGTTAGGGTGGGGTTTTAGGGTTCGGGTTTAGGGTTGGGGTGAGGGATTAGGGTTGGGGTGAGGGTTTAGGGTTGGGTTTAGGTGTTGGGGTTGAGGTTTATGGTTGGGGTAAGGGTTTTTAGGTGTTAGGCTTGGGGTTTAGGTGTTAGGGTTCGGGTGGGGTTTTAGGGTTCGGGTTTAGGTGTTAGGGTTGGGATTAGGGTTTAGGGTCTAGGGTTGGGTTTAGGTGTTGGGGTTGAGGTTTATGGTTGGGGTAAGGGTTTTTAGGTGTTAGGCTTGGGGTTTAGGTGTTAGGGTTAGGGTGGGGTTTTAGGGTTAGGGTTGGGGTGAGGGTTTAGGGTTGGGGTGAGGGTTTAGGCATGGGTTTAGGTGTTGGGGTTGAGGTTTATGGTTGGGGTAAGGGTTTTTAGGTGTTAGGCTTGGGGTTTAGGTGTTAGGGTTAGGGTGGGGTTTTAGGGTTTGGGTTTAGGTGTTAGGGTTGGGATTAGGGTTTAGGGTCTAGGGTTGGGGTAAGGGTTAATGGTTGGGGTGAGGGTTTAGGGTTGGGGTGAGGGTTTAGGGTTAGGTTAAGGGTTGGGTTTAGGTGTTGAGGTTTATGGTTGGGGTAAGGGTTTTTAGGTGTTAGGCTTGGGGTTTAGGTGTTAGGGTTAGGGTGGGGTTTTAGGGTTAGGGTTGGGGTGAGGGTTTAGGCATGGGTTTAGGTGTTGAGGTTTATGGTTGGGGTAAGGGTTTTTAGATGTTAGGCTTGGGGTTTAGATATTAGGGTTAGGGTGGGGTTTTAGGGTTTGGGTTTAGGTGTTAAGGTTGAGTTTAGGTGTCGGGGTTAGGGTTAAGCTTTAGGGTTGGGATCAGGGTTTAGGTGTAGGATTTTAGGATTAGGGTGTAGGTTGGAGTGGGGGGGGGAAGAAAAACCATGGTCACAGGCATGCCTGTGGCCAATGTTTGGCACGGGCCTACTTCGAGTCACCAAAACAATCCCCTCTCTGTCCTATTTCTCATTCAGGCCCCATGGCTGTGTAGACTCCAATTTGAGGATCCAGTCCCTCACGATCCTTTTCCGGGTCCCATCTGTCCAGGTCCCCTTATGCTGAAGTCCCATCACCCTTAGTGCCTCCAAACCGTGCTTCAAGAAGTGCTGAACAACTAGAGTGTGAGTTTCCTTTCCATTTTTTATGTTATACCTGTGTTGAGTCATTCTGACTCTCAAGGTATTTTTCGTCTCCCCAACATATTGTATATTGCACCTAGTGCAATGGATTAAGTATATACAATTAGCAGTGTCCTGGGGTAAAGGTTAGGGTTAGGGGTTAGGGTTGGGGAAAGGGTAGGGGTTTAGGGTTAGGGAAGGGGGAGGGGGGGACTCCCCAAGCCGCAGTCCCAGCCAAAGCCGGGGCCCACGTTACGCACGGGCCTACCCCATAGTGGTCGGGCGCCCACCCATTGGCAACCCAACCAACGCCATCGCTGCTAAAAATTATGTGGCTTGGATAAGCCTACATGGCCTAATTATGCGGCTTCAATAAGCCTGCGGGGCCTAATAATTCGTGGCTAAAATAAGCCTACTTTTTTTATTTATGTATATGGGCCTTAAAACATTAAACACGGGACCTTGTGTCAGGTTCCGACACGTGTTTCGGGCTGCTCTGCCCTCATCAGGAAACCAGCAATCAGTTTTTTATTTTGTTTTTCAGGGGGTGACGGAGACGAAGGACCCCGAAATATCCCACACACCAGGCAGCCAACCCGGAGGAACAAGGGGAATAATTATAACACCAACAGGTAAGTATTTGCCTTTATATTGACCTCCAATAAGGTTCAATAATCATTCAATAATGCTTTTTCCTTTTTAGATGAAATGGCACCCCCACAGATCTGACCTTCTAGAAATGCGGCTCGGGCGTGGCACCACCAAACCTACGCCGGCCTATGAAATAAATGGCACCCCCTACAGATCTGGCTAACCGCCCTATTTTGGCTATGGCGCCCCCCTGTGGTGTCATGCAAATCCCCGGTGTCCCCCAGAGGCACCTCCCAGTGCCCGAGACCCCCGCAGGGTCAATCCATCGCCATCCTGGCCGAATCCCATATGAATACAAATAATTTTACCAGCACTGTGGCCCATGTCCTTCCTCCTCGAAGGCTTGAGGGAAATGAGGGTGACACAGTGGGGAGAAGGTGTATATATGGGGGTTATTATAACCCTCCATAAAATTGTGTGGGGGTAATTATTACCCTCCGCAGTTTTGTAATTGGGGGGCTATTTTAACCCTCCCAAATATAATTTTAATTAATTAACCCCTTATTTTAAATTTATTTTATAGGCGCAGCTAAATGATGGTCCAGTGGAAGGGTCAACCGGGTGGGCACCATATGTCCACTAAGGGTGGCACTGGCCGGATAGGTTTAAGGTTGGGGTTAGGGTTTAGGGTTGGGGTTAAGGGTTAGGGTTTTAGGGTTAGGGTTAAGGTTAGGGCTTAGGGTTTAGGGCTTAGGGTTAGGGAAAGGGTAGGGGTTTAGGGTTAGGGAAGGGGGGGACTCCCCAAGCCGCGGTCCCAGCCAAAGCCGGGGCCCACGTTACGCACGGGCCTACCCCATAGTGGTCGGGCGCCCACCCATTGGCAACCCAACCAACGCCATCGCTGCTAAAAATTATGTGGCTTGGATAAGCCTACATGGGCTAATTATGCGGCTTCAATAAGCATGCGGGGCCTAATAATTCGTGGCTAAAATAAGCCTACTTTTTTTATTTATGTATATGGGCCTTAAAACATTAAACACGGGACCTTGTGTCAGGTTCCGACACGTGTTTCGGGCTGCTCTGCCCTCATCAGGAAACCAGCAATCAGTTTTTTATTTTGTTTTTCAGGGGGTGACGGAGACGAAGGACCCCGAAATATCCCACACACCAGGCAGCCAACCCGGAGGAACAAGGGGAATAATTATAACACCAACAGGTAAGTATTTGCCTTTATATTGACCTCCAATAAGGTTCAATAATCATTCAATAATGCTTTTTCCTTTTTAGATGAAATGGCACCCCCACAGATCTGACCTTCTAGAAATGCGGCTCGGGCGTGGCACCACCAAACCTACGCCGGCCTATGAAATAAATGGCACCCCCTACAGATCTGGCTAACCGCCCTATTTTGGCTATGGCGCCCCCCCTGTGGTGTCATGCAAATCCCCGGTGTCCCCCAGAGGCACCTCCCAGTGCCCGAGACCCCCGCAGGGTCAATCCATCGCCATCCTGGCCGAATCCCATATGAATACAAATAATTTTACCAGCACTGTGGCCCATGTCCTTCCTCCTCGAAGGCTTGAGGGAAATGAGGGTGACACAGTGGGGAGAAGGTGTATATATGGGGGTTATTATAACCCTCCATAAAATTGTGTGGGGGTAATTATTACCCTCCGCAGTTTTGTAATTGGGGGGCTATTTTAACCCTCCCAAATATAATTTTAATTAATTAACCCCTTATTTTAAATGTATTTTATAGGCGCAGCTAAATGATGGTCCAGTGGAAGGGTCAACCGGGTGGGCACCATATGTCCACTAAGGGTGGCACTGGCCGGATAGGTTTAAGGTTGGGGTTAGGGTTAAGGGTTGGGGTTAAGGGTTAGGGTTTTAGGGTTAGGGTTTTAGGGTTAGGGTTAAGGTTAGGGCTTAGGGTTTAGGGCTTAGGGTTAGGGAAAGGGTAGGGGTTTAGGGTTAGGGAAGGGGGGGACTCCCCAAGCCGCGGTCCCAGCCAAAGCCGGGGCCCACGTTACGCACGGGCCTACCCCATAGTGGTCGGGCGCCCACCCATTGGCAACCCAACCAACGCCATCGCTGCTAAAAATTATGTGGCTTGGATAAGCCTACATGGGCTAATTATGCGGCTTCAATAAGCATGCGGGGCCTAATAATTCGTGGCTAAAATAAGCCTACTTTTTTTATTTATGTATATGGGCCTTAAAACATTAAACACGGGACCTTGTGTCAGGTTCCGACACGTGTTTCGGGCTGCTCTGCCCTCATCAGGAAACCAGCAATCAGTTTTTTATTTTGTTTTTCAGGGGCTGACGGAGACGAAGGACCCCGAAATATCCCACACACCAGGCAGCCAACCCGGCTGGATTAGGTTTAGGGTTGGGGTGAGGGTTTAGGGTTGGGGTGAGGGTTTAGGGTTGGGTTTAGGTGTTGGGGTTGAGGTTTATGGTTGGGGTAAGGGTTTTTAGGTGTTAGGCTTGGGGTTTAGGTGTTAGGGTGGGGTTTTAGGGTTCGGGTTTAGGGTTGAGGTGAGGGTTTAGGGTTGGGGTGACGGTTTAGGGTTGGGTTTAGGTGTTGGGGTTTATGGTTAGGGTAAGGGTTTTTAGGTGTTAGGCTTGGGGTTTAGGTGTTAGGGTGGGGTTTTAGGGTTCGGGTTTAGGGTTGGGGTGAGGGATTAGGGGTTGGGGTGAGGGTTTAGGGTTGGGTTTAGGTGTTGGGGTTGAGGTTTATGGTTGGGGTAAGGGTTTTTAGGTGTTAGGCTTGGGGTTTAGGTGTTAGGGTTCGGGTGGGGTTTTAGGGTTCGGGTTTAGGTGTTAGGGTTGGGATTAGGGTTTAGGGTCTAGGGTTGGGTTTAGGTGTTGGGGTTGAGGTTTATGGTTGGGGTAAGGGTTTTTAGGTGTTAGGCTTGGGGTTTAGGTGTTAGGGTTAGGGTGGGGTTTTAGGGTTAGGGTTGGGGTGAGGGTTTAGGGTTGGGGTGAGGGTTTAGGCATGGGTTTAGGTGTTGGGGTTGAGGTTTATGGTTGGGGTAAGGGTTTTTAGGTGTTAGGCTTGGGGTTTAGGTGTTAGGGTTAGGGTGGGGTTTTAGGGTTTGGGTTTAGGTGTTAGGGTTGGGATTAGGGTTTAGGGTCTAGGGTTGGGGTAAGGGTTAATGGTTGGGGTGAGGGTTTAGGGTTGGGGTGAGGGTTTAGGGTTAGGTTAAGGGTTGGGTTTAGGTGTTGAGGTTTATGGTTGGGGTAAGGGTTTTTAGGTGTTAGGCTTGGGGTTTAGGTGTTAGGGTTAGGGTGGGGTTTTAGGGTTAGGGTTGGGGTGAGGGTTTAGGCATGGGTTTAGGTGTTGAGGTTTATGGTTGGGGTAAGGGTTTTTAGATGTTAGGCTTGGGGTTTAGATATTAGGGTTAGGGTGGGGTTTTAGGGTTTGGGTTTAGGTGTTAAGGTTGAGTTTAGGTGTCGGGGTTAGGGTTAAGCTTTAGGGTTGGGATCAGGGTTTAGGTGTAGGATTTTAGGATTAGGGTGTAGGTTGGAGTGGGGGGGGGAAGAAAAACCATGGTCACAGGCATGCCTGTGGCCAATGTTTGGCACGGGCCTACTTCGAGTCACCAAAACAATCCCCTCTCTGTCCTATTTCTCATTCAGGCCCCATGGCTGTGTAGACTCCAATTTGAGGATCCAGTCCCTCACGATCCTTTTCCGGGTCCCATCTGTCCAGGTCCCCTTATGCTGAAGTCCCATCACCCTTAGTGCCTCCAAACCGTGCTTCAAGAAGTGCTGAACAACTAGAGTGTGAGTTTCCTTTCCATTTTTTATGTTATACCTGTGTTGAGTCATTCTGACTCTCAAGGTATTTTTCGTCTCCCCAACATATTGTATATTGCACCTAGTGCAATGGATTAAGTATATACAATTAGCAGTGTCCTGGGGTAAAGGTTAGGGTTAGGGGTTAGGGTTGGGGAAAGGGTAGGGGTTTAGGGTTAGGGAAGGGGGAGGGGGGGACTCCCCAAGCCGCAGTCCCAGCCAAAGCCGGGGCCCACGTTACGCACGGGCCTACCCCATAGTGGTCGGGCGCCCACCCATTGGCAACCCAACCAACGCCATCGCTGCTAAAAATTATGTGGCTTGGATAAGCCTACATGGCCTAATTATGCGGCTTCAATAAGCCTGCGGGGCCTAATAATTCGTGGCTAAAATAAGCCTACTTTTTTAATTTATGTATATGGGCCTTAAAACATTAAACACGGGACCTTGTGTCAGGTTCCGACACGTGTTTCGGGCTGCTCTGCCCTCATCAGGAAACCAGCAATCAGTTTTTTATTTTGTTTTTCAGGGGGTGACGGAGACGAAGGACCCCGAAATATCCCACACACCAGGCAGCCAACCCGGAGGAACAAGGGGAATAATTATAACACCAACAGGTAAGTATTTGCCTTTATATTGACCTCCAATAAGGTTCAATAATCATTCAATAATGCTTTTTCCTTTTTAGATGAAATGGCACCCCCACAGATCTGACCTTCTAGAAATGCGGCTCGGGCGTGGCACCACCAAACCTACGCCGGCCTATGAAATAAATGGCACCCCCTACAGATCTGGCTAACCGCCCTATTTTGGCTATGGCGCCCCCCTGTGGTGTCATGCAAATCCCCGGTGTCCCCCAGAGGCACCTCCCAGTGCCCGAGACCCCCGCAGGGTCAATCCATCGCCATCCTGGCCGAATCCCATATGAATACAAATAATTTTACCAGCACTGTGGCCCATGTCCTTCCTCCTCGAAGGCTTGAGGGAAATGAGGGTGACACAGTGGGGAGAAGGTGTATATATGGGGGTTATTATAACCCTCCATAAAATTGTGTGGGGGTAATTATTACCCTCCGCAGTTTTGTAATTGGGGGGCTATTTTAACCCTCCCAAATATAATTTTAATTAATTAACCCCTTATTTTAAATTTATTTTATAGGCGCAGCTAAATGATGGTCCAGTGGAAGGGTCAACCGGGTGGGCACCATATGTCCACTAAGGGTGGCACTGGCCGGATAGGTTTAAGGTTGGGGTTAGGGTTAAGGGTTGGGGTTAAGGGTTAGGGTTTTAGGGTTAGGGTTTTAGGGTTAGGGTTAAGGTTAGGGCTTAGGGTTTAGGGCTTAGGGTTAGGGAAAGGGTAGGGGTTTAGGGTTAGGGAAGGGGGGGACTCCCCAAGCCGCGGTCCCAGCCAAAGCCGGGGCCCACGTTACGCACGGGCCTACCCCATAGTGGTCGGGCGCCCACCCATTGGCAACCCAACCAACGCCATCGCTGCTAAAAATTATGTGGCTTGGATAAGCCTACATGGCCTAATTATGCGGCTTCAATAAGCCTGCGGGGCCTAATAATTCGTGGCTAAAATAAGCCTACTTTTTTTATTTATGTATATGGGCCTTAAAACATTAAACACGGGACCTTGTGTCAGGTTCCGACACGTGTTTCGGGCTGCTCTGCCCTCATCAGGAAACCAGCAATCAGTTTTTTATTTTGTTTTTCAGGGGGTGACGGAGACGAAGGACCCTGAAATATCCCACACACCAGGCAGCCAACCCGGAGGAACAAGGGGAATAATTATAACACCAACAGGTAAGTATTTGCCTTTATATTGACCTCCAATAAGGTTCAATAATCATTCAATAATGCTTTTTCCTTTTTAGATGAAATGGCACCCCCACAGATCTGACCTTCTAGAAATGCGGCTCGGGCGTGGCACCACCAAACCTACGCCGGCCTATGAAATAAATGGCACCCCCTACAGATCTGGCTAACCGCCCTATTTTG
Organism: Brienomyrus brachyistius; assembly: GCF_023856365.1. Taxonomy (NCBI): domain Eukaryota; kingdom Metazoa; phylum Chordata; class Actinopteri; order Osteoglossiformes; family Mormyridae; genus Brienomyrus; species Brienomyrus brachyistius. Next base: position 1,644,377 of record NW_026042313.1, read on the forward strand.
GCTATGGCGCCCCCCTGTGGTGTCATGCAAATCCCCGGTGTCCCCCAGAGGCACCTCCCAGTGCCCGAGACCCCCGCAGGGTCAATCCATCGCCATCCTGGCCGAATCCCATATGAATACAAATAATTTTACCAGCACTGTGGCCCATGTCCTTCCTCCTCGAAGGCTTGAGGGAAATGAGGGTGACACAGTGGGGAGAAGGTGTATATATGGGGGTTATTATAACCCTCCATAAAATTGTGTGGGGGTAATTATTACCCTCCGCAGTTTTGTAATTGGGGGGCTATTTTAACCCTCCCAAATATAATTTTAATTAATTAACCCCTTATTTTAAATTTATTTTATAGGCGCAGCTAAATGATGGTCCAGTGGAAGGGTCAACCGGGTGGGCACCATATGTCCACTAAGGGTGGCACTGGCCGGATAGGTTTAAGGTTGGGGTTAGGGTTAAGGGTTGGGGTTAAGGGTTAGGGTTTTAGGGTTAGGGTTAAGGTTAGGGCTTAGGGTTTAGGGTTAGGGCTTAGGGTTAGGGAAAGGGTAGGGGTTTAGGGTTAGGGAAGGGGGAGGGGGGGACTCCCCAAGCTGCGGTCCCAGCCAAAGCCGGGGCCCACGTTACGCACGGGCCTACCCCATAGTGGTCGGGCGCCCACCCATTGGCAACCCAACCAACGCCATCGCTGCTAAAAATTATGTGGCTTGGATAAGCCTACATGGGCTAATTATGCGGCTTCAATAAGCATGCGGGGCCTAATAATTCGTGGCTAAAATAAGCCTACTTTTTTTATTTATGTATATGGGCCTTAAAACATTAAACACGGGACCTTGTGTCAGGTTCCGACACGTGTTTCGGGCTGCTCTGCCCTCATCAGGAAACCAGCAATCAGTTTTTTATTTTGTTTTTCAGGGGCTGACGGAGACGAAGGACCCCGAAATATCCCACACACCAGGCAGCCAACCCGGCTGGATTAGGTTTAGGGTTGGGGTGAGGGTTTAGGGTTGGGGTGAGGGTTTAGGGTTGGGTTTAGGTGTTGGGGTTGAGGTTTATGGTTGGGGTAAGGGTTTTTAGGTGTTAGGCTTGGGGTTTAGGTGTTAGGGTGGGGTTTTAGGGTTCGGGTTTAGGGTTGAGGTGAGGGTTTAGGGTTGGGGTGACGGTTTAGGGTTGGGTTTAGGTGTTGGGGTTTATGGTTAGGGTAAGGGTTTTTAGGTGTTAGGCTTGGGGTTTAGGTGTTAGGGTGGGGTTTTAGGGTTCGGGTTTAGGGTTGGGGTGAGGGATTAGGGTTGGGGTGAGGGTTTAGGGTTGGGTTTAGGTGTTGGGGTTGAGGTTTATGGTTGGGGTAAGGGTTTTTAGGTGTTAGGCTTGGGGTTTAGGTGTTAGGGTTCGGGTGGGGTTTTAGGGTTCGGGTTTAGGTGTTAGGGTTGGGATTAGGGTTTAGGGTCTAGGGTTGGGTTTAGGTGTTGGGGTTGAGGTTTATGGTTGGGGTAAGGGTTTTTAGGTGTTAGGCTTGGGGTTTAGGTGTTAGGGTTAGGGTGGGGTTTTAGGGTTAGGGTTGGGGTGAGGGTTTAGGGTTGGGGTGAGGGTTTAGGCATGGGTTTAGGTGTTGGGGTTGAGGTTTATGGTTGGGGTAAGGGTTTTTAGGTGTTAGGCTTGGGGTTTAGGTGTTAGGGTTAGGGTGGGGTTTTAGGGTTTGGGTTTAGGTGTTAGGGTTGGGATTAGGGTTTAGGGTCTAGGGTTGGGGTAAGGGTTAATGGTTGGGGTGAGGGTTTAGGGTTGGGGTGAGGGTTTAGGGTTAGGTTAAGGGTTGGGTTTAGGTGTTGAGGTTTATGGTTGGGGTAAGGGTTTTTAGGTGTTAGGCTTGGGGTTTAGGTGTTAGGGTTAGGGTGGGGTTTTAGGGTTAGGGTTGGGGTGAGGGTTTAGGCATGGGTTTAGGTGTTGAGGTTTATGGTTGGGGTAAGGGTTTTTAGATGTTAGGCTTGGGGTTTAGATATTAGGGTTAGGGTGGGGTTTTAGGGTTTGGGTTTAGGTGTTAAGGTTGAGTTTAGGTGTCGGGGTTAGGGTTAAGCTTTAGGGTTGGGATCAGGGTTTAGGTGTAGGATTTTAGGATTAGGGTGTAGGTTGGAGTGGGGGGGGGAAGAAAAACCATGGTCACAGGCATGCCTGTGGCCAATGTTTGGCACGGGCCTACTTCGAGTCACCAAAACAATCCCCTCTCTGTCCTATTTCTCATTCAGGCCCCATGGCTGTGTAGACTCCAATTTGAGGATCCAGTCCCTCACGATCCTTTTCCGGGTCCCATCTGTCCAGGTCCCCTTATGCTGAAGTCCCATCACCCTTAGTGCCTCCAAACCGTGCTTCAAGAAGTGCTGAACAACTAGAGTGTGAGTTTCCTTTCCATTTTTTATGTTATACCTGTGTTGAGTCATTCTGACTCTCAAGGTATTTTTCGTCTCCCCAACATATTGTATATTGCACCTAGTGCAATGGATTAAGTATATACAATTAGCAGTGTCCTGGGGTAAAGGTTAGGGTTAGGGGTTAGGGTTGGGGAAAGGGTAGGGGTTTAGGGTTAGGGAAGGGGGAGGGGGGGACTCCCCAAGCCGCAGTCCCAGCCAAAGCCGGGGCCCACGTTACGCACGGGCCTACCCCATAGTGGTCGGGCGCCCCACCCATTGGCAACCCAACCAACGCCATCGCTGCTAAAAATTATGTGGCTTGGATAAGCCTACATGGCCTAATTATGCGGCTTCAATAAGCCTGCGGGGCCTAATAATTCGTGGCTAAAATAAGCCTACTTTTTTAATTTATGTATATGGGCCTTAAAACATTAAACACGGGACCTTGTGTCAGGTTCCGACACGTGTTTCGGGCTGCTCTGCCCTCATCAGGAAACCAGCAATCAGTTTTTTATTTTGTTTTTCAGGGGGTGACGGAGACGAAGGACCCCGAAATATCCCACACACCAGGCAGCCAACCCGGAGGAACAAGGGGAATAATTATAACACCAACAGGTAAGTATTTGCCTTTATATTGACCTCCAATAAGGTTCAATAATCATTCAATAATGCTTTTTCCTTTTTAGATGAAATGGCACCCCCACAGATCTGACCTTCTAGAAATGCGGCTCGGGCGTGGCACCACCAAACCTACGCCGGCCTATGAAATAAATGGCACCCCCTACAGATCTGGCTAACCGCCCTATTTTGGCTATGGCGCCCCCCTGTGGTGTCATGCAAATCCCCGGTGTCCCCCAGAGGCACCTCCCAGTGCCCGAGACCCCCGCAGGGTCAATCCATCGCCATCCTGGCCGAATCCCATATGAATACAAATAATTTTACCAGCACTGTGGCCCATGTCCTTCCTCCTCGAAGGCTTGAGGGAAATGAGGGTGACACAGTGGGGAGAAGGTGTATATATGGGGGTTATTATAACCCTCCATAAAATTGTGTGGGGGTAATTATTACCCTCCGCAGTTTTGTAATTGGGGGGCTATTTTAACCCTCCCAAATATAATTTTAATTAATTAACCCCTTATTTTAAATTTATTTTATAGGCGCAGCTAAATGATGGTCCAGTGGAAGGGTCAACTGGGTGGGCACCATATGTCCACTAAGGGTGGCACTGGCCGGATAGGTTTAAGGTTGGGGTTAGGGTTTAGGGTTGGGGTTAAGGGTTAGGGTTTTAGGGTTAGGGTTAAGGTTAGGGCTTAGGGTTTAGGGCTTAGGGTTAGGGAAAGGGTAGGGGTTTAGGGTTAGGGAAGGGGGGGACTCCCCAAGCCGCGGTCCCAGCCAAAGCCGGGGCCCACGTTACGCACGGGCCTACCCCATAGTGGTCGGGCGCCCACCCATTGGCAACCCAACCAACGCCATCGCTGCTAAAAATTATGTGGCTTGGATAAGCCTACATGGCCTAATTATGCGGCTTCAATAAGCATGCGGGGCCTAATAATTCGTGGCTAAAATAAGCCTACTTTTTTTATTTATGTATATGGGCCTTAAAACATTAAACACGGGACCTTGTGTCAGGTTCCGACACGTGTTTCGGGCTGCTCTGCCCTCATCAGGAAACCAGCAATCAGTTTTTTATTTTGTTTTTCAGGGGGTGACGGAGACGAAGGACCCCGAAATATCCCACACACCAGGCAGCCAACCCGGAGGAACAAGGGGAATAATTATAACACCAACAGGTAAGTATTTGCCTTTATATTGACCTCCAATAAGGTTCAATAATCATTCAATAATGCTTTTTCCTTTTTAGATGAAATGGCACCCCCACAGATCTGACCTTCTAGAAATGCGGCTCGGGCGTGGCACCACCAAACCTACGCCGGCCTATGAAATAAATGGCACCCCCCTACAGATCTGGCTAACCGCCCTATTTTGGCTATGGCGCCCCCCTGTGGTGTCATGCAAATCCCCGGTGTCCCCCAGAGGCACCTCCCAGTGCCCGAGACCCCCGCAGGGTCAATCCATCGCCATCCTGGCCGAATCCCATATGAATACAAATAATTTTACCAGCACTGTGGCCCATGTCCTTCCTCCTCGAAGGCTTGAGGGAAATGAGGGTGACACAGTGGGGAGAAGGTGTATATATGGGGGTTATTATAACCCTCCATAAAATTGTGTGGGGGTAATTATTACCCTCCGCAGTTTTGTAATTGGGGGGCTATTTTAACCCTCCCAAATATAATTTTAATTAATTAACCCCTTATTTTAAATTTATTTTATAGGCGCAGCTAAATGATGGTCCAGTGGAAGGGTCAACCGGGTGGGCACCATATGTCCACTAAGGGTGGCACTGGCCGGATAGGTTTAAGGTTGGGGTTAGGGTTAAGGGTTGGGGTTAAGGGTTAGGGTTTTAGGGTTAGGGTTAAGGTTAGGGCTTAGGGTTTAGGGTTAGGGCTTAGGGTTAGGGAAAGGGTAGGGGTTTAGGGTTAGGGAAGGGGGAGGGGGGGACTCCCCAAGCCGCGGTCCCAGCCAAAGCCGGGGCCCACGTTACGCACGGGCCTACCCCATAGTGGTCGGGCGCCCACCCATTGGCAACCCAACCAACGCCATCGCTGCTAAAAATTATGTGGCTTGGATAAGCCTACATGGGCTAATTATGCGGCTTCAATAAGCATGCGGGGCCTAATAATTCGTGGCTAAAATAAGCCTACTTTTTTTATTTATGTATATGGGCCTTAAAACATTAAACACGGGACCTTGTGTCAGGTTCCGACACGTGTTTCGGGCTGCTCTGCCCTCATCAGGAAACCAGCAATCAGTTTTTTATTTTGTTTTTCAGGGGCTGACGGAGACGAAGGACCCCGAAATATCCCACACACCAGGCAGCCAACCCGGCTGGATTAGGTTTAGGGTTGGGGTGAGGGTTTAGGGTTGGGGTGAGGGTTTAGGGTTGGGTTTAGGTGTTGGGGTTGAGGTTTATGGTTGGGGTAAGGGTTTTTAGGTGTTAGGCTTGGGGTTTAGGTGTTAGGGTGGGGTTTTAGGGTTCGGGTTTAGGGTTGAGGTGAGGGTTTAGGGTTGGGGTGACGGTTTAGGGTTGGGTTTAGGTGTTGGGGTTGAGGTTTATGGTTAGGGTAAGGGTTTTTAGGTGTTAGGCTTGGGGTTTAGGTGTTAGGGTGGGGTTTTAGGGTTCGGGTTTAGGGTTGGGGTGAGGGATTAGGGTTGGGGTGAGGGTTTAGGGTTGGGTTTAGGTGTTGGGGTTGAGGTTTATGGTTGGGGTAAGGGTTTTTAGGTGTTAGGCTTGGGGTTTAGGTGTTAGGGTTCGGGTGGGGTTTTAGGGTTCGGGTTTAGGTGTTAGGGTTGGGATTAGGGTTTAGGGTCTAGGGTTGGGTTTAGGTGTTGGGGTTGAGGTTTATGGTTGGGGTAAGGGTTTTTAGGTGTTAGGCTTGGGGTTTAGGTGTTAGGGTTAGGGTGGGGTTTTAGGGTTAGGGTTGGGGTGAGGGTTTAGGGTTGGGGTGAGGGTTTAGGCATGGGTTTAGGTGTTGGGGTTGAGGTTTATGGTTGGGGTAAGGGTTTTTAGGTGTTAGGCTTGGGGTTTAGGTGTTAGGGTTAGGGTGGGGTTTTAGGGTTTGGGTTTAGGTGTTAGGGTTGGGATTAGGGTTTAGGGTCTAGGGTTGGGGTAAGGGTTAATGGTTGGGGTGAGGGTTTAGGGTTGGGGTGAGGGTTTAGGGTTAGGTTAAGGGTTGGGTTTAGGTGTTGAGGTTTATGGTTGGGGTAAGGGTTTTTAGGTGTTAGGCTTGGGGTTTAGGTGTTAGGGTTAGGGTGGGGTTTTAGGGTTAGGGTTGGGGTGAGGGTTTAGGCATGGGTTTAGGTGTTGAGGTTTATGGTTGGGGTAAGGGTTTTTAGATGTTAGGCTTGGGGTTTAGATATTAGGGTTAGGGTGGGGTTTTAGGGTTTGGGTTTAGGTGTTAAGGTTGAGTTTAGGTGTCGGGGTTAGGGTTAAGCTTTAGGGTTGGGATCAGGGTTTAGGTGTAGGATTTTAGGATTAGGGTGTAGGTTGGAGTGGGGGGGGGAAGAAAAACCATGGTCACAGGCATGCCTGTGGCCAATGTTTGGCACGGGCCTACTTCGAGTCACCAAAACAATCCCCTCTCTGTCCTATTTCTCATTCAGGCCCCATGGCTGTGTAGACTCCAATTTGAGGATCCAGTCCCTCACGATCCTTTTCCGGGTCCCATCTGTCCAGGTCCCCTTATGCTGAAGTCCCATCACCCTTAGTGCCTCCAAACCGTGCTTCAAGAAGTGCTGAACAACTAGAGTGTGAGTTTCCTTTCCATTTTTTATGTTATACCTGTGTTGAGTCATTCTGACTCTCAAGGTATTTTTCGTCTCCCCAACATATTGTATATTGCACCTAGTGCAATGGATTAAGTATATACAATTAGCAGTGTCCTGGGGTAAAGGTTAGGGTTAGGGGTTAGGGTTGGGGAAAGGGTAGGGGTTTAGGGTTAGGGAAGGGGGAGGGGGGGACTCCCCAAGCCGCAGTCCCAGCCAAAGCCGGGGCCCACGTTACGCACGGGCCTACCCCATAGTGGTCGGGCGCCCACCCATTGGCAACCCAACCAACGCCATCGCTGCTAAAAATTATGTGGCTTGGATAAGCCTACATGGCCTAATTATGCGGCTTCAATAAGCCTGCGGGGCCTAATAATTCGTGGCTAAAATAAGCCTACTTTTTTTATTTATGTATATGGGCCTTAAAACATTAAACACGGGACCTTGTGTCAGGTTCCGACACGTGTTTCGGGCTGCTCTGCCCTCATCAGGAAACCAGCAATCAGTTTTTTATTTTGTTTTTCAGGGGGTGACGGAGACGAAGGACCCCGAAATATCCCACACACCAGGCAGCCAACCCGGAGGAACAAGGGGAATAATTATAACACCAACAGGTAAGTATTTGCCTTTATATTGACCTCCAATAAGGTTCAATAATCATTCAATAATGCTTTTTCCTTTTTAGATGAAATGGCACCCCCACAGATCTGACCTTCTAGAAATGCGGCTCGGGCGTGGCACCACCAAACCTACGCCGGCCTATGAAATAAATGGCACCCCCTACAGATCTGGCTAACCGCCCTATTTTGGCTATGGCGCCCCCCTGTGGTGTCATGCAAATCCCCGGTGTCCCCCAGAGGCACCTCCCAGTGCCCGAGACCCCCGCAGGGTCAATCCATCGCCATCCTGGCCGAATCCCATATGAATACAAATAATTTTACCAGCACTGTGGCCCATGTCCTTCCTCCTCGAAGGCTTGAGGGAAATGAGGGTGACACAGTGGGGAGAAGGTGTATATATGGGGGTTATTATAACCCTCCATAAAATTGTGTGGGGGTAATTATTACCCTCCGCAGTTTTGTAATTGGGGGGGCTATTTTAACCCTCCCAAATATAATTTTAATTAATTAACCCCTTATTTTAAATTTATTTTATAGGCGCAGCTAAATGATGGTCCAGTGGAAGGGTCAACCGGGTGGGCACCATATGTCCACTAAGGGTGGCACTGGCCGGATAGGTTTAAGGTTGGGGTTAGGGTTTAGGGTTGGGGTTAAGGGTTAGGGTTTTAGGGTTAGGGTTAAGGTTAGGGCTTAGGGTTTAGGGCTTAGGGTTAGGGAAAGGGTAGGGGTTTAGGGTTAGGGAAGGGGGGGGACTCCCCAAGCCGCGGTCCCAGCCAAAGCCGGGGCCCACGTTACGCACGGGCCTACCCCATAGTGGTCGGGCGCCCACCCATTGGCAACCCAACCAACGCCATCGCTGCTAAAAATTATGTGGCTTGGATAAGCCTACATGGCCTAATTATGCGGCTTCAATAAGCATGCGGGGCCTAATAATTCGTGGCTAAAATAAGCCTACTTTTTTTATTTATGTATATGGGCCTTAAAACATTAAACACGGGACCTTGTGTCAGGTTCCGACACGTGTTTCGGGCTGCTCTGCCCTCATCAGGAAACCAGCAATCAGTTTTTTATTTTGTTTTTCAGGGGGTGACGGAGACGAAGGACCCCGAAATATCCCACACACCAGGCAGCCAACCCGGAGGAACAAGGGGAATAATTATAACACCAACAGGTAAGTATTTGCCTTTATATTGACCTCCAATAAGGTTCAATAATCATTCAATAATGCTTTTTCCTTTTTAGATGAAATGGCACCCCCACAGATCTGACCTTCTAGAAATGCGGCTCGGGCGTGGCACCACCAAACCTACGCCGGCCTATGAAATAAATGGCACCCCCTACAGATCTGGCTAACCGCCCTATTTTGGCTATGGCGCCCCCCCTGTGGTGTCATGCAAATCCCCGGTGTCCCCCAGAGGCACCTCCCAGTGCCCGAGACCCCCGCAGGGTCAATCCATCGCCATCCTGGCCGAATCCCATATGAATACAAATAATTTTACCAGCACTGTGGCCCATGTCCTTCCTCCTCGAAGGCTTGAGGGAAATGAGGGTGACACAGTGGGGAGAAGGTGTATATATGGGGGTTATTATAACCCTCCATAAAATTGTGTGGGGGTAATTATTACCCTCCGCAGTTTTGTAATTGGGGGGCTATTTTAACCCTCCCAAATATAATTTTAATTAATTAACCCCTTATTTTAAATGTATTTTATAGGCGCAGCTAAATGATGGTCCAGTGGAAGGGTCAACCGGGTGGGCACCATATGTCCACTAAGGGTGGCACTGGCCGGATAGGTTTAAGGTTGGGGTTAGGGTTAAGGGTTGGGGTTAAGGGTTAGGGTTTTAGGGTTAGGGTTTTAGGGTTAGGGTTAAGGTTAGGGCTTAGGGTTTAGGGCTTAGGGTTAGGGAAAGGGTAGGGGTTTAGGGTTAGGGAAGGGGGGGACTCCCCAAGCCGCGGTCCCAGCCAAAGCCGGGGCCCACGTTACGCACGGGCCTACCCCATAGTGGTCGGGCGCCCACCCATTGGCAACCCAACCAACGCCATCGCTGCTAAAAATTATGTGGCTTGGATAAGCCTACATGGGCTAATTATGCGGCTTCAATAAGCATGCGGGGCCTAATAATTCGTGGCTAAAATAAGCCTACTTTTTTTATTTATGTATATGGGCCTTAAAACATTAAACACGGGACCTTGTGTCAGGTTCCGACACGTGTTTCGGGCTGCTCTGCCCTCATCAGGAAACCAGCAATCAGTTTTTTATTTTGTTTTTCAGGGGGTGACGGAGACGAAGGACCCCGAAATATCCCACACACCAGGCAGCCAACCCGGCTGGATTAGGTTTAGGGTTGGGGTGAGGGTTTAGGGTTGGGGTGAGGGTTTAGGGTTGGGTTTAGGTGTTGGGGTTGAGGTTTATGGTTGGGGTAAGGGTTTTTAGGTGTTAGGCTTGGGGTTTAGGTGTTAGGGTGGGGTTTTAGGGTTCGGGTTTAGGGTTGAGGTGAGGGTTTAGGGTTGGGGTGACGGTTTAGGGTTGGGTTTAGGTGTTGGGGTTGAGGTTTATGGTTAGGGTAAGGGTTTTTAGGTGTTAGGCTTGGGGTTTAGGTGTTAGGGTGGGGTTTTAGGGTTCGGGTTTAGGGTTGGGGTGAGGGATTAGGGTTGGGGTGAGGGTTTAGGGTTGGGTTTAGGTGTTGGGGTTGAGGTTTATGGTTGGGGTAAGGGTTTTTAGGTGTTAGGCTTGGGGTTTAGGTGTTAGGGTTCGGGTGGGGTTTTAGGGTTCGGGTTTAGGTGTTAGGGTTGGGATTAGGGTTTAGGGTCTAGGGTTGGGTTTAGGTGTTGGGGTTGAGGTTTATGGTTGGGGTAAGGGTTTTTAGGTGTTAGGCTTGGGGTTTAGGTGTTAGGGTTAGGGTGGGGTTTTAGGGTTAGGGTTGGGGTGAGGGTTTAGGGTTGGGGTGAGGGTTTAGGCATGGGTTTAGGTGTTGGGGTTGAGGTTTATGGTTGGGGTAAGGGTTTTTAGGTGTTAGGCTTGGGGTTTAGGTGTTAGGGTTAGGGTGGGGTTTTAGGGTTTGGGTTTAGGTGTTAGGGTTGGGATTAGGGTTTAGGGTCTAGGGTTGGGGTAAGGGTTAATGGTTGGGGTGAGGGTTTAGGGTTGGGGTGAGGGTTTAGGGTTAGGTTAAGGGTTGGGTTTAGGTGTTGAGGTTTATGGTTGGGGTAAGGGTTTTTAGGTGTTAGGCTTGGGGTTTAGGTGTTAGGGTTAGGGTGGGGTTTTAGGGTTAGGGTTGGGGTGAGGGTTTAGGCATGGGTTTAGGTGTTGAGGTTTATGGTTGGGGTAAGGGTTTTTAGATGTTAGGCTTGGGGTTTAGATATTAGGGTTAGGGTGGGGTTTTAGGGTTTGGGTTTAGGTGTTAAGGTTGAGTTTAGGTGTCGGGGTTAGGGTTAAGCTTTAGGGTTGGGATCAGGGTTTAGGTGTAGGATTTTAGGATTAGGGTGTAGGTTGGAGTGGGGGGGGAAGAAAAACCATGGTCACAGGCATGCCTGTGGCCAATGTTTGGCACGGGCCTACTTCGAGTCACCAAAACAATCCCCTCTCTGTCCTATTTCTCATTCAGGCCCCATGGCTGTGTAGACTCCAATTTGAGGATCCAGTCCCTCACGATCCTTTTCCGGGTCCCATCTGTCCAGGTCCCCTTATGCTGAAGTCCCATCACCCTTAGTGCCTCCAAACCGTGCTTCAAGAAGTGCTGAACAACTAGAGTGTGAGTTTCCTTTCCATTTTTTATGTTATACCTGTGTTGAGTCATTCTGACTCTCAAGGTATTTTTCGTCTCCCCAACATATTGTATATTGCACCTAGTGCAATGGATTAAGTATATACAATTAGCAGTGTCCTGGGGTAAAGGTTAGGGTTAGGGGTTAGGGTTGGGGAAAGGGTAGGGGTTTAGGGTTAGGGAAGGGGGAGGGGGGGACTCCCCAAGCCGCAGTCCCAGCCAAAGCCGGGGCCCACGTTACGCACGGGCCTACCCCATAGTGGTCGGGCGCCCACCCATTGGCAACCCAACCAACGCCATCGCTGCTAAAAATTATGTGGCTTGGATAAGCCTACATGGCCTAATTATGCGGCTTCAATAAGCCTGCGGGGCCTAATAATTCGTGGCTAAAATAAGCCTACTTTTTTAATTTATGTATATGGGCCTTAAAACATTAAACACGGGACCTTGTGTCAGGTTCCGACACGTGTTTCGGGCTGCTCTGCCCTCATCAGGAAACCAGCAATCAGTTTTTTATTTTGTTTTTCAGGGGGTGACGGAGACGAAGGACCCCGAAATATCCCACACACCAGGCAGCCAACCCGGAGGAACAAGGGGAATAATTATAACACCAACAGGTAAGTATTTGCCTTTATATTGACCTCCAATAAGGTTCAATAATCATTCAATAATGCTTTTTCCTTTTTAGATGAAATGGCACCCCCACAGATCTGACCTTCTAGAAATGCGGCTCGGGCGTGGCACCACCAAACCTACGCCGGCCTATGAAATAAATGGCACCCCCTACAGATCTGGCTAACCGCCCTATTTTGGCTATGGCGCCCCCCTGTGGTGTCATGCAAATCCCCGGTGTCCCCCAGAGGCACCTCCCAGTGCCCGAGACCCCCGCAGGGTCAATCCATCGCCATCCTGGCCGAATCCCATATGAATACAAATAATTTTACCAGCACTGTGGCCCATGTCCTTCCTCCTCGAAGGCTTGAGGGAAATGAGGGTGACACAGTGGGGAGAAGGTGTATATATGGGGGTTATTATAACCCTCCATAAAATTGTGTGGGGGTAATTATTACCCTCCGCAGTTTTGTAATTGGGGGGCTATTTTAACCCTCCCAAATATAATTTTAATTAATTAACCCCTTATTTTAAATTTATTTTATAGGCGCAGCTAAATGATGGTCCAGTGGAAGGGTCAACCGGGTGGGCACCATATGTCCACTAAGGGTGGCACTGGCCGGATAGGTTTAAGGTTGGGGTTAGGGTTAAGGGTTGGGGTTAAGGGTTAGGGTTTTAGGGTTAGGGTTTTAGGGTTAGGGTTAAGGTTAGGGCTTAGGGTTTAGGGCTTAGGGTTAGGGAAAGGGTAGGGGTTTAGGGTTAGGGAAGGGGGGGACTCCCCAAGCCGCGGTCCCAGCCAAAGCCGGGGCCCACGTTACGCACGGGCCTACCCCATAGTGGTCGGGCGCCCACCCATTGGCAACCCAACCAACGCCATCGCTGCTAAAAATTATGTGGCTTGGATAAGCCTACATGGCCTAATTATGCGGCTTCAATAAGCCTGCGGGGCCTAATAATTCGTGGCTAAAATAAGCCTACTTTTTTTATTTATGTATATGGGCCTTAAAACATTAAACACGGGACCTTGTGTCAGGTTCCGACACGTGTTTCGGGCTGCTCTGCCCTCATCAGGAAACCAGCAATCAGTTTTTTATTTTGTTTTTCAGGGGGTGACGGAGACGAAGGACCCCGAAATATCCCACACACCAGGCAGCCAACCCGGAGGAACAAGGGGAATAATTATAACACCAACAGGTAAGTATTTTGCCTTTATATTGACCTCCAATAAGGTTCAATAATCATTCAATAATGCTTTTTCCTTTTTAGATGAAATGGCACCCCCACAGATCTGACCTTCTAGAAATGCGGCTCGGGCGTGGCACCACCAAACCTACGCCGGCCTATGAAATAAATGGCACCCCCTACAGATCTGGCTAACCGCCCTATTTTGGCTATGGCGCCCCCCTGTGGTGTCATGCAAATCCCCGGTGTCCCCCAGAGGCACCTCCCAGTGCCCGAGACCCCCGCAGGGTCAATCCATCGCCATCCTGGCCGAATCCCATATGAATACAAATAATTTTACCAGCACTGTGGCCCATGTCCTTCCTCCTCGAAGGCTTGAGGGAAATGAGGGTGACACAGTGGGGAGAAGGTGTATATATGGGGGTTATTATAACCCTCCATAAAATTGTGTGGGGGTAATTATTACCCTCCGCAGTTTTGTAATTGGGGGGGCTATTTTAACCCTCCCAAATATAATTTTAATTAATTAACCCCTTATTTTAAATTTATTTTATAGGCGCAGCTAAATGATGGTCCAGTGGAAGGGTCAACCGGGTGGGCACCATATGTCCACTAAGGGTGGCACTGGCCGGATAGGTTTAAGGTTGGGGTTAGGGTTTAGGGTTGGGGTTAAGGGTTAGGGTTTTAGGGTTAGGGTTAAGGTTAGGGCTTAGGGTTTAGGGCTTAGGGTTAGGGAAAGGGTAGGGGTTTAGGGTTAGGGAAGGGGGGGACTCCCCAAGCCGCGGTCCCAGCCAAAGCCGGGGCCCACGTTACGCACGGGCCTACCCCATAGTGGTCGGGCGCCCACCCATTGGCAACCCAACCAACGCCATCGCTGCTAAAAATTATGTGGCTTGGATAAGCCTACATGGCCTAATTATGCGGCTTCAATAAGCCTGCGGGGCCTAATAATTCGTGGCTAAAATAAGCCTACTTTTTTAATTTATGTATATGGGCCTTAAAACATTAAACACGGGACCTTGTGTCAGGTTCCGACACGTGTTTCGGGCTGCTCTGCCCTCATCAGGAAACCAGCAATCAGTTTTTTATTTTGTTTTTCAGGGGGTGACGGAGACGAAGGACCCCGAAATATCCCACACACCAGGCAGCCAACCCGGAGGAACAAGGGGAATAATTATAACACCAACAGGTAAGTATTTGCCTTTATATTGACCTCCAATAAGGTTCAATAATCATTCAATAATGCTTTTTCCTTTTTAGATGAAATGGCACCCCCACAGATCTGACCTTCTAGAAATGCGGCTCGGGCGTGGCACCACCAAACCTACGCCGGCCTATGAAATAAATGGCACCCCCTACAGATCTGGCTAACCGCCCTATTTTGGCTATGGCGCCCCCCTGTGGTGTCATGCAAATCCCCGGTGTCCCCCAGAGGCACCTCCCAGTGCCCGAGACCCCCGCAGGGTCAATCCATCGCCATCCTGGCCGAATCCCATATGAATACAAATAATTTTACCAGCACTGTGGCCCATGTCCTTCCTCCTCGAAGGCTTGAGGGAAATGAGGGTGACACAGTGGGGAGAAGGTGTATATATGGGGGTTATTATAACCCTCCATAAAATTGTGTGGGGGTAATTATTACCCTCCGCAGTTTTGTAATTGGGGGGCTATTTTAACCCTCCCAAATATAATTTTAATTAATTAACCCCTTATTTTAAATTTATTTTATAGGCGCAGCTAAATGATGGTCCAGTGGAAGGGTCAACCGGGTGGGCACCATATGTCCACTAAGGGTGGCACTGGCCGGATAGGTTTAAGGTTGGGGTTAGGGTTTAGGGTTGGGGTTAAGGGTTAGGGTTTTAGGGTTAGGGTTAAGGTTAGGGCTTAGGGTTTAGGGCTTAGGGTTAGGGAAAGGGTAGGGGTTTAGGGTTAGGGAAGGGGGGGACTCCCCAAGCCGCGGTCCCAGCCAAAGCCGGGGCCCACGTTACGCACGGGCCTACCCCATAGTGGTTGGGCGCCCACCCATTGGCAACCCAACCAACGCCATCGCTGCTAAAAATTATGTGGCTTGGATAAGCCTACATGGGCTAATTATGCGGCTTCAATAAGCATGCGGGGCCTAATAATTCGTGGCTAAAATAAGCCTACTTTTTTTATTTATGTATATGGGCCTTAAAACATTAAACACGGGACCTTGTGTCAGGTTCCGACACGTGTTTCGGGCTGCTCTGCCCTCATCAGGAAACCAGCAATCAGTTTTTTATTTTGTTTTTCAGGGGCTGACGGAGACGAAGGACCCCGAAATATCCCACACACCAGGCAGCCAACCCGGCTGGATTAGGTTTAGGGTTGGGGTGAGGGTTTAGGGTTGGGGTGAGGGTTTAGGGTTGGGTTTAGGTGTTGGGGTTGAGGTTTATGGTTGGGGTAAGGGTTTTTAGGTGTTAGGCTTGGGGTTTAGGTGTTAGGGTGGGGTTTTAGGGTTCGGGTTTAGGGTTGAGGTGAGGGTTTAGGGTTGGGGTGACGGTTTAGGGTTGGGTTTAGGTGTTGGGGTTTATGGTTAGGGTAAGGGTTTTTAGGTGTTAGGCTTGGGGTTTAGGTGTTAGGGTGGGGTTTTAGGGTTCGGGTTTAGGGTTGGGGTGAGGGATTAGGGTTGGGGTGAGGGTTTAGGGTTGGGTTTAGGTGTTGGGGTTGAGGTTTATGGTTGGGGTAAGGGTTTTAGGTGTTAGGCTTGGGGTTTAGGTGTTAGGGTTCGGGTGGGGTTTTAGGGTTCGGGTTTAGGTGTTAGGGTTGGGATTAGGGTTTAGGGTCTAGGGTTGGGTTTAGGTGTTGGGGTTGAGGTTTATGGTTGGGGTAAGGGTTTTTAGGTGTTAGGCTTGGGGTTTAGGTGTTAGGGTTAGGGTGGGGTTTTAGGGTTAGGGTTGGGGTGAGGGTTTAGGGTTGGGGTGAGGGTTTAGGCATGGGTTTAGGTGTTGGGGTTGAGGTTTATGGTTGGGGTAAGGGTTTTTAGGTGTTAGGCTTGGGGTTTAGGTGTTAGGGTTAGGGTGGGGTTTTAGGGTTTGGGTTTAGGTGTTAGGGTTGGGATTAGGGTTTAGGGTCTAGGGTTGGGGTAAGGGTTAATGGTTGGGGTGAGGGTTTAGGGTTGGGGTGAGGGTTTAGGGTTAGGTTAAGGGTTGGGTTTAGGTGTTGAGGTTTATGGTTGGGGTAAGGGTTTTTAGGTGTTAGGCTTGGGGTTTAGGTGTTAGGGTTAGGGTGGGGTTTTAGGGTTAGGGTTGGGGTGAGGGTTTAGGCATGGGTTTAGGTGTTGAGGTTTATGGTTGGGGTAAGGGTTTTTAGATGTTAGGCTTGGGGTTTAGATATTAGGGTTAGGGTGGGGTTTTAGGGTTTGGGTTTAGGTGTTAAGGTTGAGTTTAGGTGTCGGGGTTAGGGTTAAGCTTTAGGGTTGGGATCAGGGTTTAGGTGTAGGATTTTAGGATTAGGGTGTAGGTTGGAGTGGGGGGGGGAAGAAAAACCATGGTCACAGGCATGCCTGTGGCCAATGTTTGGCACGGGCCTACTTCGAGTCACCAAAACAATCCCCTCTCTGTCCTATTTCTCATTCAGGCCCCATGGCTGTGTAGACTCCAATTTGAGGATCCAGTCCCTCACGATCCTTTTCCGGGTCCCATCTGTCCAGGTCCCCTTATGCTGAAGTCCCATCACCCTTAGTGCCTCCAAACCGTGCTTCAAGAAGTGCTGAACAACTAGAGTGTGAGTTTCCTTTCCATTTTTTATGTTATACCTGTGTTGAGTCATTCTGACTCTCAAGGTATTTTTCGTCTCCCCAACATATTGTATATTGCACCTAGTGCAATGGATTAAGTATATACAATTAGCAGTGTCCTGGGGTAAAGGTTAGGGTTAGGGGTTAGGGTTGGGGAAAGGGTAGGGGTTTAGGGTTAGGGAAGGGGGAGGGGGGGACTCCCCAAGCCGCGGTCCCAGCCAAAGCCGGGGCCCACGTTACGCACGGGCCTACCCCATAGTGGTCGGGCGCCCACCCATTGGCAACCCAACCAACGCCATCGCTGCTAAAAATTATGTGGCTTGGATAAGCCTACATGGCCTAATTATGCGGCTTCAATAAGCCTGCGGGGCCTAATAATTCGTGGCTAAAATAAGCCTACTTTTTTAATTTATGTATATGGGCCTTAAAACATTAAACACGGGACCTTGTGTCAGGTTCCGACACGTGTTTCGGGCTGCTCTGCCCTCATCAGGAAACCAGCAATCAGTTTTTTATTTTGTTTTTCAGGGGGTGACGGAGACGAAGGACCCCGAAATATCCCACACACCAGGCAGCCAACCCGGAGGAACAAGGGGAATAATTATAACACCAACAGGTAAGTATTTGCCTTTATATTGACCTCCAATAAGGTTCAATAATCATTCAATAATGCTTTTTCCTTTTTAGATGAAATGGCACCCCCACAGATCTGACCTTCTAGAAATGCGGCTCGGGCGTGGCACCACCAAACCTACGCCGGCCTATGAAATAAATGGCACCCCCTACAGATCTGGCTAACCGCCCTATTTTGGCTATGGCGCCCCCCTGTGGTGTCATGCAAATCCCCGGTGTCCCCCAGAGGCACCTCCCAGTGCCCGAGACCCCCGCAGGGTCAATCCATCGCCATCCTGGCCGAATCCCATATGAATACAAATAATTTTACCAGCACTGTGGCCCATGTCCTTCCTCCTCGAAGGCTTGAGGGAAATGAGGGTGACACAGTGGGGAGAAGGTGTATATATGGGGGTTATTATAACCCTCCATAAAATTGTGTGGGGGTAATTATTACCCTCCGCAGTTTTGTAATTGGGGGGCTATTTTAACCCTCCCAAATATAATTTTAATTAATTAACCCCTTATTTTAAATTTATTTTATAGGCGCAGCTAAATGATGGTCCAGTGGAAGGGTCAACCGGGTGGGCACCATATGTCCACTAAGGGTGGCACTGGCCGGATAGGTTTAAGGTTGGGGTTAGGGTTAAGGGTTGGGGTTAAGGGTTAGGGTTTTAGGGTTAGGGTTTTAGGGTTAGGGTTAAGGTTAGGGCTTAGGGTTTAGGGCTTAGGGTTAGGGAAAGGGTAGGGGTTTAGGGTTAGGGAAGGGGGGGACTCCCCAAGCCGCGGTCCCAGCCAAAGCCGGGGCCCACGTTACGCACGGGCCTACCCCATAGTGGTCGGGCGCCCACCCATTGGCAACCCAACCAACGCCATCGCTGCTAAAAATTATGTGGCTTGGATAAGCCTACATGGCCTAATTATGCGGCTTCAATAAGCCTGCGGGGCCTAATAATTCGTGGCTAAAATAAGCCTACTTTTTTTATTTATGTATATGGGCCTTAAAACATTAAACACGGGACCTTGTGTCAGGTTCCGACACGTGTTTCGGGCTGCTCTGCCCTCATCAGGAAACCAGCAATCAGTTTTTTATTTTGTTTTTCAGGGGGTGACGGAGACGAAGGACCCCGAAATATCCCACACACCAGGCAGCCAACCCGGAGGAACAAGGGGAATAATTATAACACCAACAGGTAAGTATTTGCCTTTATATTGACCTCCAATAAGGTTCAATAATCATTCAATAATGCTTTTTCCTTTTTAGATGAAATGGCACCCCCACAGATCTGACCTTCTAGAAATGCGGCTCGGGCGTGGCACCACCAAACCTACGCCGGCCTATGAAATAAATGGCACCCCCTACAGATCTGGCTAACCGCCCTATTTTGGCTATGGCGCCCCCCTGTGGTGTCATGCAAATCCCCGGTGTCCCCCAGAGGCACCTCCCAGTGCCCGAGACCCCCGCAGGGTCAATCCATCGCCATCCTGGCCGAATCCCATATGAATACAAATAATTTTACCAGCACTGTGGCCCATGTCCTTCCTCCTCGAAGGCTTGAGGGAAATGAGGGTGACACAGTGGGGAGAAGGTGTATATATGGGGGTTATTATAACCCTCCATAAAATTGTGTGGGGGTAATTATTACCCTCCGCAGTTTTGTAATTGGGGGGCTATTTTAACCCTCCCAAATATAATTTTAATTAATTAACCCCTTATTTTAAATTTATTTTATAGGCGCAGCTAAATGATGGTCCAGTGGAAGGGTCAACCGGGTGGGCACCATATGTCCACTAAGGGTGGCACTGGCCGGATAGGTTTAAGGTTGGGGTTAGGGTTTAGGGTTGGGGTTAAGGGTTAGGGTTTTAGGGTTAGGGTTAAGGTTAGGGCTTAGGGTTTAGGGCTTAGGGTTAGGGAAAGGGTAGGGGTTTAGGGTTAGGGAAGGGGGGGACTCCCCAAGCCGCGGTCCCAGCCAAAGCCGGGGCCCACGTTACGCACGGGCCTACCCCATAGTGGTCGGGCGCCCACCCATTGGCAACCCAACCAACGCCATCGCTGCTAAAAATTATGTGGCTTGGATAAGCCTACATGGCCTAATTATGCGGCTTCAATAAGCCTGCGGGGCCTAATAATTCGTGGCTAAAATAAGCCTACTTTTTTAATTTATGTATATGGGCCTTAAAACATTAAACACGGGACCTTGTGTCAGGTTCCGACACGTGTTTCGGGCTGCTCTGCCCTCATCAGGAAACCAGCAATCAGTTTTTTATTTTGTTTTTCAGGGGGTGACGGAGACGAAGGACCCCGAAATATCCCACACACCAGGCAGCCAACCCGGAGGAACAAGGGGAATAATTATAACACCAACAGGTAAGTATTTGCCTTTATATTGACCTCCAATAAGGTTCAATAATCATTCAATAATGCTTTTTTCCTTTTTAGATGAAATGGCACCCCCACAGATCTGACCTTCTAGAAATGCGGCTCGGGCGTGGCACCACCAAACCTACGCCGGCCTATGAAATAAATGGCACCCCCTACAGATCTGGCTAACCGCCCTATTTTGGCTATGGCGCCCCCCTGTGGTGTCATGCAAATCCCCGGTGTCCCCCAGAGGCACCTCCCAGTGCCCGAGACCCCCGCAGGGTCAATCCATCGCCATCCTGGCCGAATCCCATATGAATACAAATAATTTTACCAGCACTGTGGCCCATGTCCTTCCTCCTCGAAGGCTTGAGGGAAATGAGGGTGACACAGTGGGGAGAAGGTGTATATATGGGGGTTATTATAACCCTCCATAAAATTGTGTGGGGGTAATTATTACCCTCCGCAGTTTTGTAATTGGGGGGCTATTTTAACCCTCCCAAATATAATTTTAATTAATTAACCCCTTATTTTAAATTTATTTTATAGGCGCAGCTAAATGATGGTCCAGTGGAAGGGTCAACCGGGTGGGCACCATATGTCCACTAAGGGTGGCACTGGCCGGATAGGTTTAAGGTTGGGGTTAGGGTTTAGGGTTGGGGTTAAGGGTTAGGGTTTTAGGGTTAGGGTTAAGGTTAGGGCTTAGGGTTTAGGGCTTAGGGTTAGGGAAAGGGTAGGGGTTTAGGGTTAGGGAAGGGGGGGACTCCCCAAGCCGCGGTCCCAGCCAAAGCCGGGGCCCACGTTACGCACGGGCCTACCCCATAGTGGTCGGGCGCCCACCCATTGGCAACCCAACCAACGCCATCGCTGCTAAAAATTATGTGGCTTGGATAAGCCTACATGGGCTAATTATGCGGCTTCAATAAGCATGCGGGGCCTAATAATTCGTGGCTAAAATAAGCCTACTTTTTTTATTTATGTATATGGGCCTTAAAACATTAAACACGGGACCTTGTGTCAGGTTCCGACACGTGTTTCGGGCTGCTCTGCCCTCATCAGGAAACCAGCAATCAGTTTTTTATTTTGTTTTTCAGGGGCTGACGGAGACGAAGGACCCCGAAATATCCCACACACCAGGCAGCCAACCCGGCTGGATTAGGTTTAGGGTTGGGGTGAGGGTTTAGGGTTGGGGTGAGGGTTTAGGGTTGGGTTTAGGTGTTGGGGTTGAGGTTTATGGTTGGGGTAAGGGTTTTTAGGTGTTAGGCTTGGGGTTTAGGTGTTAGGGTGGGGTTTTAGGGTTCGGGTTTAGGGTTGAGGTGAGGGTTTAGGGTTGGGGTGACGGTTTAGGGTTGGGTTTAGGTGTTGGGGTTTATGGTTAGGGTAAGGGTTTTTAGGTGTTAGGCTTGGGGTTTAGGTGTTAGGGTGGGGTTTTAGGGTTCGGGTTTAGGGTTGGGGTGAGGGATTAGGGTTGGGGTGAGGGTTTAGGGTTGGGTTTAGGTGTTGGGGTTGAGGTTTATGGTTGGGGTAAGGGTTTTTAGGTGTTAGGCTTGGGGTTTAGGTGTTAGGGTTCGGGTGGGGTTTTAGGGTTCGGGTTTAGGTGTTAGGGTTGGGATTAGGGTTTAGGGTCTAGGGTTGGGTTTAGGTGTTGGGGTTGAGGTTTATGGTTGGGGTAAGGGTTTTTAGGTGTTAGGCTTGGGGTTTAGGTGTTAGGGTTAGGGTGGGGTTTTAGGGTTAGGGTTGGGGTGAGGGTTTAGGGTTGGGGTGAGGGTTTAGGCATGGGTTTAGGTGTTGGGGTTGAGGTTTATGGTTGGGGTAAGGGTTTTTAGGTGTTAGGCTTGGGGTTTAGGTGTTAGGGTTAGGGTGGGGTTTTAGGGTTTGGGTTTAGGTGTTAGGGTTGGGATTAGGGTTTAGGGTCTAGGGTTGGGGTAAGGGTTAATGGTTGGGGTGAGGGTTTAGGGTTGGGGTGAGGGTTTAGGGTTAGGTTAAGGGTTGGGTTTAGGTGTTGAGGTTTATGGTTGGGGTAAGGGTTTTTAGGTGTTAGGCTTGGGGTTTAGGTGTTAGGGTTAGGGTGGGGTTTTAGGGTTAGGGTTGGGGTGAGGGTTTAGGCATGGGTTTAGGTGTTGAGGTTTATGGTTGGGGTAAGGGTTTTTAGATGTTAGGCTTGGGGTTTAGATATTAGGGTTAGGGTGGGGTTTTAGGGTTTGGGTTTAGGTGTTAAGGTTGAGTTTAGGTGTCGGGGTTAGGGTTAAGCTTTAGGGTTGGGATCAGGGTTTAGGTGTAGGATTTTAGGATTAGGGTGTAGGTTGGAGTGGGGGGGGGAAGAAAAACCATGGTCACAGGCATGCCTGTGGCCAATGTTTGGCACGGGCCTACTTCGAGTCACCAAAACAATCCCCTCTCTGTCCTATTTCTCATTCAGGCCCCATGGCTGTGTAGACTCCAATTTGAGGATCCAGTCCCTCACGATCCTTTTCCGGGTCCCATCTGTCCAGGTCCCCTTATGCTGAAGTCCCATCACCCTTAGTGCCTCCAAACCGTGCTTCAAGAAGTGCTGAACAACTAGAGTGTGAGTTTCCTTTCCATTTTTTATGTTATACCTGTGTTGAGTCATTCTGACTCTCAAGGTATTTTTCGTCTCCCCAACATATTGTATATTGCACCTAGTGCAATGGATTAAGTATATACAATTAGCAGTGTCCTGGGGTAAAGGTTAGGGTTAGGGGTTAGGGTTGGGGAAAGGGTAGGGGTTTAGGGTTAGGGAAGGGGGAGGGGGGGACTCCCCAAGCCGCAGTCCCAGCCAAAGCCGGGGCCCACGTTACGCACGGGCCTACCCCATAGTGGTCGGGCGCCCACCCATTGGCAACCCAACCAACGCCATCGCTGCTAAAAATTATGTGGCTTGGATAAGCCTACATGGCCTAATTATGCGGCTTCAATAAGCCTGCGGGGCCTAATAATTCGTGGCTAAAATAAGCCTACTTTTTTAATTTATGTATATGGGCCTTAAAACATTAAACACGGGACCTTGTGTCAGGTTCCGACACGTGTTTCGGGCTGCTCTGCCCTCATCAGGAAACCAGCAATCAGTTTTTTATTTTGTTTTTCAGGGGGTGACGGAGACGAAGGACCCCGAAATATCCCACACACCAGGCAGCCAACCCGGAGGAACAAGGGGAATAATTATAACACCAACAGGTAAGTATTTGCCTTTATATTGACCTCCAATAAGGTTCAATAATCATTCAATAATGCTTTTTCCTTTTTAGATGAAATGGCACCCCCACAGATCTGACCTTCTAGAAATGCAGCTCGGGCGTGGCACCACCAAACCTACGCCGGCCTATGAAATAAATGGCACCCCCTACAGATCTGGCTAACCGCCCTATTTTGGCTATGGCGCCCCCCTGTGGTGTCATGCAAATCCCCGGTGTCCCCCAGAGGCACCTCCCAGTGCCCGAGACCCCCGCAGGGTCAATCCATCGCCATCCTGGCCGAATCCCATATGAATACAAATAATTTTACCAGCACTGTGGCCCATGTCCTTCCTCCTCGAAGGCTTGAGGGAAATGAGGGTGACACAGTGGGGAGAAGGTGTATATATGGGGGTTATTATAACCCTCCATAAAATTGTGTGGGGGTAATTATTACCCTCCGCAGTTTTGTAATTGGGGGGCTATTTTAACCCTCCCAAATATAATTTTAATTAATTAACCCCTTATTTTAAATTTATTTTATAGGCGCAGCTAAATGATGGTCCAGTGGAAGGGTCAACTGGGTGGGCACCATATGTCCACTAAGGGTGGCACTGGCCGGATAGGTTTAAGGTTGGGGTTAGGGTTTAGGGTTGGGGTTAAGGGTTAGGGTTTTAGGGTTAGGGTTAAGGTTAGGGCTTAGGGTTTAGGGCTTAGGGTTAGGGAAAGGGTAGGGGTTTAGGGTTAGGGAAGGGGGGGACTCCCCAAGCCGCGGTCCCAGCCAAAGCCGGGGCCCACGTTACGCACGGGCCTACCCCATAGTGGTCGGGCGCCCACCCATTGGCAACCCAACCAACGCCATCGCTGCTAAAAATTATGTGGCTTGGATAAGCCTACATGGCCTAATTATGCGGCTTCAATAAGCATGCGGGGCCTAATAATTCGTGGCTAAAATAAGCCTACTTTTTTTATTTATGTATATGGGCCTTAAAACATTAAACACGGGACCTTGTGTCAGGTTCCGACACGTGTTTCGGGCTGCTCTGCCCTCATCAGGAAACCAGCAATCAGGTTTTTTATTTTGTTTTCAGGGGGTGACGGAGACGAAGGACCCCGAAATATCCCACACACCAGGCAGCCAACCCGGAGGAACAAGGGGAATAATTATAACACCAACAGGTAAGTATTTGCCTTTATATTGACCTCCAATAAGGTTCAATAATCATTCAATAATGCTTTTTCCTTTTTAGATGAAATGGCACCCCCACAGATCTGACCTTCTAGAAATGCGGCTCGGGCGTGGCACCACCAAACCTACGCCGGCCTATGAAATAAATGGCACCCCCTACAGATCTGGCTAACCGCCCTTTTTTGGCTATGGCGCCCCCCTGTGGTGTCATGCAAATCCCCGGTGTCCCCCAGAGGCACCTCCCAGTGCCCGAGACCCCCGCAGGGTCAATCCATCGCCATCCTGGCCGAATCCCATATGAATACAAATAATTTTACCAGCACTGTGGCCCATGTCCTTCCTCCTCGAAGGCTTGAGGGAAATGAGGGTGACACAGTGGGGAGAAGGTGTATATATGGGGGTTATTATAACCCTCCATAAAATTGTGTGGGGGTAATTATTACCCTCCGCAGTTTTGTAATTGGGGGGCTATTTTAACCCTCCCAAATATAATTTTAATTAATTAACCCCTTATTTTAAATTTATTTTATAGGCGCAGCTAAATGATGGTCCAGTGGAAGGGTCAACCGGGTGGGCACCATATGTCCACTAAGGGTGGCACTGGCCGGATAGGTTTAAGGTTGGGGTTAGGGTTAAGGGTTGGGGTTAAGGGTTAGGGTTTTAGGGTTAGGGTTAAGGTTAGGGCTTAGGGTTAGGGCTTAGGGTTAGGGAAAGGGTAGGGGTTTAGGGTTAGGGAAGGGGGAGGGGGGGACTCCCCAAGCCGCGGTCCCAGCCAAAGCCGGGGCCCACGTTACGCACGGGCCTACCCCATAGTGGTCGGGCGCCCACCCATTGGCAACCCAACCAACGCCATCGCTGCTAAAAATTATGTGGCTTGGATAAGCCTACATGGGCTAATTATGCGGCTTCAATAAGCATGCGGGGCCTAATAATTCGTGGCTAAAATAAGCCTACTTTTTTTATTTATGTATATGGGCCTTAAAACATTAAACACGGGACCTTGTGTCAGGTTCCGACACGTGTTTCGGGCTGCTCTGCCCTCATCAGGAAACCAGCAATCAGTTTTTTATTTTGTTTTTCAGGGGCTGACGGAGACGAAGGACCCCGAAATATCCCACACACCAGGCAGCCAACCCGGCTGGATTAGGTTTAGGGTTGGGGTGAGGGTTTAGGGTTGGGGTGAGGGTTTAGGGTTGGGTTTAGGTGTTGGGGTTGAGGTTTATGGTTGGGGTAAGGGTTTTTAGGTGTTAGGCTTGGGGTTTAGGTGTTAGGGTGGGGTTTTAGGGTTCGGGTTTAGGGTTGAGGTGAGGGTTTAGGGTTGGGGTGACGGTTTAGGGTTGGGTTTAGGTGTTGGGGTTGAGGTTTATGGTTAGGGTAAGGGTTTTTAGGTGTTAGGCTTGGGGTTTAGGTGTTAGGGTGGGGTTTTAGGGTTCGGGTTTAGGGTTGGGGTGAGGGATTAGGGTTGGGGTGAGGGTTTAGGGTTGGGTTTAGGTGTTGGGGTTGAGGTTTATGGTTGGGGTAAGGGTTTTTAGGTGTTAGGCTTGGGGTTTAGGTGTTAGGGTTCGGGTGGGGTTTTAGGGTTCGGGTTTAGGTGTTAGGGTTGGGATTAGGGTTTAGGGTCTAGGGTTGGGTTTAGGTGTTGGGGTTGAGGTTTATGGTTGGGGTAAGGGTTTTTAGGTGTTAGGCTTGGGGTTTAGGTGTTAGGGTTAGGGTGGGGTTTTAGGGTTAGGGTTGGGGTGAGGGTTTAGGGTTGGGGTGAGGGTTTAGGCATGGGTTTAGGTGTTGGGGTTGAGGTTTATGGTTGGGGTAAGGGTTTTTAGGTGTTAGGCTTGGGGTTTAGGTGTTAGGGTTAGGGTGGGGTTTTAGGGTTTGGGTTTAGGTGTTAGGGTTGGGATTAGGGTTTAGGGTCTAGGGTTGGGGTAAGGGTTAATGGTTGGGGTGAGGGTTTAGGGTTGGGGTGAGGGTTTAGGGTTAGGTTAAGGGTTGGGTTTAGGTGTTGAGGTTTATGGTTGGGGTAAGGGTTTTTAGGTGTTAGGCTTGGGGTTTAGGTGTTAGGGTTAGGGTGGGGTTTTAGGGTTAGGGTTGGGGTGAGGGTTTAGGCATGGGTTTAGGTGTTGAGGTTTATGGTTGGGGTAAGGGTTTTTAGATGTTAGGCTTGGGGTTTAGATATTAGGGTTAGGGTGGGGTTTTAGGGTTTGGGTTTAGGTGTTAAGGTTGAGTTTAGGTGTCGGGGTTAGGGTTAAGCTTTAGGGTTGGGATCAGGGTTTAGGTGTAGGATTTTAGGATTAGGGTGTAGGTTGGAGTGGGGGGGGGAAGAAAAACCATGGTCACAGGCATGCCTGTGGCCAACGTTTGGCACGGGCCTACTTCGAGTCACCAAAACAATCCCCTCTCTGTCCTATTTCTCATTCAGGCCCCATGGCTGTGTAGACTCCAATTTGAGGATCCAGTCCCTCACGATCCTTTTCCGGGTCCCATCTGTCCAGGTCCCCTTATGCTGAAGTCCCATCACCCTTAGTGCCTCCAAACCGTGCTTCAAGAAGTGCTGAACAACTAGAGTGTGAGTTTCCTTTCCATTTTTTATGTTATACCTGTGTTGAGTCATTCTGACTCTCAAGGTATTTTTCGTCTCCCCAACATATTGTATATTGCACCTAGTGCAATGGATTAAGTATATACAATTAGCAGTGTCCTGGGGTAAAGGTTAGGGTTAGGGGTTAGGGTTGGGGAAAGGGTAGGGGTTTAGGGTTAGGGAAGGGGGAGGGGGGGACTCCCCAAGCCGCAGTCCCAGCCAAAGCCGGGGCCCACGTTACGCACGGGCCTACCCCATAGTGGTCGGGCGCCCACCCATTGGCAACCCAACCAACGCCATCGCTGCTAAAAATTATGTGGCTTGGATAAGCCTACATGGCCTAATTATGCGGCTTCAATAAGCCTGCGGGGCCTAATAATTCGTGGCTAAAATAAGCCTACTTTTTTAATTTATGTATATGGGCCTTAAAACATTAAACACGGGACCTTGTGTCAGGTTCCGACACGTGTTTCGGGCTGCTCTGCCCTCATCAGGAAACCAGCAATCAGTTTTTTATTTTGTTTTTCAGGGGGTGACGGAGACGAAGGACCCCGAAATATCCCACACACCAGGCAGCCAACCCGGAGGAACAAGGGGAATAATTATAACACCAACAGGTAAGTATTTGCCTTTATATTGACCTCCAATAAGGTTCAATAATCATTCAATAATGCTTTTTCCTTTTTAGATGAAATGGCACCCCCACAGATCTGACCTTCTAGAAATGCGGCTCGGGCGTGGCACCACCAAACCTACGCCGGCCTATGAAATAAATGGCACCCCCTACAGATCTGGCTAACCGCCCTATTTTGGCTATGGCGCCCCCCTGTGGTGTCATGCAAATCCCCGGTGTCCCCCAGAGGCACCTCCCAGTGCCCGAGACCCCCGCAGGGTCAATCCATCGCCATCCTGGCCGAATCCCATATGAATACAAATAATTTTACCAGCACTGTGGCCCATGTCCTTCCTCCTCGAAGGCTTGAGGGAAATGAGGGTGACACAGTGGGGAGAAGGTGTATATATGGGGGTTATTATAACCCTCCATAAAATTGTGTGGGGGTAATTATTACCCTCCGCAGTTTTGTAATTGGGGGGCTATTTTAACCCTCCCAAATATAATTTTAATTAATTAACCCCTTATTTTAAATTTATTTTATAGGCGCAGCTAAATGATGGTCCAGTGGAAGGGTCAACCGGGTGGGCACCATATGTCCACTAAGGGTGGCACTGGCCGGATAGGTTTAAGGTTGGGGTTAGGGTTTAGGGTTGGGGTTAAGGGTTAGGGTTTTAGGGTTAGGGTTAAGGTTAGGGCTTAGGGTTTAGGGCTTAGGGTTAGGGAAAGGGTAGGGGTTTAGGGTTAGGGAAGGGGGGGACTCCCCAAGCCGCGGTCCCAGCCAAAGCCGGGGCCCACGTTACGCACGGGCCTACCCCATAGTGGTCGGGCGCCCACCCATTGGCAACCCAACCAACGCCATCGCTGCTAAAAATTATGTGGCTTGGATAAGCCTACATGGCCTAATTATGCGGCTTCAATAAGCATGCGGGGCCTAATAATTCGTGGCTAAAATAAGCCTACTTTTTTTATTTATGTATATGGGCCTTAAAACATTAAACACGGGACCTTGTGTCAGGTTCCGACACGTGTTTCGGGCTGCTCTGCCCTCATCAGGAAACCAGCAATCAGTTTTTTATTTTGTTTTTCAGGGGGTGACGGAGACGAAGGACCCCGAAATATCCCACACACCAGGCAGCCAACCCGGAGGAACAAGGGGAATAATTATAACACCAACAGGTAAGTATTTGCCTTTATATTGACCTCCAATAAGGTTCAATAATCATTCAATAATGCTTTTTCCTTTTTAGATGAAATGGCACCCCCACAGATCTGACCTTCTAGAAATGCGGCTCGGGCGTGGCACCACCAAACCTACGCCGGCCTATGAAATAAATGGCACCCCCTACAGATCTGGCTAACCGCCCTATTTTGGCTATGGCGCCCCCCCTGTGGTGTCATGCAAATCCCCGGTGTCCCCCAGAGGCACCTCCCAGTGCCCGAGACCCCCGCAGGGTCAATCCATCGCCATCCTGGCCGAATCCCATATGAATACAAATAATTTTACCAGCACTGTGGCCCATGTCCTTCCTCCTCGAAGGCTTGAGGGAAATGAGGGTGACACAGTGGGGAGAAGGTGTATATATGGGGGTTATTATAACCCTCCATAAAATTGTGTGGGGGTAATTATTACCCTCCGCAGTTTTGTAATTGGGGGGCTATTTTAACCCTCCCAAATATAATTTTAATTAATTAACCCCTTATTTTAAATTTATTTTATAGGCGCAGCTAAATGATGGTCCAGTGGAAGGGTCAACCGGGTGGGCACCATATGTCCACTAAGGGTGGCACTGGCCGGATAGGTTTAAGGTTGGGGTTAGGGTTAAGGGTTGGGGTTAAGGGTTAGGGTTTTAGGGTTAGGGTTAAGGTTAGGGCTTAGGGTTTAGGGTTAGGGCTTAGGGTTAGGGAAAGGGTAGGGGTTTAGGGTTAGGGAAGGGGGAGGGGGGGACTCCCCAAGCCGCGGTCCCAGCCAAAGCCGGGGCCCACGTTACGCACGGGCCTACCCCATAGTGGTCGGGCGCCCACCCATTGGCAACCCAACCAACGCCATCGCTGCTAAAAATTATGTGGCTTGGATAAGCCTACATGGGCTAATTATGCGGCTTCAATAAGCATGCGGGGCCTAATAATTCGTGGCTAAAATAAGCCTACTTTTTTTATTTATGTATATGGGCCTTAAAACATTAAACACGGGACCTTGTGTCAGGTTCCGACACGTGTTTCGGGCTGCTCTGCCCTCATCAGGAAACCAGCAATCAGTTTTTTATTTTGTTTTTCAGGGGGTGACGGAGACGAAGGACCCCGAAATATCCCACACACCAGGCAGCCAACCCGGCTGGATTAGGTTTAGGGTTGGGGTGAGGGTTTAGGGTTGGGGTGACGGTTTAGGGTTGGGTTTAGGTGTTGGGGTTGAGGTTTATGGTTGGGGTAAGGGTTTTTAGGTGTTAGGCTTGGGGTTTAGGTGTTAGGGTGGGGTTTTAGGGTTCGGGTTTAGGGTTGAGGTGAGGGTTTAGGGTTGGGGTGACGGTTTAGGGTTGGGTTTAGGTGTTGGGGTTGAGGTTTATGGTTAGGGTAAGGGTTTTTAGGTGTTAGGCTTGGGGTTTAGGTGTTAGGGTGGGGTTTTAGGGTTCGGGTTTAGGGTTGGGGTGAGGGATTAGGGTTGGGGTGAGGGTTTAGGGTTGGGTTTAGGTGTTGGGGTTGAGGTTTATGGTTGGGGTAAGGGTTTTTAGGTGTTAGGCTTGGGGTTTAGGTGTTAGGGTTCGGGTGGGGTTTTAGGGTTCGGGTTTAGGTGTTAGGGTTGGGATTAGGGTTTAGGGTCTAGGGTTGGGTTTAGGTGTTGGGGTTGAGGTTTATGGTTGGGGTAAGGGTTTTTAGGTGTTAGGCTTGGGGTTTAGGTGTTAGGGTTAGGGTGCGGTTTTAGGGTTAGGGTTGGGGTGAGGGTTTAGGGTTGGGGTGAGGGTTTAGGCATGGGTTTAGGTGTTGGGGTTGAGGTTTATGGTTGGGGTAAGGGTTTTTAGGTGTTAGGCTTGGGGTTTAGGTGTTAGGGTTAGGGTGGGGTTTTAGTTTAGGTGTTAGGGTTGGGATTAGGGTTTAGGGTCTAGGGTTGGGGTAAGGGTTAATGGTTGGGGTGAGGGTTTAGGGTTGGGGTGAGGGTTTAGGGTTAGGTTAAGGGTTGGGTTTAGGTGTTGAGGTTTATGGTTGGGGTAAGGGTTTTTAGGTGTTAGGCTTGGGGTTTAGGTGTTAGGGTTAGGGTGGGGTTTTAGGGTTAGGGTTGGGGTGAGGGTTTAGGCATGGGTTTAGGTGTTGAGGTTTATGGTTGGGGTAAGGGTTTTTAGATGTTAGGCTTGGGGTTTAGATATTAGGGTTAGGGTGGGGTTTTAGGGTTTGGGTTTAGGTGTTAAGGTTGAGTTTAGGTGTCGGGGTTAGGGTTAAGCTTTAGGGTTGGGATCAGGGTTTAGGTGTAGGATTTTAGGATTAGGGTGTAGGTTGGAGTGGGGGGGGGAAGAAAAACCATGGTCACAGGCATGCCTGTGGCCAACGTTTGGCACGGGCCTACTTCGAGTCACCAAAACAATCCCCTCTCTGTCCTATTTCTCATTCAGGCCCCATGGCTGTGTAGACTCCAATTTGAGGATCCAGTCCCTCACGATCCTTTTCCGGGTCCCATCTGTCCAGGTCCCCTTATGCTGAAGTCCCATCACCCTTAGTGCCTCCAAACCGTGCTTCAAGAAGTGCTGAACAACTAGAGTGTGAGTTTCCTTTCCATTTTTTATGTTATACCTGTGTTGAGTCATTCTGACTCTCAAGGTATTTTTCGTCTCCCCAACATATTGTATATTGCACCTAGTGCAATGGATTAAGTATATACAATTAGCAGTGTCCTGGGGTAAAGGTTAGGGTTAGGGGTTAGGGTTGGGGAAAGGGTAGGGGTTTAGGGTTAGGGAAGGGGGAGGGGGGGACTCCCCAAGCCGCAGTCCCAGCCAAAGCCGGGGCCCACGTTACGCACGGGCCTACCCCATAGTGGTCGGGCGCCCACCCATTGGCAACCCAACCAACGCCATCGCTGCTAAAAATTATGTGGCTTGGATAAGCCTACATGGCCTAATTATGCGGCTTCAATAAGCCTGCGGGGCCTAATAATTCGTGGCTAAAATAAGCCTACTTTTTTAATTTATGTATATGGGCCTTAAAACATTAAACACGGGACCTTGTGTCAGGTTCCGACACGTGTTTCGGGCTGCTCTGCCCTCATCAGGAAACCAGCAATCAGTTTTTTATTTTGTTTTTCAGGGGGTGACGGAGACGAAGGACCCCGAAATATCCCACACACCAGGCAGCCAACCCGGAGGAACAAGGGGAATAATTATAACACCAACAGGTAAGTATTTGCCTTTATATTGACCTCCAATAAGGTTCAATAATCATTCAATAATGCTTTTTCCTTTTTAGATGAAATGGCACCCCCACAGATCTGACCTTCTAGAAATGCGGCTCGGGCGTGGCACCACCAAACCTACGCCGGCCTATGAAATAAATGGCACCCCCTACAGATCTGGCTAACCGCCCTATTTTGGCTATGGCGCCCCCCTGTGGTGTCATGCAAATCCCCGGTGTCCCCCAGAGGCACCTCCCAGTGCCCGAGACCCCCGCAGGGTCAATCCATCGCCATCCTGGCCGAATCCCATATGAATACAAATAATTTTACCAGCACTGTGGCCCATGTCCTTCCTCCTCGAAGGCTTGAGGGAAATGAGGGTGACACAGTGGGGAGAAGGTGTATATATGGGGGTTATTATAACCCTCCATAAAATTGTGTGGGGGTAATTATTACCCTCCGCAGTTTTGTAATTGGGGGGCTATTTTAACCCTCCCAAATATAATTTTAATTAATTAACCCCTTATTTTAAATTTATTTTATAGGCGCAGCTAAATGATGGTCCAGTGGAAGGGTCAACCGGGTGGGCACCATATGTCCACTAAGGGTGGCACTGGCCGGATAGGTTTAAGGTTGGGGTTAGGGTTTAGGGTTGGGGTTAAGGGTTAGGGTTTTAGGGTTAGGGTTAAGGTTAGGGCTTAGGGTTTAGGGCTTAGGGTTAGGGAAAGGGTAGGGGTTTAGGGTTAGGGAAGGGGGGGACTCCCCAAGCCGCGGTCCCAGCCAAAGCCGGGGCCCACGTTACGCACGGGCCTACCCCATAGTGGTCGGGCGCCCACCCATTGGCAACCCAACCAACGCCATCGCTGCTAAAAATTATGTGGCTTGGATAAGCCTACATGGCCTAATTATGCGGCTTCAATAAGCATGCGGGGCCTAATAATTCGTGGCTAAAATAAGCCTACTTTTTTTATTTATGTATATGGGCCTTAAAACATTAAACACGGGACCTTGTGTCAGGTTCCGACACGTGTTTCGGGCTGCTCTGCCCTCATCAGGAAACCAGCAATCAGTTTTTTATTTTGTTTTTCAGGGGGTGACGGAGACGAAGGACCCCGAAATATCCCACACACCAGGCAGCCAACCCGGAGGAACAAGGGGAATAATTATAACACCAACAGGTAAGTATTTGCCTTTATATTGACCTCCAATAAGGTTCAATAATCATTCAATAATGCTTTTTCCTTTTTAGATGAAATGGCACCCCCACAGATCTGACCTTCTAGAAATGCGGCTCGGGCGTGGCACCACCAAACCTACGCCGGCCTATGAAATAAATGGCACCCCCTACAGATCTGGCTAACCGCCCTATTTTGGCTATGGCGCCCCCCCTGTGGTGTCATGCAAATCCCCGGTGTCCCCCAGAGGCACCTCCCAGTGCCCGAGACCCCCGCAGGGTCAATCCATCGCCATCCTGGCCGAATCCCATATGAATACAAATAATTTTACCAGCACTGTGGCCCATGTCCTTCCTCCTCGAAGGCTTGAGGGAAATGAGGGTGACACAGTGGGGAGAAGGTGTATATATGGGGGTTATTATAACCCTCCATAAAATTGTGTGGGGGTAATTATTACCCTCCGCAGTTTTGTAATTGGGGGGCTATTTTAACCCTCCCAAATATAATTTTAATTAATTAACCCCTTATTTTAAATTTATTTTATAGGCGCAGCTAAATGATGGTCCAGTGGAAGGGTCAACCGGGTGGGCACCATATGTCCACTAAGGGTGGCACTGGCCGGATAGGTTTAAGGTTGGGGTTAGGGTTAAGGGTTGGGGTTAAGGGTTAGGGTTTTAGGGTTAGGGTTAAGGTTAGGGCTTAGGGTTTAGGGTTAGGGCTTAGGGTTAGGGAAAGGGTAGGGGTTTAGGGTTAGGGAAGGGGGAGGGGGGGACTCCCCAAGCCGCGGTCCCAGCCAAAGCCGGGGCCCACGTTACGCACGGGCCTACCCCATAGTGGTCGGGCGCCCACCCATTGGCAACCCAACCAACGCCATCGCTGCTAAAAATTATGTGGCTTGGATAAGCCTACATGGGCTAATTATGCGGCTTCAATAAGCATGCGGGGCCTAATAATTCGTGGCTAAAATAAGCCTACTTTTTTTATTTATGTATATGGGCCTTAAAACATTAAACACGGGACCTTGTGTCAGGTTCCGACACGTGTTTCGGGCTGCTCTGCCCTCATCAGGAAACCAGCAATCAGTTTTTTATTTTGTTTTTCAGGGGGTGACGGAGACGAAGGACCCCGAAATATCCCACACACCAGGCAGCCAACCCGGCTGGATTAGGTTTAGGGTTGGGGTGAGGGTTTAGGGTTGGGGTGACGGTTTAGGGTTGGGTTTAGGTGTTGGGGTTGAGGTTTATGGTTGGGGTAAGGGTTTTTAGGTGTTAGGCTTGGGGTTTAGGTGTTAGGGTGGGGTTTTAGGGTTCGGGTTTAGGGTTGAGGTGAGGGTTTAGGGTTGGGGTGACGGTTTAGGGTTGGGTTTAGGTGTTGGGGTTGAGGTTTATGGTTAGGGTAAGGGTTTTTAGGTGTTAGGCTTGGGGTTTAGGTGTTAGGGTGGGGTTTTAGGGTTCGGGTTTAGGGTTGGGGTGAGGGATTAGGGTTGGGGTGAGGGTTTAGGGTTGGGTTTAGGTGTTGGGGTTGAGGTTTATGGTTGGGGTAAGGGTTTTTAGGTGTTAGGCTTGGGGTTTAGGTGTTAGGGTTCGGGTGGGGTTTTAGGGTTCGGGTTTAGGTGTTAGGGTTGGGATTAGGGTTTAGGGTCTAGGGTTGGGTTTAGGTGTTGGGGTTGAGGTTTATGGTTGGGGTAAGGGTTTTTAGGTGTTAGGCTTGGGGTTTAGGTGTTAGGGTTAGGGTGCGGTTTTAGGGTTAGGGTTGGGGTGAGGGTTTAGGGTTGGGGTGAGGGTTTAGGCATGGGTTTAGGTGTTGGGGTTGAGGTTTATGGTTGGGGTAAGGGTTTTTAGGTGTTAGGCTTGGGGTTTAGGTGTTAGGGTTAGGGTGGGGTTTTAGTTTAGGTGTTAGGGTTGGGATTAGGGTTTAGGGTCTAGGGTTGGGGTAAGGGTTAATGGTTGGGGTGAGGGTTTAGGGTTGGGGTGAGGGTTTAGGGTTAGGTTAAGGGTTGGGTTTAGGTGTTGAGGTTTATGGTTGGGGTAAGGGTTTTTAGGTGTTAGGCTTGGGGTTTAGGTGTTAGGGTTAGGGTGGGGTTTTAGGGTTAGGGTTGGGGTGAGGGTTTAGGCATGGGTTTAGGTGTTGAGGTTTATGGTTGGGGTAAGGGTTTTTAGATGTTAGGCTTGGGGTTTAGATATTAGGGTTAGGGTGGGGTTTTAGGGTTTGGGTTTAGGTGTTAAGGTTGAGTTTAGGTGTCGGGGTTAGGGTTAAGCTTTAGGGTTGGGATCAGGGTTTAGGTGTAGGATTTTAGGATTAGGGTGTAGGTTGGAGTGGGGGGGGGAAGAAAAACCGTGGTCACAGGCATGCCTGTGGCCAACGTTTGGCACGGGCCTACTTCGGGTCACCAAAACAATCCCCTCTCTGTCCTATTTCTCATTCAGGCCCCATGGCTGTGTAGACTCCAATTTGAGGATCCAGTCCCTCTCGATCCTTTTCCGGGTCCCATCTGTCCAGGTCCCCTTATGCTGAAGTCCCATCACCCTTAGTGCCTCCAAACCGTGCTTCGGAAGGGGAGGGGGTCTTAGGGTTAGGGAAAGGAGGGGGGTCTTGGGGTTAGGAAAGGGCAGGGGGGTCTTAGGGTTAGGGAAGGGCAGGGGGTCTTGGGGTTAGGGAAAGGAGGGGGTCTTAGGGTTAGGGGTTAGGGTTTAGGGTTACGGGTTAGGTTAGGGTTTATGAAAAGGTTCCATTGTATATCCTTGATACTTGCAGTGCACTGGCAACATTTAAACTTTTTCCTCCTCTTCCCTCCTTTATTTTCAGGTTCCCCTGATGGAGATGTACCCCTCCCAGGCAGAGACGGCGGCAGCAGCGGAAACGATCGAGGAAGAGAAGATTCCTGATAAGTATGGTGCCCAATTTAATAGGTTCTATATTCTGATTCACAGTTTTTTGATGTCACCATATTTGTTTTATTTCAGCTAAAATGGTCTTCTGTCCCTGTTATGTAGGGCAGGGAACACAAAGGCCAGTGTGAATGACGGAAATGGCGAAGACGACGGAAGCGGCGGCAACGACGGTGATGACGGCGGGAACGGGAGAAGCAGAGAGGACCCCCGGTAAGTATGGTATCCCATGTCTGGGCTCATAATTCTAGTCCCCCATTTTTTAATTATTGTAATGCTTATATTGTTATATTGAGGTAAAATGATATTCTACTATCGTTGTGTGTCACAGAAGCCGCGGAAGATCGCAGAGATAGCAAGAGCAGCGGAGGCCCGAGAAATTAAAACTTATTATATCCCCTAAATGGAGTGTTTCAGTTGTTTTATTTATTTCACCCTTTTTAGATCCCTGAGGGTGCATTCCTCAAGTTAGGGTGATCATCTCCTATAATATTTTACAAAGGCAAGGAAGGCAAGTCAAATGATTTATTATGCTTCACTTAAAAACAAAGAGAGAGGGGGGTTTTCGTGACTAGCTAAAAAAAGGAACTAATCTCCATAAATAGATTATAAATACTAAAATAAATAGATGCATAAATAAATTGGACAAATGAATAAATAAATAAATAAATAAATAAATAAATAAAAAATAAATAAATATCTGAATGAATTCATAAAATTGCCTAGCAGATACAGTATTAACGAGAAAAGGGAGAAGGGGGAAGATTGAAAACCATTCATTTGGGGTCAAAGTTAAAGTTGAAGCCCCAACTTTAGGGTTGGAGTTAGAAATGGAAATTGGAATAGCTGCTAAGGGTAAGTCCTAAGAGGTTCTCAGTTAGAGTAGGAATATGTGTTACGGTGGGGAGTGGGAATTCAAGTTGGAGTTTAAAGGTTAGGGTTAGAATTAGGGTTGAGGTTTAGGGTTAGAGTCCTTCCCTTGGGAGTCTAGGGTTAAGGGTTAGGGGCTGTAGTCTAGAGTCAGGGTTAGGGTTAGGGACTACCATGGAGAGTCAGGGGTTGGGGGTTAGGGACTACAGTAGAGAGTCAGGGGTTGGGGTTAGGGTTAGGGACTACAGTAGAGAGTCAGGAGTTGGGGGTTAGGGACTACCGTAGAGAGTCAGGGGTTGGGGGTTAGGGACTACCGTAGAGAGTCAGGGGTTGGGGGTTAGGGACTACCGTAGAGAGTCAGGGGTTGGGGGTTAGGGACTACAGTGGAGAGTCAGGGGTTGGGGGTTAGGGACTACAGTAGAGAGTCTAGGGTTAGGGATTACAGTCCAGAGTCAAGATTTGGGGGTTAGGGATTCCCTTTTGATGTCCGGGGTGAAGGGTTAAGGTTAGGGTTAGGGTTAAGTATTAGGAACAGAAAAATTAAAAAAAAAAGAAAAAAAAGGAAAATAATAAAAAAAAAATTTGCAATGGAACCGCAGCTCCAGGGTTTTTGGAGAAACTGAAAGTCAATGGCCACCAACTGGTTTTAAAATTGCCTTTATTTCCCTATCCTGTTCCTGACGTCCCTTGGAAGCACAACAAGGCGTAATATGTACTGCTAGACCTCTAAAAATAATTCTCCTAAATGTGTATGAATTCTAGATACCCCCATAAGGATTCTTTCAATGTTGTACCCCTGGCCGTTGTAGAGCCCCTAGGAATGCTTCTAATGAAGCCAACGTGTCCAAGTTAGTCTATATACAATTCTGTTATTTGCACTTCTAAGAGAAAAAGACAAAAAAATACATTCTTCTGGTTAGTAGTAATTTCATTGTTAATTTATTTCTCCAACCTGGAGTAAAGTGCTATTTTAGGTGCCCCAAAACGACCCATGGGTAACTAATTAACTGACAAATTTTTCCCTTCTATTTCCCCTCCCCTTATCCTGCCTTCCTTACTTTTGATTGAGTCCTGCCGGGACCCATGTCTTAAGTCTGGAGATCCACCCATATTCTCTCCTCCTCCTCTGTGCCCGTGACCAGTTGATATTAGCCTCTAAACCGGAGCACTTGATGTTTTGCAGTCCCTGCTGTTGAAAATGCTGCACTAAAGCTGTCGGTCTTGTATTGTGGGAGATTGTATACAAGTATTGTTTTAAACGTGTAGCCAGACTGTATTGTGTTTCCCCAATATATTTCCTATGGCAATGGCGACATTGGATAATGTAGATGACATTTTGAGTACCTAACGAGATGTTATCCTGTACAGGTATTGTCCCTGATCCTGCCGGTATGATCTTGATTGGTTTAAAATAGGATGCCAGACCCGCATCGTTAGTTGTTGTGAGTGAACTAAATCTAGCACGGACTAGTAAGTTTTTAAGGTTTTTATTTTTCCTGTAAGCTGATATGATTTTGTAGTCCCGTAGTTGCGGGACAGTCTGTTGAATCTTCGGAAAACCTTTTTTGAGGTTGCTATTTAGTGCGGTAGCCTTGTAGGAGTATCTGGTGATTAATGGAATGATTTGTGAATTTATGGGGGATTTTTTGTTACCTATTGTCCTTAGTGTGTCTGTTTTGATGCCCCTCAGAAACCGTTTTGTGTACTTTCTGTGTCTGAGAGCTGTGAATAAGATGGTGGTGGCTACTTCAAAATCCTGTTTATCTGTGCACAAGCGGTGAAATCTAATAAGCTGAGATTTGATTATTCCTGCAAAGGTATGTTTTGGATGGTAACTGGTCTTGTAAAGTAGGCTGTGTGTGTCCGTGTCTTTGAAATAGACCTTAGTTTTAAGAAACCTATTGCCCTTTACAGACGGACTGAAGAAAACGGTAGTATCTAGAAAGTCTAAGCTTTGGGGATTGGTTTTATATTTAACTGTAATGTTGGGATGGTGTTTGTTCATTATATTTATGAAAGTTTCAAACAGTGGTTTTCCATGTTGCCATAAACCAAAAATGTCGTCCAGATATCTGAAATATAAGCTGGGGAGATGTTCACATTTTTGAAGCAATGTATCTTCCCAGGAAGCCATATAAATGTTGGCATATGCTGGGGAAAACTTTTTCCCCATTGCTGTTCCTGTTATTTGAAGGTAGGTTTGATTATCAAAATCGAAGTCGTTCCTGGTTAAATTGAGTTCTAATAATTGTAGAATGTATTTGTCTGGCCTGTTTGAATCTGGGTATTTGAGGAAGGCTGTCTTAACTGCTTCCAACCCTAAATTGGTGGATATATTGGTATATAAGCTGTTGATATCAATTGTAAATAAAAATGCATCAGTCTGAAACTGAAGGCCCTGTATTTTATTGATAAAATCGTATGTGTCCTTTAGATAGCTATTGTGTCGTTGTGAAATGGGGTTAAGGAAGTGATCGATATATAGTATGTGTTACTGCTGCAGTCTGAGACTATGGGTCTCCCCTTGGGGACCTCACCCGGGATTGTCCACAGGGCCTGGTCCATATGGATTTTAGGCAACAGGTAAAACCGTCTAGGACGGGGGATATCCGGGCCCATTAGGTAATGCTTTTGTTTTGCCGTGATGAACTTTTCCAAATACAAATTATTCAGAATTTCATTAACCATTTTAGATGTCTCCTCCTGTAATGAGTGAGTTAAAGAAATATAATAATTAGTGTCCTGTAACTGTCTGAGTGCTTCCATTTTGTATTGTTGTCTATCCATTATTACAATCCCTGACCCCTTGTCTGCCGGTTTGATAATGATGTCTTTATTATTGCGCAATGTTTTAATGGCCCTTCTCTGTTCTATAGAAATGTTTGATTTTGGTTTGGGTTGATTTGGCATTGTTCTCACCATTTTATTGTTGAACTGAATTAAACGTTTTATATCTGGTGAATTTTGATTAATATTAGGTTCCCACGTAGAGTTGGTTGTAAATGGTGTTACTTGTTCTTTCTGTGTGTATTTAAAATAATCCATTATTTTTAATTTCCTATTGTAGTGGCAGACATCCCTCCGGAGTTCCTTATCATCAATCTCCGTTGGTGAGGGAACAAAGGTGAGTCCCTTTTGCAGGAGATCCCCTTCATCTATGGTAAGTTTGAATGTTTTAGATAGATTAAAGATGTTATTATATTGGTGTGTATCTGGGTTACACGTCTCCAGCCCTAGTAGTTTAACTGTTGACACCAATATTGAAAGATTTGAGAAGCTGTTTCCCTAGTCCAATGGATTTGATCCTTTGGGTCCACTTTAAACCGCAGTTTATTTAACTCTACTAGTGGTGCCCCATGTGAGTCTATATAATTATTGATTATTGTCAGATTGTTTTGTTGTACTCTGGGTAAAAGATCCGAGTACTGGATAATGGGAGTGTAAATCGAGGCATTAGGGAAAATGATTTTAGCTGTTTTCCATAAAGCCTGTAACTGTTTTATGGCGGCTTTATTGGGGTGTTGTTCTCTATTATTGAGCCCCACTGAGAGGACTACTTTTTGTGTCTGTGGCTGGGGGGACAATTTTTGTAAGATTGCAGTAATATGATAAAAGCTTGCGCCCGGATAGCTATCTACTTGTATCTGGGGATTGTCTATTTGAGGGATTCTACTGAGATTGGAGTCTCCTATAAAAATGATTGGTTTAAGGACCTTCAAAGACCACTTTTTTTATCCTCACTAGGTCCCGAAAATCCTCCTCTGATGTAACAGAGGAGGTAGGAGACTTTTGATTCTGGAATTGTAATGTTTTGTTTTTTGTCCCTGTTTCTAGTTTTATTTGGGAATGTTCAGTTAGGGATTCAACTGCGGGATGGTTTCCCTTCTGTTGCCCTATCATCATTTTATTCCCCTCCGTGTCAGTTTTTCCCAGTGAAGCTTTGGCCTCCGGGGTACAGGGACCTAAGAAGGAGATGCCATGAAGGTGATTCATTTGAATTACATTGTTATTAGCAGTTTATATTGGGCTGGAATTAAAACTGTGTTGTGTGGTGTACTTGGGCTTGTACTGTGATTTGTTTGGGGCGTTTAGGTTGGGGGGGGCTGTGGGGTTTTATGCTGTTTTTCTCCACAGTCTAACTGTTGTAAGGGGTCTATATCTGGGGGGGTAGTAGTTATTTTTGTAGGGCCTGCATTATTTTCTCTGATGCTATTTAGGGACTCTACTTTCTCTGCCAGATGGGTCTTTATGGTCTGTTTAGTTATGTTTATGGTATTGGGCCTTAATTTCTGTTTGTATCTATTCTGTGCCCACTTGCTAGCTATTTCCCACTCCCTATCCCCCCATCTATCCACTTTTTCTAGCAATCCTTCCCTCCCCTGTGTATAATGCTCCTGTAGAATGTGCATATTGGTGTCCATCCAAGAGTATGTGTTGGCTGTTAACCTAGCTAATGTGGTAGTAACGGGCATAGCTGGTTTTATAAATTGGGTTAGTTTGATTACTTGTTTTAACATCCCTGCTGGGAAAGTATCTGTCCGCAATGTTTGTTCTACTGTTGTTAGATGGTGAATCATTTGTATTAATTTAAAATAAACCTTGGTTATATTTTTATCAAAAAAGGAAAGTGTAGTAACCTGAGGAGGGTTGGGATCCCTAATCTGGGCCTGTTCGAGGTCTGCCAAAACAGTGAATCTATTCTGTAAATAAGCCATTAGTAAATCCTACCAAATCAGCTTGGGGTGCCAAAAAAGAATCACATGCAGTTCCCCCCTTTTTTTAGGGTTAGGGTTTAGGGTTAGGTTTAGGGTTGGTTAGGGGTTAGGGGGTTAGGGTTTACGGTTAGGGGTACCATTAAGCCACCATTGGCTAATAATGATTGGAGAACAGTTACACAGTGCATCTTTATGCCCTGCAGGAAATTAGTGCTATGAAGTTGCATGTCTCTGTTCCTAATCAGTGCCCCCCCCCCCCCCCACCACATCTGTTTCCAGGGTGTATATGAGGACAATGAGATCTCCAACAATGCTCTGGCAGGCATCTTGGTGAAAAACCACGGCAACCCCATCATCCGACGAAACCACATTCATCATGGAAGGGATGTTGGAGTGTTCACCTTCGACCATGGCATGGTAAATGCACTGGCTTTGTTGCATTTGTTTTCTGTCACATTGTGGTTACAGGATTTTTAATATTAGACAGAACAACATTCTTGAGTCTACCAGGATTAGAATTGCGGATGCCTGCTGTGGGGAATGCTGGTATCTTCTATAATTAACTTCTTAATAGCTTTTGAATAAGTAAATTTTCTTGAGAGAGTTTGGTGGCTAAGCAGGTGTCTGTTGCCACAGCTTCAGAGCTGGGGGTTTGAATCTCACCCCCATTCTTGTTGGAGTTTGCATGTTATGCACAATTCTTTGGGGTGCTCCTGTTTCATCCCATAATCTTAGGGTACTTTTTGTGATTGCTAAACATCATGCTTTCAAAACCAAGGGTCTCTATCTAGTGTATACAGTCAAGCTGCTTGATGTGGGAAAATAACATGAGCTATGCCTGTTTAGATAAATCTCTCTAAACCTAAAAGTCAGGTGTTTATACTTTTACCTGGTTCATAGGATTTTTGCTTGACACTGTTGTACATTTTGGTGTGTGCTGTGTGTTCTCTGCAGGGCTACTTCGAGAGCTGCAACATCCACCGGAATCGTATCGCTGGCTTTGAGGTGAAGGCTTACGCAAACCCCACAGTGGTGCGCTGTGAGATCCACCATGGACAGACAGGGGGCATCTATGTGCATGAAAAGGGTCGTGGCCAGTTCATCGACAATAAGATCTATGCGAATAACTTTGCTGGAGTCTGGATCACATCTAACAGTGACCCCACTATCAGGTTAGCATCTTTATTTATACATCCGTTTATTGGGATTCCTCTATCCAGTCTTTTCTTCATTTTATCGCATGAATGGTACTTCTATCCTAACTGTTTTGAACTGATTTGGTTGTTTTGTCTGGACTACTCCAATGGAAGCCTGGTACCATAAACATGAAAACACCTACAATACACTTTGGTATTGATATATGTGTCTCATGCAGTTGTTCTCTGTCTTGTGCATTCAGGGGAAATGCCATCTACAATGGCAACCAAGGTGGTGTTTACATATTTGGAGATGGGCGGGGCCTCATCGAAGGGAACGACATCCACGGCAACGCCTTGGCAGGGATCCAGATCCGGACCAACAGCTGCCCTATCGTTCGACAGAACAAAATCCATGATGGGCAGCATGGAGGCATCTATGTAGTATGGAAATTTCCTCATTCCCATGTGTATCCTTAGTCACACATGCAACTCTTAGGGCTGCTTTGTACTTCATGCTCCCCCCTGGGACAGTCACCATCGTGAAATTTTAGTTGACGATTGTCATAAAAATAATTGCGATTAATGATTTGTTTTTTCTGTTTATTTTATAACACTATCAGCCTAGAGTTAGCCTAATAATAGTTGAATATTGCATATACACCTTGCAAAGAAATAAAAAATGCATTTGCCTTTTAAGCTTTAAACAAAAATTGTAGAGACCTGATGTAACATTAACAAATAAGTTAAATAAGAAAGGAAAAAAAATTTTTTATGTTAAATGCCTGGCAATAGACAGTTGCTATTATCTCTTCCTGATCCCAAACCACCTGCCCAATTTTACTTCACACGTCTGCCCTGCCCTATTTGCTCATCCTGCCATTTTATGGCAAATCATCCATCCATCCATCCATCCATCCATCCATTTTCCAAACCGCTTATCCTACTGGGTCGCGGGGGTCCGGAGCCTATCCCGGAAGCAATGGGCATGAGGCAGGGAACAACCCAGGATGGGGGGCCAGCCCATCACAGGGCACACTCACACACCATTCACTCACACATACACACCTACGGGCAATTTGGCAACTTCAATTAGCCTCAGCATGTTTTTGGACTGTGAGGGGGAAACCGGAGTACCCTGAGGAAACCCCACGACGACATGGAGAGAACATGCAAACTCCACATACATGTAACCCTGGCGGAGACTTGAACCCGGGTCCCAGAGGTGTGAGGCAAAAGTACTAACCACTGCACCACCATGCCGCCCCCATGGCAAATCGTATCGTTTACATTTACAGCAAACTTAGCTGAATTACTTATTGGAATTAAGGTAGTCTGGGGTAAATGTAAGTGAATGAAAATAAAATTAATTTAAACTATGCAGTACCTTATATCAGACAAGTTATCTGGTTAAGCAAGAAAGC
This sequence comes from Brienomyrus brachyistius, assembly GCF_023856365.1. NCBI lineage: Eukaryota > Metazoa > Chordata > Actinopteri > Osteoglossiformes > Mormyridae > Brienomyrus > Brienomyrus brachyistius. The sequence goes on from NW_026042313.1 coordinate 1,688,209, forward strand.
CGGCTTTGTGAAACATGCTACAGACTATCGGCGCTAATGATTCCGTTGACTTAACCAAAAAAAAATAAAAAAATCCATTTTATTTAAGTGTTCACTCCGGTTGTCTATTTCCAGTTTTTTTTGGTCAGTACTATTATCTAAATATCCAATATCTGAAATGTTAGTTCATATTTTCATCAGTTGAAATTTCTGCTATCCAGTGACACAGAATTTTGGTATACAGATAGCTTTAGTTCACTCTAAACTGAAATATGAAGTTTGGTGTATTTTGTGTTAGTTTCAGCCATATTTATATCCACGGATGCACATAACTGATACACGAGTATGCATTCTTTAAATGCGCATTCATTAAATGCATTCATGCTCTCATGACAAGAAATGACTGCATGTGCACTGTGAGTTAACCTTTATACTTCTAAAGAAGCACAGATTAGCCACATAAAGGTTAAAATGCATGGTAATTTCTTGTCTTTACAACACAAATGCACATAAAATATATACGCATTTGCACTGCTGCAACATGAAATTTCCATGTTTATCGCTTTACAGTGAATGCTAACTTGCATACCAGTTATGTGCGCCTGCTTATATCACTCCAAAGCAGTGGGATCATAAATGAATAGAAAAATAATACACATTTCTTTAGTTATTTGTCCTGTAGCCATAATATGCTGACTCTGCTGCAGCATAATAGTGGCAGCCGTCAGGGACATAAACAGTCATCTCTCCATAATGAGACGCATAAACACGTACTCAGGCACATGTGAAAGTGCTATGCAGAACTTGTATTAAACAGACAGAGAACACAAAGAATCCAAAATTGGAATATCTGCCTGATATTCTGGGCTGGTGAAGATCACTCACGAGCAAGCAGCCCATAAAATGAACCTGAAGTGGTGAAAAGAAACTCTAACGGGATCAGGCTGGGTCATGAAAATGTTGTGAAACTAAGTGTACAAATGGGGCACCGCATTTGCTGAGAAGCCTAATGCTGCACATGCGCACATGTGCGAGGTACTAATAGGGCAGGTGGTATGGATTGGTTCAGAAACACAATGAGATGATGTCATTAAACAAAAGCCAGCCAAGCATTACCTGGTAGAAAACAACATGGAAATAGTGATAGGTGAAGGAGACAGAACAGTCATATTTCTATTTTTATATGAGTGGAGACGATTCTACTGATTATTTGAGCTGACCACAATTATATTTTGCATAATGTCAATTAGGTGATTATGTAATAATTGTGACAGGCCGACTCGCAACCCTTATGCCTATGTGTGTTGTCACTACGTCAGCGGTGCAGCTGCTCATACTTGAATGCGTAGTTCACGGTTGTGGCATGAATGTTGTACACTCACTGTGTCCACAGCGAGTTGCTGACTCTGTAATACTGCTGCAGCATTCTCCATAGAAAGCAGAAGAAACTTAAACTGCCAGTACATTTTGAAGCTGCTGTTCAGCTCACACAGTAGTGCTTGGAATACTTTTTTTTTTCCTTTTGCCTCCGAAAATATTGCATTTTTAATATCTTCTGGCCACTCAAAAAAAATAGATAGATCAGTTGCTACTTTAATACTAACTGTACCATATATAAACAGTTCAGTAACATAAGTTGACCATACTGCCCCCAAGATTTTTGGTGGTACTGCGTTTCACATACGCATATTAATTTCTACGTGTAGCTGCACAAACAACATGTGGAATTAACACATGGTGCCATGATGTGCAAGTGAATGCTGTGTGAGCTCTGAGTGTGAACGCTCTCTGAATGAGTATGTAAATACAGTGATGTCAGGGAGGGACCTCTTGTTTCTGTTTAACGCAGCTAAAAATAAATGATTGTTCGAGTGAGAACCCTGCCAGTCAGAAGAGGAGATTCTGACTGTACCATGTGGTGTGGCTTCTACCTTGCAGCACGAAAAGGGTCAGGGTGTAATCGAGGAGAATGAAGTGTACAGTAACACCCTGGCGGGTGTGTGGGTGACCACCGGAAGCACACCGGTTCTGCGGCGGAACCGGATACACAGCGGAAAGCAGGTAATGGCTGAAAGTGCTCATTCTGGCTCAGGGTTAGCAGTTCAGTTGGATGTAAGTGGGTGGGACCTGCTACTTTTTTATTAATCTCTTGTTTATGTTGCATTGTTTTATTTACTAAATTATAAATTATTGTAACATTCATTTTATCCCAGCTCTCCATTGGCAGGAGAGCATCTTATTGTATATTTTATATTTTACAGGTTGGAGTATATTTTTATGACAATGGACATGGTGTTCTAGAAGACAATGACATCTACAATCACATGTACTCTGGTGTTCAGATCAGGTCAGCTTCCTATGCCACTGGAGGTTTTTATATAATTTGTGTGCTTCGTAAACTCCGCATTTTGGTAGCAACATTCCCGCAGACTGGGGAGTGGCCGGATCTCTGTAGGTGGGTATACCTACTTTTGGTCTGGTCAGACTGATGGCTGCCATACTCGGGGAGTAGCCATTGCTGTAGCAGATCGGCTCCTCCTGATGGTGTCTGATGTCACTCCTTTCAATGAGTGTATTATGAGACTCCGGCTAAGGCACTCCTTGGGTGTCTTGTCTGTTGTTTCAGTATATGCTCTGATCACATTAAGTGATGTCTCATTGAGGGAGACATTTTACTCGCAACTTCACTTAGTGGTTGAAGAGTGCCCACGAGGTGACACTCTGGTTATGGGTAACATCTTCAAAGTGACCACTGGCACTGACAGGGCTGGCTCTCAGGACTGTTTCAGTCCCCATGGGTCTGGAGACCAGGGTGAGAGTGGCTCCATGTTCCTTGACTTTGCGAAAGGTCGGGGCTGCCCGTCGCTGCATCCTGGTTCCATTGCCCTGAGCCGCATCATTGGACTTGGTACTCCAATGCTGGTGGTGCAGCGAAGGAGATCGATCACATCCTCACTGGCAGACATTGGAAGCTCCTTCAGAACTGCAGGGTCTACAGAAATGCCTAGTTTGTGAATTCTGACCACAGACTTGTTGCTACTCTGAAGATTCAGCTTAAATCCACTACACTACCACCTACTAGGAGAGTAGGTGTGAGGCTGGACAGTTTTTTCAAGTGATTTTAGAGATGAAAGGTAAATTTGAGATTGGAAGAAAATTTATGTTGTAAGAGTCCAGGTTTCTTTCTTTCTATGATGGCTGTTTCGAGAGATAAAGGAATGAGACCAGAAATAGGGAAGGAATGCATGATGTTAGTTACCAGAGAGGAAAGAGAGGGCAAACAGGATTTAACCATATAAGTAGGAAATGAGTCCAACTGACAGGTAGAGGGCATTGATTTTCTAGAAATACCAGATATTTCCTCCAGATGGGAGTTTAAATCTAGAAAGAAAAGAAGAGGAGGGACTATAAGATGTTCCATGTACAGTTTCATACAGAGGTCATCTGCTGGTGGATATTTCCAACAGTAGCATTTTGAGTTTCTAGCTGTTTTGACTGTGCATTTTCCTCCACAGATAACAAGATAATGAACAACCAAGATGCCATTGAAAAAGCTGTCTCTAGGGGGCAGTGCCTGTATAAGATTTCCAGTTACACCAGCTACCCGATGCACGATTTTTATAGGTAAATGCCCCCAACCCCCAACAGCATACATTTTTATCTGATGAGCATATCAACCAATCAAAACCTCCATTTCATCTCTTGTAGGTGTCACACATGTAATACCACAGACCGTAATTCCATCTGCCTGAACTGCATCAAGAAGTGCCATCAAGGACATGATGTTGAGGTCAATCGGCACGACAGGTTAGTGCAGCTGCACTAAATAGAATTATACAAACAACAGACTTGTACGCAACTGTTAATTACACAAGGAAACAAGTATTTAGGCTATATCACGATAGAATACTCAAACTGATGATATGTTCATAATCATGAAAATGACATTTTGTCAGTTTGTATTGCTCATGCCTAGTAGTTCTTTGTAATAAACAGTCAATAGGTTATATTTGAACTGTGCAAGAATTTAACTGCATTGTGACTTTTAATAGTTCCATTCAGGGATATTAATAACTTTCTCTTCACTATAGGTTTTTCTGTGACTGTGGAGCAGGGACATTGTCAAACCCATGCACACTTGCTGGAGAGCCCACACATGACACAGACACTCTGTATGACTCTGCCCCTCCTATAGAGTCCAATACATTGCAGCACAACTGAGCTTGACCTCAGCTGTTACCTTTTAAAGGGCCGTGGACTAAACGCACCAAATGGATGCTTTGATCAGTCTGGACCCAAAAAGACTCCATGTTTAATGTATGATGATGGAGAAAGATATGCACACTAGAAATAAAATCTTTAAAAACATACTAAAAAACTGAAAAGCAAAAGCTGACCCAGCTTCTAATGGAGAAGTTTATATATTTAAAGAAAACCTTTAAAAGGCTTTCCTGTGTCTGTGGATGTAAAACTTTTTTTTTCTGTTAATGCAAACGTTTTGAAGAAAAGAAGAAATGAACGTCGAAGAGAAGCAATATGTTGACTCAGGATTATGGAGAGTAAGGGGGCGTGACTTCAGCTGTACTGCCTCTGCAACATCTGAGATGCTGCTGTAGGAGGAGCTTAGCTGCAGTCTGGTACCCAGAAACACAAGGAGCCATAGTCCCTCTCACTGAAGAGGGATGTCATCCTGTTCAGTAGGCTGGGCGCTGCCCATACAGCCACCTTGGCAACTGTTTCTAGACAGCAGTGGTGCTGGTAAATGTTTGGTGAAGGAACAAAAGGTGATCTAGCACTTCAGCTTTTTTTAATGCCATTCTGATTGTCACATGATTTTAATGCTTTCCCACATAGTTTTGTATTTTCAAGCATAAATCTTACTGTACTTGAATGTCTTATTATTATTATTATTATTATTATTATTTTGATAACACTCCCTTTGCTTACTGTATACCTTGTCAAGCCCCGGTATCTAAGTTCTTTCTGTGAAAGAGAAATCAATGGATTACACAGATTTGATTTAGGAACGCTAAATTTACTCCAGCAATGTTAATATATTAAAAGTAATGTTTTTTTTCCTTTTCTTTAATTGCAAAAGCAAAAGGAATGTTTTGAGTAGTGTGCATTCTTGAACTGTGTTACCTTTTGCTAAGGTATAAACAATTTTGTTGATACACTTAAATGTGGTTAAGGCGGCTTGAAATGACTGTTGGGGTAACCCTGTTATGTCTCCCATTGGTGCTCAGGCACACTAGGGACTTAGGGCTTGTAATGCACAAAAAGTCACGTCAGGTGGTTAAAACGTTTCACATGGGTAATGGTGGGTGAAGTGTGCTAAATGTTAATCTCTGTGGATATCTGGCCATTTCTGGAAGTTTTAGTTGAAATGATCTACAGGAATACATGTCTCAAAACATTTATTTTAACCCCTGGGGCTCAAGCAAGGCACAGCATATGAGTACTTTCTGGCAAAGCATCACGAGAGAGTGTTTATAGTGATGTCTCGTGTGAGTGGCAATCGCGTGTGACTGTGACTTTTCCCCCTTTTTCCTCGATAAGAAACGAGACATTGCTGGAGATGAACCCTATAGCCCCCCGCTGTATTAAAGCTGATGTGCTTGTCTATACAGCACTCAACTGTTTCATGGCTTATTTTTTCTTTTTTTGAGGGATTTTATTTGTTTTTCATTGTGTATTGGTGACTGTGGGTTCTCATACAGCTTGGATTGTATGCATGTACCATACCATCTCAATTTAATATATTGTGAAGTATTCAACAACCATTATGTAGATGCTAGTATGAATTAAAAGGGTATAATTTCCTACAAAAAAAGGAAACTTGTCATTTTTGTTAAATTTAGATCATGAATCCAATTGCTCTAGTAAATGTGTTTTGCTTCTCAGGGATACAGAATGTTGAAAAACTGTCACGTCAAAATTTCAATTTTTCAGCAACCTAAGTGTCCCCATATGCAAACTTAGCGAAACGGGCACCCAAATCACAAAAATGCATGTTTTGCGTTGTGGAGATGCAAAATGTTGAAAAGCTTCATACTTAGCAATGTATCAAAAAATTGACTTCCTGGCAGCCCAAGCACCAGGTTGGGGAGCATTCCCTGATGCAGCATGTTGCCGCACCTACCACACGGTGACACTAAGTCAAATCAGCAGTACCCAAGGATTCTCCAAAGAGAGACAGTACCAGAGTCCAAACTTCATCTCCGCTTAACTGGATAGCATCCATGTCTCGCAGCCATACAGCAAGGCAGGGAGACTTGAACCTTCCTCTTTCAGATATCAGGAATACCACACACCTCGTTCCAGCAACCTCATGAACTCCTGTGCTCTCCCAAACGGTCTGCTGACTTCATAGGTAGTCACCAGAGGCATAAACGCTGCTGCTGAGATAAATTAATCTCTCTACAAGGTTAACCTTCTCCCTATAGACAGTCACACTACAGAAGGCTGTGCCTAAGAAGTCATTAAATGCCTGGATCTTGGTCTTTATCTAGACACTCAGACTCTTCACAGTCTCTCGAGAGCCCTGATCAGAGCCTCCATTGGCTCCGCTCAGATCACAGCATTGTTGGCAAAGTCAAGATCAATAAATCTTTCTTCACCAAAGGATGCTGCACAGCTGCTGGACCCCATGTCCTAGAGTAGGAGCAAGAACACACCCCTGGTGAAATGCAGAACTCTGCACACTATCAGTACCAGTGTACAGGCCGGCCATGATGCCCAGCAACTTCGGGGGGATCCCGTTGAAGTCTCAAGATGTCCCACAGGGCAACTCAATCAACCGAGTGAAACGCTTCACAAAAATCAACAAAGGCTGCAAAGAACCTCTGCCAATATTCATGGTTGAGCTCAGTGAGAACCCTCATTGCCACAATATGGTCGATGGTAGACTTCTGAGGTGCAAAACCAGGCTGCTCTGGTGGCTGACAGGCAAGCAAGTAATTATGAATCCTGCTAAGGATGACCCTAGCAAGGACCTTACCCGTCACTGAAAGCAGTGTGATCCCCTGTAGTTGCCTCAATCCAGGCGATCACCCTACAACTCCTGTTTTACAATCAGTTGATTCAAGGGGGGTCCTTATGGTTAGGGGGAGGTTAGGTGCACGGGCCTGCCATCTGGTGCCCACTCTTTCCCCTTCACATCCACTGGCATCCCTGCCTAGAATTGCCTGGCTGTCAGTTGCTTAGTGGGCTTGGAGCTGTAGTTGGCAGTTTTTGCTAAAGCTCTGTGCGGTTAGACCTCTATGTAAATGGGGTAATGCGAGAGGGGGGTGCAATGGACATGGTTGCACCCCCCAGGGGGGTGCTGAACACCTGGTCTCACACATACACATCATGCGTGTGAAAGAAGTCCATCTCCATTTCTGAGATATAAAAAAAAAAATGTAACCTTTTTTCTATATAGGCGCATTTTGATTTCAGGAGTGTCCCTGGACTCTACTCTTACTAGGAAAAAAAGACATTTTATTAATAATAATTTCATTGCTAATCTATTTTTTCAACCTGGGGGTAAGTGCTAACCAAGTGCCCCAAAACGAAACATGGGTGACTGATTTTTGCCTGTTTTAGGTCCCTCTGCCTCCCTCCGACCTACCCCGCCTTCCTTACTTTTGGTTGAAACCTAGGGGGACCCATGTCTTTAGCCTTTGAATCCACACATGCTCCTTTCTTATTCTCTGTGCCTGTGACCAGTTATTAGCCTCCAGGCCAGAGAACCTGATGTTCTGCAGTCCCTGTTGGTGAAAATGCTGCATGAGTGCCATAGGTTTGCTATTACAGGTATGGTTCCAGGCCCCAATGTGACAGAAGTCTTTAAGGTTTATGTTTTTTCTATAAGCTGAAATGATTTTATAGTTCTGCAATTGAGGGAAATCTGTTGGACCTTTGAAAAACCTCTCCTGAGGTTATTGTTTAATGTAATGGCATTAGAAGAATATATGGTGATTAATGGGATATGTAAATTTGTTGAAGAGGGTAGTTTTTTATTTCTTATAGTCCTGAGTGTCTCTGCTTTAATTCCCCTAAGAAACGGTTTAGTATATTTTCTGTCTAAGAGCTGTAATTAAAGTGGTAGTGGCTGCCTCAAAATCCTGTTTGTACAGAGGCAATGAAATCTGATGAGCTGGGATTGATTAATCCTGCAAACGTGTGTTTTGGGTGATAACTGGTCTTATAGAGTAGGCTGTGTCTGTCTTTAAAGTAAACCTTAGTTTCGAGAGTCCTGTTACCATTTATGGGTTGGCTGAAAAGAACTGTTGTATCTAAGAAGTCTATGAACTGGGAATTGATTTTGTATTTGACTGTAATATTAGAGTAATATATGTTCATTGTGTTTTTGAAGAGGTCAAAGAGTGGTTTTCCATGTTGCCATGTACCAAATATATCAGCCAGATACCTGTAATATAGACTAAGGAGATGTTGAAATTTTTCATGTGTATCCTCCCCGGATGCTATATAAATATTGGCATACACTGGGGCAAACTTCTTTCCCATTGCTGTTCCCTGTGTCTGGAGGTATATTTGGTTATGAAACTGAAAATCATTTCTAGTGAGATTAATTTCTAACAGCTGGAGAATGTATATCTGATCTGTTTGAATCAGGGTATTTTAAAAAGGCTTTTGTTACTGCTTCAAAGCCTAATGTGGTGGATATATTTATATATAAACTGTTGATATCTATTGTGAATAAGAATGCATCTGTCTGAAATTGAATATCCTGTCATTTGTTAATGAAATCATATGTCCTTCAAATAACTGTTGTGTCATTGTGAAACTGAAGAAAATGATCTATGTATTGTGCTGTATTGAATGTATTACTGCCACAATCTGAGACTATGGGTCTCCCGTTGGGGACCCTCCCCAGGATTGTCCACAGGGCCTGATCCATATGGATTTTTCATAGGAGGTAGGGCAGTCTAGGGTGGGGGATGTCAGGGCCCTTTAAGAAATATTTTAATAAAGTGTCATCCGTCCCATCCGATTTTTGGGCATGGCTGGGGGCGTGGCCTGGCCCCTACGTGTACATGCGTGCAAAGGAAGTCTATCTTGCTCCATTTCTGAGATATTCAAAAATAGTTAACTTTTTTCGGTTGACTCTACTCATCAAGAGGGATCTGAGGAACTTTGTTCCAAGTCTCTACGACATTCCTAGGCGGAGATACGCCCACTTCCGGTTTGGATGCTAAAATGCTAACTTTCGAGATGACAGCAGATTCTGCATGTAGGAGGCGCAGAATGTGTAGATCCAACGTTTCAGCCAGATCTGGGCATGCTAAGATATGCTAAATGCTAGCATGCTAACTTTTGAGATGGCAGCGGATTGTGCATCTATGAGGCGCAAAACGTGTAGATCCAAAGTTTTGGCCCGATATGAGCTAGATAGTTGCTAGCATGCTATCAAGCTAACTTTTGCGATGACAGCAGATTGTGAATCTAGGGGGCGTAGAACACGTAGAGCCAATGTTTCTGCCTGATCCGAGCATTTGACAAGGGTTAGGGTTAGGTTAGATTTAGGATTATTGTAAGGATTTTTAAAAGACACACCATTAATTGTTTTAAAATGCACTGGCAACACTATATCCATTATCCTCCTGAGTCTCAGCATTTTCTAAGGCAGATGACCTTTTAATGGGGGCTGCATTAAAAACAGTGAACGGTGACGACAATGACGGTGATAGTGATAAAGTGAAGCTACGTCTCCGCGAGCTTCTCCATCCAGAGTACGCTCAATCCATCTACAGTTCCTCTCTCCCACGATCCAGTAAGTACTCTACTGCCAGTAAGTCATGCTCTGCAAGCTCAGTAATAGCTGGAAAGAGGGCAGAAGCTGCCGCAGAATTAGCAGCCAAAGAAGTAGAGTATGAAGTGCTACTAGAAGAGGAAAAACAAAAGGAGAAGATTCAACTCCTAGAGGAAAGGCAAAATAAGGAGCTTGAAATACAGAAACGTGAGTTACAGAGATTAAAGGCTGAAAAGGAAGTAAAGGCTACACGAGCTAGATTAATGACTTATGACCAGGAAATCAAAGGTGAGAAGAGTGTTCATTCTGTTGACCATAGCAGAAGGGATCAGAAGCCCCCCGCAGTTTCCACTTATGTTCAAGCTCCTACAAATAATGTAGTCTCCACCCCACCTCCTCAAGCAGACGTCATTTATTTAACTCAAGCAGTACAAGACAGTATCTCCATGAACAGGCTGCCAATACCAGAGCCATTCATGTTCACAGGTGACCCACTACAGTTCATTGAGTGGAAAGCTTCATTTACTGCCCTCATTGACAAGAAGAACATCTCATCTGCTGACAAACTATACAACTTGTATAGAAATATGTGGGAGGTGCAGCGCGACAAACACTTGATGGCATCTTCTACAGGAATGACAGCGAAGCATATAAGGATGCATGGGAACGCCTCAATCAAAGGTATGGACATCCATTTATTGTTCAGAAAGCGTTTAGAGAAAAGCTGTCAAAATGGCCAAAGATACAAACAAATGACTCTAAAGGATTTAGGGCATTTGCTGATTTCATTCAAACATGCCATGAGGCGATGCCTTACATTGAAGGCCTAAACATTCTCAACGATTGTGAGGAGAACCAGAAACTTGTTCAAAAGTTACCAAATTGGGCTGCTGCAAGGTGGAATCGTCAAGCTACTCAGTTTATGAGAGATAATGGAAAATTTCCTGGTTTAAAGCACTTTGCTGAGTTCATGTCTTCTGAATCAGAGATTGTATGCAACCCAATCACATCATTCCAGGCTCTCCATTCTACAGACTTCACCACAGCCACTGCAAGGAACTTACAAAGGGAAAAAAGGCCTACCTCAAGTGTCCTCCACACGCAGGTGTTAACAGAGACAGAAAATGCAAAACAAAGATTGAATGTTAAACTACCATGCATGCTCTGTCAAGACAATGGACACAAACTTCATGTTTGCCCACGGTTTAAGGTCCAGTCACTTGAAGAGAGAAGGAAATACATAAAGGACAAAAGGCTCTGTTATGGTTGTCTCAAACCAGGACACAGTGCAAAGGCATGTCGTTACAGACTTGTGTGTGAAATGTGCAAGAAAAAACACCCTACCTGTCTGCACGACTTCAACTACGACAAGAAAAATTCAACTACAGACTCAATTCAGATCAACACAGAGCATACTGCAACTACCCTGTCTCTCAATGTTGAAAACAATGAACAATGTGTCAGCACTTCCATAATTGTACCAGTATGGGTCTCTTCAGAGCAACTTCCAGGTACAGAGAAGCTTGTTTATGCACTCTTAGATACTCAGAGTGACACAGTGTTCATAGACCAAGATGTGTCCAATGATCTCAAGGCAAAGTCCACTCCAATAAGATTAAGGCTCACTACAATGCTGGGTAAAGATGCTGTTGTACCAAGCGAACGTGTTTCAGGTCTCAAGGTGAGAGGCTACAACTCCACGGAAACAATTGAACTCCCTCAAGCTTACACCAAAGACTGTATACCAGTTAACCGCTCTCACATTCCTACTTGTGAAACAGCAAAACGATGGAATCATCTCAAGGAGATAGTGAATGAGATTCCCCTGCATCTAGGATGTGAAGTTGGCCTTTTAATTGGCTACAATTGCTCAAAGGCTCTGGCTCCGAGGCAGGTAATATTAGGAGAGGAGAACGAACCCTATGCAGTCCGCACAGCATTGGGCTGGAGTATTGTTGGCCCCACATCATCTCACAATGACTCCTTCAGCACTGTGTGTCACAGAATAACAGTAAAAGAGCTCCCCCTAGTGACTCCAGCTGATGCACTTAAGGTTCTCGAGTCAGACTTCAAGGATGACGTCAAGGACAACAGGTCAGTGTCTCAAGACGACATTCTCTTTCTAAAGACATTAAAGGAAGGAATTTATAAAAATACTGAAGGACATTACGAAATGCCACTTCCATTTAAAGAACGACCACTCTTACCGGACAACAAGCAAATGGCCATTGGGCGACTTCAAAGTCTCAAAAACAAACTGTCAAAGGACCAAAGGCATAAGGAGCCGTATGTGAAGTTTATGAATGAAGTCCTAGAAAGAGGAAAAGCAGAGGAAGTGGAAAGTGAAGCAAAGGAAGGAGAAAGGTGGTATATTCCCCACCACGGGATATATCATCCCCAGAAACCAGACAAACTGAGGGTAGTCTTCGATGCCTCAGCTAAGTAAAAAGGTACCAGTCTGAACGACCATCTGCTGTCTGGCCCAGATTTGCTAAATAATCTAAATGGAGTTCTCATCAGATTTAGACTGCATGAAGTTGCATTGTTGTGCGACATTGAGAAAATGTTCCACCAATTTTTTGTGCATGAATCAGATAGAGACTATTTAAGATTTTTATGGTGGAAAAATGGCAACATGAACACAGAGCCCCAAGAATTCCGAATGAAGGTTCACCTCTTCGGCGCTTCATCATCACCAGGATGTGCAAATTACGGTTTAAAGTATCTTGCCAAAGAAAATGAGACACAGTTCCCCCTTGCATCTCAGTTCATAATGAAAGATTTTTATGTGGACGATGGGGTGACAAGCACTGCAAGCATCAAAGAAGCTGTTCAGCTCGCCCAAGATGCTCAGACAATCTGCGCATCAGGTGGCCTCAGACTGCACAAGTTTGTAAGCAACGACCAAACTGTGTTAAACAGCATCCCACCATCTGAACGTGCTCCTTCACAGCAGGCATGTGATCTGACACTCAATGACTCTAAACTTGAAAGAGCGCTAGGCATTCACTGGCATATTGAATCAGACACACTCAGATTTCGCTTTCGACCCAACGAACAACCTGCTACACGGCGTGGCATCCTATCTACTGTCGCATCTCTTTACGACCCACTGGGATTCATCTCCCCCTTTGTGCTCACAGGCAAACGGGTGCTTCAGGAGACCTGCAAACAAGGCTCAGGCTGGGATGACCCCCTCTCCAGTGAATTAAGGCCAGTGTGGGACAATTGGAACAGTGACTTAAGGAACTTAGAGAAAATCACAATTCCACGCTGTTATGTTCCTACAGACTTTGGGCAAATAGTGAAAAGAGAGTTGCATCATTTTTCTGATGCCAGCTCACATGGCTATGGCCAGTGTTCTTATTTAAAACATATAAACCAAGATGATAAAGTGCATTGTGCTTTAGTTACAGCAAAGACTAGAGTGGCTCCTATCAAGATAACAACAATCCCACGTCTTGAACTGACAGCTGTGGTTGTCTCCATTAATGCAAGTAACATGTTAAGGGACGAGCTTGGATTGACACAGAGTGAAGAGTACTTCTGGACTGACTCAAAGGTAGTTTTAGGCTACATTAATAATGAAGCACGTCGGTTTCACACATTTGTCTCCAACAGAATTCAAAAGATAAGGACTAACAGCTTCCCTCAGCAGTGGAGATATGTGCCTTCTGACCAGAATCCTGCAGACATCGCCTCCAGAGGTTCCAGTGTGGGTGAGCTTATAACATCAGTCTGATTCAAAGGGCCACAGTTTCTGTGGGAGAAGGAAGTTCCTCCAGCTTCAGGAATTGGCGAAAACATACTACTCGGGGATCCAGAAGTCAAAAGGGTACATACACTGAACACCCTCAAAGCAGAGAAGAAAGGTTTATCAGAGAGGTTAACAAAATTTTCATCATGGTACAAGGCCACTCAAGCCCTAGCTCGCCTCATTCGCTGTGCTAAGAGAGAGAAAACAACAAGCCACAGTACTGTACAAGAAAGACAAAACGCACAACATGTTATTCTGAAAGACATACAAGCCAGGGAGTATGCAGTGGAGATAAAGTTGCTTAAAAATGGAAAGGAACTCCCCTACAAAAGCAAACTGTATCAAATGGATACCTTTCTTGATAGTGATGGACTCCTCAAGGTGGGAGGAAGACTTAAAGATGCTTCATTCTCCTCTATATTGAAACACCCAGTGATAATTCCAAAGGGTAACCATGTCACTCAGCTAATAATCAGCCATTTCCACAGTAAAGTGCAGCACCAAGGAAAGGGACTGACAATCAATGAAATCAGATCAAATGGATTTTGGATTCCAAGCATCAACAAAGCTGTAAGAAACTTTATACAGAAATGTGTAAGGTGTCGCAGACTCAGAAGGGGTACTGAGGAACAGAAAATGGCTGATCTCCCAGTCCAGCGTTTAGATCCAGCTCCACCATTCACATTCTGTGGAATGGACTGTTTTGGCCCTTTTCTAACTAAGAAAGCTCGTAAGGTGAACAAGCATTATGGACTTATTTTTACGTGCTTTTGCTGCAGAGCAGTGCACATGGAAATGTTAGACGACATGACCACGGACGCCTTTATAAATGCCCTCCGCTGTTTCATAGCCATCAGAGGAGCTGTCAGTGAGATAAGGTGTGATCAAGGAAGTAACTTTGTTGGCGCAAAAAATGAGCTGCAAGAAGCATTGAAACAAATGGACTGTGATCGCATTACTGCGTTTCTTGCTGAGAAACAATGCGACTTCAAAATGCACGCTCCTCATTCAAGCCACACAGGAGGTGTGTGGGAAAGGCAAATCAGGACTGTCCGAAATGTTCTGCGCTCAACAGTTTCTCTTTCATCAGGCAGAATGGACGACGCATCACTAAGGACATTCTTTTATGAGGCAATGGCGATTGTCAACAGCAGGCCTCTTACAGTGGACAACTTAAGTGATCCAAACAGTCCCGAGCCATTAACACCCAATCACCTGCTAATGATGAAGTCAAGGTCATCCATGCCCCCGCCAGGTAGATTCATTAAAGAGGACATTTATGCACAGAAAAGGTGGCGGCAGGTGCAGTATTTATCAGAACAGTTTTGGTCACGTTGGAAAAAGGAGTATCTGTCTAACATCACAAGAAGACAGAAATGGCACTCTCCAAGGAGAAACTTAAAGGTTGGAGATGTTGTGATGGAGAAAATGGATGACTTGCCACGCAATGAATGGAGATTAGCACGTGTAATGGACACAACAACTGACAAAGATGGACTTGTAAGAAAGGTAAAGCTTCGTTTTGGAGAAAGGAAGATGGACAAAGGACAATGTTACAGTAAACCTTCTGTAGTGGAACGCCCAGTGCAGAAACTGGTTTTGCTATTGGAGACTGTTTAATTACATTCTGAAGTTTAAGGTTTATTCTGTCATGTAAACTGTGTTTTCATACAATGTAATGTTTACAGGTCAACGGTTACAGGTCATTTCTTCATTAGGAAATCATTATCACTCCGTTTGGTTCCCATTTGAGCTCTAATGATTTGGTGGGAGTGTAAATGACCGTATTAATATTTCGTTTATTACATTTATTGGTTACAAATGTTATTCCTTGTTTAACTGTATAAGACGAGTGATGCCTTTTATTGTGAAAGAACGGCTTTTATTTTGAAGGAACATAGAGCAACAAGCTGCCATAAACCAGTGTTGCAAACCGCACAGTAGCGGGAAAACTTCATGGAAGTCGAAGCAAGGTGTGTTCCGTGAAAAAGGAATAGTTATATTACGATTCTTTTTTGGTTAATTTCTTAAATACCAGTGATGGTTTTAGCTCCTGGTTGATGAGGAACAAGGTGGGTTTTGAAGGTTGATTTGTAAATGTATATATGTTTAATATTTCTGTTGTAAGGTGTTTTGCCGAGTAAAATGGACTACGTTTTTGCTCACTACAAGGTGCTAAAGAGCACGGATAAATTAAGCGTGTTAAAGGGTTATAATTTACAAGCTGCTTTGTTTTATTTGTCATGTAAGGTCACGGACAATTTGATAATGATTTACTTTAGTTTATTTCGTGATTCGAAGGTATTTAAAAGCAAGTGTGACGGTGCGTCACGACGTAACGTGGCTGCGTATAGCAGGGCAGTGGAGTTGGCGGGAGAGAGAGGGGGAAAGGAGGTTTTTTTTGGTTCGTTCGGGTGATGTAGAGTAAGTAGGGAGAATTCCTTAATGTAGTCAACCGGTACACAGGACCAGATTAGTCTGAAGGCAGGTTCGAGCCACGTTGGTGCTCCGGAGAAGGGAAATTGCTGTGTGTTACCAGAACGACAGACGAGAGCTGCTCCCGGTGCCGCGCAGAGGGAACCGGAGCTTGGAGGAATCGCGGTAGCTTCCCTGCTATACAGAGACGACTCATCAGCTCCAGCACCAAGGACGACGCAGGTGATATTTAATAAAGTTTATTTCGGCGAATGTACATCAGGGTGATCAGCAACTTGGCCAAGAAGTAGAAGAATTCTGCTAACGTGACGGACACTAAGCGGAGTTTTAAAAGATCGCTGCTGCACACCCCATTTTCTACGCACGCTACCACCTGGCAGGGCAGGCCCGCTATGTTCTAACTGCATGCCCGGATGCCTGATTTCTCTGGCGGTCATTTTTGGAAGTAAATGTACTGAACAGACTTTCGCATGGGAGTGTTGATGTTATCGGACGGATTATTAAAATGTGCCAGTGGTATAAAGTGCTAAATGAATAAGGTTCATTTCTGTTATGAGGTTGTTGTGCATGTGTAATATGAATGTGTCCTGTTGTAAGGTTACTACGAACGTGTTATATGAAGGGTAAAAAATATCCCGTCGGAGGTAAACGGGAGTTCTTACTTGAAGCCTCCACCGTTAGACACTGAGCGCTCAGTAGGGTGACTGGGGCTGGGGTTTCATTAATAGAGGGGAGTTAGGTGGTTGGTGAAACTCAATTTGGTAATTGCAGTCCTTTGTTTTATGTGAGCTTTGGTTCTTTCCATCTAATAATTTGGTAATCATCTTACGGAGAATAAACTGCCTATGTGTTCAATTTACCCTATCCTGGTGTACAGTGGTTACCCTGCTTCTATTATTTAGGCTCTCTCCGGAGTAGGGGCGTCTCACCTGCTACTGCTGGGTACTTCGGTCGGGGGGTGGGGGTACGGTGTGGGTACTTAAACATCACGCTATCCCCAACAGTACTACACTCCAGGTTGGCACCGTGACGCTGATAGGGAAGTCCTGGAGCCTTAGCCGATCTGCTCACATAGTGCATGTAGCAGACTAGGGAGGCGATTGGTGAGGGTACAGGGACCTAGATCCTGCTGTACCTTCTCCGTCCGGAGGATTGGGCAGCCTAGACCCCTACTACGCAGGCTGTGGCCCAGTCTGTTACACATTGTTAAAATGGTTTAATTGAATATACGTGTAAAAGATAATCTATATAGAAAACGTTAACAAAAGGATATTAGAACTTAAAGGAAAGAATTCATTTATGTTTTGGAATAAGGAAAGGTGTTAAAGGTAACTTGCTGTCTGAGCTACTAATGGTGATTATTTTCTGAACACTTTATAGCTCTTACGGTGAGTTCACAAGGCAAGGTTAAATAAAGGATTGTGAACCATCAGTTTGAGAGACCGTCATTTCAACCGGGGACGCTACATTCTGTACATTGCCTATTTTGACGCTAATTTCTTCACTTGATTCTACTCATCAAGCCGGATCTGAGGAACTTTGTTTCTAATCTCTAGGGTATTCCTAGGCTGTGAGATGCCGACTTCTGGTTTTGATGCTAATATGCTAGCATGATTGTAGTTTTTTGTACATTGCCTGTTTCGATGCTAGTTTTATGTCTTTACTCATCATGTCTAATCTGAGGAACTTTGTTTCTAGTGTCGACGACATTCCTAGGCTGAGTTACGCCCACACATCCGGTTTTGATGCTAATATGCTAACATGCTAAGTTTTGAGATTACTCCATATTCTGAATCTGGGTGTTGCTATATGCCTAGATCAAGCCTTTCAGCCTGATCTGAGCATGCCATTGCATTTTACATGCTAACAGGCTAGCATGCTAAGTTTTGAAATAATTAAAATGCTTGTAGCTTTTTTATACAGTGCCTATTTTGACGCTAGTTTCATCACCTGATTCTACTCAACTCTGATCTGAGGAACTTTGTTTCTAGTGTCGACGACATTCCTAGGGTGAGTTACGCCCACTTCCGGTTATCTCACTGCTGATTTCCTGGAGCGGCTAGATTCCCTCAACCTATAACAACATGTTGATGTCCCCACACATTCCAGGGGTCACACACTTGACTTGGTCATTTCAAACTTCGCCCCCATCAGTAATCTACAGGTATATGATCTTGGTATCTCGGACCATAAAGTAATGTCAGTGGAGCTGCCCTTTCTCTCCCCCCATATCAAACCACAACGTCAGATCCATTTCAGAAATCTGAAGACCATCAATGCAGATGCCCTGGACCTTAAATTTCTCTCCTCTGAACCTGTCAGCAGTGCAACAGCAGAGGTGCAACATACACATCAATTTCTTCAGACAAAAAGTTGATAATATCCGTTCATACCTCTCCATCACGAATATCTTGCCTCCTCCAACTGTCGACCTACTACCTGAGAAGGTCCAGCCACTTTGCTCCTTCTCTGCTACCACACGGGAAGAGGTGGAGAACGTCATCAGGAAAATGAAACCATCTACCAGTTCCCTGGACCCTTTCCCTTCAGCCCTGCTAAAGGTCAACATCTCTGCCGTCTCTCCACTCATCACCAGGATCATAAACCAATCCCTCCTGACTGGCCATATACCTTCTACTTTAAAAACTGCTGTCATCGGACCTCTATTGAAAAAACCCACCATGGACTCTGAAGTTCTCTCTAACTATGGGCCCATCTCCAATCTTCCATGCCTCTCTAAAGTTCTGGAAAAAAACAGTTGCAGCACAACTTCATGATCACCTCAAACTGAGTAACCTGTTTGAAAAATTTCAGTCCGGTTTCCGCCCTGGCCATAGCACCGAAACAGCCCTGGTCAGGGTCACCAATGATCTTCTGATGACGGCAGATACTGGTTCCCCTTCTATACTCATCCTCCTTGACCTGACAGCTGCTTTTGACACAATAGACCATAACATCCTCTTTCACCGCCTGCAATGCACCCTTGGACTCTCAGGAACTGTTCATAACTGGTTCACGTCATACCTAACTGGCAGAACCGAACATGTCACCCTTGGCAGCGCAAAATCTCACATCCACAACGTCACCTGTGGTGTCCCACAGGGCTCTGTGCTTGGCCTCACTTGACACCAAGTCAAGTGTGTGACCCCTGGAATGTGTGGGGACATCAACATGTTGTTGTAGGTTGAGGGAATCTAGCAGCTCCAGGAAATCAGCAGTGAGATAACCGGAAGTGGTCTTTACTCTACTCATCAACTCTGATCTGAGGAACGTTTTGTTTCTAGTGTCTACGACAATCCTAGGCTGAGTTACGCCCAGACTTCCGGTTTTGATGCTAATATGCTAGCATGATTGTAGTTTTTTGTACATTGCCTGTTTTTGATGCTAGTTTTATGTCTTTACTCTACTCATCAACTCTGATCTGAGGAACTTTGTTCCTAGTGTCGACGACATTCCTAGGGTGAGTTACGCCCACTTCCGGTTTTGATGCTAATATGTTAACAGGATTATCTGCTGTATTATCCCCCCATTAAACTAAAAAACCTTGCAGTGCCAATTCATGTATCTGCATTTAAAAAAAATAATAATAATAATTTGTATCCTGGTGCAGGGATGCCTTCCTTGTTCCAAAGAGGTGAGTGCTCAAATGATGTTAGTGGCATGATAGAAATGTTAATATCAGCACACATATTAGTGTGTGTTCCTCAATATAATAGTAAGTGTCCCCGTGCTTTGCATATGTAAATGCTACACAAGTTATCCCCCCTACAAACTGAATCCATTTCTGATGTTGCCAGCGGGTTCCTGAGGCCACCCCCCGCCAAGTGTGCCCCACGTACCTGATATTAAACCCTTGAGGTGTCCAGGTCTGTAGTCGCTGGATCCACCTGTATTCCATTCTGACCCTTTGTGCGTGACCATGTACTATTTGCTAGTAAGCCTGAAATTACTACATTGTTTAGGCCATGTTATTGGAAGTGTTGTGCTACCATAATGAGCTTGGTATTCTGGGAAAATGTGTACAAGTGTTGTTTAAGACTAATGGTTTACTAATTTGTTGCCCGTCTCTCCCACATACTTTTCCTGACAATGGTTACATTGGATCAGAAAGATCACATTACAGGTAGTGAGGGAGATGTTTTCCTGAATAACAAATGTGAGATCCCAATGCCTTATGCTGTTAATTGGTTTAAAATAAGGGCATACCTGTGCTAAGGTATTGTCTTTAAAAGTATTGAATTTGGAATGCACTAAAATATCCATAAGATTTTTGTTTTACCGATAGGCGGAGATGAACCTGAATTTTTGCAACTGTTGTGTCCTCTGAAAGTAATTTTTAAGCTTATTTAATGTTACAGCTTTCGAGGAGTAGGTAGTGATAAATATAATTATTGTACATTGCTCTGTTATAGACTGGGTTGGTATATAGATGTCCCTTAATGTTTTGGCTTTGATTTTGTCAGTGGGATGTAATAATTAGTTTCTTCCAATTGCCTTAGTGCTTCTAATTTGTACTGCTGTGTATCCAAGATAAAGCCTCAGGGATCGTTATCTGCCGGTTTTATGATTATATCTTTATTCTTATGTAATGTTTTTATGGCCCTCTGCTGCATTGTAATATTGGGTTTTTGTGTGTAATGGTGTGTGAGTGAGGGCGGCATGGTGGTGCAGTGGTTAGCACTGTCGCCTCACACCTCTGGGACCCGGGTTCGAGTCTCCGCCTGGGTCACATGTGTGTGGAGTTTGCATGTTCTCCCCGTGTCGTCGTGGGGTTTCCTCCGGGTACTCCGGTTTCCCCCCACAGTCCAAAAACATGCTGAGGCTAATTGGAGTTGCTGAATTGCCCGTAGGTGTGCATGTGTGAGTGAATGGTGTGTGAGTGTGCCCTGCGATGGGCTGGCCCCCCATCCTGGGTTGTTCCCTGCCTCGTGCCCATTGATTCCGGGATAGGCTCCGGACCCCCCGCGACCCAATAGGATAAGCGGTTTGGAAAATGGATGGATGGATGGATGGTGTGTGAGTGATTAAACTCATACAATGATTGATAACAATATTTAATTTAATCGGTAGAAACCTGCAGTGCTTTTTTTACTGTAGTGCTGTTTGAAAATATTAGATTACTTTATAGTTTCCTATTGTAATACTATACATCTAGTATAAATGACTGTTCCCCGTAGTGGTAAGCCCTGGGAAGTAAGCATATGGCAGGCAATGGGTTTTAAAGGTAAGTTCATATCTCCTGTTTTTTGTTTCAGAATTTTTTCTTGCAGGTCACCTTGGTGATAATGGTTCAACTGAATAAAATATCATGCCCCCTGGTGGTTGTTGTTAATTATTGCCTTTGGGAGGGGGGTTTCAGGTACATTTACCAAGGGGGATCCCAAAAAGGTAAGTAAAAAACGGTAAGTAAAAGGGTTAGGGGTTGGCGTGCTTTGGGGTTGGCGTGCTTTGGGGTTGGCATATGTTAACCCACATATGCGAAAGCACTTCTCTACGTACCTGGTGAATTTTACAAGGAATATAAAAGCATAAAACGTTACTCCTTACTGAATGCAGAGGGGAGTTTTAACCTCACTATTTCTAACATGGAGCCGTCAGATTCTGCAGTGTATTATTGTACTGCTGTGTTTCTTCATGAGGTCACCTTTGGGAATGGAACCTTTGTCATAATCACAGGTAAATGAGATTCCAGCTATTTTCATATTTGCTTTATTATAGTGTCAGTAAGATTATTCCCTGTAAAATAATTTTGACAGTTGATGTCACGATCCGGGAATACTGGAGACGGCGATCGTGCAGGAAACAAGCAAGGGAAGCCAGGTACGGGGAATAACGGGGTTTTATTAAGGAAACGGGGACTAGGAAGCATCGGACAGGGACTTACAATCATCCACAATGACGGACAAGGGTAACAGGCAAGACCAGGACTTAAAACAGGACAAGACTAAGCAAAGTAATCAGACAAGGGTGGAAACAATCAGGGACGCACACGCGGGTAATCAGGGGGCGTGGCACACACGAGGAGCCGACGAGCCGGGTCATGACAGTTGAGTTGTTTCTCAATATAAAACTAGCAAAGATACCTTATTGTCTGCTTTGTTCCATAAGTGTTTTTCTAAACAACATCAAACAAAAATCATTTATTATTTTTATTGTTGTTGTTATTGTTATTATTATTATTATACAATTTGTTGCATTTTGCTTGCTGTCAGTAATCTTCAGCCAAAAGCCTAACCTTCTCTTTATAGAGATGTTAATGTTACACATTGCAGCCTCTTTAAAACAAATAACATAAAAAAAATGTATAGCACTGTGCAAATATCTTAAGCAACAAAAGAAAATTATTTTTGACGTTATTTCTCTGAGCAGACAGTGTCTCTGTTTCACTCTGAAAAAAAAAAGCATGATTTAACATAAGAACTAGGGATGTGCACCATTCATAACTGATTTGAGAATGAAATTCTCAAGTATGTATCTTAAAATTCAGAATTTTGAAATACGCATATGAACTTGAATTTCAGTTCATTTTGTTAATCTGAATTAAATTTGAATTGTGGTTGAAAACAGGTTGTGGCATTGAAATTTATATTTGAATTTAAAGAAGAACGAAAAAGGGTTTGGATTCAAGTTCATATATGTACTGTAGGTGTAGCTTTTAACTAAAATATGAACTTTAATTTAAATATGAATTATACATAAACACATTAACATTGATATACATCATTGTTATAAAAATGTCGTTTTGTTCAGAATGAAATAATGCAACATTTGAAGTGTCACCTAAAATAATAATTAAACTGTCATTTTGTGCACCATGGTGGATCTGCTCATAGGAAGAACTGAGTGTCTCTCATTAGAAGTCAGTGTTGGCTGCAGTGACTGCAGTTTCTAACCTAAGAAACGTCCCAAACACTTTTCCTGCATCAAAAGTCAAACTAGTGCCTATTCCTACCATGAAAGCTTCACATAATGTCACTGATACCTGAGCCAACCATGTTTATCAGAGGATGCCAACCCTTTGGCTGCAGCTTTCTCTGCACAGGCTGAGAGAGTCTTCAGTGCAGCAGGAAAAGATTTCAGTCCAGAAGATATTGAAGATATTATGCTGAATAAATGTAATAATAATGAAAAATTAGCAATGTGTATTGGAATAAAGCATAATTGCATTTCCCATGACGTTTTGCTTTTCACTGTAGTGCTATGGTTGTACGGAAAAACTTACTTTTGTGCACATAAGAAAATTAATAGGAGCAACTACCAAGCCAAGTAATTCCTTTTACTATGTATACTTTTTCTTTAATGTTAAAAGATAGACAAACTAGTAATGGGCAAACAGCTCTTCGGCTCTATAATTAAATCATGCAGGTACTACAGCAAAATGCTCAAAAATACCAAAACACATCAAGAGCTAAATATGCAAAAACAAATACCTTCCTGTGGAAAAGGGGCAACATAAACCAAATGTAAAGTCACGAAAATCATGAAAATATAAAGTACACTTTACACACTTCATTTCTTTGAATTGAAATTAATTATATTCATCTACCTTCATACATTAATACAAGACATTATATGATTATAATGTTTGTTATTATATAATTTTTATTTAGGTATTATGTAGGTGCAGTTAATGTATAGTGTTACCTGATATATACTAATAAGCAGTAATACAATAAAAAGAGAGAAGAATGTCAGCTGTTCTCCAAGAAGTTACTGATTTCTTGGATGGCTAGAAGAACATCGATTCAGGATTTGAGGATCTGTATTTTCCATTGTTATTCTCAAAGGGCTGTCATCATGACTATTTTGCTTTTCAGGTAAAGACTCCAACAGCAGGACAGTGGTACAGCAGCCTGTGTCTGACACATTGCAGCCAGGAGACTCTGTGAGCCTGCAGTGTACGATAGAGACTGGGAGCTGTGCAGGAGAACACAGTGTTTACTGGTTCAGACATGGATCAGGAGAATCCCTTCCTGGAGTCATTTACAGCCACGGAAACAGCAGTGATGAGTGTGAGAAGAGCCCTGAGGCTGGATCTCCTACACGGAGCTGCGTCTACAGCCTCCCCAAGGGGAACCTCAGCCTCTCCGATGCTGGGACTTACTACTGCGCCGTGGCCATGTGTGGGGAGATGCTGTTTGGGAACGGCACACAGCTGGATATAGATGGTAGCACCCAGTGAGGGGAGATGCTGTTTGGGAACGGCACACAGCTGGATATAGATGGTAACACCCAGTGAGGGGAGATGCTGTTTGGGAACGGCACACAGCTGGATATAGATGGTAGCACCCAGTGAGGGGAGATGCTGTTTGGGAATGGGACCAAGCTGGATATAGATGGTAGCACCCAGTGTGGAGAGTACATCTGCTTCAAAGTTTTATTTAGCTTATTCTGCTATTAAGACATTTATTTCTTATTTTAATGTAATGAATTTTCTAATTTAAGTGCTTAAATTTAATTACACAGATGTTAATTTAATAATTATTTCAAATATTAATAGAAATTGTTAAAATGCAAAATACTAGAAGTTCATGTTAAAAATGGACTATTTACAAAACAACTGCTGTAATGTATTATAGATTTTATCTTTAACTAATGTAATGTAAGCAAATGGGAAACGTGTCTCTATATCATTATGCTGAAATCTCTCTTTGTTACAGGCTTTCAGAAGCTGCTGGATCCTCTTCACTCTGGCTTGCTGATAGTTTTATCTTGCAGCATTATTCTGAACGTTGCTCTCATTTGTATAAGATGTAAACTGACCTGTACACACTGTGCAGGTACGCTGCCCGGCTTTATGCACTCAGACGAAGGACAAAATGTAGATTTTCACAAATTATAGAAATATAAAATTGTTTTATGATGGATAAAATGTTCATATTAAAACCAATCTTGCAGGTTGTCATGCCCGGCTCGTCCGCTACTCCTGTGTGCCACGCCCCCTGCTTACCCACGTGTGTTTCCCGGATCGTACCCAGCTGTGTCCGTTTGCTTTCAATCAGTCTTGTGTATTTAAGTCCTGGTCTCCCCAGTTTTCCTTGTCTGTCATTGATGTTCGTTGGCGTGAGTAGATGTTCCCCGTATCTGTTTCCTGTCCACGAATAAATCCCCAGTATTTCCCGACTTTGCCTACTTGCCTGTTCCTGCTCGCCTGCCGACCCGCACGATCGCTGCTTCGCCCGACCGCGGTCGTGACACAGGTAACCCAGTTTAAAAATCCATTATTAAATCTCACCTTATTTACATAAACCTTTTTCTACTGTAAGATTAACATTTTTGTATTATATCTTTCATATTTTGCAAAATCTATTGAAATATACATGTTGCAATAAGTTGCATATCAATAACTTTTATTACCAAGATCTCCTTTATAGCAATTTTATTATATATGATATTTGAGAACAAATAACACATATCCAAACAAGCACACTTACATTGACAGAAGTCATTTTTACTTTCATTTTTGAGACAAAAAGGATGTTGATTGCTTGAAAATTCAGAATGTTATCTGACCACTGTATGATACCGCGTGAAATTAAATAATATATTGATGTGTTATATATTTTAAACAGATGAAAAGAACAGTGATATATCAAAAGTGGAATGGTCACGCAAGCAAGTATGTAATAAATATTTCAAATTACAAATCGTCAGTAAAACAAATGAACCTCAGACTGATTTCCATCCTGGGATCAACATTTTAAGTGCTATTTGTGAAAATAAGTAATAGCAAACCGATTTGATCCATCTAATTCTGCCATCTTTGTCTCCACAGTGCAATGACGAGGACACACTGAATTACGCTGCCCTGAACCTTAAGAAGCCAAAACCCAGGAGACAGAAGAAAGACGGGAATAATGACACTCTGTATTCTGACCTCCGCTACAGAGATTATGAATAAAGATGCTTCTCATTCATGTCAGTCACACAGAGTGTTCAGGGTGTAGCTTTAATAATGTTCAGAAGGAGGGCAGGGGAGCCAGTGCTTCTGAGACTGAATCACAGGATTTTACGGAGTTTGGTGTCAGTGTGTTTGGGGCGCATTTTTACTGGAAGTGCAAATGTTCAAGCCAGACTGGGGGCTGAGGGAGGGGGAGAGGGGAGCCACAGAGATAATTTCTTCATGGCATGGGGGGAATAAGCGGCTTTAATGTTGTGGAAAGGCTGAGTTGCTGCAATCAGTTCTTTGATGTGACACATGCTTACTTGTCTCCCTTGTGTACCATGCTGAATGGTTTGGGGCAAACGCACAGGGACTGATCGATTATATTAAACAGATGAAAGAAACTGAATGAAAATTTCAAGTGTTCTTAAATTACGTTTTTCATTTCATGTTGTGTACTGTATGTATTTTTGAGTATATACATGTACCTGTATATGTACCTGTATATATACCTGTGTCGTTAATAACGATGTGGATAATTAAGAAAGAGGAGTTTTGTTTCTTGCTCCTTGTCCTGTTACTTGGCTCACAAACATACACACACATAGACACACAAACACGCACACACACACACATGCACACACACTCACACACACAAATATACACAGACACACAAACACACACATGCACAAACACACATGCACACACACTGCTACGGCTCTGTAAGAACACTACCATGCTCTTTTGTGTGAGTGGGGTGGGGGGTGTTAAATAAGATGAAAATGACAATGGCTGTACTTTTGTTATGTCAGTTGTGTTTCTATCGTCATTGTATCATATTCCACGAGCTTTTTATTCTACAGGATGTACAAGCCAGTCAGTGTATTCAGTGGGGTGTTCAGGAGTCATTAGGTTCTGAAAAATGTGTTGCATTTAAAACATAATGTACTTTTGAATACTTAAGTATGTTTAGATCCAAATACTCCAGTACTTTAACTGAAGTAAAAAATTAACTGAAAAGCTTTGAGTATTATTTGACGAGGAGTATCTATACTTAACTCAAGTAGTGAAGTTGTGTACTTTGTCCACCTCTGTCCAAAAGTGACATACAGCTGTAAGCTGTTTTGGTTTGTTTGTCTGCTGAGTGCTTCTCTGCA
This sequence comes from Brienomyrus brachyistius, assembly GCF_023856365.1. NCBI lineage: Eukaryota > Metazoa > Chordata > Actinopteri > Osteoglossiformes > Mormyridae > Brienomyrus > Brienomyrus brachyistius. The sequence goes on from NW_026042313.1 coordinate 1,715,178, forward strand.
GTGCTGCAGATGTTTCCACTGGTTAGATGCAGCTCAGGAAGACTGACCCACTGACTGCACTGTGCTGGGCTCACTTTGCAAAGAGTAAAAACCACACAGACAGAACAATATCTGCTTCTTGTAAGACCCTGTTTCCTCTCTACCTCACCCAGGTCACGCTTTGAAGTATTCAGCCTAAGTTATTTTATCCAAACAAGCCACCATTATTATTCATACAGCTGGACATTTGACTGGAGCACATGATTGCTACATATCACTACCCTGTACATGGAACAGAATGTACAGCTTTCACAACAGAACTTTAGAAAAGCAAAATTCTCATCAGTCCACATCTCTAACCACTACACATCCTAGGGTTCCCATTTATAATGGTACATTTTTGTTTTATTCACATTCTTTTTCATCACACAGATAAACACCATCCATTAATCTTACAGCATGTATCCTGGTCAGGGTGATGGGGACGACACCACCTATATCGAGTGTGATTTAAGGCCAAGACCTTAAAAGGGAGAGTCAAGACTGAGGCTTGTTACAAGAGCAGTGGGGCACAAAACAACAAACAACATCATTATGAATGTAAAAGAAATGTATGTATATATAAATATAGGGTAATAATAGAAACAAAAAATAAGAATATATTACATACAGAGGAATATTATAGGAATATTAAAATTAACTTATACACAATCCTTAACTTATACACAATCCTATTGCATGTAACATTATTGCTCATGTGCCAGATATTAGCCTCCCAAAGGAAGCTGCCACACAGGGAATAATGCACTGGCTCAATGCAACACTGCATATCAGTGAATAAGGAGGAACAATATTGCAGATCAGCAGCAGATAGAAACTGTATCAGAAGACAGTGAACAGGGGAAAAGTTCAATGAGCAGAGTGCAGATTATAAAGCCTGACTGCTGTGGGGCCCAATGACCTGCGGTACCGTTCTGTCACACGCTGGGTGTCTGAGTCTCTTACTGAAGGAGCTGCCCCGGGCCTCCATAGTCTGCTGGGGGGGTGAGAGGTGTCACATAAAATTGATGACAGCCTTGTTATCAGCCTGCTCTCATCCATCTACTCTACAGTGCCCAGGGACGCTCCTCCCTGATGATGAGAGGAGTCTAAGGATGTGGACATTTGGGATAATGTGAGTTCAGAACTGGATAGTTAGCTGTACGACTTCCAGTCTGTAGGCAGACTCATCGCCTTCAGTTATGATGGCAATCGCAGTAGTATCACCTGCAAAATTCAGGATCTTCACTGGAGCAGCAGTGATTTGTGTAGAGACTGAAGAGAAGGGGGAGAGCACAGAGCCTGGAGGAGCTCAGTGCTGAGGGTCAGCGTGTCTGATGTGTGCTGTAAGCATACAGATGTCCTGCATTTGTGGAACATTTTGTTTGTGCTGCTGTTTAAATGTGTTGTTGACGCTGCAGTCAGTAATTTTCCACTAGCAGTCTCTCCTCTGCATTTTACAGGAAGACTGACCGACTGAGAGCAGGGTGTTTGTGTCTCTCTTCTCAGTGAGCGAAAACCACACAACCGTCAGGTCCTCAGCTCAGACCCTCTGCTTCACTAGAAAAACCACAAAGGGTATTTTTATCTAAAAGGGGGTGAGCAAGTGAGATGTTATTGACAGCATGAATTTGTCTACTAACATTTTAAATTCAAAGCAGTATGTCCAGGATGTCAGTAATTACATTTAGTCAGTATAAACAATTTGGGTGCAATAATACAGAATAATGTAGAATTTTGCATAATTCAGTTAATACCAGTAAGATATCGGTCATTAACACTATAAGGTCATGTTGCTGAATCTCATTGTTAAAGTTAAAAGAATCTACGCATTTTTATACACACAAGACTGTGCTTAGTTCATCTATCAGTCAAAATGACACAGTGAGGCAAATCTGAGCATCTTAATTGTGTTTGTTTGTGTGGAATGGCATCCCATGCAGGCCTGTGCTCTGTGCTTCCTGGGACAGGTCCCACCCTTTCCAGACCCCGACGAGAAGTAGCAGTCGCTGGATAAAAGAATGACAAAAGATAAAAATACAAAAGTCATTCTTGCTGTCTAACCTCTGATTACTGCATGACATTTCTGATTTCTGATAACTGATAAGTAGAAAATATGTTTAGTCTTTTGCTTGGTGGTAAGAAAAAAGGAGAACCACAAAGAGCACAGTCATTTTCAAGGTTATTTCTCACTGGTCAGTGTGAAAGGTTGCATCGTTACTATAACGCCGGGCTCAGCACAATGACTGCACCTGCGCTGCACTGTAGACCACAAGCCAGGCTGCAGACCATCAGCCCTGAAAGTTAAAACAGGACTTGTATGTGTGTCATGTGTTGTTTAATAAAAATTTACAGGACAGAACATAGTGGATTCAGTTTCCTTTGCTCTTACACTCCCAGTCCAAAGTGTGGCCACAACTGCTGTCAATGCATCTGTCTCTTTTTTCACTGTGTTATTCACCTTAATATCAAAAGGCTCCAAAGCAGTACAGTAATGCAGAACAAATATTGTAACTAACAAGGAAGTGGGGAGGTAATGGACAGAAGTGTTGGTTTTTGGTAACTCCACTCCTCTGACCTCCACTGTAATTTTAGGTTCCTTGGAACAATATTGTAAACCAGTCATCACACACCTAGGGGTTAAAGTCGACACCAACCTTAAGTTTGACACTCAGATAAGGTCAGTTGTCAAGTCAAGCTTTTTACAATTGAGGCAGTTGGCCAAAATAAAGCCAATTCATTCTAGGCAGCACTTTGAGACAGTAATCCACTCTTTTGTCACTACTAGTTTGGACCACTGTAACGCCCTCTGTTGGGGTTAGAGGCTCCACTATTGCTCACCTCCAGAAGGTTCAAAATGCTGCCGCACATGGAAATATGAGCATGTCTCCCCCATTTTAGCCTCACTCCACTGGCTGCCCGTACATTTTAGGATTCATTTTAAAATTCTGTTATTTGCTTTTAAAGCCCTCAGTGGTCTTGCTCCACCTGACCTCTGTGAGCTGCTTCACCCTTACACCCCCACCCGCTCTCTCAGGTCAGCTGATCAGCTGCTCCTGACGGTTCCTAAGACTCAGCGTGAGCTTAGAGGGGATCGAGCTTTTGCAGTCGCAGATCCTAAAATGTGGAATGACTTGCCTTTTCACATTAGAGAGGCCTCTTCTCTGTCCGTTTTTAAATCTCTTCTAATCTCTTCTCCTTCACCTTTGACACGCTGTGAGATGTTAATTTTAATAGTAAATTTTATTTTAATCTTAGCCTTTTATTTATTAATTGATTTTTTTAAATTTTATTAATGGCCTTTTACTCACATTTAATGTTTTGGTGTTTGTTAAATTTCTTTTACTTCGTTTTTAAGTGTATGAATGTTTTTATTTATTCCTTTGTGCAGCACTTTGGTCCATAAGGTTGTTTAAAGTGCTTTTCAAATAAAGCTGGATTGGATTAGATTGGAAGATGGCTCAACAAATCTCTCTCCCAGTATGTAAAATTCGACAGAGTGGCACAAGGTGACATTCTGTCAGGGGCCCAGAATTTTTAGCTACACCTCTGTGTTACTGTGTTTTTTTTGTTCTAGCCATCAATAACTCTGGAGTTGCTATATCGCCACCTGGTGGTGAAAAGATCAGACAAAAATATGTACACATGTTACCAACAGTTTGAAATTGAAGTGCAGAGTTAGCAGGTTTAATTAATCGTCCCCACGGATGCCAGTCATGAAATTTGAGAATTGCAAATTAAAACACAGGAAAAAATCAGGAACACTACAAGATAAAATATTTACCAAACATTCAATGTGCATCCAGGGTGACAAGGGACAACTGGAGGATGATGTGAGAATCTGACAGTGACATTCACAGCACTTTATATGTTGCCAAAAACAGAAAAGGGGATTAAAATCAAAAATCTGAAATCATGTATGAGGGTGGGGCTGCTTGGTGGTGCAGTGATTAGCACTGTTACCTCCCACCACTGGGACTCAGGTTCGAGTCTCCGCCTGGGTCACATGTGTGTGGAGTTTGCATGTTCTCTCTTGCTAAATTGGCCGTAGGAGTGCATGTGTGTGTGAATGGTGTGTGAATGTGCCTTGCGATGGGCTGGCCCCCCCGTCCTGGGTTATTCCCTGCCTCGTGCCCATATCCTTCCAGGATAGGCTCCGGACCCCCCGCGACCCAGTAGGATAAGCGGTTTGGACAATGGATGGATGGATGTATGAGGGTGAGTCACAATGACAACAGCTGCTCTGTTGACTTGGTCCCAGGAGTCGTCAGCGTTGGTCTGCCGGGGCCCCCGTCCTGTCTGTGGAAGCACCCCTCTTGTTGGCTGTTCTCTCTGCCTGGGCCCCCTCTCCTGCTGCCTCACGTTTGGGTTGAAGTGGCTCCCCAGTGCTTCTGTAAAGCTCTTTGTGTATCTTAGAAAAGGGTTGTATACATGTAACATTCATTCATTTATTCAAGGTCCCAGCCAGAGGAGTGCAGTCCCACACTGTCCCCCACAGCCTGAATCAGCTGGATGTTATAGGATTAAGACACTTCCTGCATTAGGCCATTTACCCTCAGTGTATTTCCACATACCCTGACAGGATGGATGACAATACTGTGGCCCTAATTTTCAATACACAGTTTTCACAGGAGTCTCACCCTCATCCACATTCTCTGCATTCCTTATCTCATGCTTCTTTGCCACCCGCATCTCCTCTGCCTGCTTTGTCTCATTTTCCCACAATTGAAACACCGTAAAATTTGTCTCTGTTAGTTCTACCACATTAGTCCCTGAGCAACCAGTCTGATCCCGTTCCTCTAATTTCAAACGCATTTGGCTTATCTGATTGGGACTGAAGCTGCTGTTTCTAGGAAACCACATTCGTCCCACTGGGGCAGGTCTGACGCCGCGTCCTTCCCATATTTCTTCCATAATTGTTGTAGAGAATTTCAGCTGGAGTTCTTTCCCAGAAGCAAGTCATTTCACTTTAGCACCTGTTACCAGTAAAAGTCAAGTCAAGTAGGTCTTTAATGTTATTTTTAACTTTACACAGTTGAGTATAGTACAGTTACAAAAGAAACTGTTTCCCTCGGACCAAGGTGCTACTTAAATTAACACAAGACTAACACATAACAACCTAGCAACATACTGTATGGTGCATAATGAGCAAAAACTGTGCAAACATTGCAGGACAGTGCAAAAAGGGAGGACAACTGACACCAACGAGCACAAACAGCACAGTAAACCCAATACTGATAAGGTGCAGTTTGGTTGTGCAATGAGGTAGCAATAAAAATAAAGTAACTGTAAACATGGCTACAATAAGATAAAAAATAGTAGTTAAATAATAAAGTGTGTTAATGAGTGTATGTGTGTGTGGTATCAGATTAGTCCCTGAGAGTTCAGTAGTCTGACGGCATGGGGGATAAAGCTGTTTGAGTCTGGCTGTGAAGGCCCAAATGCTCCGGTACCTATTTCCAGAAGGCAGGAGGGTGAAACGATAATGTGAGGGGTGGGTGGGGTCATCCACAATGGTGGTGGCTTTGCGGATGCAGTGTGTGGTGTGAATATCCGTGATGGAGGTGAGAGATACTCCAATGATCTTCTCAACTGTCATCACTATCTGTTGTAGGGACTTGCGATCTGAGGCGACACAGTTCCCAAAGCAGACCGTGATGCAGCTGCTCAGGGTGCTTTCAACAGTTCCCCAATAGAGTGTGAGGATGGGAGATGGGCTTTTCTGAGCTTCCGTGGAGAGTAGAGGTGCTGCTGTGCTTTCCTTACTATGGAGCTGATGTTGAAGGACCTGGTGAGATTCTCCGCCAGATGGACAACAAGGAATCTGGTACTCTCTACGATCTCCACAGATGAGCCATCAATGTGCAGCAGAGAGTGGTCACTCTGTGTTTTGTGTTCTTCTAAAGTCAACAACCATCTCTTTGGTCAACATTCAGAGACAGGTTGTTGGCTCTGCAGCAGTCCGATAGTCATCGCACTTCCTCTTTGTATGCTAAGTCATCGTTTTTATTGACGAGACCCACAGTCTTGTCATCAGCCTGATGTTGATGATGTGATTCAAAATGTGCATTACTGCTCAGTTGTGAGTCATCGGAGTTAACAGCAGTGGGGGGCTCCAGTGCCCAGTGTGCTGGTGCTGGAAGTGCTGCTCCCGATCCGCACTGACTGAGGTCTCTCTGTAAGGAAGTGCAGGATCCGATTTCAAAGAGAGGTGATCAGGCCCAGCAGGCTCAGTTTCTTAGTCAGCTGCTGTGGAATGATTGTGTTGAAAGCTGAACTGAAGTCTATGAACAGCATTTGAGCATAAGTATCTGAGTGAAGGATTTTGTTAACCTGGAGATGCGCTTCTATGGGGTCACCTGTCTGTGTGGAACCATCTTGTTCATACTGCACACAGTGAGTACATTGCACCTGCCGGTCCATGTTACATCACAGGAATGACCTGAGCAAACTTAGGCATCTTGGGTGTGAACTGGATCATTAGCACCTAATAGCTGTGCTTTTATTATAGATGCTCTACATTTTATTTACATAAATATTTCTCCTCTTTCCATATTTAGCAGTGAGGTCTGCAATGCCACTCGTTTTGTGTCACACTGTTGGGTGTCAGCAGGAGCAAACTGACTTTCTATATAGTTCTCTCACCTCGTCTCAGTGACCTCCCATCATCAGCAAGGAATGGGAGTGATATACGTTGTCAGCTGAGCTATAGTCTACTTCTTATGTTCCTCTTCTCTTCAGGTAATGAACAGCTCCCTTTTTGAAGCTTGAGACTTGGTTAGTCTGTTATTTGACTAAAGTGTTGTTAACTTCCACAGAACTGGCCAGGGATGGTGAACTTCCTGTGCAGGGTCACAGGGGGTCTGGAGCCTATGCTGGATGATAAGGGCACAAAGCAGGGAATAACGCAGGATGGGGTGCCAACCTGTTACAGGGCACACACACCACTCAGACATGGGCAATTTGGCAGCTCCAATTAATCTTGGCATATTTTTGGACTGTTGGGGGAAACAGAAGAAACCCCATGACACCTGGAGAACATGCAAGATCCACAGACGTGACTTGAACCCTCCTCCCAGATGTGTCAGGCAACAGGCCTAACCACTGTGCAGCTCCTACGTACAAACAGTGAAATTAAACGATGTTGCTGATGTAGTTATGAAGACTGTAAAAATTAACAATGGCAAAAGTAATCAAGCAGATATTCAGATTCCTTCATGAATGTTTTATGCATAAAAAGGAGAAACAAGAGGAATATCTCATCACAACCTTTATTTTGAACAGCTTTATTACAGGACATCATGGGGTTCACCTAAAACAGCTGAACAAAGGTCATTTTAACTGGTTCAAGATTTATTGTCATTAAGTACAGGATGTACCAAAATACAATGAAATCTGTACTTGTGTTTAATCCAAGACTGATGCCTTATTTGATAATACATACAAGTATCAGGTAGCAGAAATGAAAATGTACATAAACATGATGTCACGCCCGGCTCGTACGACCCTCGTGTGTGCCACGCCCCCCTGATTATCCACGTGTGCTTCCCCGATCGTACCCAGCTGCACCCTGTTGTTTTGCTCTGTCTTGTCTATTTAGTCCATGTCTTGCCTTAGTTTCTTGTCCGTCATTGATGTTTGTTAATGTCAGTACCAGCGTTCCGTCCTGCCCTGCTCTTTCCCTTGAATAAATCCCCGTTTTCCCCGTACTTTGCCTGCTTGCCTGCTCCTTGCCCGCTGCTCTGCCCGCACGCTCACCTGTTTTACCAGCGCAAATCCTGACACATGACATAAATACACACATAAAATATATTCACTTAAAAGTGTCAGCAGTATGACATGTAGATGCTATTGGGTACGGAATAGGATGAAATAAATAATGATGTCAACTAGGGCTGCCACTGAAAATCTGTCAACATCAATATTTTAAATTGACATATCAGTTTACGTATTAAAATAATGTAATTTTATTTTTAATTATTTTAACAAAAATATGGTTTTACACTGTGTAAAGTTTCAATGGCAAACCACACAGCACTGGTGCTATACACGAGCACCTGAAGGGAAAACACACAGGCACTATTCTGGATGATGGACCACCAGAATAGGCAAAACTCCACCGTATGTGTTGTCTATTAATGGTTATTAAAATACCATTAATACAGAAAGCTTTGTGTTATCTTTTGCTATTATAGTTGCTAAATACACTCATTATTAAAGCCATGAAATTGTCTGCTTGTCGAACGAAATTGTCGAACGTTTTACCCAGGGGCCCACACAACCCATAATCCGTCCCTGAACCGTATAGTGTTAACACGTAGATTTTAGCAGTATTTAGAAGACCGACTCTTGGTGTTTGAAAAGAAGCATCAGCCCAGTTAACATATTTTCTTTGATGAGCCTAGAGATATCTCAAGATTAAATTAAAATGATTGCACATTTATGGTATCATAGGAAAATTGGGTTATAAATCGCTTTCCTATTCTACATGTGATTCTGTGTATTGACATTGTTGATCTGCATCTAATCTACTGTAATTACAGGTGATGCAATATCCCAGCAGTCTGATAATCACCTGCACAATGAGGCAAAAGGCTTGGATTTTATATCCTTCATTCCTTCAGCACCATCCAAAGTTGATGTCTTTTTCCATCAAAAAGTTAGTGGGCCTTATCCTGACCTCTGGATGTTCTGCAAGAACTTGCTGCTACTGTCCTATGGGCAAGTCGAAGTGGAACGAGGGTTTTCCACAAATAGAGGTGGAGACCTGCAACTTATCAGAGGAAACAGTTCTTGCACAGAGGCTTATATGCGACCATGTCAGAGTGTGTGGGGGAGCAACCAAAGCGCCTCTGACCAAAGGTGAAAGATGAGCAAAAAGCAAAAAAGAAAACTTGAGGAACTCAAGAGGAAGAGAGTCTCACTGGAAAGTGTATGTGAGAGTTTACAAAAGGATGCTGAGCACATGGCAGAGGAAGCAGAGAGTGCTGCTGGAACCAAAAGGGCAACATTACTTACCAAGTCCAATACTCTGAGGCGACGAGCGAAGGAGGAGAAAGAGCAGTTGGTGGTCTTAAAGGCAGATACTGAAGAGTGGGCTACTGCACTGCGACTCCTAGCACATCAAGAGTGAATCGGTGGAAACAAAAATATTTTGGTTCGTTGCACTTTTGGACTATTTTACTATCTGTGCTTGTTTGTACATTGTTCACAGCCACAATATTTTATAATTACAAGGTAGTTTTATGTTAGAGCTCTTGCTCCAATAAATATGTACCTTGTAATCAAGTAAATTCTAGGCTATTCAGTTTTTTTTGCCGTCGTGATGGTCGTGGGTTGTGAAAAAAGCGTTCTTCTTAGGGGTACTGCTTGGGCCAGCCGGGCGTATGTCGTGGCTTCAGTGAGTACTTATGTTTGTCATGCTGCCTGTGTACTTTATAGCAGCACAACATATTTCTGCAAATTGCATGCGTCAAATTGTCCGTCTCTCTTAAAAAATATGAAGTGTCACCAGAATTTTAAACGGGGAATCAATCTCAATGAAAAATATTCGTCAAGTTTTGTTGGTAACGTTTCTAAATAATAAAGACACACTAATAATTATATATTAATAAATCGGATGAACGATGCATCCCAAATTGTATCCGCCGCGCACTTCTTAATCAGGGCAATCACATCGTGGACGTTTCTGCAGACGCCCAAAAAGACTTACTTAAGAAAACTGTTGCATGATAATTTGTACCATTTTCAAGGGTGGGGGGCGTGCAGTAGATGCCCCCTTTTTTGTGCTTCTGCCGTTCAAACCGAGCAGCACTGAGTTTGTCACGGCACCTGACGCCAAATCTACTGCTTAGCTGCTACAGACAGAACTATCTTCAAATCACCACTAGGGGGTGTCAATGCTGCAGCTTCGTTCTATGGTTGATCTTTTTCAAATACAGTTTTTTTTCTCTCTCTCCACATAATCAACTTAACTGATTAGCGTTCTTTCATAGTAATGGTTTTTAATCCGTGTTAATCTTCTGAACAATGACTAGTAAAGGTTCTATGAGGTTGTCCTACTTACTATGGATTTTAAGTTTTTTATCAAGGTGTTAAAACGTACCACAGTTGCCAGTCCTGTGTTTTATGTCTAGCAATTTGTACAGTTTCTTCAGTATAAACACATGCCATCATCTGTGAGAATCTCCTCCAGAACTCTGCATTTCCTCAAGATCTTTTTGTAATATTGTAACATCATGGCACTGCTCAGAACAACACAGATGGGGCATAACAACACAAGGGAGTACAAGACAACATGGTGCAGAAACAGTGCGATACAAAGCAGGACAAAACTGGATGATATGTGGTCAGTGGTGGATAAAGTGCAGAAACAGCTGTACAGTGTAGCTGCCGTGGAAATGACTGTTACAGGGGATGCAAAAGCTGCAGGTTTGAATTGTTTGGGGAATGAAGCTGTTCATGAATCTGCTAGTCAGTGTTTGTGGATGGTGGTCAGAGTCCTGGATTATAGACTGAACCTTGTTACTGCGGCAGTTAAAGTACAGCTGGTCAATGGAGGGCAGTTCAGTGCGAATGATGTTCTTAACAGACTTCACAATGTACTGCCTTCCTGTCATGTGGCTCCACCATACCATAGTACTACTGTAAGAACTAGGGATGTAACGATACATTCAACTCACCATTTGATACGATTCACGATTCTGAGTTCACGATACGATTTTCTCATTTTTTGCAGAATGAGCTGCAGACAAATATATTCAAAAATATTCTTATATTTATCTTTCTGAACTGTTGACACTGTTGTGAACAGTGCAACTGAATTTGAATAAAATACTGTTGAAAAAATCCCAAATCAAAATAAGTAAATAAAAAAAAAAAAATCAAATAAATAAGCTAAGGTTTGCATGGCAGCTTTTTAGCGTGTTTTGCCCTTTTAATAATCTTCGCTCAGCTCACGGTGGTGCCAGTGGACCTGTTTGTGTATGTTATCAGTCTTTTACAATGTTTGCATGCAGTTTATGTCTTGTCTGTGCTTTTCTCGCCGTTTCCTCGTTGTTTGTGATCACCAGAAAGCTAATATGCTGCCGGAGCCCCCGGCGAAAACGGGGAGAGCATGCGAACTCCACACAGAAAGGGCCCTGGACCGAAGCCAGGACCGAAGCCAGCACTAACCACTGTACCGTCCTCCGTTTCAAATTCATTCGCCATCTCGCGTTTGGTCAAAACCAAAAACTGACGTACGATATCGACGTGATACGCAGTGACATCTGACGTCAAACTCACATTGTGAAATCAAATGTAATATTACACCAGTTTTTCTGTTGAAGTACTGTGAAGTACTCCTACAATAGTGATTCATTTTCCACATCAGCCGGTTTATATCTTCATGCATTTGCACCGATTTTTAACTGAATTGTGATTCATTGTTACATGCCAGGGCCAGCAGCTCTGCATGGCTCGACCCTCATAAACATTCTCCACACATGCTGTTCAGGCAGTGGCCACAGAAATTCCCCCAGTGAACTTTATGCTTTCTGTCGGAGAGTATTCTGTGTTCTGGCCTTAAACCCTGCATACTACTTTGCAGACTTTGATCCTCTTAACAACAATTGGCATTTCTGGTGGCTGAATATCCATCCATCCGTCATCCAACTGCATGCTTAAAAGCTGTGAATAATAGTAATAATTCTTAAAATTGCAACTATCTAGAATTTCAGCCTAGTTACTCAGCTAAATCACTATTTAAACCTAAAATAATTTCTATATGTGTGATAGAATCAAAAAATATTTTGTTTTACATATAAATCTTCACAAGGTGTATTACACATGGTATTCCCCAGACACCGCCACCCCAACAGATGCTTTGTTTGTTAAGACAATAGCTCAGAAAGTGGTTGATAGATCTTTTGCAGCTTTTACCAAGGTTTGTACAAGCCAAAATTAAATTTTGAAAAGGATCCCTGCCACACCCTGCCCTCCTGAACCTCCCGTTTCCTCCCTAGTGTGGTATAACGTGCCATGCCTGTTCCGCATTTGTTTTACCTCTCCTTCCTGCCCTTGTGTTACTCATTTCAGGTGCCTCTAGTTTGCTCCCTGCTTAGCCTTGTATAAATGTGCTTCTCAGTCCTGCCATTAATGTTGCTGCTGCTGTTTACCTGTGTGTTCTTCCCTGCTTATGATTCCCCCGTGATCCAGTTGTCTTCATATAGATAATGTAACTCTACTGCCTCAGTCCAGTATTATCTCTGACCATCATCTTATTGCGTTCAGTATTTCCCTTGCTCAAAATATTAGCCCCCCGACTCGCTTCTATATGCCAAACGTACAATCACGTCAAATACAGCGAGTAACTTTATCGATAATCTCCCTGAGCTATCGTTTTCAACCAAACTAATGTCGAATTCTGCTGAACTTGATAGAATTACGGATTATTTAGCATCTATGCTTAATTCCACTAGAGAAAATTGCTCCGTTAAAAATAAAAAAAACAGAGTAAATAAAACTGCTCCTTGGTATAATGACCACTTGCGTACTTTAAAACTGGAGACACGGAAATTAGAACTGTAGGGAGCCGCCCACTGGCCCAATGGCGGAATCCAATGGCGCAGCCGAAGGTTGTGAATGCGTGTTGGTCCTTCCAAGCGCTCCTAGGAATTACTTACCCTTTTTAATATGCAAAATATTCTTTTAGACACATATCTGACTCCATTTTATTAAAGACCTTATTTCAGTATATTGTAGTCATGACATTTATGTTGTTTGGATTACTTCGAGACTTTAGATTACCAACTCTAGTTTACCCCCGACGAAGGAGTCCGCCAGATTCGCCTCGGCCGACAGGTCGATCCGTGGGCTTGTTCCACAGGGTTTGTCTTAAAGGTTCGGAAATTGCCACCATTTAAGACAATGTCAGCCTCTGATTATTCAGGTCCCTCGACCTATATAATTTCCCAAAGGCTCAGTGTCTGCCAATTACGGAGCTTGTGGGTGCCTCGGAGATTAAGCCGATGTTTACCCAAACCTCACGTACGTCCACCTCAGAGGCTCAGCCGGGGGCAGCCCGTATCATAACGTGTGTCAACCTCAGCGGCTGTGAAGGCGCACCTTCTGTTGCGGTAGTTTGTACAAGGTTTACTTTTGGCTCGTCTCGGGGACTCCGCCGATGCCGCCCATTGTCTTACCATGTGAGCGTCTCAGGGACTATGCCCGGTGCCTAGGAACATAGTGTGTACGCCCCTCAGAGGGTAGACCTGTACCTTTCATCAGCATGTGTTGACCTCAGAGGTTACGTCAGCCCGTAACTGAGCGTGTGCGAACTCCAGAGGTGTAGTTTTGGTATCCACCTAACTTAACTTGGGCAGTCGAGTTTGGGACCCGGATAAAGGGGATTTAATCCAGAGGCTGCAAGATAGTATTTACCACCATAGTCCTAATAAGGATAGAAGTCCAATCTGGAAAGTTTATGAAGAAGTTAGCAAATCAGACAGTCATAAAGTAATCGAAACAACATTTATTAAACATACTACAATATACAATTATTGACATGTGGACACATACTTGTAAATACATTTGGACAAATACAATATTAAACAATCACATTCCTCAGCTGAGAGTGAACAAAGTTCTGTGGAAAGTATCTGACTACAGATGGACTTTCGCCCAGTTCTCTGCGGGAGCTCTGATTACAGAGTGACTCCCCGACTACTTCTGAAGCCCTTCCTTAAGTATCCAGACCAGGTGATGGCATGTCTCTGAAGACTGACCAATTTCGGTCAATGGTTAATTTTAGGGGCATTGCTGACCTTGGTTCTCAAGTCCCCAGCCAATCAGATCACTTTAGGGGGTGGTCGTAATTCCCTTGTTCTACCATGTGAGAGGCTCTCTCAGTTTGGTGGGTTGAGCCGAAGTTTCTGTATTTCTCTTAGGAAAAGATATACTGCCTTAAATCTGAGAGTATAATATTCCTCGTCTCATGCCTATTCAAACGAGACCAAACATGCGTGTATTTGTCTCTAACATCTATGTGTGCTGAGTTATCCTGTTTATAGTGGAAAAGGTGTCTGTGTCTGGAGGCTGACAGCTGTTGTTGCTGTGGATTGACTGTGGAACTCTGGTCACTCCGGGGGTGAAAGGTCTTGCTTTTTCTGTGTTGCTCCAGTTATTCCTATCCAGTCTCTCAGGAGCCGGCAGGCCTTTGCCTTCCTTAAAAGGGGTGGTTTGACAAGTTGAGTCCAGTCTTGCCTGGGCCAGCGGAGCTCTGAAATAGACTGATGCAGGCTGATCAGAGTTGGGGCCTGCAGAACCTATAAGTTTTATGTCCTTACAGAATGTAAGTGGCATCATACTAAACTAGTGGTGTTCGAACTAGCATGGAAAGAGGCTATGGGTAGCTACAAAAAGGCTCTTAGTGCCGCCAAATCATCTAGTATCTATCAGAACTAATTGAAATAAACAAAAATAATCCTAGATTCCTATTTACTATGGTGTCCAAGCTGACTAATAACCAGACCACTGGTTATTTTCCAGTGACAACTTTATGAATTTTTTTGACCAAAAATATGCTCAATTAGACAGAACACTTTGAATATTCCAATAACTACATTCTCTGGCCTTGACACGGCATGTGCTAATGCTGCAATCACCCTATTTGAAGCATTTACCAGGGTTAACCAGTCAGAACTGATGTACTTAATTTTATCTTCAAATTCATCTACTTGTATGCTAGACCCTGTTCCATCAAAATTATTCAGAGATGCTCCCAGCATTGATTGAACCGCTACTAGCAATAGTTAAACTAAAACATATGATCATATTACCCCAATTTTATCTTCACTGCACTGGCTGCCAGTTAGATTTCGTGTTGACTACAAAACACTGCTCTTAACCTATAAAGCTGTAAATGGTCTTGCACCGCAGTATGTGAGTGACCTCATTTGCGTTCCGAATCATACACTTAGATGACGAGATGGAGGTATTCTATCCGTATCCAGAATAAAGAACGTTACCTTTGGGGGAAGAGCATTTGCTCATAAAGCACCACAGCTATGGAATAAACTTCCTATTAGTGTTCGGAACTCTGCTTTTAAGTCAAGGCTTAAGAAGTACCTCTTTAGCCAGTCTTTTGGATAGTTAAATCTTCTTTTCTAAGGTGAATGTCGTCCTGCCACTCTCGCCGATCACTTAAGCTGTGGATGGGAGGTGGCTTGACGCCAAAACCCCTGTAAACCCTCATGCCTGTGCTTCCTTCCAGGTCTCTTTTAGCCAGGCTGTCATAGTTGCTTTAGTCCTGCCGGTTAGGTGTAGGGCAATAACTCTTCTCCATCTTCTCTTTTCCGAGCTGATACCGAGCCGACTACACCGTGTGAACCCGCACCTGGACTCCTGGATATAACTACATGAAACCAACTGGGACTTTATAACTATATGAACTCTAATGAATGTCAATGTAAATGCAGTTTCATGCTCCCTGGTCGCCCAGAGGAGGATGGGGTCCCCTTCTGAGTCTAGGTTCCACTCAAGGTTTCTTCCTGCTAGAGGGAGTTTCCTTGCCACTGTCGCCTCAGGCTTGCTTGGTGGGGTTCTGGCCGGTTAAATGTAAAGTGCTTTGTGATAATGCATGTTGTTAAAAGCGCTATATAAATAAAATTGAATTAAATTGAAGTGCTTCCTCAGATTCATTTTAAAATGTTCTCCAGCTAATTTCCACTACGGCCACAAGTTCTAGTATTTTAAATTAATATTGAAATGGTCATTTGGCTGAACAGCATCCCGACCTGTTAGAATCTTATATACCTAGATCATGTCCCCCCTTAGTCTCCTTTTGCTTGAGGCTAAACAGATTCAGCTCAGCTAACCTCTCCTCATAAGACATTCCTCTAAGAGCAGGAATCATTCTCGTCATCCTATGTTGCACCTTTTCCAAGGCAGCAATGTCCTTCTGAAGGTATGGTGACCAAACCTGCACACAGTATTCTATGTGGGATCTTACCAAGGAATTATATAATCGTATCACTTCCCTTGACTTACATCTCTAGGTGTGTGGAGTTTAATCCAACATCCTATTGGCTTTTTTTAATGCTTCCCCACACTGGCAAGAGTGGGACATGGAAGCATCAACAAACACACCGAGATCTTTCTCGTAATCAGCTACCTTTATTTCAGTGGAACCCATAAAATATCTGTACTTTATATTTCTGCTCCCTGCATGGATTACCTTACATTTATCTATGTTAAATTTCATCTGCCACGTATGAGCCCAGTCGCTAATTAAATCCAGATCCTGTTGTAGCCTCTCTGGACTCTGTAGCCTATCTAACATCAATCAGAAGATACCACACCAGCAGATAATGATTTCTAGAATAGTAAAGTTAAAGGTTGGCTAATAATACCCCTAATCTCTTTTAAAACTATAGATAAGATGCCATCAGGGCCTTGCGATTTATTTATTTTGAGCTTAGCTAGGCTTTGTACCACATCATCCTCAGTTATACATATATTTGTCACGCTCGATCGCGGGCGGAGCGGCGATCGTGCGGGCGAGCAGGCAGAAACGGGCAGACAAGCCGTAATCAGGGCAAACAAGGGGTTTATTACGACTAACCGGGGCAGGGAACAGAAGACGCCAACTAACATCAATGACAGACACGGGTTAGTATAAATCAGGAACTTAAATACATTAAACAAGGCAGCAGGAAACAAGACACGACTGGGCACGATCAGGAAATCACACGTGGGTAATTAGGGGGCGTGGCACACACGAGGAGCGGACGGAGCGGGCGTCACAATATTGGTCATAGACATCGTTGTATTTGTACTAAATGGTGGTAAGCTATTCTACTGTGAACAGCCGTTGTAAAATAATCATTAAATTCATTTACTATATCAATTTCATTTTCAATTATAAGGCCCTTACTATCCTGCAAATGAGTGATTTTCAGCTTTTAGAGCTCTTTCGGTGTTAAAATATTGGAAGAAACTTTTAACGTCATCCTTATAACTGTTATTAACTAAACCTGTACACTTAGATACTCCTGCTTTATTTTGAAATCATTAGTTAATTTCCATTTGTGGAAGAAAGCCCTTTTGCTCCTGACTTTATTCTTAATTTTCGTAGTAAACCACCTGTGACATCGCGTGCTGGACGAACAGGCAGGAAGCGAGGAATCAAGGATCCGGGAAACGGAGAGTCGGGAATGAGGGTTTATTGACGAAAACAGGTACCAACAGCGAGAGATTTCAATGACAGGACTGGGGAAACAGACTTGAACATGGACTAAATACACAGGACTACTCAAACTGACAGAAAACAGCTGGTTACAATCGGGGCAGCACACATGGTTAATGAGGGGGCGTGGCACACACGAGGATCGTACAAGCAGGTCATGACACCAGCTTGGTTGCAGTTTCCTAGATTTAGTTTTGCTGGAAACAGGTATGAAGTCCTTTTGCACTTGCAACAATGTGCTTTTAAAAAATTCCCATGCCTCTTCCACAGTATTGCTATTTAACTCCATCCGATTTACAGTTTCTAGTTTCAGTCTCATACCATTGAATTACCCTTCCTAACATTGTATACTTTTGTTTTGGACTTGGTTGAAGACTCAGGCAGCAGGAGTTGCCCCAACGTTGGTATGTCCTTATCCATAAGGGGGAGTAAACGTTCTGGTTTCCCGACCTTATAGATGAAGGAGTTGGGGGATGTTGCCAGTGACCTGCCGGATTCCAGGCAGAACAGGCCTCGCTATGCCACAGCCCTTCAGAGACTGGGCCTTCCGTGCAGAACCTCTGCATCCAAATTAGACCAGTTTTTTAACAAAACCCTAAAATGGGGTTATTTTTGACATGGAAGGGGACTTTGATTCAACAACCCATTACTTAGTTGCGGCAAGTACCCAATATCAAGCATAGCTGCAAAGAATCTGCCAGAGATTTTCAGAGAAGTTCCCCAGATGCATGGACTGGACTAAGGTGCGTCAGATTAAACAGGAGTCTGGTAAATTCTGTGAGCCCCACGCCAAGTGACTGATGGAAACATACTCCAGCTACAGTGAGATGGACCCTCCAGCAGACCGAGAGTGGGATTCCCTCTGGGAGCGACAACTCGTGCAGCTGCTGGTGGATGAGCTGCAAACAGACATCAAGAAGGACTTCCAACCTCACAATCATTTACCAAACCACTTCAGGTAACTTGTAAAGATGTAGGTATTGGAGTATTCACACATTCATTTGCAGTGTCCACCTCCTGTCCGGTAAATTTGGCAGGACGAAATTTGAATAACCTATAGGTCTGACTCATGAATGCGGCTGAAGGAGTAAAGGTAGAACAGGTGGCCAATCCTGTTATACAGTCCTAGTAGATTGAGAACCACCTGATTGCAACTGTAGTTGGAATCAAGGACTGAGCAGCATGGTGGCCTGGGGGACAATTATGAAAACACAGACCCACTGATATCCTTAAAACCCACAATCAAAAGGGGAGTCAGGATGGCCAGTGACATGTGCTGGCTAAATGGGGACAACAAAGAGAGAACAGGACAAGGCAGGGAGGGATTCTGACACAGGTGCCATACTACTTTGTTTAAATATGCTGGAATGTTTTAGTGCAAGCCTTAGACAATGGAATCTCTGAATGACGCCGCAGTCTGGCTCTTTCTGAAGGTCCTATACTGTAACCGTCCTGAGAAGTTGTTTGCATGCACTTGCTGCCTTGACACTTGTTGATGTGCATGTGCCCTGCTCGAGCAGTAAAGGGGAGATCACATGCAGAGCTGATTTTCTGTAGTTCCTTAGAATAAAAATAGAATATTCTCTTCAAATAGGAACACATGGTGCGTTCGATTATTTCACTCCAACTCGGACAAAAACGTCATGAAAAACATCACTTCCCGTTGGAAACGCCTCTTTTATGACGTTAATGTCTGACAGAATCTTCTTGTCCGAGTTGCCCCTGTGACGTAATTTCAACATGGTGGCTTACACACTCAACATTAATTCTATTTTACAAATCCTTAAAAATGTTTATTTTGTTAAATTTATTATTATCCCATCCATCCATTTTCCAAACCGCTTATCCTACTGGGTCACGGGGGGTCCGGAGCCTATCCCGGAAGCAATGGGCACGAGGCAGGGAACAACCCAGGATGGGGAGCCAGCCCATCACAGGGCACACTCACACACCATTCACCATTCACACTCGGCTCTTTTTCTGGTGTGTGTGTGTTTAAATAAAAATAAAAAATAAAAAATTCTGCACTTTCTTAACGGAGTTTTCAGACAGATGGTATTCATAGCCTGGGTCCTTATTGAGCTAGCATCGGAAATTCATCGCAGAGTCTCAAAGCACTTATGTAAGTCGCTCTGGCTAAGGGCATCTGGCAAATACTGTAAATGTAAATTCACTCACACATGCATACCTACGGGCAATTTAGTAACTCCAATTAGCCTCAGCATATTTTTGGACTGCGGGAGGAAACCCCACGATGACATGGGGAGAACATGCAAACTCCACACCCATGTGGCCCAGGCGGAGACTCGAACCCGGGTCCCAGAGGTGTGAGGCAACAGTGCTAACCACTGCACCACCATGCCGCCCCCTGTATGCTATTTCATTCTATAAAAAGAAACTTACTGTACTGTACAATAAAGTATTTCACCACTGCTTCTTCCTCAGCTCCCACTGTTTGCTAGCACATGCCTCTTTTGATTTCTTAGTGCAATCTGTGCTTTATTTTTTTTTTGTGAAATGTAAGTGCAGTATCTCTTTATTAAGTGCTATGGTTTAATATGTACATTATTATTTCAGTACTGTGTATACTGTCCTTAATGTCTTGCCTCTCTCGTATAACTTGAGATACGCCCAAATTGACTTGCAACAAGTGGTCCTGGTTCCAAATGCGGAAGGCGATGGATACCTGTATTTTATATGCTGTAGTGTGCTGGGTGTCAGACATTGCAATGCACCTTGCTTTGATCTTGATCCCTTAGATCAGAGGGAGGTAATCTTATCCAGAAAGGGCCACTGTGTATGATGGTTTTCACTGCAACTCTCTGAACAGCGAACCTAACGGTTATCCCAATACCTTGATCTTGCTAGCATATTTAAATGTGTACCTATTCAGGAATAGAGTGGTGAAGGCATTCAGAGGAGGACTGATGATTATCAGAGGGAACAAAGGGGCTGGGTACTTGTCAGTATCCAGTAGAACCACCAGACTCCTACACTGAATGGTTCTGGATGTGGCACAGACGTTAATCCCTCTGTATTAGGGGATCCGTCTCCAGTTTGTACTCTTCTAGTTAATAGGTAGATTATCAGGCAGATTTTCACCCTAGTCCAGTACTCATTGACAGCCTAATACATCGTGTTTCAGTTTGTCTTGATAGTCAATACATATCACAGGATGTACATTACTCTGATGGGCAGGCCCTCTTACGTATGATGGAAATTGCAATACCTACTTTTGGCCACGAGATGGCAGCAAGAAAATAGAAAAAAAAATTTCCCACGGTTTACTAGCAGCTTTTAGATGTTAATTCTTCATTATAATAATTTGACTAGGTCCAATGTATTTTTAATACAAATAATTACCACACAAAGCTGCTAGTAGACCGTGGGAAAATAATTTTTCTATTTTCTTGCTGCCATCTCGTGGCCAAAAGTAGGTATTGCAATTTCGGCAAGAAATCATTTGTTTTCAAACTGTAGTACCTACTTTTGGCCACGAGATGGCAGCAAGAAAATAGAAAAATTATTTTCCCACGGTCTACTAGCAGCTTTGTGTGGTAATTGTTTGTATTAAAAATACATTGGATCAAGTCAAATTATTTTAATGAAGAATTAACATCTAAAAGCTGCTAGTAGACCGTGGGAAAATAATTTTTGTATTTTCTTGCTGCCATCTCGTGGTTAAAAGTAGGTATTGCAATTTCGGCAAGAAATCATTTGTTTTCAAACTGTAGTACCTACTTTCGGCCACGAGATGGCAGCAAGAAAATAGAAAAAATATTTTCCCACGGTTTGCTAGCAGCTTTTAGATGTTAATTCTTCATTATAATAATTTGACTAGGTCCAATGTATTTTTAATACAAACAATTACCACACAAAGCTTGCTAAATTGACCGTAGGTGTGCATGTGTGAGTGAATGGTGTGTGAGTGTGAGCTGTGATGGGCTGGCCCCCCATCCTGGGTTCTTCCCTGCCTCGTGCCCATTGATTCCGGGATAGACTCCGGACCCCCTGTGACCCAGTAGGATAAGCGGTTTGGACAATGGATGGATGGAAATAGCATACAGATTAAGCACCTGTACTGTGCTATCTGCTTATAGTAGCTGTCCATTGTAGATACATCACTGTATGCATACTGTATTAAGAGCTAGATAAGGACAGTGGGTCATTATATGGCTTGCAGTCCTGCTCATTTTCCTGCACCCGTTACACTAAGTGATACCCCCACTAATGTCCTCTTTCATCCACTTTCAGGCATCTCTTGATCAGTGTATATTACTTACTATGGACCTTGGACATACATGCGATTGGACACACACACACACACACACACACACACACACACACACACACACACACTTACACTAATTACCTAATCAACCATCTGTGCAAGCAAGTAAACATGTACCATCTATATAAGTATTGCACATTGCATAGAGAGTGTCCAATCTATATTAAAGGTGACTCGAAAGAAGTCAGACTTTAGTAAAGACTGTAAATTTCTCAGCCATAACATAAGCCGTAAATAATTACCAAATGAGTCATCCCCTTTCGGAAACATTTATTGATATTCTTTCATAACACACAGACATGAGTTTTTTTTCAACTGTCAGCATCCGATCCAAATGGGATTCCCATTTCCTTTTTGTGGGATCCAACAGAACACGGGCTGACCATCAGTCAACATGTCTTCAACCGTGCAGGACAGGACCCAGTCCAGGCCAAACCTCACGGTGCTGGTGTTAATAAAAAAATGTAAGGAACATGCAGCTGCAGCTCACACACAAACACAGTCCACAGCATCCAGAAAAAGGTCAGGCCTTTTTCTTCTTTAGCTGACTCCGCCCAGACCGCGCCCCCTTTCTGGGCGCCTCGCACTATGCCTTTGAACTGGCCCTGCAGCTTGGCCCGTTTCCTGTTTCCCAATGCAAGTCATAAGATTCACCCGTAAATGATATTTTGAATCGGAACGATATTTATTATTATTGTTTAGATTAAATATATAACGGTATATATTAATGATTGAATATAACTTGATATTGTTGTTTGTGTTGTTTAGTTTGAGGTTCTAGTTTCTGTCTTTATCCGCTTTCGTTTCAGTAGGCAGCTGGTTCATCCCAGACTCAGGGTCTCTCTGCTCTTCATCAAACCCACACCCCCAGTTTGGGAGCACCCTCTCCCTCTCCTCCCCCCACGGCTGTGACCGTTACTCCTCCTTGAGGAGTAACCGCTTTGCACCCTATCCCAGCCCCTATACCCACAGGAGTGCATCACCCAGTGACCAGCCGCCCTGCCTGTCCCCTCACACAAGCACACACTGAAATCATGGTCCTAAGCTCTCTGTGTGGGTTACCACGATAGTACAGCACACCGACGATTACCCTCTGACTGAATCAGAATCAGCTTTATTTGGCCAAGTATGTTCACACATATTGGGAATAGTCAGACATTTAATCAAAATAATTAAGACAAGACATAAACATACAGTTCTGTTGATTATGCGACGCATATAACCTCTGCATTCACAGCACTGCTTCAGTTATCGAAGAGCAAATTTCCAAAACTCACTCAGTCCGATAACCTAAAGTAATAAGTCATAATCCTCTTCATACGTTGCAGTAATGGGAATGAAATCTCACTCAGTGTTTATGTAATGGAGCGATGGAATTTCGTGAAATTTCCAAAAGTCCACAGAAATATTCAGAAAAACATTCCTGCAGACTGAGTTTTTGATATTTGCTTTTCAATTAACACAATTTTCTTCAGTCTGAGGTTTAACAGAATTCAGCCATATGCGGTTCAAAAAAAACTACACAGAACAAAAACAGTAAGGACTTTACATCTGTCTGAAAGGAAAGTTGACACAGGCTGCAGCAGTGAACAAATCAATCAATGTATTAAAGTTAGGCATTAAGTAACTGGAGGCAGTATACACATAACATGATAACATGCCTTTTCTGTATTGACCATATTAAGGACGCTGTAACACTGCCCACCACATACCTGCTTCATTTATTGTTTTATACTTGCAGCTGCTTATTCAGACAGCTCGTCTACCTGTCTGTCCATGTTGCCCTCCCATGACAACTGGTCCAGCCTACAGGTGCCGTCCCATTCCGGCATGTTACCCATGAGTCATAGCGGCACCTCCGGGAGCAGCTCCAGGTGAGCCCGTGCCTCCCCTCCCCCACCTGCCCCCATGCTGAGTCTCGGGCCCCCGTCTTCCCTCTTGTTCTCGCCTATACCCACATCCTGGCCTGTGTCTGCATCGTCTCACCTCATTAACAGGTCTTTCACCTTCTTCTGTCCTGATCCATTCAGGCCCATCACTGCATTCTGGGACATGCTTTGATTTATTTCGCCATAGTTACTCTTTGTTTTCCTTTGTACTTTGCACTCTACAAGTAAAATGAATAAAAAATAGGCATTATTTTGATATTGTTTTAGTACAGTGACACTGTAGTATATTTGTTGTTGTTTCCAGGCAACACTGTATGCTGATTTAACGTCTTTCCTTAATCTCCACCCCATTGCTCACACACAGCCAGTATCCCAGTTTGTGGTCAATGAGCTCCTCCTCACTCACCCCAGTCTCCCAGTCCAGTGGAATGTCCAACAGCTTGGGCTCTCAGTTCCTGCGCAGCTCTACAACTCATTACCCAGGGCTCTTGCACCCGGCCACAGTGCCCCTCTCAGGTTCCCCGCTGTATGACAGCACTGCCCCATCGGAAGTTCATGAAGCCTCACAGTACGACGCCTCTCCCCACGCGCGCTTAGCCACCACCGGGACTCCCATCACTCCTCCTTCCCTGTAGGGCGGCGCACTTCCATTATTATTGCAGTTTCTACTGTCACTCTGTTGCTTTTCCTGGTGCTGGACTTTTGACAGATAAATATATTATTTGTTGCATTCAATGACAAAAGATTGGTCTGTTTAACACCCTCAGTCTCCACCCTATGAGCCCCTTGTTGGCGGCAGAATCAGGAAGATGTCAGAGAAAGCAGAGGTAAAGTGAATAGTCACCTCGACAAAAATGTGGAAACCGCTTATGGTGATCATGCCTGTGTGGGTGAAATGGATCACCGCAGTATAAGCGGATGATGATTATAGACGATTTTTCCCTTTTTCTTTATGTCTGGCAGTTTACCATCTAATAGGCATTTTTTTTCTTTGGGATGCGTCTAGGTCAGATACGACCAAAATATTTTTCTCATTTCAGAAGTGAAAAAAAAATATTGCTCTCAGATTCTGTTCAGTTGTAGTTTTTTAAAATAATGTACCTTGATTTGTGTTTGTTTAAAATGCCATTACCTGCTGCTTACTGGGCCGCTGAAAATGTCTGGCCCAGCTAAATTTCTTGGTTTGAAAATCTGGCCCAACTACTTTCCAGACCTGGACTAGCCCTACTGAATCATACACTAATGTTATTCTGTTATGTGGGCTGTTGTGATAGGGAGATTTGCAGGATGCTGCACGACGGGTGGTGTCCCTGCTGCAGAATGCCCTGTCTGAAGCAGCACCTAGAGACAGTGAGGGTTGTTGTTATCACCTTAATATTGTATATACGCAATCTGTTATTTCTTAACTAATATAATTGTAATGTATTCTTCTGATATATTGTGCACAGCCAACAAATAAGAGAAAAATGCAAAACCAAAGGAAGGCTTTCTTTTCTCTTAAAAGTCTTTTTTCTAAACCAACTGAGAGTCAGTTAGAGGGGTGTTCATTATCAGTATTGTTGCTGGCATTTCTGAAAATGTGCCAAATTTGGTCAAGTGCCTATTTTTCAAATGCAGTCCCTGGCCAAGATGAAGAAAGTTCATGAAGACTACATGATAATATTAAGCACTGACATAACAAACAACATTTTTACATGCAAAATATACAGGAAATATACACTGCAACAGGCTAGGATAGACAAATAACCAAATACACTTGCAAGCCTGACCACTTTAGACCCCAGATTAGAAAATTGGTGAATGAGCATATATTTTTTCCAAGTTTTGTTTTGTTTTCAAGTTCTCACAAAAAAAAAAAAATAAAAAACATTTTCCCACTATAGCCAGATCCAGTTTCTGTGGGGGGCGGGGGGGTGACAATTTGTAGTAATAACTATTTCCTCCCAAGTCCTGAGTCCCGAGACATCCATGACAGATAGATATAAGTTGCTAGTGTTGATCGGCAGGAAATCTTCTCCAAAGCCCCACCACCACCTCACACCAATCCACCCAGGGTTTACTTCAAATAAATTTGCTGGTAATACAAACCGGATCAACTTGTGGTTTGTGTCCACGTGTACTAGAGACAAAGGCCCTGGTACATTCTGCGTACAACACAGCCAAGACTTGACAACCTTGATATGATGCGCATGGAATCAACCCTATGCATGGAGGCTGCAACTCTTCTCCACCGAACCCTGTAGCCCATTGACTGCAGCCTCCCTCTGACCATCCTGTAGCCTGCATTTGGTAGATCATTCTTGACAGAAGAAACCAAATTGTCAAGTTCCTCATCACTGATGGAATTATATGTGTCCCTAACACAGAGCTCATACTCTTTCATTCTTCTTAAGATTGTTCTTCTTGAAACACCCATCAGTGTGGCTATGCAAGGCACAGGAAGTTAAGTATGGAACATTTCTTTCAAACGTTGTTCTTCAATCAAAATCTTGGGTCGTCTATTGGTGGCAGCGACTTCCGGTGTGACACATGGGGCTGGACGTTCCAGATGTGCCCTCACAAGGTCAAAGAGCTCTTGCAAAGCCAGGGTGATAGCAGGAGGTACTTCAATGTGATTAGACAGGGCCTGCAGAAGATACAGCTCCTGATGACAAAGGAACTCCAGGTAATCCAAATTTAGTGGAGTCGCGCTGAATCCCATTTCTATTTTATGCAGAAGACTTTCGAGAAGGTGGTATCTGAGCTGTTCACAGAACAAATTATAGTTATTGAGGTGTCAAGATCTGGTCTCTGATCCACACACTAGGCCTACCATTCAAAAGTTTTAATTATGAAAATGAAATGTTTTTGTTTTGTGAGGTGCTTGTTCATGTATGATGATGTAGTGGCTGCTCTGTTTGACCGTGGTAAACCTTGTCACAAACAATATAAGTGAAGAAGCATGACATTAGATCTAAGGACCCGAGTCAAATAAAGTTAAATAAAAGCCATAAAAAACACTTACTCAGTGGAGATTCCAATGTAGCAGGCAGACAGCTTTATGGCTTTAATAATGAGTGTATTTAGCAGCTAAAAGGACAAAAGATATTAAAAACCTCTCCATTCTAATGCTAATTTAATAAACATTAACAGATAGCACTTAAGGTGGTTTCGCCTATAGTCTGCTAACACTAACCCGAGAACTAATATCTGACGAGCGCTCTTCCCACGATTTGAATTTATTAAATTGGCTGTGTGATGTTGTATTAAGAAATGATATTCACAATGCAATTTATCCTACATTGGCCCATTCTTTTATATATGGTAAGACGAAGTGGGAAATTCGAGCGAGCGAGTGCTGTGCAGACGCGAGCGCGTAGAGGGGATGGGTTTTCAGCACTGGAGCACACACACGCGCGTGGTTCTACTTTTGGCACTAATTTAACGCCGAGCGAGTGAGTGCTGTGCAATCGCGAGCGCGTAGAGAGCATGGATTTTCTGTTCGCGAGCGCATGCGCGCGTGGTTTTTATGCGCACGACTTTTGGCATTAATTTAACGCCATAGAAATGTGTGTTTAAAAGGGGAGGAGATCGGGTTGCAGCGCTGGTGTGAGCGGTTTCTCCGGGCAGTTCTCTCGAGGCTAACGTGGCTTGGGGAACGTGGTGTACCCGTCACCCATGCCAGGGAAGAAATCAAAACCGAAATGCTAGGAATATGGACTTCATCTTACGTCAAGCGTTTTCCTCTCCATTGACGCCCATAAAAAAAAAGTCCATATTCGTAGCATTTCGGTTTTGATTTCTTGTCAGGTAAGTCTTTATAGCCAGATACATTCGCGAGAAATTTGGTGATTTGTGGTGGCTGTTTTGATACATTAAGTTACGTTACGCATTTTCACATTAAGCGTTTTAGAATGTCCCGTGGCAGGTATCCCCTTCTATTGCCCTAGGGAGGGTTGTAACCCTCGTCTGTATATTAATAAAGAATAATCCTTCTATTCCTGTCTCATGTATCTGGACCTCCCCAGCAATTTAACGAAATTTGGTGGCAGCGGTTACAAGTGAACCCGTTTAAGTTTAGCGCTCATACTTCCGTCCATATGTTTAAGACTCACCTTGGCTGACTTAGCTGACATGTCCTGATTTCATAATCTTCAAATTTGTAATCTTTTCTCCTTCATCTAACTCCATGTTTTTAACTTCTTGTCATTTTCTTGCCGTTTGACTCATAGAAAATTATCAGACTTAAATGACACGTCAGCCTGTGCAGACAGCGATTTCAGTGTTTTAATAAATTGGCCAGCAGGTGGGGGCAGTGCTCAATTTCATTAATGCCATTCAGAAAACTTTCAGGCTTTATGTCTTAATGAACAGCCTAGAGAAAGACAAAGCATTATATTACTGATGCATACAGCAGATCCCCAACTCAGGCTGTGTTGCATATTCTTAACAGTGATACAGTATGTTCACACAGCCAGTACAAACAAACTTGCAAGATCTAGACCAGGGGTCACCAACCTTTTTAAAACGGAGAGCTACTTCACAGGTACTGAGCCATACGAAGTTTGATATCAGTTTGAAACGCCCTCCTAAACATGTCTAAACTTCATGCATGATAAACATGTTTTAAATGCTTTTTTATATTCAATTTCAAATCTATATAAATGCAAATGTGATAGATTAGAAACAGGATAAAATTAAATTTTAGATGATGTTCGCTGGTGAGTTGTGCTATTTTATAGAACAGGTCCACGGGCAACTCATGTGGTCATTGGGGGCATCCTTGGGGCACCATGTTGGTGACCCCTTATCTAGACCTACCACATCAGGTAGGAAGGTGCCTATTTCTACCAACTATTCAGACCATCAGACCCAAACCATACATTCAGTCATGCACAGGCACTCCACTAGAGGGCTCTACATTCTGTCCTACATCTGCTCACCTGTTAGACCCACACTCAGTCTCCATCCTGATTTCTACCTACTACTCGGACTATCTCACCCAAACCAGTCCTGTGGCCTGTTCTATGAAGCGGGCTTACTGGCTTATCGGGGTAACTTGTCGGATTTCTTGATCGGGACCTCCAACTGCTCTGCCATAGAGAGCATCCTAACATGCTGCCTTACGGTGTGGTATGCGGGCTGCTGGTGGCCTCCTACTGCTCTGCCATAGATAGCATCCTAACATATGGCCTTACGGTGTGGTATGCGGGCTGCTGGTGGCCTCTATGACTTTTTTGTAGACAGTCCATCTGTGTGGTGCTGTTTGCACGAATTGTTTTGGGAAATGCACTTACAGTTTTGCAGATGTTAAGGGTGATTCCAGAAATGCATCAAAGCAACTGAGGAACTGCAATGTCGCTGTACAGTTCCTTATAATGGGCGCCAATGTAATGTGTAGAGTGGCAAATAAACTGATTCACTATTTACTATCATGTACATCATTTAAAATGCTTGTTTTTAAATGCAAATGTGTGAATATAAATGTAAGCAGTAAAGCTACAATCTGCTCCTGTTTATCTAATTGTTCTCATTTTAACTGGATGTTAAGGAGTAAATTAATAAACGTCATGTAAGTGCACATTAAAATGCTTTTTCACTATTACTTAAATTCCCATGTGAACAGCCAATCAGATCAGCCTGATGTGTGTCTCTCTGTTTCCTCTCTGTTTCCTGCCCTTTCATCCCGACCACGACCATGATCTCTCACTTAGCAGCAGAGCAGTTTATTCTAAACAGTGGAACCACAAAGATGTTCAGACTCTTTGGTCTTCTCATTTTCATTAGTAAGGCCCTAAAATATAAATTATTTTTGGATTTTAATATTTTCATTTATCTATATGATGTGATCAGTGGAATTTGGCCATTTAATCTTCATCATAGTTAATAGTTATTTAGATTACTATTATATGTCTTATTTGATTATGATTTTTTTGTTTTTCTATTTTTGCAGACACTGCACTGACTACAGATGTTGTTCAGCCCAGTCACCTGATGAGGGTTCAGCTTGGAGACAGTGTGACCCTGACATGCTTCTGTCCAGAAGATGTTTCTTATGTTGCTTGGTTCAAACAAGCTGCTGGTCAGAAGCCCCAGCCCATGGCGAAAGCACTTCTCTACGTACCTGGTGAATTTTACAAGAAATATAAAAGCATAAAACGTTACTCCTTACTGAATGCAGAGGGGAGTTTTAACCTCACTATTTCTAACGTGGAGCCGTCAGATTCTGCAGTGTATTATTGTGCTGCTGTGTTTCTTCATGAGGTCACCTTTGGGAATGGAACCTTTGTCATAACCACAGGTAAATGTGATTCCAGCTATTTTCATATTTGATTTATTATAATGTCAGTAAGATTGTTCCCTGCAAAATAATTTTGACAGTTTAGTTGTTTGTCGATATAAAATTAGCAAAGATACCTTATTGTCTGCTTTGTTCCATAAATGTTTTTCTAAACATCAAACAAAATCATTCATTATTATTATTATTATTATTATTATTATTATACAATTTGTTGCATTTTGCTTGCTGTCAGCCAAAACGCCTAACCTTCTCTTTATACAGATGTTAATGTTACACATTGCAGCCTCTTTAAAAGAAATAACATAAAAAAATGTTTGAGTCGCTATATACAGTATAGGACTGTGCAAAAATCTTAAGCAACGAAAGAAAATTATTTTTTGACGTTATTTATCTGAGCAGTCAGTGTGTATTCACTCTGAAAAAAAATGCATAATTTAAGATATGAACTAGGGATGTGCACCATTCAGAACTGATTTGAGAATGAAATTCTCAAATACGTATCCTAAAATTCAGGATTTTGAATACGCATATGAAGTTTTGCAGATGTTAAGGGTGATTCCAGAAATGCATCAAAGCAACTGAGGAACTGCAATGTCGCTGTACAGTTCCTTATAATGGGCGCCAATGTAATGTGTAGAGTGGCAAATAAACTGATTCACTATTTACTATCATGTACATCATTTAAAATGCTTGTTTTTAAATGCAAATGTGTGAATATAAATGTAAGCAGTAAAGCTACAATCTGCTCCTGTTTATCTAATTGTTCTCATTTTAACTGGATGTTAAGGAGTAAATTAATAAACGTCATGTAAGTGCACATTAAAATGCTTTTTCACTATTACTTAAATTCCCATGTGAACAGCCAATCAGATCAGCCTGATGTGTGTCTCTCTGTTTCCTGCCCTTTCATCCCGACCACGACCATGATCTCTCACTTAGCAGCAGAGCAGTTTATTCTAAACAGTGGAACCACAAAGATGTTCAGACTCTTTGGTCTTCTCATTTTCATTAGTAAGGCCCTAAAATATAAATTATTTTTGGATTTTAATATTTTCATTTATCTATATGATGTGATCAGTGGAATTTGGCCATTTAATCTTCATCATAGTTAATAGTTATTTAGATTACTATTATATGTCTTATTTGATTATGATTTTTTTGTTTTTCTATTTTTGCAGACACTGCACTGACTACAGATGTTGTTCAGCCCAGTCACCTGATGAGGGTTCAGCTTGGAGACAGTGTGACCCTGACATGCTTCTGTCCAGAAGATGTTTCTTATGTTGCTTGGTTCAAACAAGCTGCTGGTCAGAAGCCCCAGCCCATGGCGAAAGCACTTCTCTACGTACCTGGTGAATTTTACAAGAAATATAAAAGCATAAAACGTTACTCCTTACTGAATGCAGAGGGGAGTTTTAACCTCACTATTTCTAACGTGGAGCCGTCAGATTCTGCAGTGTATTATTGTGCTGCTGTGTTTCTTCATGAGGTCACCTTTGGGAATGGAACCTTTGTCATAACCACAGGTAAATGTGATTCCAGCTATTTTCATATTTGATTTATTATAATGTCAGTAAGATTGTTCCCTGCAAAATAATTTTGACAGTTTAGTTGTTTGTCGATATAAAATTAGCAAAGATACCTTATTGTCTGCTTTGTTCCATAAATGTTTTTCTAAACATCAAACAAAATCATTCATTATTATTATTATTATTATTATTATTATTATACAATTTGTTGCATTTTGCTTGCTGTCAGCCAAAACGCCTAACCTTCTCTTTATACAGATGTTAATGTTACACATTGCAGCCTCTTTAAAAGAAATAACATAAAAAAATGTTTGAGTCGCTATATACAGTATAGGACTGTGCAAAAATCTTAAGCAACGAAAGAAAATTATTTTTTGACGTTATTTATCTGAGCAGTCAGTGTGTATTCACTCTGAAAAAAAATGCATAATTTAAGATATGAACTAGGGATGTGCACCATTCAGAACTGATTTGAGAATGAAATTCTCAAATACGTATCCTAAAATTCAGGATTTTGAATACGCATATGAACTTGAATTTCAGTTCATTTTGTTAATCTGAATTACATTTGAATTGTGGTTGAAAACAGGTTGTGGCATTGAAATTTATATTTGAATTTAAAGAAGAAGAACGAAAAAGGGTTTGGATTCAAATTCAAGTTCATATACGTACTGTAGGTGTAGCTTTTAACTAAAATATGAACTTTAATTTAAATATGAATTATACATAAACACATTAACATTGTTATACATCATTGTTATAAAAATGTCGTTTTGTTCAGAATGAAATAATGCAACATTTGAAGTGTCACCTAAAATAATAAACTGTCATTTTGTGCACCATGGTGGATCTGCTCATAGGAAGAGCTGAGTGTCTCTCCTTAGAAGTCAGTGTTGGCTGCAGTGACTGCAGTTTCTAACCTAAGAAACGTCCCAAACACTTTTCCTGCATCAAAAGTCAAACTAGACCCTATTCCTGCCATGAAAGCTTCACATAATGTCACCGATACCTGAGCCAACCATGTTTATCAGAGGATGCCAACCCTTTGGCTGCAGCTTTCTCTGCACACGCTGAGAGAGTCTTCAGTGTAGCAGGAAAAGATTTCAGGCCAGAAGATTGCAGATTAAATCATGAAACCTTTGAAGATATTATGCTGACTAAATGTAATAATAATGAAAAATTAGCAATGTGTATTGGAATGAAGCATAATTGCATTTGCCATGACATTTTGCTTTTCGCTGTAGTGCTATGGTTGAACAGAAAAACTTACTTTTGTGCGCATAAGAAAATAAATAGGAGCAACTACCAAACCAAGTAATTCCTTTTACTATGTATACTTTTTCTTTAATGTTAAAAGATAGACAAACTAGTAATGGGCAAACAGCTCTTCGGCTCTTGAATTAAATCATGCAGGTACTACAGCAAAATGCTCAAAAATACCAAAACACATCAAGAACTAAATATGCAAAAACAATAAATACCTTCCTGTGGAAAAGGGGCAACATAAACCAAATGTAAAGTCACGAAAATCATGAAAATATAAAGTACACTTTACACACTTCATTTCTTTGAATTGAAATTAATTATATTCATCTACCTTCATACATTAATACAAGACATTATATAATTATAATGTTTGTTATTATCATATAATTTTTATTTAGGTATTATGTAGGTGCAGTTAATGTATAGTGTTACCTGATATATACTAATAAGCAGTAATACAATAAAAAGAGAAAAGAATGTCAGCTGTTCTCCAAGAAGTTACTGATTTCTTGGATGGCTAGAAGAACATCGATTCAGTTCCCAAAAATCTGTAAGAACAATTTTTGAGGATCTGTATTTTCCATTGTTATTCTCAAAGTGCTGTCATCGTGACTATTTTGCTTTTCAGGTAAAGACTCCAACAGCAGGACTGTGGTACAGCAGCCTGTGTCTGACACATTGCAGCCAGGAGACTCTGTGAGTCTGCAGTGTACGATAGAGACTGGGAGCTGTGCAGGAGAACACAGTGTTTACTGGTTCAGACATGGATCAGGAGAATCCCTTCCTGGAGTCATTTACAGCCACGGAAACAGCAGTGATGAGTGTGAGAAGAGCCCTGAGGCTGGATCTCCTACACGGAGCTGCGTCTACAGCCTCCCCAAGGGGAACCTCAGCCTCTCCGATGCTGGGACTTACTACTGCGCCGTGGCCATGTGTGGGGAGATGCTGTTTGGCAATGGGACCAAGCTGGATATAGATGGTAACACCCAGTGAGGGGAGATGCTGTTTGGGAACGAAACACAGCTGGATATAGATGGTAACACCCAGTGTGGGGAGATGCTGTTTGGGAACGGCACACAGCTGGATATAGACGGTAACACCTAGTGTGGGGAGATGCTGTTTGGGAACGGCACACAGCTGGATATAGATGGTAACACCCAGTGTGGGGAGATGCTGTTTGGGAACGGCACACAGCTGGATATAGATGGTAACACCCAGTGTGGGGAGATGCTGTTTGGGAACGGCACACAGCTGGATATAGATGGTAACACCCAGTGAGGGGAGATGCTGTTTGGGAATGGAACACAGCTGGATATAGATGGTAACACCCAGTGTGGGGAGATGCTGTTTGGGAACGGCACACAGCTGGATATAGATGGTAACACCCAGTGAGGGGAGATGCTGTTTGGGAACGGAACACAGCTGGATATAGATGGTAACACCCAGTGTGGGGAGATGCTGTTTGGGAACGGCACACAGCTGGATATAGATGGTAGCACCCAGTGTGGAGAGTATATCTGCTTCAAAGTTTTATTTAGCTTATTCTGCTATTAAGACATTTATTTCTTATTTTAATGTAATGAATTTTCTAATTTAAGTGCTTAAATTTAATTACACAGATGTTAATTTAATAATTATTTCAAATATGACAATAGAAATTGTTAAAATGCAAATAAAGTTCATGTTAAAATTGGACTACTTACAAAACAACTGCTGTAATGTGTTATAGACTTGATCTTTAACTAATGTAATGTAAGCAAATGGGAAATGTGTCTCTATATCATTATGCTGAAATCTATCTCTTTGTTACAGGCTTTCAGAAGCTGCTGGATCCTCTTCACTCTGGCTTGCTGATAGTTTTATCTTGCAGCATTATTCTGAACGTTGCTCTCATTTGTATAAGATGTAAACTGACCTGTACACACTGTGCAGGTACGCTGCCCGGCTTTATGCACTCAGACGAAGGACAAAATGTAGTTTTTAACAAATTATAGAAATATAAAATTGTTTTATGATAGATAAAATTTTCATATTAAAACCACTCTTGCAGGTAATACAGTTTAAAAATCCATTATTAAATCTCACCTTATTTATATAAACCTTTTTGTACTGTAAGATTTACATTTTTGTATTATATCTTTCATATTTTGCAAAATCTATTGAAATATACATGTTGCAATAAGTTGCATATCAATAACTTTTATTACCAAGATCTCCTTTATAGCAATTTTATTATATATGATATATGAGAACAAATAACACATATCCAAACAAGCACACTTACATTGACAGAAGTCATTTTTACTTTCATTTTTGAGACAAAAAGGATGTTGATTGCTTGAAAATTCTGAATGTTATCTGACCACTTTATGATACTGTGTGAAATTAAATAATATATTGATGTGTTATATATTTTAAACAGATGAAAAGAACAGTGATATATCAAAAGTGGAATGGTCACGCAAGCAAGTATGTAATAAATATTTCAAATTACAAATCGTCAGTAAAACAAATGAACCTCAGACTGATTTCCATCCTGGGATCAGCATTTTAAGTGCTATTTGTGCATATAAGTAATAGCAAACCGATTTTTTAAATCCAATTCTGCCATCTCTGTCTCCACAGTGCAATGACGAGGACACACTGAATTACGCTGCCCTGAACCTTAAGAAGCCAAAACCCAGGAGACAGAAGAAAGACGGGAATAATGACACTCTGTATTCTGACCTCCGCTACAGAGATTATGAATAAAGATGCTTCTCATTCATGTCAGTCACACAGAGTGTTCAGGGTGTAGCTTTAATAATGTTCAGAAGGAGGGCAGGGGAGCCAGTGCTTCTGAGACTGAATCACAGGATTTTACGGAGTTTGGTGTCAGTGTGTTTGGGGCGCATTTTTACTGGAAGTGCAAATGTTCAAGCCAGACTGGGGGCTGAGGGAGGGGGAGAGGGGAGCCACAGAGATAATTTCTTCATGGCATGGGGGGGAATAAGCGGCTTTAATGTTGTGGAATGGCTGAGTTGCTGCAATCAGTTCTTTGATGTGACACATGCTTACTTGTCTCCCTTGTGTACCATGCTGAATGGTTTGGGGCAAACGCACAGGGACTGATCGATTATATTAAACAGATGAAAGAAACTGAATGAAAATTTCAAGTGTTCTTAAATTACGTTTTTCATTTAATGTTGTGTACTGTATGTATTTTTGAGTATATACATGTACCTGTATATGTACCTGTATATATACCTGTGTCGTTAATAACGATGTGGATAATTAAGAAAGAGGAGTTTTGTTTCTTGCTCCCTGTCCTGTTACTTGGCTCACAAACATACACACACATAGACACACACACAAACACACACACACACACATACACACACATAGACACACACACAAACACACACAGACACAGAAACACACACATGCACACACACACGAACACATACACACACACACAAACATACACACACAGACACACAAACACACATGCACACACATACACACACACACAAACATACACACACAGACACACACATGCACACACACACACACACTGCTACGGCTCTGTAAGAACACTAGCATGCTCTTTTGTGTGAGTGGGGTGGGGGGTGTTAAATAAGATGAAAATGACAATGGCTGTACTTTTGTTATGCCAGTTGTGTTTCTATCGTCATTGTATCATATTCCACAAGCTTTTTATTCTACAAGATGTACAAGCCAGTCAGTGTATTCAGTGGGGTGTTCAGGAGTCATTAGGTTCTGAAAAATGTCTTGCATTTAAAACATAATGTACTTTTGAATACTTAAGTATTTTTAGATGCAAATACTCCAGTACTTTAACTGAAGTAAAAAATGAACTGAAAAGCTTTGAGTATTATTTGACGAGGAGTATCTATACTTAACTCAAGTAGTGAAGTTGTGTACTTTGTCCACCTCTGTCCAAAAGTGACATACAGCTGTAAGCTGTTTTGGTTTGTTTGTCTGTTGAGTGCTTCTCTGCAGTGCTGCAGATGTTTCCACTGGTTAGATGCAGCTCAGGAAGACTGACCCACTGACTGCACTGTGCTGGGCTCACTTTGCAAAGAGTAAAAACCACACAGAGAGAACAATACCTGCTCCTTGTAAGACCCTGTTTCCTCTCTGCCTCACCCAGGTCACGCTTTGAAGTATTCAGCCTAAGTTATTTTATCCAAACAAGCCACCATTATTATTCATGCAGCTGGACATTTGACTGGAGCACATGATTGCTACATATCACTACCCTGTACATGGAACAGAATGTACAGCTTTCACAACAGAACAAAATTCTCATCAGTCCACATCTGAAACCACCACACATCTTAGGGATCCTATTTATAATGGTACATTTTTGTTTTATTCACATTCTTTTTCATCACACAGATAAACACCATCCATTAATCTTACAGCATGTATCCTGGTCAGGGTGATGGGGACGACACCACCTATATCGAGTGTAATTTAAGGCCAAGACCTTAAAAGGGAGAGTCAAGACTGAGGCTTGTTACAAGAGCAGTGGGGCACAAAACAACAAACAACATCATTATGAATGTAAAAGAAATGTATGTATTTATAAATATAGGGTAATAATAGAAACAAAATATAAGAATATATTACATACAGGAATATTATAGGAATATTAAAATTAACTTATACACAATCCTTAACTTATACACAATCCTATTGCATGTAACATTATTGCTCATGTGCAAGATATTAGCCTCCCAAAGGAAGCTGCCACACAGGGGAATAATGCACTGGCTCAATGCAACACTGCACATCAGTGAATAAGGAGGAACAATATTGCAGATCAGCAGCAGATAGAAACTGTATCAGAAGACAGTGAACAGAGGAAAAGTTCAATGAGCAGAGTGCAGATTATAAAGCCTGACTGCTGTGGGGCCCAATGACCTGCGGTACCGTTCTGTCACACGCTGGGTGTCTGAGTCTCTTACTGAAGGAGCTGCTCTGGGCCTCCATAGTCTGCTGGGGGGGTGAGAGGAGTCACATAAAATTGATGACAGCCTTGTTATCTCATCCATCTACTCTACAGTGCCAAGGGATGCTCCTCCCTGATGATGAGAGGAGTTTAAGCATGTGGACATTTGGGATAATGTAAGTTCATAACTGGATAGTCAGCTGTACGACTTCCAGTCTGTAGGCAGACTCATCGCCTTCAGTTATGATGGCAAACGTAGTAGTATCACCTGCAAAATTCAGGATCTTCACTGGAGCAGCAGTGATTTGTGTAGAGACTGAAGAGAAGGGGGAGAGCACAGAGCCTGGAGGAGCTCAGTGCTGAGGGTCAGCGTGTCTGATGTGTGCTGTAAGCATACAGATGTCCTGCATTTGTGGAACATTTTGTTTGTGCTGCTGTTTAAATGTGTTGTTGACGCTGCAGTCAGTAATTTTCCACTAGCAGTCTCACCTCTGCATTTTACAGGAAGACTGACCGACTGAGAGCAGGGTGTTTGTGTCTCTCGTCTCAGTGAGCGAAAACCACACAACCGTCAGGTCCTCAGCTCAGGCCCTCTGCTTCACTAGAAAAACCACAAAGGGTATTTTTATCTAAAAGGGGGTGAGCAAGTGAGATGTTATTGACAGCATGAATTTGTCTACTAACATTTTAAATTCAAACCTAAAAAGCAGTATGTCCAGGATGTCAATAATTACATTTAGTCAGTATGAACAATTTGGGAGCAATAATATGGAATAATGTAGAATTTTGCATAATTCAGTTAATACCAGTAAGATACCGATCATTAACACTATAAGGTCATGTTGCTGAATCTCATTGTTAAAGTTAAATGAATCTACGCATTTTTATACACACAAGACTGTGCTTAGTTCATCTTTCAGTCAAAATCACACAGTGAGGCAAATCTGAGCATCTTAATTGTTTTTGTCTGTGTGGAATGGCATCCCATGCAGGCCTGTGCTCTGTGCTTCCTGGGACAGGTCCCACCCTCTCCAGACCCCGACGAGAAGTAGTAGTCGCTGGATAAAAGAATGACAAAAGATAAAAATACAAAAGTCATTTTTGCTGTCTAACCTCTGATTACTGCATGACATTTCTGATGACTGATAAGTAGAAGATACGTTTAGTCTGTTTCTTGGTGGTAAGATGTTTCCAAAAGGAGAACCACAAAGAGCAAGGTTATTTTCAAGGTTATTTCTCACTGGTCAGTGTGAAAGGCTGCATCATTACCATAATGCCGGGCTCAGCACAGTGACTTCACCTGCTCTGCACTGTAGACCACAAGCCAGGCTGCAGACCATCAGCCCTGAAAGTTAAAACAGGACTCATATGTGTGTCATGTGTTGTTTAATAAAAATTTACAGGACAGAACATAGTGGATTCAGTTTCCTTTGCTCTTACACTCCCAGTCCAAAGTGTGGCCACAACTGCTGTCAATGCATCTGTCTCTTTTTTCACTGTGTTATTCATCTTAATATCAAAAGGCTCCAAAGCAGTACAGTAATGCAGAACAAATATTGTAACTAACAAGAAAGTGGGGAGGTAATGGACAGAAGTGTTGGTTTTTGGTAACTCCACTCCTCTGACCTCCACTCCATTTTAGGTTCCTTGGAAAAATATCAAACACCTAGGGGTTAAAGTCGACACCAACCTTAAGTTTGACACTCAGATATGGTCAGTTGTCAAGTCAAACTTTTTACAATTGAGGCAGTTGGCCAAAATAAAGCCAATTCTTTCTAGGCAGCACTTTGAGACAGTAATCCACTCTTTTGTCGGTATTAGTTTGGACCACTGTAACGCCCTCTATGTTGGGGTTAGAGGCTCCACTATTACTCACCTCCAGAAGGTTCAAAATGCTGCCGCACATGGAAATATGAGCATGTCTCCCCCATTTTAGCCTCACTCCACTGGCTGCCCGTACATTTTAGGATTCATTTTAAAATTCTGTTATTTGCTTTTAAAGCCCTTAGTGGTCTTGCTCTACCCTACCTCTGTGAGCTGCTTCACCCTTACACCCCCACCCACTCTCTCAGGTCAGCTGATCAGCTGTTCCTGACGGTTCCTAAGACTCAGCGTGAGCTTAGAGGGGATCGAGCTTTTGCAGTCGCAGATCCTAAAATGTGGAATGACTTGCCTTTTCACATTAGAGAGGCCTCTTCTCTGTCCGTTTTTAAATCTCTTTTTAAAACTCATCTCTTCTCCTTCACCTTTGACACGTTGTGAGATGTTAATTTTAATAGTAAATTTTGTTTTAATCTTAGCCTTTTCTTTATTAATTGATTTTTTTAAATTTTATTAATGGCCTTTTACTCACATTTAATGTTTTGGTTCTTATTAAATTTCTTTTACTTCGTTTTTAAGTGTGTGAATGTTATTATTTATTCCTTTGTGCAGCACTTTGGTCCATAAAGTTGTTTAAAGTGCTTTTCAAATGAAGCTGGATTGGAATAGATTGGAAGATGGCTCAACAAATCTCTCTCCCAGTATGTAAAATTCGACAGAGGGGCGCAAGGTGACATTCTGTCAGGGGCCCAGAATTTTTAGCTACACCTCTGTGTTACTGTGTTTTTTTTGTCCTAGCCATCAATAACTCTGGAGTTGCTATATCGCCACCTGGTGGTGAAAAGATCAGACAAAAATATGTACACATGTGTCACGATCGGGGTGGTGCAGGCAGGCGATCGTGTGGGTAAGGCATGCAAGGAGCAAGCGGACAGGCAAATACGGGGCAAAACGGGAGTTTAATCAAAGGACTTCGGACGGGAAACATCAGATGCCAACTTACATCAATGACGGACAAGGGAAACAGGTCAGACCAGGACTTAAAAACACAGAGTAAGCAGACAAAGCTGGAGACGATCAGGGAAGCACACGTGGATAATCAGGGGGCGTGGCACACATGAGGAGCGGACGGGCCGGGCATGTCAACATGTTACCAACAGTTTGAAATTGAAGTGCAGAGTTAGCAGGTTTAATTAATCGTCCCCACGGATGCCAGTCATGAAATTTGAGAATTGCAAGTTAAAACACAGGAAAAAATCAGGAACACTACAAGATAAAATATTTACCAAACACTCAATGTGCATCCAGGGTGACAAGGGACAACTGGAGGATGATGTGACAATCTGACAGTGACAT
The DNA here is from genome assembly GCF_023856365.1 of Brienomyrus brachyistius. NCBI lineage: Eukaryota > Metazoa > Chordata > Actinopteri > Osteoglossiformes > Mormyridae > Brienomyrus > Brienomyrus brachyistius. Next base: position 1,755,812 of record NW_026042313.1, read on the forward strand.
TCACAGCACTTTATATGTTGCCAAAAACAGAAAAGGGGATTAAAATCAAAAATCTGAAATCATGTATGAGGGTGGGGCTGCTTGGTGGTGCAGTGATTAGCACTGTTACCTCCCACCACTGGGACTCGTTTCGGTTCGAGTCTCCGCCTGGGTCACATGTGTGTGGAGTTTGCATGTTCTTTCTTGCTAAATTGGCCATAGGAGTGTATGTGTGTGTGAATGGTGTGTGAATGTGCCTTGCGATGGGCTGGCCCCTCCGTCCTGGGTTGTTCCCTGCCTCGTGCACATATCCTTCCAGGATAGGCTCCAGACCCCCCGCGACCCAGTAGGATAAGCGGTTTGGACAATGGATGGATGGATGTATGAGGGTGAGTCACAATGACAACAGCTGCTCTGTTGACTTGGTCCCAGGAGTCGTCAGCGTTGGTCTGCCGGGGCCCCCGTCCTGTCTGTGGAAGCACCCCTCTTGTTGGCTGTTCTCTCTGCCTGGGCCCCCTCTCCTGCTGCCTCATGTTTGGGTTGAAGTGGCTCCCCAGTGCTTCTGTAAAGCGCTTTGTGTATCTTAGAAAAGGGCTGTATAAATGTAACATTCATTAATTTATTCAAGGTCCCAGCCAGAAGAGTGCAGTCCCACACTGTCCCCCGCATCACTTCACTTTAGCACCTGTTACCAGTAAAAGTCAAGTCAAGTAGGTCTTTAATGTTATTTTTAACTTTACACGGTTGAGTATAGTACAGAGTTACAAAAGAAACAGCGTTTCCCTTGGATCAAGGTGCTACTTAAATTAACACAAGACTAACACATAACAGTCTAGCAACATACTGTATGGTGCATAATGAGCAAAAACTGCAAACATTGCTGGACAGTGCAAAAAGAGAGGACAACTGACACCAACGAGCACAAACAGCATAGTAAACCCAATACTGATAAGGTGCAGTTTGGTTGTGCAATGAGGTAGCAATAAAAATAAATAAAAGTAACTGTAAACATGGCTACAATAAGATAAAAAATAGTAGTTAAATAATAAAGTGTTAATGAGTGTATGTGTGTGTGGTATCAGATTAGTCCCTGAGAGTTCAGTAGTCTGACGGCATGGGGGATAAAGCTGTTTGAGTCTGGCTGTGAAGGCCTGAATGCTCCGGTACCTATTTCCAGAAGGCAGGAGGGTGAAACGATGATGTGAGGGGTGGGTGGGGTCATCCACAATGGTGGTGGCTTTGCGGATGCAGTGTGTGGTGTGAATATCTGTGATGGAGGGGAGAGATACTCCAGTGATCTTCTCAACTGTCATCACTATCTTTTGTAGGGACTTGCGATCTGAGGCAACACAGTTCCCAAAGCAGACCGTGATGCAGCTGCTCAGGGTGCTTTCAACAGTTCCCTGATAGAATGTGAGGATGGGAGATGGGCTTTTCTGAGCTTCCGTGGAGAGTAGAGGTGCTGCTGTGCTTTACATACTATGGAGCTGATGTTGAAGGACCTGGTGAGATTCTCCGCCACAGTGCACACAGTGAATACATTGCACCTGCCGGTCCATGTTACATCACAGGAATGACCTGAGCAAACTTAGGCATCTTGGGTGTGAACTGGATCATTAGCACCTAATAGCTGTGCTTTTATTATAGATGCTCTACATTTTATTTACATAAATATTTCTCCTCTTTCCATATTTAGCAGTGAGGTCTGCAATGCCACTCGTTTTGTGTCACACTGTTGGGTGTCAGCAGGAGCCAACTGACCTTCTATTTAGTTCTCTCACCTCGTCTCAGTGTCCTCCCATCATCAGCAAGGAAAGCTGAGCTATAGTCTACTTCTTAAGTTCCTCTTCTCTTCAGGTAATGAGCAGCTCCCTTTTTGAAGCTTGAGACTTGGTTAGTCTGTTGTTTGACTAAAGTGTTGTTAACTTCCACAGAACTGGCCAGGGATGGTGAACTTCCTGTGCAGGGTCACAGGGGGTCTGGAGCCTATGCTGGATGATATGGGCACAAAGCAGGGAATAACCCAGGACCAGGTGCCAACCTGTTACAGGGCACACACACCACTCAGACATGGCCAATTTGGCAACTCCAATTAATCTTGGCATATTTTTGGACTGTCGGGCAAAACAGAAGAAACCCCATGACACCTGGAGAACATGCAAGATCCACAGACGTGACTTGAACCTTCCTCCCAGATGTGTCAGGCAACAGGCCTAACCAATGTGCAGCTCCTACGTACAAACAGTGAAATTAAACGATGTTGCTGATGTAGTTATGAAGACTGTAAAAATTAACAATGGCAAAAGTAATCAAGCAGATATTCAGATTCCTTCATGAATGTTTTTATGCATAAAAAGGAGAAACAAGAGGAATATCTCATCACAACCTTAATTTTGAACAGCTTTATTACAGGACATCATGGGGTTCACCTAAAACAGCTGAATAAAGGTCATTCTAACTGGTTCAAGATTTATTGTCATTAAGTGCAGGATATACCAAAATACAATGAAATCTGTACTTGTGTTTAATCCAAGACTGATGCCTTAATTGATAATACATACAAGTATCAGGTAGCAGAAATGAAAATGTACATAAACATGATGTCACGCCCGGCTCGTACGATCCTCGTGTGTGCCACGCCCCCCTGATTATCCACGTGTGCTTCCCCGATCGTACCCAGCTGCACCCTGTTGTTTTGCTCTGTCTTGTCTATTTAGTCCATGTATTGCCTTAGTTTCTTGTCCGTCATTGATGTTTGTTAATGTCAGTACCAGCGTTCCGTCCTGCCCTGCTCTTTCCCTTGAATAAATCCCCGTTTTCCCCGTACTTTGCCTGCTTGCCTGCTCCTTGCCCGCTGCTCTGCCCGCATGCTCACCTGTTTTACCAGCACAAATCCTGACACATGACATAAATACACACACATAAAATATATTCACTTAAAAGTGTTAGCAGTATGACATGTAGATGCTATTGGGTACGGAATAGGATGAAATAAATAATGATGTCAACTAGGGCTGCCACTGAAAATCTGTCAGCATCAATATTTTAAATCAACATATCAGTTTATGTATTAAAATAATTTAATTTTTAATTTCAAGTTGTCACGCTCGATCGCGGGCGGAGCGGCGATCGTGCGGGCGAGCAGGCAGAAACGGGCAGACAAGCCGTAATCAGGGCAAACAAGGGGTTTATTACGACTAACGGGGCAGGGAACAGAAGACGCCAACTAACATCAATGACAGACACGGGTTAGTATAAATCAGGAACTTAAATACATTAAACAAGGCAGCAGGAAACAAGACACGACTGGGCACGATCAGGAAATCACACGTGGGTAATTAGGGGGCGTGGCACACACGAGGAGCGGACGTCACAGAACCCCCCCCCAAAGGCGCGCTACACCGGGCGCGCCTAGGAAGGGGGCGACGGACGGGACGAGGCAGAACAGGACCTGAAAGACAAGAGCAAAAAAATCAACGGGGAACAGGGAACAAGACAGACAGGCAAAACTGACACAAAGGCAGAAGCCAAGACAGGACACTACACAGGACAGGAAAAGCGGACAAACAGACCAGAAAAGGGGACACAGAGGGAACAGGCGGGACAAAAGGACCGGGAGTGAACGGAGGGAACCCAGAGGGAGAAGGAGGAACACGAGGAGCAGAGACGGGAGGAACGGAACGAGGAACGGAGAAAGGAGGAAAGACGGTAGGAGGAACAAACAAAGGAGGGACCAGGGCAGGAGAGAAGGGAGAGAAGGCGGGGGAACAAAGGGGAGCCCGTGGGAGCCCCAGCGGGCGACGGGAGGCAGCCGGAGGGGCCGCAGGCGGCCGGGAGGCCGGAGCCGGAGGGGACCCCGGAGGGGCCGAGGAGACAGGGCGAGGGACCCGCGGAGGGGCCAGGGAGGGAGCAGGAGGGAGCACCGGGGAAGGGGACGAGGGAGCAGGAGGGGCCCACGGCGAAGGCCCGGAGGAGGGGGGAGCCGCAGCAGGCAGCGACGTCCGGTGGAGGGCCGGAGGTAGGGGCCCCGCAGGCAACCGAGGAGCCGCTGTCGGGGAGCCCGCCGGCGACCGACCAGGCACCGGAGGGGGGAGCGAGGCAGGGCGACGAGGCACCGGAGAGGGACCCGCAGGCGACAGCCGACCCGGAGGGCCAGGAACCGCAGGCGCCAACCGAGCCCCAGCGCAGGCGAGGCAGGGCGAGCCAGGGGGCAGGGCGGGCGGGACCCCAGCCCTGCGTCTGTGTCCCCTCCCCTTGCGGGACACAGACAGGCCGACCCTAGGTCGGGGTCGACGTGGCCGGGACGAGGGACAAGGGGTTACAGGAGCGGGGCCAGGGACAGGCAGTAAAGTCATTCGGGGCGCCTCGGGAGCTGCTGCAGGCGGAGGGGGCGCCGGGACAGGAACAGGAGCGCGGTCAGGAACAGGAGCTGGCTGCAGAGGGGGCGCCTGCCCGGGAGCTGCAGGTGGCTGCAGTGGGGGCGCCGGCCCGGGAGCTGCAGGTGGCTGCAGTGGGGGCGCCGGCCCGGGAGCTGCAGGTGGCTGCAGTGGGGGCGCCGGCCCGGGAGCTGCAGCAGGCAGCGAAGGCGGCTGCGCAGGCGCCGGCGGCAGCGAAGGCGGCTGCGCAGGCGGCTGCGGCCGCACGGGAGCGGGGTCCGCCGGCAGCGGCGGCCGCACGGGAGCGGGGTCCGCCGGCAGCGGCGGCCGCACGGGAGCGGGGTCCGCCGGCAGCGGCGGCCGCACGGGAGCGGGGTCCGCCGGCAATGGCGGCTGCACGGGAGCCACAGGTGGCAGGAGCGGAGGGAGCTCCTCAGGTCCGACGGCTGCAGCGAGCAGCAGAGACGGCTGCTCTAGCTGCGCAGCGACCCAGCGTGTTCTCCGGACGGGGGAAGCTGCCCTGGGAGACAGCTTTGTAGCGCTGGGGACGTCCGGGGTGATCGGGATACACTCCCGATCCTCTCCAGGAAGAGAAGCGGGGACGATGGAACACGCCCCCAGGGCGATCGCTGGGGCGATTGCCGTTCTCTTCCTCCTCCTCCGACGCCCGGTGGTGGCGGGAGGTGGCGCTATGTCCACAAAGACGGACGGCGAGAGGATCGTCCCCGGCTCGCTAGGTGCGACGTAGCGCTCCTCCCGGAGCTCGGCCAGCTGCCGGAAATTTTCGCGCACCTCTTTCGCAAGGAGCGCGCCCTCTTCGAGAGACAGCTCGTCTAGAATATCCCAATTCCGACTCAACAGTCTCCATGCTGGCGAAGTCTCCCGAATGCCGGGCTGGGCTTTCCAGAAGAGCAGCTGATCAACGTAACTGCGGTAGTCCTCCACAGTCACGGAAGCTGCTTCGCTTGGGTCCGTCATTCTGTCACGGGAGACAAGGCAGCGATCGCGGGCAGAGCGGCGATCGTGCGGGCAAGGAGCAGGCAGGCAAGCGGGATACGGGGAAAACGGGGGTTTATTGGGAGCAGGACGGGAAACAGGCATTAACTCTCACAAACATCAATGACGGACAAAGGACTCAGGTAAGACACGGACTGAAATACACAGGACTGAGCAAATAAACTAGATACAGCTGGGTACAATCGGGAGAAAACACGTGGGTAATCAGGGGGCGTGGCACACAGGAGGAGCGGACGAGCCGGGCATGACACAAGTTATTTTTAATTATTTTAACAAAAAGATGGTTGTACACTGTGTAAAGCTTCGATGGCAAACCACACAGCACTGGTGCTATAACAAGGGAAAACATACAGGCACTATTCTGGATGATGGACCACCAGAATAGGCAAAACTCCACCGTATGTGTTGTCTATTAATGGTTATTAAAATACCATTAATACAGAGAGCTTTGTGTTATCTTTTGCCATTATAGTTCCTAAATACACTCATTATTAAAGCCATGAAAATGTTTTATTTTAAATTTTTTTAAAGGCTTTGCCCTTTCCAGGCCACAGTTGTAAATAAGAAACATGTTCTTAATCTGTCTTGCCTGGTTAAATAAAGGTGAATAAAATAAAAAAAATTGTCTGCTTGCTACATTACAATCTCCACTGAATAAACGTTTGAGGAAAACATGTAGGTTAAAATCTGGGCTTATTCTACATTAATTTACAGTATCAGTGTGTGTGTGTGTGTGTATGTATGTGTGCGTGTGTGTGTGTATGTGTGTCTGTGTATGTGTGTGTATGTGTGTGTGTGTGTGTGTGTGTGTGTGTATGCATGCATTGGGCTTGTTTGGGACCAGTTATATTACCGTAATATAAAAGTGAAAGGATGATGGAAACTAACGAAAAAATGAACTGAGCTAAAAGTGAAAACTATACCAAATAAACACGTCAGACTTTAATCAACAAAGTCACTCCACCGTCTTGTTACCTAGTTTAACCACAATATGTCCTCTTTTAAAAGATGTTGTAGATGCTAAGCTTGCCCTTTCTTCACAGCGACTACAGTACTTACTGCTTCCATTATTTACCGAAACAGCTGCATGTGGGGCTCTGCTAACTGAATTTAAAAAACATAAAGATACACTGATTTTATACAGATTACTAACTTTTGGGCATCACAATAAAAAAAATCTCCTAAATTTTTTAGGCAAGTTACTTATCTGCTTATTGAATGGTGAGCGAAAATAATGTCTATATAGTGTCCAAATGCCGGCACCCATTATATAAAACCCTGCAATGACGTAGAGTTTGTTGTTCTTAAAATAATCCATCCATTCATCCATTTTCCAAACCGCTTATCCTACTGGGTCGCGGGGGGTCTGCAGCCTATCCCCGAATCAATGGGCACGAGGCAGGGAACAACCCAGGATGGAGGGCCAGCCCATCGCAGGGCACACTCACACACCATTCACTCGAACCCGGGTCCCTGAGGTGTGAGGCTAACCACTGCACCACCATGGCACCCCCAATAAGAACTCTATGCACCAATCTGAGTCTTTGACCGCGGCACTTCATCACAGAGAAGGAGGTAGAGTCGGGTGCTGAATGGTTATGATCCTCGTCTGCAGGGGGGAGAGGGGAAGGGGCAGGGGAACCACTTGCTACTCCTCCCTCAGTGGCATAAGGAGGAGGCTACTGTTTGGGCAGCAATGCTTGGGCAGGAGCCACACAGTTTATTTCTGGGTATCTAATTAGCGGACACCATTAGGTCCCTTCAGGGGCTCCACAGACAAACTCATTGACATAATAGAATTGTCACAGAAAAATTCTTTGTCACATGCTCAGTCGACATGGACTGTGTGCTGTTTACATATTTTTGGCACAAACGAAATCTCATATGCATATCGACATATCTTTGGCACAAGTGGACCTCCATCACTTTAAAGAGGGTAAACTCTGATCAGGAAATTTACAATGTCAGAATAAACGGATTTTTTAACAGAAGTAACTGACATGCCCTAATAAGGAAATGCATACAATCAGAATACAATATCTGTGGTTTTTAACTGTGGTAACAATCTGATAATGAAAGGAATCAGATCAACATTTCTATAGCATGTAACAGAGCTTGCTCCCCTCCAGAACTCATTGTTCCAGTAGTTATCTGATATCATCTGCAGGAGCTATTCTTTTATTTGTATATTAAGCATAATTACTCATGAATATTATTGATGATGTTTATTTGTTTAATGTTTTTATTTATTCGTATTTATTGTTTATAATATGTTTTATATATTTATCAAGAGCAGCTGACCTGAGAAATGACCTGAGGCAGCACGGAGGGAAGTTACCTGACAGACCTGAGAAATAAGATCATGGCTAAGCTGGAAACCTGGACCCTCCGACACCGATTACCAAGAATGCGTGAAGTACCCTCAGAAGGTCTACTAGAAGATGTGAATGCAGCACTACGGACAATCCCTACTACAACCATCACTGACACCAACCAGCTGATCTACACCACAGCAACAGTGATCCTTGAGGTGCTTGGCTATAAGATGAACAACAGCTGCAAGGAGCAGTATCCCCCATGGAAAAGAAGGTTAGAGGCTAAAATCAAGGCAGCACGGAGGGAAGTTAGCCAGCTATCGGAATTACAGAAAGGTGTGATGAAAAAAGAGGTACCTAAGAAGTATAACAAGCTGTCCATAGCTGAGGCCTTAGAAACTGCCAAGCAAAGACTCACAGCCTTGGCTACCCGTCTGAAGAGGTACACCAGAGACAAGTACCTTGGAATCCCGCAGGCAAACGGGAACCATGAAGAGGCCACAAGGAAAGCAGCAACAACCAAATACCTGCAACGAGTAAGGCAAGTCCTGAGAAGTCAGCTGAATGGGAGGAACAAGATCCGGGCAATCAATACCTACGCTCTACCAGTCATCAGATACCCCGCTGGCGTTATAAGCTGGCCAAAGGAGGAGATGGAAGCCACTGACATCAAGACAAGGAAGCTCCTCACAATGCATGGCGAGTTTCACCCCAAATCCAGCACACTGAGACTATACACTAAGCGGAAAGAAGGAGGCAGAGGACTAGTGAGCGTCAAAGCCACTATTCAGGATGAAACATCGAAGATCCATGATTACATCAGGAAGATGGCCCCGACTGATGACGTGCTCAGTGAATACCTCAGGCAACAGAAACCCAAGAAGGAAGAGGAGCAAGAACAGGAACCATCATGGAAAGATAAACCCCTGCACGGCATGTACCACCGGCAGATAGAGGAAGTGGCTGACATTGAAAAATCCTACCAGTGGCTGGACAAAGCTGGACTGAAAGACAGCACAGAGGCATTAATCATGGCAGCACAGGAACAAGCTCTAAGTACAAGATCAATAGAGGCTGGGGTCTACCACACCAGGCAGGACCCCAGGTGCAGGCTGTGCAAAGATGCCCCCGAGACGATCCAGCACATAACAGCAGGGTGCAAGATGCTAGCAGGCAAGGCGTACATGGAACGCCATAACCAAGTGGCTGGCATAGTGTACAGGAACATCTGCGGGGAGTATGGGCTGGAAGTCCCAGGGTCAAGATGGGAGACACCTCCAAAGGTGGCTGAGAATGATAAGGCTAAGATCCTGTGGGACTTCCAGATACAGACTGACAAACTGGTAATGGCTAACCAACCGGACATAGTAGTGGTGGACAAGCAGAGGAAGAAGGCCGTAGTGATAGACGTAGCAATCCCAAGCGATGGTAACATCAGGAAGAAGGAACATGAGAAGCTCGAGAAATACCAAGGACTGAGAGAAGAGCTAGAAAAGATGTGGAAGGTGAAGGTAACAGTGGTCCCAGTGGTAATTGGAACACTCGGGGCAGTAACGCCCAAACTGGGAGAGTGGCTCCAACAGATTCCAGGAATGACATCTGAGATCTCTGTCCAGAAGAGCGCAATCCTAGGAACAGCTAAGATACTGCGCAGGACCCTCAAGCTCCCAGGCCTCTGGTAGAGGACCCGAGCTTGAAGGACAAAAGACCGCCCACAGGAGGGCGAGTGGGGAATTTTTTTTTTTTTTTTATATATATATAGTATTGTAACACTTGAAACTAGAGGTACTGCCTGCCTTAGTGATCTTTACTATTGTCTAAGTGTATTCCCACCTGTAGGAGGCAGCAATGGTTGTTATTAAAGGTGCTGAGATTACGCGGCTCAGGGCTGAAGGTGCAAAGTGTGTGATGGTGTTTGCATATCGGCCCTTTTGCGCTAAACAAACCAGTTCAAAGTACTGTGTGTTAAAATATCATATGAATAAATCCACTCAAGAACTAAACTCAATATCGTATCCTCATCATTCAACGCGTCCGACTTCTGCACCTCTTACCACAAGGCAGTGGATTACATGGGGAAATTACAAACAAGGAGAATTTAATCTGTTTTTCCTCTACATTGTCGTTATTCAGAATATTACAGACTATGAACAAAAACGGACAATGTAAGAAAATAAAAAAATGTGTATGACAGAAAGCTAGAGTATTTTTGCAGTGGTGAGCACTAGCTGGTTTATGTACTAGCTCACACTCAAGAAACAGCATAAATGCTACTCATACACAGTTGGGGGGCAGGGGTCAGTCCTTGTGCCTGTAATGAGAAGGTCACCAGTTGAAACTAACCCAGCCTCAGCATGTCTGTGGGTCCTTGAGCAAGGCCCTTAACCCCCAGCTCCCTGGGTGCCCCAACAGGTAGCTGCACTTCGCGGACAACTTACTCCACAAAGAGTAAGTTGAGGGAGACATAAAAAACACAATTTCCCCACGGGGATTAATAAAGTCCATCCATCCATGGAATATTATTTAGCACTATATAACGTAGAATATAAGAATTATGATTTTATAAAAAGTATGCCAAATATCCATGATATAATCATTACAATGTAAACATTATAATGTAATCAACACAATGGAACCAACTGAGTATGTATTTGCACCTTTTGTTAGTCTGAGTTTCTGTTAGCTACTTCATGTTAGTCCTGAATCTATGAATATTCACTTTTATTAGCGTATATTTTATCACTATGTAAAAGGACAAATATATTATCAACCTTTTAGTGAGACAATGTGTAAACGGCTGAAACTACCAAGGTTTACTACTGAAGGAAAGGATTCACCTGAGTTCACCAGAAGTTCATGGCTGAATATTTTTAAAAAACCAAGTGCAGCTGCTCGCGCCACCATTATGTTCAACCGAGAGACCAAACGGTAAAAGAAATGACTGTCAAACTTATCACCCAGGGGTGAACATAAATCTATACAAATATCACCTGCATGCACATTACTTCTTTTACAATAACCAACTCCTGATCCATACTGTTAGTCGTGAAAAAAATAACTATTGTGTATATAGAGGCCCTGTGTAAAAAGATAACTGCCAAGGAAAAGATCAAAAACATTTATTTCAAGGATTCAAAGTTTTTATGGTCATGTACAGTGTACAGTGAAGTTCTTATTTGATTAACTTGAATGTCTTCACAGACAAGACGATTTAACAAATAAAGCAGCGCAAAATTACAGTAACTAACAACAAACAAACAAAGTTCACGAGTACTATTACAGTATTCATATCATTTATTTAAATTTAATTTTACCAAGTAAATTAATTGAAAAGCAGTTACCACCGCTTCACCTGCTTCTCGGGAGAAATAGCAGATATACAAATGACATGTATGTAACTAAAAGCTGTGTCGTAATGAAGGCGGATCCAGTTTGTGCAGCCTGCTAAGAGATGCTGCCTGATGTGTTTTGTTCTCGCGGAGTTTTGGTACCATGTGACATGGTGACGTAATGCAGCAGACGATAAAAATCTAACCATGATGCATTGCGTCAGGACCAGAATGTGTTGCTTTAAGCTAGCGCTGTATGTGGGTGCATGAAGTGGAAAGCACCCAATAACAAACATAACATTTTTTTTAAATGTTTTCTTCACCGGTGCAGTGAATTTAAATAAAGAGCTATGATGGTGCTGCAAATGGCTTTGCATAGTAGTTAGTAGTAGCATTAGCCGCTGTGTGCGGCATTAGCTTTCTACAGTCCTTACAGATGGTTCGTGTTTTGTCTGTCTCCCTTTCGCCATTCATATTTTCCGCCGGGCACCCAAAATGCTGCCACACAAAAGATTTAAAAGTGTCTGGGGTATCTACTATAGTAATTTAGTCAGACGCCGACATATTTGCAGCGCATTCGTGAAACGGCTTTTCGCTCCAAAGAGAAATCTCGTCATGTTGTAATATCGCGAGATCTCGTGACACGCGTTTCACTCCCACTTCTTAGTAACAGTCATGATTTGATAAAGTGACAACCTGCGTAATAATTGGTAATACAATAGAGTTTGCTATTGTTCAGGCTAGCAGACTGTTATGGCTTGAGGTTAATGGTGCCTGTTACTTGTGAATTTTCACATTTGCAAGAATCTTCTGCCTCGTGAACGTGAAACGGGTAATTATGCTAAAAGAAGAAAAAAGCAGAACCGCAATGTGTGTAATGCTGGTGCTGATTTTTCAGTATGAACACAGTAAAATTTATACAAACTACCTGCATTCAAACTTGTATTCTTTATATAGTTTGGTTAATTACTATTTAAACGTTTTATCTGCGCTCCATTGTATATCTTGTATTGGAGACTTGTATGTACTTTTTGATTGGAAATGGTTAGTTGTATATACATTGACTATTTTTATGATTAATTTCTTTGTTTATTTAATTTGGCAACAGATTTGCACTTTTAGAAGTATTGCTGTTCATGTTCTAATGTTAAATTGTGTTATTTGTTCTAAGCCAAAGTACACTTGCTACCCAGATAAACAGCTTTAAACATTTCTTTGGACTGCCTAAGACTTTTGCACAGTACTGCATATCTTAGAACATAAGAAATTTACAGATGAGAGGAGGCCATTCGGCCCATCAAACTAGTTTGAGAAGAACTTAACTAATAGCTCAGAGTTGTTAAAATCTTATCCAGCTCTGATTTACCCATCTCTCTCAATATAATATTGGGATCATTTATTCTCTTCAGAGGCCTCCATAGAATAGTGCATCCATCCCCTCACTTATATTTAGACAGACGTATCCTAAGGCACCAGGGCAACAACAGTCAGAATAACAACAGAATCTTCAATTTCACAGCTAGTTTAAAAAATTTCTTTAACGCAGATTACAGAAAAAAAGATAAGCAAATTAGGTAATATTCAGAAAATTATTAAAACGTGTAGAGTAATAGACATATTTGTCATTCAGACATATTGTGCTTTTTTAAGAGCAGAAGGAATACATTAAATCACAATTATATTTAGTTTTTAATTATATATATATATATATATATATATATATATATATATATATATATATATATATATATATTATTTTTTAAAATGTACATCATTATAAATGAGAACTATATGTGATTGCTAATTACTGTTAACTAATTTTCTATATGATCTTTCTCCCCTTCAGTCTTAAAAATAATTATATGTCAGGGGGCCAATCAGTGGAGGCACACGGACACATTGGCCGGTTATCCTATTTGTTCAGCGCCAGCCCAACAAGTAGAGTATTCAGAACCATGGACAGTGACCAGTGTTACTGTGACATCTGGTTCCTTCATTGGCTCTATATAGTTTTCTAGAAATAACTAAATGCCTCTGTTGTAGAAATTTCCAGCCATAGACTTGGTTCCTATATGACGAGAAGATTTTATTTTTACTCAGACTAAGAAGCTAGAGATAATCAGCTCTGCATGTTATCTGCCCTTTACTGCTCGAGCAGGGCTCATGCACATCAACAAATGTCAAGGCAGCAAGTGCATACAAACAACTTCTCAGGACAGTTATAGGGCTTTCATGAGGAGTCAAACTGCTGCGTCATTCAGAGATACCATTGTCTAAGACTTGCACTAAATCATTCTAAGTACTTGGGCGTATTTAGTGTCAGAATCCATCCCTGCCTTGTCCTGTTCTCTCTTGTTTGTTCCCATTTGGCCAGCACATGTCACTGGCCATCCTATTCTCTCCTCTGACTTGTAGCTCCTTAGCTCATAGTGTGTTTGCCTGCTGCTCGGGCCGCCATGTGGCTTAGTTTGACATGTGATCAAAATTTAGAGTAAACTAATACATGATAGCTTGCCTTAAAAAAAGATCAATGGCAGAACAGGGGCTCTGAACGCAGTCTGCATTAATAAGGAATTAACCATTTGTCTCAATATAAAATTGGAATAATTATTCTCTTCAGAGGCCTCCATAGAATAATGCATCCATCCCCTCACTCATGTGTATAGAGGCATATCGTAAGGCTCCGGCAACATCTTTCAGATCAACAACAGCATCAACAATTTCACAGCTAGATTTAAAACATACTTTAACGTACAGTGATTGCAGTAAATGATAAATAAATTAGGTAATATTAATTCAATTATTGAAATGTGCAGATTAACAGAAAAGGTTTTATAATTTTACACAATGATAAATGAAAACTATACGTGATTACTAATTACTGTTACCTAATTTCCTGTCTCGACTTTTCCCCCCTTATTGTTAAAGGTAATTATATGTCTGGGTGCCAGTCAGTGGAAGCGCACAGACATGTTGGCCAGCTGGTCTATTCATTCAGCACCAGCCCATCAAGTAGAGAATTCAGCACCACGGACAGTGATCTGTGCTACTATGATGTCAGGTCCTTTCATTGGCTCCATATATTTTTCTAGAAATAACTAATTGGCTCTTTTCTAGAAATGTCCAGGCTATATGAAGAGAATATTTTATTTTTATTTAGACTAAGAAACTACAGAAAATCAGCTCTGCATGTGATCTCCTCTTTACTGCTCAAGGAGGGCACACGCACATCAACAAATATCAATGCAACAATTACAGATGAACAATTTCTCGCAGCTTCAGAAGAAATCAGATTTCTGTGTAACTCAGAGATTGTCTAAGACTTCTGCTAGAACATTTTCTGCTTGAGCCGAATTTCAAAATAAATGACACCTGGGTGACCCAGGTTCGAGTCTCCGCCTGAGTCACATGTGTGTGGAGTTTGCATGTTCTCCGGGTACTCTGGTTTCTCCCCCACAGTCCAAAAACATGCTGAGGCTAATTGGAGTTGCTAAATTGCCCCTAGGTGTGCATGTGTGAGTGAATGGTGTGTGAGTGTGCCCTGCAATGGGCTGGCCCCCCAATCCTGGGTTGTTCCCTGCCTCTTGCCCATTGCTTCTGGGATAGGCTCCGGACCCCCCACGACCCAGTATGATAAGCGGTTTGGAAAATGGATGGATGGATAAACCTGGGACTATTAAAAGAAGGTGATGCTGCCTGAACCACCAACCAAGGCTGAGAGGAAAGGGAGGAACACTAGTCAAATGAAGGAAGAAAAGGCCACAGTATCTCATGGTCATGAATACAAAAGTCAGGGAGTGTTATGAAGAAGGCACCACACTTAAGACCATTGTTTTTATGCAGTGAATTACACCAGAGAGAGTTTTTGCATTTTAGCTGTGTTATGTAACATTCCTCAGACTTCATTTTAACGTTTTCTTCAACACAACAAAGTCCCACGGTAACAAAAGCGCTGAAGTCTGGATCGTTAATTGCAATGTGGGGAGTGCAGACCAGCTGGGGTGGGGGATTGTGCTCAGTCACGGTAAAAGGCAAACGGGTAAATTGTGAATATGCTCTTAAGCTAACTACAGCTTCTTGAATTGTGGGAGGCGTGTGTAACATAACGTTGTTCCACATACCAATATCATTACGTATCGGTATCACAAAACAAAATTTTAAATGTTAAGATTCTGTCATTCTGAAAATCTGAGTATTTAAGACATTATGTTCCATAGCGATTTGTGGAGATGAATGCCCTCGGACAGTAGCGTTCATTTCACAATTAAGTCTCTTTAAGTCAATGTTTTATGTTATGCAGGATGAATGTGTGATTTTTAATTAATCACCCTTTAAGGGTTATATGCTTACGGTGTTGTATACTATTCTCGGTGTACAAGTTATTTGTATGTATATTAAAATATGTTTGGTGAGTAAACTCTGTATATTGTTTTTAAATAAAGTGATTTTGTTCCGAGCTACTATGTTATTTATATTTCAATTTTATGCGCAAAGTATAGTTGACGTTTAACTTTTCCGCCTGTGCTTTCCCGCGCTTAAGTAAATTATTGCGCTTGCTTGTGAGTAAATTAGTTCATTGCTTTTAAATAAAGTGAATATTGTTGCGGGCTACTGTGTTTATTCTATTTAAATTTTACGTGCAAGTCGGCTATTTCCTGTGCTGCAAAGTCTAGATGATATTTTACTTTTGCACGTGCGCTTTCATGTTGCATTCGACTGCGGATGCGGGTGGTTGCGCTCGGTGCTGCCTACAGCAATGATATTCCAGCAGACCAGGAGAGGGCAGATGTATTGCAACAAACACAGATAAAAGTAGTGAAGCAAGACCTGTAAAGTTTGTTTGCTGACTAAAATCAGTATATTGCCATTTAGTAAAATTTTAAATTGTTCCAGGCTTCTGTCTTCATTATATCTAAATTTTATTTGAAGGTTAACTAGTTTCCTATGCTATAATGCAGTTGTTCATTGCGAAGGTTTCAGTGCAGGACTGTATTCCATGTGCCAGGAGTGACTGACAGCTCCATTATATTGCCTGTATGTTGTTTTTCCTCAATCAGAAACAGACGAATGGCGAAAGCTGTCAGCTGGAGCAACGACCGATACTGGGCAACTTGGGACAAGTGGGGGGAGGTGATTGACTGGGGAGATGAGGAAGAGCTGTGCTCCCCAGCAGAAACACCCTCTGACCAGGCTGACGGTTAGATTGTGTCACACACCCGAAAGCCAATTGCCAAGGCAATTAGCTGGACAGATGATGTGTATTGGGCAGCCTGGGACAAGTGGGATGAGATCATCTGCTGGGGTGAAGAAGAAGAGTGCTCCCCAGCAACTCCACCCATGAACCAGCCTGGGAGGGATAAGGGGTTAGACATGTATGGGTTAGAGGTTTTTGTGTTAAATGAAAGGACAGTCTCCATAAAGCCTGCAGATGACCACCAAGACAGGCTGAAAATAGGAGCCGTAGTGGTCGACCTCTGCCAATTTGAGCTAGATGATGTAAATGGTAAATTTGAAATTGTCCAAATTGGAGAGGTCAAATTGGAGGAGACTGCAGAGAGGGGTTTTAATTCAGTATTTGAATTGGAAATTATGGATGTTGTTAGGGGGCGGCATGGTGGTGCAGTGGTTAGCACTGTCGCCTCACACCTCTGGGACCCGGGTTTGATTCTCCGCCTTGGTCACATGTGTGCGGAGTTTGCATGTTCTCCCCATGTCGTCGTGGGGTTTCCTCCAGGTACTCCGGTTTCCCCCCACGGTCCAAAAACATGCTGAGGCTAATTGGAGTTGCTAAATTGCCCATAGGTGTGCATGTGTGAGTGAATGGTGTGTGAGTGTGCCCTGTGATGGGCTGGCCCCCCATCCTGGGTTGTTCCCTGCCTCGTGCCCATTGCTTCCGGGATAGGCTCCGGACCCCCCGTGACCCAATAGGATAAGCGGTTTGGAAAATGGATGGATGGATGGATGGATGGATGTTGTTAGGTTGAAGAAACAGTTATACATCATCTTGTCATCATTTCTGTATGATCAGCAATGAATGTAAATACATATATACGTTATTTCTTATCTTCTAGCCACATACTCTTAGCTATTGTACCCTAAGTATGTGGTCAACAGATGCCTACTTAGATAAGATTCTCACTTCCCTCTCTTGCGCCTCCCACTGACTATAAATAAAGGAGCCAAGGGGAACCACCCTTTGTAACACATTCTGCTGTAGTTTGCATTGCAGAGAGTGTGGGTACCCTTGCAAGTAAAACTGTAAAGTGTGTGTCTCGTAAATGTGGAGTTGGGGTGGAAATGCCTGACGCTTTCTCCAACATATAATTTGGTCCTTCGAGCCGGATCCGAGGATCCCTGACAACATCGCCAGCACGCCGAGAGGAGCGACACTGAAGCCTGCCGGCAGCCACTCGGAGACGGGTGCAAGAAAGACCTGAGACGTGAATTCGTCATCAGGCCGGTGGTTAGAACTGCGCTCGACGTCTGGTGATGTCTGACGGACCTCGGTGACGGAAAACAGGCACACGGGACAGGTGAGACAACAAGGTTATTTAGCGAAATAACCAGGTCAATTGACGTGGGTTAGGCTTAGCCGTAATTAAGCAGAAAAGGGGTTAGGCTTAGCCGTAATTAAGCAGAAAAGGGGTTAGGCTTAGCCGTAATTAAGCGAAGTATGAACATGCATGTATTGTGTGAATGACTGGTCCTCTCATATATCTCGTACCAGTGAAATTCCACCCAGGACCTGTGTAATGCGCAGAAGGTAATAAAAAAAAAAATGGGAAAGAATCAGAGTAAGAGGATTGAACTTGAGGGAGATGAGAAGAGTTTTTGGAAGGATATAAACCAGGTTCAGGACAAATAAGTAATTGGAGGTGGAGAAAAAAAACATGGATTTGAAGGGAAACTCCACACTCCAGATATCTTAAAATTACAAGGAAATTTAAAACTAGAAATGTTACAAACCTTGAAGAAAGGAAAATTGGAGAAAAGGAAGAAAGAATATAAGTATTCAGATAATTGGTTGGAACAAAGTAAGTTAAGAGATGTATGTAGAAAGCATAAAAAGGATGATAGAAAGGATAAATTAACTGCAGCCGCTCTAGTCACTTTAGATGATGAGACGGTAGCCAAAACAAAAAGTAGAGAAAATAGACCACCAACACCACCACTATTGCCTGCCCCTGTGCAACCCGTAGATAGAAGGGAAATAAAACAACCATCAGCTACGGGCACAATACCAAAGAAGCCATCAGCTCCTCCTTCTTCCCCCATTATAACTAGGAGTAGAGATCCTACGTTATACCCGGTGCGCGATCTAGCTACTTCTAAGATTCGATGGCATCCGCGAAATGAAGGCATTGATATTGATAGTGAAGAGGAAGAAATAGAATTACAATGCCCCCTAGTGGAGGTGGCAAACCCTAATAGAGAGCCAGATGGAGGACCTGAAACAATGTTAGTCTATAGACCATGGACAGCTGAAGATAGAACGGCAGCATTAAAGGGAATACCTCCTGTTGATGAAGGGGTACCAGAATTTTGGACAGCAATATTGGAACTACAGAGCAGTTTCCACCTGGATGGTAGAGAAATGTTCCAATGTTTAAGACAGCTGTTCAACCATAAGTGGGGAAGAGTAGCAGGAGACTTTACTGGTCATGGACCAGACAATCAACCACTTGCACATAATTCACAAGCTCTACAACAGAGTATGCAGCAATTACATGGAAGGATAGAGACAGTGTTTGCGAGACGAGCAGATTATGGCAGAATTGCACAATGCAAGCAAAAAGATGGAGAAGAGCCAGAGGATTTTATGGATAGGATGCGAGTGGTGTTTAGAGGGAATTCAGGAATTCCTCATAATGAGGAAAATGGAGGAGTTTATCAGCAACAGTTAAAACGTGCGTTCATCACAGGGCGAAAACCTGAACTGAAGAGATACATAGATAAACATTGGGTACATCAGAATACTGGTTCAGTACAGCAAGCCCTAGAATATGCCCAACATGCCCATACAGCACAAAAACAGAAATCAGACGCAGTGTTTGCTGCTAATGATACTGTTGCAATAATACATATGAATCCTCCGGGGAGGGGAGGGTTCAGAGGAAGGTCACGAGGTCGAGGAAAGGGGAGAGGTGCTTTTAGGAGCAATCAGCAAAATTTATTACAGCAAGATAACACTTGCTGGACATGCGGAAAACTTGGGCACTTAGCTAGGCAATGTAGAACCAAGTTTATAAACAACCCAAATTCCACAGAGAATCAATGACAATTAGCCTGTGAACTATCAAAGGAGCCAGATAAGCTGCAAAAACAGGATGAGACAGAAGAGATAGATTTGCAAGCAGTTTGCCAACTGCTAGCACTAAAACAACTTGAAGAACTACCAAAACGAAGGCTTATTATAAATGGGA
The DNA here is from genome assembly GCF_023856365.1 of Brienomyrus brachyistius. Taxonomy (NCBI): domain Eukaryota; kingdom Metazoa; phylum Chordata; class Actinopteri; order Osteoglossiformes; family Mormyridae; genus Brienomyrus; species Brienomyrus brachyistius. The sequence goes on from NW_026042313.1 coordinate 1,775,251, forward strand.
AAATATATGAGTGCCTATTTGATACTGGAGCCTGTAGAACAGTGTTAACCACTAGCCTTCCAAGGGTCACCTTTTCCTCGTCCTCCATAAATATCCGAACTGCAGGAGGCCAAGCTGAGAGTCATCAATTGACAAATCCAGTTAGCATAAAAGATGAGGAAACAGAGTTAGAATGTCACGCCCAAGTGCTAATAAGTCCTTCATGTCCAGTCAATCTGTTAGGAAGGGATCTTATGATACAAATGGGTATTAGTGTGACTGCAACACCCACTGGCATGAAGGCCATAGTAGAAAAACAAACTTTCGTGATACATGGCATGTCAGCTCCACAGTATTATTGGTCCCTAGATCTGGGGGGGGACAGCACAGACACGTGAAATATTGAGAAAAACTAGAGAAAAGCAGTCCCCTAAACAAACCCAGTTCATGCCTGGCGATGCCTTACACGTCACTATGTGGTACAAAGGCACCCCAGGACCAGATTATGCCTATGACAAAACGTTTCATGCCCTCCAAGACACTTGTATCACCTTACAACATATATATGTTAACTCCACTACTGGCTTTTCTGCTGCCTCAGTCATCTTATCTAATAAACAACAGGCTGTGTTCAGAGGGGGAACACCACACGTATCTCTATCAAAACCACCTCAGATACAGTGGAGGGATGCAGAGATGTTCTTACGAGATTCCATGCACAGTCACAATGACTACCAACCCATACCTGGCTCCTGTTGGAGCTATGACAAAAAACACAATGTGTGGCGGTTTCCTTTGGGATGGAGAGTTCAAACCACTCTCACCACACACTTGCAGGACCCAACCTGACAAATTTTTCCAACCCTGGAGGAGGGATCATGTCCAGATCTAGATCGCCTCCCGGAAGGGTTGTGGTCGTCCTCCCCCACTGATGTAGGACTGGTAAAGGGGTTCCCACCTTACAAAGTAATTGTGAAATCAGAACACCGCCCGGTAGTTAGACAATACCCGTTAAAACCTGAGGCAGAGAAAGGTATAGCCCCTGTAGTGCAGGATATGTTGGCATCAGGAATATTGCGAGAGGCTCCTGAGGCCACTTGCAATACTCCTATCTTCCCCGTCCAGAAGGGACATACAGGGAAATGGCGCATGGTGCAGGATTTAAGACCAGTAAATGGAATAGTACAACATGCTGCACCAGATGCGCCTAATCCACACCTTTTCTTAAATTCCTTGTCCCCGGACAAGAAGTATTTTTCAGTAGTGGATCTGAGTAATGCTTTTTTCTCAGTACCACTACATCCTGATTCACAACACTTATTTGGTTTCACTTTTAAAGGACATAAATACAAATACACTAGACTCTCTCAAGGGTTTTCAGAAAGTCCACATGTATATACAATGGCACTACGGTATTCAATGAGTTCCTGTAAAGTACCGTCCCATAGTCAAGTGCTATTATATGTAGATGATATATTAATTGCTTCAGATACAAAACAGCATTGCAAGGAAGCCACACTGTTAGTGTTACAGCATTTGTATGATACAGGACATAAAGCATCAAAACAAAAATTACAGTATTGCAGAGAGGAAGTTATATATCTTGGACATAAACTATCCCAACAAAGTCGATCGTTATTAGAAACTAGAAAACAGGCAATACAAGAGGCACCAAAGCCAAAGACTAAACAGCAAATGATGTCCTTCTTAGGACTTTGCAATTATTGCAGGGAATGGTTACCTGATTATGCTGCACAAAAACAACCTGCCTTAAATGTTACAGATGTCTTGTTGATAGATAGTGATGTACTATGTGATGCACAGACTCATGCACCTAAAACAGAAATACAGAGCTGGATTAAGAGAGGAGCAATACAACAAGGGAAAACTTATTATATGAATGACAAGCCCATCCTACCAAAAAATGTATACAAGACAGCTGCCTTAGTGAGCCATGGAAACACCCATGTCTCAACAGGAGGGATGGTACATATTATTCAACAATACTTTTATACTATATATTTTTCTGATTATGCAAAACAATTTTGTCGAGCGTGCTTAATTTGCTGTAAACACAATGCACAAGGCAACATAAGGCCAAAACGTGGCCAGTTTCCCGCAGCTGAGTATCCATTTCAAATTGTACATATGGATTTCATTGAATTATCTTGGTCACAAGGGAAGAAGTGTTGCCTAGTCATTATAGACACCTTTTCTAAGTGGGTAGAAATATACCCTGTAAAACACTGTGATGCAATGACCGTTGCAAAATGTTTGGTAGGCCATTATTTCCCTACCTATGGCATACCTCATATTATAAGATCGGACAATGGGACTCATTTTGTAAATCAGACCATGTCCCTCTGCTCACAAGCACTAGGGTTTACGATAAAAAATCATTGTGCTTATCACCCACAGAGCGCAGGCTTGATAGAAAGAACTAATGGCACCATTAAAACAAGGCTCAGAAAGACAGTGGAAGAGACAAAAAGGCCGTGGCCAGAATGTTTGTCTCTAGTAAAATTATGGATGAGAATAACTCCCACTCCTGCAGGATTGACACCATTTGAAATAGTGTATGGTAGACCGTTTCCCTTAGCAACCGAAATGAGTGATATAGGAAAAGCAGACAGAGAAAATACATTAGCCGATTGGATGCGTAAACTACTAACATCACAACAAAAACATAGCCCCAGTAGTCTGCCGGTAAATTCTGTTTCTGTTCAACAGGATAATCTGCAGCCAGGAGATTGGATCCTGGTCAAGGTCCTGTTGTGAAAGGATTGGAGCACACCTCGGTGGGACGGACCTTATCAAGTCCTCCTCACAACACCAACAGCGGTGAAAATAGCAGAGCGACCTTCCTGGATACATAAGAGTCACTGTAAGCCCATCAAGCCCGTATCAGAGACCTCTGTACCTTCGGAGTAGCAGTGGAAGTCCGCTACAAAGGCGCAGTAATCTATAGGATACTGACGTCTCAACCCGGTGAAGAAAACAGCTGATCTGCACTCCATTTAGAATGGCTCTGATTGGGTGGGGATGCGGTAAGGTGACTCTCGGTGTAATTCTCTTTATGGGAATTGTTGGTCTGCTTCTGCACTCACCAGAGCAGGTGCTTCATCCACCTAGATGGACACATGACGGCTCCCACCTGAGGCCTATCTCCACAAATGAGACCCATCCTTTCCTACAAAACTACTGGTATCGTTATGTTTATGATATAGCAAAGAAAGACAATTTAACTAACTGTTATGTCTGTACACATATGTCCCTGGATCCCCATGCCGGTCCCTCATGGTTGGACTGGTTTCTCACTGGGTCCTGGTGGCAGTTACTGCTAAAATTCTCACTCCCCATTCTTGTTACATTATCATTTGTATGTTGTTGTTTCATTTGTATTATACCCTGCCTCCATTCCATGATACAACAAACTTTTAGTTCTGTTTTTCTGCTATACGCTGCAGAAGAACGGTTGGACTTATTAAACTTGTCTAGCCCTCTTAATAATGATGATGATGTGATCTGAATGACGATTGTGCTGAAAGTGCTTTTGCAACTTGTATAATACTGATGCTTCTGATTATACTGTCATGATAAACAGGAGGGATTGTTAGGTTGAAGAAACTGTTATTAATTATTTGTTGTCATTTCTGTATAATCAGCAATGAGTGTAAATATGTATATACGTTATTTTGTTTTCCTTTATCTTCATACTTTAGATTATATTAGTTTACACGTATCCTGAGCACGTGTTTAAATAGTTGTCCACCTGAGTAAAACCAGAACTTCTTCTTACTCTTACAGTCCTTTCTTTGTTCTCACTCCAAGACCCCTGCCCCCCATTGACTATAAAAAAAGGTGCCAAGGGGAACCACCCTTTGTAACACATTCCTTTGTAGCCTAGCATGCAGAGAGTGTGGTTACCCTTGCGCAAGTAAAACTTTAAGTGTGTTGTCTCGTAATTAATGGTGTGTGCAGAGTTGGAGTGGAAAGCCTGACACTTTCTCCAACATATACTGTACTGTAGTTTGGTCCTGTGTGCAGAGTTGGAGTGGAAAGCCTGACGCTTTCTCCAACAACAGTGAAAGTCTGTACTCAACTCAAAAGCCTGGACTGCCACCTGACCGGACATTTCTCTGTGAGCTTTCATATGATGTTTCGTATTTTGTCACATAAACTGTGCTGTTTGTTTTTTGTATCCTGTGATATACCTTTCAGTAAAATATCTGAAATATTTACATAATGGTTACATTTGCCTTTTATTGTCTCATATACATATATGAAATGTCTCATTTCATATACATGAAAGTTAATTCATACTTGGATGAGCATCAGACATTTTTTATACAAAGAATGAGGTACAGCTGTCATAGACCTGAACACCCAAATAGCCAAAGGTGCCTTGTAGGTTTGTAATGACAACCATGCACATAAACATTAAACTATATGCAAACCAGTGCTGGGCAGTAATGCGTAACTTAGTAAGGCGTTACTGTAATTTGATTCTTTTTTAGTAACGCAGTAACTTAATGCATTATAATTTTAAAATTAATAACTGCATTACAGTTACACTTTCAAGTAACTTTACGTTACCGCTACGTTACCAATAAAATCAAGTGCTTTAACATCTATATTGTAAAAACAGAAATAATAATTGACAGTAACCTGACAGTGGCAGGCAGATGTCTGTTTGACAGTCGCACATGCGACGTCATTTACAGGAGACCTACATGCATGCGAAACCAGCTCAAACAAAAACAAAGTGAACATGGCGAGTGAGAAGTACGTGTTCAGTAGCTGGAATTCATCTCGGCTGAAGGCAAGAACATTTTTGTGAGTTGTACGTTATGTGGGGGTAAGAAATCATTGTCAACCTCAAAAAATTCAACATCTGAAAGGGCAGCACTGCGCAGTGAAATTAGTGGAGAAAATACCAGGTGAAGCGACTGATGAGCCCAATGCCAGTACATGTCCCACTCCTGCCAAGCAGCAGGCTGGATTTCTCCTGTCAAACACCAATTATAAGTGGAGAAGACCTAAACAAACTTGTGGCTGGGTATATTGTGGACAGAATGCTACTTATTTCCACTGTGGATTCTCCTTCCTTTTGTCACATAATTGAGAAATTACCTATTCTACACGTTTGCCTACCGCGTAGAAAAACATTTGCTGCCTACCTGGATAGAGAATATGCAACGATGGAAGCTAATTCAAAATCAAAATACTAGTTTGAGTAGATCACAACAATACTTATTATACTGTATATTGTTCATCCCATAAAAGGCAGATTATTGGACTATAGTAAATAGCCTGCACTGTAGCCTAAATAGTAAAATAACAAAATAAACATGTCTAATTGTACAGCTACAATACATTTTTTGTTCTCTTCAGGCTATCCAGACTCGTTTTGCATATGTGCACTTCTTGCTGCTGTCAGTTGTCCAGAATTCGAACTCCGATGGTTAAGGGATGAGTGTAGGAAACAGGAACTGAAGGAGCTTCTGATAGCAGAGTGTGACACAGTTGCTCCTGTAGCAGAAGAAACTGCCAATGGGCACACAAAGTCAGCCATACCTGGTGATGGGATGGACTTTTTTGGTTTTGAACTCGAGTGTGAGGAGAGCTATTCTGCAGAAAAAGAAGTTATGGTGATGAGTATGTGCTTCCTCACCATGGACTGGGTGTCTGCAGGAATCCAAAGCGCTGCTGGACATTAACTCAAAGGCAGGACAGAACATTCCACACCCCACCGCAACGCTAGTCTCAGTTCCAGTACAGAAGCCACTCTTGTTCATGTTTTAATCCAGCCCTGTAATCGTGTCCATATTTTTGTGTTCATCAAATTGTTTTCACAAAAATAAAGTGTGTCTTTTAATAAGGTTGTGCCCTTTTCTAAATGACCAGGCCAGATGGCAAAAGCTGAAAAAAGCATTTTACTATTTTCCAGTTTTCTTTAGTTTCAAAGAACAAAAACCGAAGTTAGTATAGGCTGGGAGAAGACGCCCAAGTGGCTGCCTAGCGCCCCCTGGCGTGCTGACCTCAAATCATTGAAAAAGGGGCAGAGAGTGAAGAGCAGGTTGAAGATTAAGATGCTGAGGGTACCGGGTAGTTTTGGGTTCAGATCTAATCTGTTTCTAAGGAAATAAGGCTAATTGTTTATGAATCTAATCATTTACGAATGACTATTACCTGCTCTGCTACAGTTTGATGAAGTCTGCGGCGTCGGATGGGGGGGGACTGAATTTTCCCCGGCTGGGGGGTGAGGATTGCATTGTATATCGTAACATTGCTCGGCACGAATGCAATAATCACATCATGAAAGGATGCGACATAGGAGAGATTTCAAATTTATATATTTTTCATCAGTTAAAATAAGAGCAACAGTGGTTATGGTACAGTTTCACAACTTAACTAGTTAAAAGATAACTCCATAATCCACAGGATAAAATGATGCTCATACAATGCAACATTCAACATGGGTAGTAAAGTGATATGTGGCAGAGTGAAGTATGATGTGGAGCAGTGGTGAGAATGCAGAGAACGCTGCAGCAGTATTAACAAATGAATAAGATGCTCATTTTTATCAGACCGCATGTTGTTCTTTAATGTTTTGTCCAAAATGTTCCTACAGTTGCACTGCACCATTTCAAAATGTGTAAACTATTTCACGGTATCTTTTCTTTATATTCTACATTTATGCATCCAAAAATTTTTCTATAAAAGTTTGTGCAAATGTTTCATGGTTATTTTGCTCACATACAGTCTTTATAAATGAGGCCCCTAGTTCCTGGTTCCAGGTTCCAGGGCGGTCTCAACGTAACGTTACCTGTTCAAAGCAAAATCACACCTGCTAAAATGGGTATTTATGATTTCTCCACAGGACACAAAACATATCCATTTGTCATACAAAACTGCAACAAATTAAGTTCTGTTAGTACTAGGCCCGTAAGTCCCAGTTCTTTGGGTGCTACAACAGCTAACTACCCTTCACAACCAGCTTGCTCTGACCTACAGAGTGGTAGAGGTGTAAAGCAATTCACCCACAGGGATCAATAGCACATCAATTATTAATATTTACTTAGTGTTCATTATTATTGAATGGTACTTAATTTCTTATAAAGTTCAATTATGAAATAAAACTGCAAAAGTGTAAAAAACTCAATTTTACTATATATATATATATATACACACACCAGAGTACCTGGAGAAAACCCCACGACGACATGGGGAGAACATGCAAACTCCGCACACATGTGACCCAGGCAGAGACTCGAACCTGGGTCCTAGAGGTGCGAGGCAACAGTGCTAACCACTGCACCACCATGCCGCCCTATATATATGTCATGACCCGGCTCGTCGGCTCCTCGTGTGCCACACCCCCTGATTACCCACGTGTGCTTCCCTGATCGTCTCCATCTGGGTCTGCTTATTTTGATTAGTCACGTCCTATTTAAGTCCTGGTCTTACCTGTTCCTCTTGTCCGTCATTGTGGATCTCTTGTGGTTATGGTGTGGTTTCGTGTTGTTCTATGGTCCCAGTTCCCTAATTAAACCCGTAGTTTGCCCGATTTTGTCCGTCTCACCTAGTCTTTGCACGCCTGCCCGCACGATCACCGCTGCTCTGCTCGCCCCAGATCGTGACTTTATATATATATATATATATATACACGGGGGCGGCATGGTGGTGCAGTGGTTAGCACTGTTGCCTCGCACCTCTGGGACCCGGGTTCGAGTCTCCGCCTGGGTCACATGTGTGCGGAGTTTGCATGTTCTCCCCATGTCGTCGTGGGGTTTCCTCCGGGTACTCCGGTTTCCCCCCACAGTCCAACAACATGCTGAGGCTAATTGGAGTCGCTAAATTGCCCATAGGTGTGAATGTGTGAGTGGATGGTGTGTGAGTGTGCCCTGCGATGGGCTGGCCCCCCATCCTGGGTTGTTCCCTGCCTCGTGCCCATTGCTTCCGGGATAGGCTCCGGACCCCCCGCGACCCAGTAGGATAAGCGGTTTGGAAAATGGATGGATGGATGGATAATCATGATTAGATAAAAGGTAAAACACTAACCTGAAGACAGGTTATGTTCAGGGAGAAATGTACACACACTGAAATAATTTTGCAACATCAACCTGTCCAATGCTAGGATATTACCTTCATCAACTCAGCCAAGTCTGTGGCTAAGAATGGCATCACTGGTTCATCAGTTTGATATCTTGTCAAGAAAGGAGTGAAGGTCCTGGTGATGGCTATGTAGAAATGTAGCTTTGCGAAGATGAGGGGGTCTGTCTGAGCAGCTTCAAGGGTGTCACACAATGCAGTTCCTGGATTTGGTAGCTTCCTCATTCTGACTGCATCCAGGTACATGGTCAGAGACGGCCACACCTCCAGGGCTCTCTCTGCTACTGGTAAGTTTTCAAGCCATTGGTGGCTACAGGAGGCAAGTGGAAATTTTGCAGATTTAGTAAAAGCAGGAGTGGAGTTTAAAAAAAAAGTGGAGGAGTTTAAGTATCTCGGGATCTTGTTCAAGAGTGGGGGAACGATGGAACGGGAGATCGACAGGCGGATCGGTGCGGCGTCAGCAGTCATGCGGGCGCTGCATCGGTCTGTCATGGTGAAGAGAGAGCTGAGCCAAAAGGCAAAGCTCTCGATTTACCAGTCGATCTACGTTCCTACCCTCACCTATGGTCATGAGCTATGGGTAGTGACCGAAAGAACGAGATCGCGGGTGCAAGCGGCCGAAATGAGTTTCCTCCTCAGGGTGGCTAGGCTCTCCCTTAGAGACAGGGTGAGGAGCTCAGTCATTCGGGAGGGACCCCGGATTAAGCGGAAGATGATGGATGGATGGATGGATGGATGGATAGTAAAAGCAGTGAAGTCCTCTCTCCTTGCTGGCACACTATGGAAGAGAATACAAATGGCTTTAAAACTTCCTCTATCTGCCATATGGAGAGACCACATTTGCTGGCATTATATAGGGTTTGAAGGCCACAGCTCCCAACCACAATCAGCTGAGTGCCCTCATACTGCTCACGCTGTTCTTCATGAAGCAGTTCTAAAAACTTCCATTTTACATTTGGTCTATCCATGGAGACTGAAAGCAGCTTATGAAAAACTGAGTGTCATTTATCAAGCATATATAGACTAGGTGATCATCTATCACACATCTATCAGTCCTATGTATTTAATTCCGTATCAAAGTATGTTTCCCCAGTCCAGTCATTGAAGTCGATACCTGTATTGCCCCGTGTTCCTAGCTGGTTTCCCCAATAAATCCCTTGTTTCCCGATTCTCCGGCTTCCTACTTCCTCGATCTGTGACAACAATCAACATGAACACACCACAGTCCACAGAACCAATCTGTTGAGGAACATCCCGCAAAATACAATGCAATACTAACGAAGACATTTGTTACAATTCTAATACAAATGTAACAATAGAAAATGCTGAAACCCACTTTACCATGTTGTTCAAGTATTTTCCAATGTCCTGGGCTTATTCGGTTTATCAGTTTGCTGCAAATAGAAATTTGGAATTCTGGGGGCAATATAACTACAGCTTTTCATGTAAACGGGATTAAAACTCAATGTAGGAATTAATGGACACACAGAAAACCTTTTCTCACATGTATAAATGTTTCACTGTTGCGCCGCGTCTGGCTGTGAATGTTACATTAGTAACATTAGTACATGAGTGTATGACAGTCTCTGCCCCAACTGTCGGCAGGAAAGAACGAAGAAAATTATGATTAAAAGATTTAAAAACGCCAAACAATACGACTTAAATATATAATTTATTGTAGAAGATATGCCTACTATACATATGGTCAGGACCGCACATAACTGTATGGTACGCAAGTATGCATTCTCCGTGCACGCGCGGCAATTCCTTGCTGTAGCAGCGCAAATTCGCATGTATTTTATGCGCATTTACGCTGTTATGGCAAAAAATTACTGTGCATTTTAACATTAATAGGGCTAATTTGTACTTCTTTCGCGGCATGAAGGCTAGAATGCACAGTGATTTCTTGTCATAACAGCGCGAATGCACATAAAATAAATACGCATTTGCGCTGCTACAAAACATTGCAGCGCGTATAGCTTTAGACAGCGAATGAGTACTTGCATACCAGTTATGTGCGCCCTGCATGTGATAATTCTTGCATACATAATATAACACCGAATTTGGTCAGCTGGTTTGTGTCACGGGACGCTCCGGAAGTGGGCGAACGCGCTGGAAAGGCGAGCGAGCAAAGAGCAGGCGAGCAGGCGTAAGCAGGGTAAACGGGAGTTTAATTAGGAAGATCCGGGACAGGAAACATAGGACGGCTACTGACATCAATGACGGACGAATCGAACCTACGACCGGTCAGTCGAACGCGGCCGAAAGTCGCCGATGAGCTGCATAGAATCGCATTGTCTGTTATGGTTGGAATAGGCGTCCATGACAACAGCTTGATTACTTTTGAATCACATGTACTTATCTTCTCAAACGTCTTTCGAGCATCTTGGCGAGTGGCTGTAGTTTGAAGAGATTTAATATCTTAAAAATGGAGAGCAAAGAAATGAGAGTACTTAAGATTAAAATTAAAATTACCGCTAAAGTCAAAATAACAGCTAAGAAATCTGACACCCATTTAGAAAAAAATGAGGCCGTAGAAAAGAACAGCAGCGAGAAGGTGGAGAACGTCAGCACTGGCGAACGATGTGATCAAGAAGACGGATGAGACGGACAAGCCGTGTTCTACTCTTTCGGTGAGTGTTACGGGACTGAGTTAAGGGAAAATGTACTTTGTGCTATGGCGGAATATAAATCTGAAATGTAATCTGAAAATTATTACCGTTATGATACCGCAGATATTGCAGTTTAGATGTCAGTAAATGTAGCGAATATCGAACATAAAACCAACTTCCTCGCGGTGCGGACTGACTGGACTGAAATGACTGACAATATAGCAATGTTGTTCTTTTAAATATTTCTTTGACTAAGTTTTGCCTGCTCATGAGCAAGGTTATCTTTTGTGGGGTGAAAGTATTTGTTTGATATTATTTGTTATAACTATTTGGTTTGCCCTGGTATTGTTTTATTTGAGAGGTCTGTAATAATACGTATATATTTAATTCTTTCTTTTTGGTGGATACGGAAACCCAGACTAGAATGGAAAGCGGTTTAGAAATGATTATACAGAGATGGAACCAGTCTGATCCTTTGAGAGGAGATAGTTTATTGTTATACTATTGATTACATAAAAGGTTACAGGTCAAAATAAATAAGATAAGGAAATAGCAATCATCCTCCTCCCGAGCCTAGAAAGAATGGTTACATATTGCAAAGCTCTTGTTTTATCTTATCTCAACCTGTGTTATCCTATTTTATTTTAGGATAGGTTTGGTGAAGACAGAATAGGATGAGATAGGATAGGAATGGCTAACATAAGAGTGTAACCGGTGAGTGACGTGGACTATGTCACTCACAGGTCACGTGTTGGGCTGCGGTATACGAGCGACTGGTTTGTAGGGTTACTACGGCAGCGTTCCGTAAGTCCAAGCACTCTGTATTGTGCAGGGTTAGGTAGGTAGGTTGTTTACGCGGTTACCATGGTAGCCTCCGTAATAAAGTTTCTGACATTGCTCAGCTGTTTCTGCTCTTGAAATTATACTGGCTGGCATCAGTGAGGATAAAAGCCGTGGGAAGCCGGTGGTAGGGGGCGTGGTCTGGTCTTCCTTTGGCATTTCTTTAACACGTGGCGGCAGTGGCGACGTGTGTTTTGTTTGTAATAACAACCGATTTCTTTTAGACTTGTTGCCAGGTGGAAGGGGTGTGTGTCTGGGTTTATACTGAAATCCAGGTAGGATTCATGTATATACATTGTGTATATAATTATTCTAAATTCATGTGTATCATGGCTATGGTATTAATTGTGCGCATATGTCTTTAAGAGTTGCCATTACTGTTTTGCCTGTGTATTTCTGTTACTTTTTTATTTCCTTAAAGGTTTTGTGTCAATAAACATTGCCAAGCCTGGGATACGACTCTCTGTCATTTATGTGTTTTGTAGCTGTGCCTGTGGTCATCCTGAGGGTAACAGTAATCATACATCTTAACCCTCTGGAGTTGCTGATCCCAGCAGGGGGATCTGACAGAAATTTTGCCAAACCATTTAAATAAGTCTGTGACTTTATGTCATATAAAAATTTAAAAAACACCCTCAGGAACGGCTAACATAAGACAGAATACAATAAGTTAGGATAGGAACGGCTAAGGTAAGACAGAGTAGGATGTGGTGGGATAAGAATGGCTAAGATATGACAGAATAGGATAAGGTAAGATAGGAACGGCTAAGATAGGATAGAATAGGATAAGGTAGGAAAGATACGGCTAAAACAGGATAGAATAGGATACGGTAGGATAGTAATGGCTAAGATATGATTGAATAGGATAAGGTAGGATAGGAATGCCGATGGTAAGATGGAATAGGATAAGGTAGGATAGGAATGCCGATGGTAAGATGGAATAGGATGTGGTAGGATATGAATGGGTAAGATAGGATAGAATAGGATAAGGTAGGATAGGAACAGCAAAGATATGATAGCTTAGGATAAGGTAAGATAAGAATGGCTAAGGTAAGATAGAATAGGATGTGGTAGGATAGGAATGGGTAAGATATGATAGCATAGGATAAGGTAGGATAGGAACGTCTAAGATGTGATACAATAAGTTGGGTTGGAATGGATAATATAAGTTAGAATAGGATAAGGTAGGATAGGAATGGCTAAGGTAAGATAGAATATGATGTGCTAGGATAAGAATTGGTAAGATATGATAGAATAAGACAAGGCAGGATAGGAATACCTAAGATATAATAGAATAGGATAGTGTAGGATAGGAATTGCTATGGTAAGATAGAATAGGATGTGGTAGGTTAAGAATGGCTAAGATATGATAGAATAGGACAAGGTAGGATATAAATGCCTAAGATATAATAGAATACGATGTGGTAGGATAGGAATGGGTAAGATAGGATAGAATAGTATAAGGTAGAATAGGAATGACTAAGATATGATACATTATGCTGGTTTGGAACTACTAATATAAGATAGAATAGGATTAGGTAGGATAGCAATGGCTAAGGTATGATAGATTTGGATAAGGTAGGATAGGAACGACTAAGGTATGACAGAATAGGATAAGCTAGGACATAAATGGCTAAGGTATGATAGAATAGGATGTGTTAGGTTAAGAATGGCTAAGATATGATAGATTTGGATAAGGTAGGTTAGGAACGGCTAAGATAATATAGGGTTAGGTAAGATAAGAACGGGTAAGATAAGATAGAATAGGTTGTGGTGGGATAAGAATGGTTAAGATATAATAGAATGGTTTAAGGTACAATCGGAATGGCTAAGGCAAGATAGAATAGGATAAGGCAGAATAGGAACAGCTAAGATATTATACAATAAGCTGGTTTGGAACTGCTAATATAAGATAGAAAAGGATTAGGTAGTATAGGAACGACTAAGATATGATACAATAAGTTGGTTTAGAATGGCCAATATAAGATAGAATAGGATAAGGTATGATAGGAACGGCTAAGGTATGATGGAATAACATAAGGTATGATAGATACGGCTAAAATATGATAGAATAAGCTGGTTTCGAACGGCTAATATAAGACAGAATAAGATGAGGCAGGATAAGAATGGCCAAGGTATGATAGAATAGGCCAAGATAAGATAGGAACGGCTAAGGTAAGATAGAATAGGATGTGGTAGGATAAGAATGGCTAAGATATGATATAATAGGGCAAGGTAGGATAGGAACGGCTAAGGTAAGATAGAATAGGATAACGTAGCATAGGAATGATATGATAGAATAAGCTGGTTAGGAAAGAGTAATATAAATAGAATAGTATAAGGTAGGATAGGAATGACTAAGGTAAGATAGAATAGGATGTGGTAGGATAAGAATGTGTAAGATAGGATAAGGTAGTATGTGAACGGCTAAGGTATGGTAGAATCGGATAAGATAGTAACGGCTAAGATGGCATTAGGTAGGATAGCAACGGGTAGGGTAAGATAGAATAGGATGTGGTAGGATGAAAAGGGCAAAGATATGACAGGATAAGGTAGTATAGGAACGGCTAAGATATGATAGAATAGGATAAGGTAGGATAGGAATGCCAATTGTAAAATAGAATAGGATGTGGTAGGATTAGAATGGGTAAGGTATGATGGAATAGAATAAGGTAGCATATGAACGGCTAAGATATGATAGAATAGAATTAGGTAGGATAGCAATGGCTAAAGGTAAGAGAATAGGATAAGGTAGCATAGGCATGGCTAAGATATGATAGAATAAGCTGGTTAGCAAAGAATAATATGAGATAGAATAGTATAAGGTAGGATTGGAATGACTAGGGCAAGATATAATAAGATGTGGTAGGATAAGAATGCGTAAGATAGGATAAAGTAGGTTAGGAACGGCTAAGGTATGACATAATCGGATAAGATAGGAACGGCTAAGATAGCATTTGGTAGGATAGCAATGGGTAAGGTAAGATACAGTAGGATGTGGTAGGATAAGAATGGCTAAGATATGATAATATAGGATAAGGTAGTATAGGAACGGCTAAGATATGATAGAATAAGCTAGTTTGGAACGGCTAATATAAGATAGAATAAGATAAGGTAGGATAAAAATGGCTAAGGTATGATAGAATAGGCCAAGATAGGATAGGAATGGTTAAGGTAAGATAGAATAGGATGTGGTAGGATAAGAATGTGTAAAATCGGATAAGGTAGGACAGGAATGGCTAAGATATGCTAGAATAGGATAAGGTAGGATAGGAATGCCAGTTTTAAGATAGAATAGCATGTGGTTGGATTAGAATGGGTAAGATAGGATGGAATAGAATAAGGTAGCATATGAACGGCTAAGATATGACAGAATAGAATAAGGTAGGATAGCAATGGCTAAAGGTAAGATAGAATAGGATAAGGTAGCATAGGAACGGGTAAGATATGATACAATAAGCTGGTTAGGAAAGAGTAATATGAGATAGAATAGGATAAGGTAGGATTGGAACAGCTGAGGTATGATAGAATAGTATAAGATAGGAACGGCTAAGATAGCATTAGGTAGGATAGCAACGGGTAAGCTAAGATAGAATAGGATGTGGTAGGATGAAAATGGCAAAGATATGATAGGATAAGGTGGTATAGGAACGGCTAATATAAGATAGAATAAGATAAGGTAGGATAAAAATGGCTAAGGTATGATAGAATAGGCCAAGATAGGATAGGAATGGCGAAGGTAAGATAGAATAGGATAAGGTAGGATAGGAATGGTTAAGGTAAGATAGGATAGGATGTGGTAGGATAAGAATGTGTAGGATAGGATAAGATAGGATAGGAACGGCTACGATATAATAGAATAGGATAAGGTAGGATAGGAATGGTTAAGGTAAGATAGAATAGGATGTGGTAGGATAAGAATGTGTAAGATTGGATAAGGTAGGATAGGAACGGCTAAGATATAATAGAATAGGATAAGGTAGGATAGGAATGCCAATTGTAAGATAGAATAGGATGTGGTGGGATTAGAATGGGTAAGATAGGATGGAATAAGATAAGGTAGGAAAGGAACGGGTAAGATATGATAGAATAGAATAAGGTAGGATAGCAATGGCTAAAGGTAAGATAGAATAGGATGTGGTAGGATAAGAATGTGTAAGATAGGATAAGGTAGTATGTGAACGGCTATGGTATGGTAGAATCGGATAGAATAGTATATGGTAGGATAGGAATGCCAATTGTAAAATAGAATAGGATGTGGTAGGATTAGAATGGTTAAGATAGGATGGAATAGAATAAGGTAGCATATGAACGGCTAAGATATGATAGAATAGAATAAGGTAGGATAGCAATGGCTAAAGGTAAGATAGAATTGGATAAGGTAGCATAGGAACGGCTAAGATATGATAGAATAAGCTGGTTAGGAAAGAGTAATATGAGATAGAATAGTATAATGTAGGATTGGAATGACTAGGTCAAGATAGAATAGGATGTGGTAGGATAAGAATGTGTAAGATAGGATAAGGTAGGTTAGGAATGGCTTAGGAATGATATAATCGGATTAGATAGGAACAGCTAAGATAGCATTTGGTAGGATAGCAACGGGTAAAGTAAGATAGAGTAGGATGTGGTAGGATAAGAATGGCTAAGATATGATAATATAGGATAAGGTAGCATAGGAACGGCTAAGATATGATAGAATAAGCTGGTTAGGAAAGAGTAATATGAGATAGAATAGTATAAGGTAGGATTGGAATGACTAGCGCAAGATAGAATAGGATGTGGTAGGATAAGAATGTGTAAGATAGGATAAGGTAGGTTAGGAACGGCTAAGGTATGATATAATCGGATAAGATAGGAACGGCTAAGATAGCATTTGGTACGATAGCAACGGGTAAGGTAAGATAGAGTAGGATGTGGTAGGATAAGAATGGCTAAGATATGATAAAATAGGATAAGGTAGTATAGGAACGGCTAAGATATGAGGGAATAAGCTGGTTTGGAACGGCTAATATAAGACAGAATAAGATAAGGTAGGATAGGAATGGCTAAGGTATGATAGAATAGGATGTGGTAGCATATGAATGGCTAAGATGTTATAGGATAGGATAAGGTAGGATAGGAATGGATAAAGGTAAGATAGAATAGGAGAAGTTAGCATAGGAATGGCTAAGGTAAGATAGAATAGGATAAGGTAGCATAGGAACGGCTAAGATATGATAGAATTAGCTGGTTAGGAAAGAGTAATATAAGATAGAATAGGACAAGGTACGATAGGAACAGCTGAGGTATGATAGAAACGTATAAGACAGGCATGGCTAAGATAGCATTAGGTAGGATAGCAATGGGTAAGCTAAGATAGAATAGGATGTGGTAGGTTGAAAATGGCAAAGATATGATAGGATAAGGTAGTATAGGAACGGCTAATATAAGATAGAATAAGATAAGGTAGGATAAAAATGGCTAAGGTATGATAGAATAGGCCAAGATAGGATAGGAATGGCTAAGGTAAGATAGAATAGGACAAGGTAGGATAGGAATGGTTAAGGTAAGATAGGATAGGATGTTGTAAGATAAGAATGTGTAGGATAGGATAAGATAGGATAGGAACGGCTAAGATATAATAGAATAGGGTAAGGTAGGATAGGAATGCCAATTGTAAGATAGAATTGTATGTGGTAGGATTTGAATGGGTAAGATAGGATGGAATAGGATGAGGTAGGAAAGGAACGGGTAAGATATGGTAGAATAGGGTAAGGTAGGATAGGAATGGTTAAGGTAAGATAGAATAGGATGTGGTAGGATAAGAATGTGTAAAATCGGATAAGGTAGGACAGGAATGGCTAAGATATGATAGAATAGGATAAGGTAGGATAGGAATGCCAGTTTTAAGATAGAATAGCATGTGGTTGGATTAGAATGGGTAAGATAGGATGGAATAGAATAAGGTAGCATATGAACGGCTAAGATATGACAGAATAGAATAAGGTAGGATAGCAATGGCTAAAGGTAAGATGGAATAGGATAAGGTAGCATAGGAACGGGTAAGATATGATACAATAAGCTGGTTAGGAAAGAGTAATATGAGATAGAATAGTATAACGCAGGATTGGAACAGCTGAGGTATGATAGAATAGTATAAGATAGGAACGGCTAAGATAGCATTAGGTAGGATAGCAACGGGTAAGCTAAGATAGAATAGGATGTGGTAGGATGAAAATGGCAAAGATATGATAGGATAAGGTGGTATAGGAACGGCTAATATAAGATAGAATAAGATAAGGTAGGATAAAAATGGCTAAGGTATGATAGAATAGGCCAAGATAGGATAGGAATGGCGAAGGTAAGATAGAATAGGATAAGGTAGGATAGGAATGGTTAAGGTAAGATAGGATAGGATGTGGTAGGATAAGAATGTGTAGGATAGGATAAGATAGGATAGGAACGGCTACGATATAATAGAATAGGATAAGGTAGGATAGGAATGGTTAAGGTAAGATAGAATAGGATGTGGTAGGATAAGAATGTGTAAGATTGGATAAGGTAGGATAGGAATGGCTAAGATATAATAGAATAGGATAAGGTAGGATAGGAATGCGAATTGTAAGATAGAATAGGATTTGGTGGGATTAGAATGGGTAAGATAGGATGGAATAGGATAAGTTAGGAAAAGAACGGGTAAGATATGATAGAATAGAATAAGGTAGGATAGCAATGGCTAAAGGTAAGATAGAATAGGATAAGGTAGCATAGGAATGGCTAAGGTAAGATAGAATAGGATAAGGTAGCATAGGAACGGCTAAGATATGATAGAATAAGCTGGCTAGGAAAGAGTAATTTAAGATAGAATAGTATAAGGTTGGATTGGAATGACTAGGGCAAGATAGAATAGGATGTGGTAGGATAAGAATGTGTAGTATAGGATAAGATAGGATAGGAACGGCTAAGATATAAAAGAATAGGATAAGGTAGGATAGGAATGCCAATTGTAAGATAGAATAGCATGTGGTAGGATTAGAATGGGTAAGATAGGATGGAATAGAATAAGGTAGCATATGAACGGCTAAGATATGATAGAATAGAATAAGGTAGGATAGCAATGGCTAAAGGTAAGATAGAATAGGATAAGGTAGCATAGGAATGGCTAAGGTAAGATAGAATAGGATAAGGTAGCATAGGAACGGCTAAGATATGATAGAATAAGCTGGCTAGGAAAGAGTAATTTAAGATAGAATAGTATAAGGTAGGATTGGAATGACTAGGGCAAGATAGAATAGGATGTGGTAGGATAAGAATGTGTAAGATAGGATAAGGTAGGTTAGGAACGGCTAAGGTATGATATAATCGGATAAGATAGGAACGGCTAAGATAGCATTTGGTACGATAGCAACAGGTAAGGTAAGATAGAGTAGGATGTGGTAGGATAAGTGGCTAAGATATGATAAAATAGGATAAGGTAGTATAGCAACGGCTAAGATTTGAGGGAATAAGCTGGTTTGGAATGTCTAATATAAGACAGAATAAGATAAGGTAGGATAGGAATGGCTAAGGTATAATAGAATAGGATGTGGTAGCATATGAACGGCTAAGATATTATAGGATAGGAGAAGGTAGCATAGGAATGGCTAAGGTAAGATAGAATAGGATAAGGTAGCATAGGAACGGCTAAGATATGATAGAATAAGCTGGTTAGGAAAGAGTAATATGAGATAGAATACGATAAGGTACGATAGGAACAGCTGAGGTATGATAGAATCGTATAAGACAGGCATGACTAAGATATCATTAGGTAGGATAGCAATAGGTAAGCTAAGATAGAATAAGATGTGGTAGGATGAAAACGGCAAAGATATGATAGGATAAGGTAGTATAGGAACGGCTAATATAAGATAGAATAAGATAAGGTAGGATAAAAATGGCTAAGGTATAATAGAATAGGCCAAGATAGGATAGGAATGGCTAAGGTAAGATAGAATAGTTTAAGGTAGGATAGGAATGGTTAAGGTAAGATAGGATAGGATGTTGTAGGATAAGAATGTGTAGGATAGGAAAAGATAGGATAGGAACGGCTGAGATATAATAGAATAGGATAAGGTAGGATAGGAATGCGAATTGTAAGATAGAATAGGATGTAGTAGGATTAGAATGGGTAAGATAGGATGGAATAAAATAAGGTAGCTTAGGAACGGCTAAGATATGATAGAATATGCTGGTTAGGAAAGAGTAATTTAAGATAGAATAGTATAAGGTAGGATTGGAATGACTAGGGCAAGATAGAATAGGATGTGGTAGGATAAGAATGTGTAAGATAGGATAAGGTAGGTTAGGAACGGCTGAGGTATGATATAGTCGGATAAGATAGGAAAGGCTAAGATAGCATTTGGTAGGATAGCAACGGGTAAGGTAAGATAGAGCAGGATGTGGTAGGATAAGAATGGCTAATATATGATAAAATAGGATAAGGTAGTATAGGAACGGCTAAGATATGAGGGAATAAGCTGGTTTGGAATGTATAATATAAGACAGAATAAGATAAGGTTGGATAGGAATGGCTAAGGTATGATAGAATAGGATGTGGTAGCATATGAACGGCTAAGATATTATAGGATAGGAGAATGTAGCATAGGAATGGCTAAGGTAAGATAGAATAGGAGAAGGTAGCATAGGAACGGCTAAGATATGATAGAATAAGCTGGTTAAGAAAGAGTAATATGAGATAGAATATGATAAGGTACGATAGGAACAGCTGAGGTATGATACACTGAACAAAAATATAAACGCAACACTTTTGTTTTTGCTCCCATTTTTCATGAGATGGACTTAAAGATCTACAATTCATTCCAGATACACAATATTACCATTTCTCTCAAACATTTCTCACAAATCAGTCTAAATGTGTGATAGTGAGCACTTCTGCTTTGCTGAGATAATCCATCCCACCTCACAGGTGTGCCACATCAAGATGCTGATCTGACATCATGGGTAGTGCACAGGTGTACCTTATACTGCCCACAATAAAAGGCCACCCTGGAATGTGCAGTTTTGTCTCACAGCAAAATGCCACAGATGCCACAAGCATTGAGGGAGCGTGCAATTGGCATGCGGACAGCAGGAATGTCAACCAGATCTGTTGCTCGTGCATTGAATGTTCATTTCTCAACCATAAGCCGTCTCCAAAGGCGTTTCAGAGAATATGGCAGTACATCCAACCGACCTCACAACCGCAGACCACGTGTAACCACACCAGCCCAGGACCTCCACATCCAGCAGGTTCACCTCCAAGATCGTCTGAGACCAGCCACTCAGACAGATAATGCACGGCCCCATGTTGCAAGGATCTGTGCACAGTTCTTGGAAGCTGAAAATGTCCCAGTTCTTGCATGGCCAGCATACTCACCGGACATGTCACCCGTTGAGCATGTTTGGGATGTGCTTGACCGGCGTATACGACAGCGTGTACCAGTTCCCACTAATATCCAACAACTTCGCACAGCCATTGAAGAGGAGTGGACCAACATTCCACAGGCCACAATTGACAATCTGATAAACTCTATGCGAAGAAGATGTGTTGCATTGCATGAGGCAAATGGTGGTCACACCAGATACTGACCGGTTCTGAGTCCCCAGACCCCCAATAAAGCAAAAAACTGCACATTCCAGGGTGGCCTTTTATTGTGGGCAGTATAAGGTACACCTGTGCACTACCCATGATGTCAGATCAGCATCTTGATGTGGCACACCTGTGAGGTGGGATGGATTATCTCAGCAAAGCAGAAGTGCTCACTATCACACATTTAGACTGATTTGTGAGAAATGTTTGAGAGAAATGGTAATATTGTGTATCTGGAATGAATTGTAGGTCTTTAAGTCCATCTCATGAAAAATGGGAGCAGAAACAAGAGTGTTGCGTTTATATTTTTGTTCAGTATAGAATCGTATAAGACAGGCATGACTAAGATATCATTAGGTAGGATAGCAATGGGTAAGCTAAGATAGAATAAGATGTGGTAGGATGAAAATGGCAAAGATATGATAGGATGAGGTAGTATAGGAACGGCTAATATAAGATAGAATAAGATAAGGTAGGATAAAAATGGCTAAGGTATGATAGAATAGGCCAAGATAGAATAGGAATGGCTAAGGTAAGATAGAATAGGATAAGGTAGGATAGGAAAGGTTAAGGTAAGATAGGATAGGATGTGGTAGGATAAGAATGGGTAAGATAGGATGGAATAGGATAAGGTAGGAAAGGAACGGGTAAGATATGATAGTATAGGCTAAGGTAGGATAGGAATGGTAAAGGTAAGATAGAATAGGATGTGGTAGCATAGGAACGGCTAAGAAATGATAGAATAAGCTGGTTAGGAAAGAGTAATGTGAGATTAGGTATAATAGTATAACGTAGGATTGGAATGACTAGGTCAAGATAGAATAGGATGTGGTAGGATAAGAATGTGTAAGATAGGATAAGGTAGGTTAGGAATGGCTAAGGTATGATATAATCGGATAAGATAGGAACGGCTAAGATAGCATTAGGTAGGATAGCAACGGGTAAGGTAAGATAGAGTAGGATGTGGTAGGATAAGAATGGCTAATATATGATAAAATAGGATAAGGTAGTATAGGAACGGCTAAGATATGAGGGAATAAGCTGGTTTGGAATGTCTAATATAAGACAGAATAAGATAAGGTAGGATAGGAATGGCTAAGGTATGATAGAATAGGATGTGGTAGCATATGAACGGCTAAGATGTTACAGGATAGGACAAGGTAGGATAGGAATGGATAAACGTAAGATAGAGCAGGATGTGGTAGGATAAGAATGGCTAAGATATGATAAAATAGGATAAGGTAGTATAGGAACGGCTAAGATATGAGGGAACAAGCTGGTTTGGAACAGCTAATATGAGATAGAATAGTATAAGTTAGGATTGGAATGACTAGGGCAAGATAGAATAGGATGTGGTAGGATAAGAATGTATAAGATAGGATAAGGTAGGTTAGGAACGGCTAAGGTATAATAGAATAGGCCAAGATAGCATAGGAATGGCTAAGGGATAATAGAATAGTTTAAGGTAGGATAGGAATGGTTAATGTAAGATAGGATAGGATGTTGTAGGATAAGAATGTGTAGGATAGGAAAAGATAGGATAGGAACGGCTGAGATATAATAGAATAGGATAAGGAAGGATAGGAATGCCAATTGTAAGATAGAATAGGATGTGGTAGGATTAGAATGGGTAAGATAGGATGGAATAGCATAAGGTAGCATAGGAACGGCTAAGACATGATAGAATAAGCTGGTTAGGAAAGAGTAATATGAGATAGAATAGTATAAGGTAGGATTGGAATGACTAGGGCAAGATAGAATAGGATGTGGTAGGATAAGAATGCGTAAGATAAGATAAGGTAGGTTACGAACGGCTAAGGTATGATATAATCGGATAAGATAGGAACGGCTAAGATAGCATTTGGTTGGATAGCAACGGGTAAGGTAAGATAGAGCAGGATGTGGTAGGATAAGAATGGCTAAGATATGATAAAATACGATAAGGTAGTATAGGAACGGCTAAGATATGAGGGAATAAGCTGGTTTGGAACAGCTAATATGAGACAGAATAAGATAAGGTAGGATAGGAATGGCTAAGGTATGATAGAATAGGATGTGGTAGCATATGAACGGCTATGACATTATAGGATAGGATAAGGTAGGATAGGAATGGATAAAGGTAAGATAGAATAGGAGAAGGTAGCATAGGAATGGCTAAGGTAAGATAGAATAGGATAAGGTAGCATAGGAACGGCTAAGATATGATAGAATGAGCTGGTTAGGAAAGAGTAATATTAGATAGAATAGGATATGGTACGATAGGAACAGCTGAGGTATGATAGAATCGTATAAGATAGGAACGGCTAAGATAGCATTAGGTAGGATAGCAACGGGTAAGCTAAGATAGAATAGGATGTGGTAGGATGAAAATGGCAAAGATATGATAGGATAAGGTGGTATAGGAACGGCTAATATAAGATAGAATAAGATAAGGTAGGATAAAAATGGCTAAGGTATGATAGAATAGGCCAAGATAGGATAGGAATGGCTAAGGTAAGATAGAATAGGATAAGGTAGGATAGGAATGCCAATTGTAAGATAGAATAGCATGTGGTAGGATTAGAATGGGTAAGGTAGGATGGAATAGAATAAGGTAGCATATGAACGGCTAAGATATGATAGAATAGAATAAGGTAGGATAGCAATGGCTAAAGGTAAGATAGAATAGGATAAGGTAGGATGAAAATGGCAAAGATATGATAGGATAAGGTAGTATAGGAACGGCTAATATAAGATAGAATAAGATAAGGTAGGATAAAGATGGCTAAGGTATAATAGAATAGGCCAAGATAGGATGGGAATGGCTAAGGTAAGATAGAATAGTTTAAAGTAGGATAGGAATGGTTAAGGTAAGATAGGATAGGATGTTGTAGGATAAGAATGTGTAGGATAGGAAAATATAGGATAGGAACGGCTGAGATATAATAGAATAGGATAAGGAAGGATAGGAATGCCAATTGTAAGATAGAATAGGATGTGGTAGGATTAGAATGGGTAAGATAGGATGGAATAGCATAAGGTAGCATAGGAACGGCTAAGATATGATAAAATAAGCTGGTTAGGAAAGAGTAATATGAGATAGAATAGGATAAGTTAGGATTGGAATGACTAGGGCAAGATAGAATAGGATGTGGTAGGATAAGAATGTATAAGATAGGATAAGGTAGGTTAGGAACGGCTAAGGTATGATATAATCGGATAAGATAGGAACGGCTAAGATAGCATTAGGTAGGATAGTAACGGGTAAGGTAAGATAGAGTAGGATGTGGTAGGATAAGAATGGCTAATATATGATAAAATAGGATAAGGTAGTATAGGAACGGCTAAGATATGAGGGAATAAGCTGGTTTGGAATGTCTAATATAAGACAGAATAAGATAAGGTAGGTTAGGAACGGCTAAGGTATGATAGAATAGGATGTGGTAGCATATGAACGGCTAAGATATTACAGGATAGGACAAGGTAGGATAGGAATGGATAAACGTAAGATAGAATAGGAGAAGGTAGCATAGGAATGGCTAAGGTAAGATAGAATAGGATAAGGTAGCATAGGAACGGCTAAGATATGGTAGAATAAGCTGGTTAGGAAAGAGTAATATAAGATAGAATACGATAAGGTACGATAGGAACAGCTGAGGTATGATAGAATCGTATAAGACAGGCATGACTAAGATATCATTAGGTAGGATAGCAATGGGTAAGCTAAGATAGAATAAGATGTGGTAGGATGAAAATGGCAAAGATATGATAGGATAAGGTAGTATAGGAACGGCTAATATAAGATAGAATAAGATAAGGTAGGATAAAAATGGCTAAGGTATAATAGAATAGGCCAAGATAGGATAGGAATGGCTAAGGTAAGATAGAATAGGATAAGGTAGCATAGGAACGGCTAAGATATGATAGAATAAGCTGGTTAGGAAAGAGTAATATGAGATAGAATAGGATAAGGTAGGATTGGAATGGCTAATATAAGATAGAATAAGATAAGGTAGGATAAAAATGGCTAAGATATGATAGAATAGGCCAAGATAGGATAGGAATGGCTAAGGTAACATAGAATAGGATAAGGTAGGATAGGAATGGTTAAGGAAAGATAGGATAGGATGTGGTAGGATAAGAATGTGTAGGATAGGATAAGATAGGATAGGAACGGCTAAGATATTATAGAATAGGATAAGGTAGGATAGGAATGCCAAATGTAAGATAGAATAGGATGTGGTAGGATTAGAATGGGTAAGATAGGATGGAATAGGATAAGGTAGGAAAGGAACGGGTAAGATATGACAGAATAAGCTAAGGTAGGATAGGAATGGTTAAGGTAAGATAGGATAGGATGTGGTAGGATAAGAATGTGTAGGATAGGATAAGATAGGATAGGAACGGCTAAGATATAAAAGAATAGTATAAGGTAGGATAGGAATGCCATTTGTAAGATAGAATTGCATGTGGTAGGATTAGAATGGGTAAGATAGGATGGAATAGAATAAGGTAGCATCTGAACGGCTAAGATATGATAGAATAGAATAAGGTAGGATAGCAATGGCTAAAGGTAATATAGAATAGGATAAGGTAGCATAGAAACGGCTAAGATATGATAGAATGTGCTGGTTAGTAAAGAGTAATTTAAGATAGAATAGTATAAGTTAGGATTGGAATGACTAGGGCAAGATAGAATAGGATGTGTTAGGATAAGAATGTATAAGATAGGATAAGGTAGGTTAGGAACGGCTAAGGTATGATATAATCGGATAAGATAGGAACGGCTAAGATAGCATTAGGTAGGATAGCAACGGGTAAGGTAAGATAGAGTAGGATGTGGTAGGATAAGAATGGCTAATATATGATAAAATAGGATAAGGTAGTATAGGAACGGCTAAGATATGAGGGAATAAGCTGGTTTGGAATGTCTAATATAAGACAGAATAAGATAAGGTAGGATAGGAATGGCTAAGGTATGATAGAATAGGATGTGGTAGCATATGAACGGCTAAGATATTACAGGATAGGACAAGGTAGGATAGGAATGGATAAACGTAAGATAGAATAGGAGAAGGTAGCATAGGAATGGCTAAGGTAAGATAGAATAGGATAAGGTAGCATAGGAACGGCTAAGATATGGTAGAATAAGCTGGTTAGGAAAGAGTAATATAAGATAGAATACGATAAGGTACGATAGGAACAGCTGAGGTATGATAGAATCGTATAAGACAGGCATGACTAAGATATCATTAGGTAGGATAGCAATGGGTAAGCTAAGATAGAATAAGATGTGGTAGTATGAAAATGGCAAAGATATGATAGGATAAGGTAGTATAGGAACGGCTAATATAAGATAGAATAAGATAAGGTAGGATAAAAATGGCTAAGGTATAATAGAATAGGCCAAGATAGGATAGGAATGGCTAAGGTAAGATAGAATACGATAAGGTAGCATAGGAACGGCTAAGATATGATAGAATAAGCTGGTTAGGAAAGAGTAATATGAGATAGAATAGTATAAGTTAGGATTGGAATGACTAGGGCAAGATAGAATAGGATGTGGTAGGATAAGAATGTATAAGATAGGATAAGGTAGGTTAGGAACGGCTAAGGTATGATAGAATAGGATGTGGTAGCATATGAACGGCTAAGATATTACAGGATAGGACAAGGTAGGATAGGAATGGATAAACATAAGATAGAATAGGAGAAGGTAGCATAGGAATGGCTAAGGTAAGATAGAATAGGATAAGGTAGCATAGGAACGGCTAAGATATGGTAGAATAAGCTGGTTAGGAAAGAGTAATATAAGATAGAATACGATAAGGTACGATAGGAACAGCTGAGGTATGATAGAATCGTATAAGACAGGCATGACTAAGATATCATTAGGTAGGATAGCAATGGGTAAGCTATGATAGAATAAGATGTGGTAGGATGAAAATGGCAAAGATATGATAGGATAAGGTAGTATAGGAACGGCTAATATAAGATAGAATAAGATAAGGTAGGATAAAAATGGCTAAGGTATAATAGAATAGGCCAAGATAGGATAGGAATGGCTAAGGTAAGATAGAATAGGATAAGGTAGCATAGGAACGGCTAAGATATGATAGAATAAGCTGGTTAGGAAAGAGTAATATGAGATAGAATAGGATAAGGTAGGATTGGAATGGCTAATATAAGATAGAATAAGATAAGGTAGGATAAAAATGGCTAAGATATGATAGAATAGGCCAAGATAGGATAGGAATGGCTAAGGTAACATAGAATAGGATAAGGTAGGATAGGAATGGTTAAGGTAAGATAGGATAGGATGTGGTAGGATAAGAATGTGTAGGATAGGATAAGATAGGATAGGAACGGCTAAGATATTACAGGATAGGACAAGGTAGGATAGGAATGGATAAACATAAGATAGAATAGGAGAAGGTAGCATAGGAATGGCTAAGGTAAGATAGAATAGGATAAGGTAGCATAGGAACGGCTAAGATATGGTAGAATAAGCTGGTTAGGAAAGAGTAATATAAGATAGAATACGATAAGGTACGATAGGAACAGCTGAGGTATGATAGAATCGTATAAGACAGGCATGACTAAGATATCATTAGGTAGGATAGCAATGGGTAAGTTATGATAGAATAAGATGTGGTAGGATGAAAATGGCAAAGATATGATAGGATAAGGTAGTATAGGAACGGCTAATATAAGATAGAATAAGATAAGGTAGGATAAAAATGCCTAAGGTATAATAGAATAGGCCAAGATAGGATAGGAATGGCTAAGGTAAGATAGAATAGGATAAGGTAGCATAGGAACGGCTAAGATATGATAGAATAAGCTGGTTAGGAAAGAGTAATATGAGATAGAATAGGATAAGGTAGGATTGGAATGGCTAATATAAGATAGAATAAGATAAGGTAGGATAAAAATGGCTAAGATATGATAGAATAGGCCAAGATAGGATAGGAATGGCTAAGGTAACATAGAATAGGATAAGGTAGGATAGGAATGGTTAAGGTAAGATAGGATAGGATGTGGTAGGATAAGAATGTGTAGGATAGGATAAGATAGGATAGGAACGGCTAAGATATTATAGAATAGGATAAGGTAGGATAGGAATGCCAAATGTAAGATAGAATAGGATGTGGTAGGATTAGAATGGGTAAGATAGGATGGAATAGGATAAGGTAGGAAAGGAACGGGTAAGATATGACAGAATAAGCTAAGGTAGGATAGGAATGGTTAAGGTAAGATAGGATAGGATGTGGTCGGATAAGAATGTGTAGGATAGGATAAGATAGGATAGGAACGGCTAAGATATAAAAGAATAGTATAAGGTAGGATAGGAATGCCATTTGTAAGATAGAATAGCATGTGGTAGGATTAGAATGGGTAAGATAGGATGGAATAGAATAAGGTAGCATATGAACGGCTAAGATATGATAGAATAGAATAAGGTAGGATAGCAATGGCTAAAGGTAATATAGAATAGGATAAGGTAGCATAGAAACGGCTAAGATATGATAGAATGTGCTGGTTAGTAAAGAGTAATTTAAGATAGAATAGTATAAGTTAGGATTGGAATGACTAGGGCAAGATAGAATAGGATGTGGTAGGATAAGAATGTATAAGATAGGATAAGGTAGGTTAGGAACGGCTAAGGTATGATATAATCGGATAAGATAGGAACGGCTAAGATAGCATTAGGTAGGATAGCAACGGGTAAGGTAAGATAGAGTAGGATGTGGTAGGATAAGAATGGCTAATATATGATAAAATAGGATAAGGTAGTATAGGAACGGCTAAGATATGAGGGAATAAGCTGGTTTGGAATGTCTAATATAAGACAGAATAAGATAAGGTAGGATAGGAATGGCTAAGGTATGATAGAATAGGATGTGGTAGCATATGAACGGCTAAGATATTACAGGATAGGACAAGGTAGGATAGGAATGGATAAACGTAAGATAGAATAGGAGAAGGTAGCATAGGAATGGCTAAGGTAAGATAGAATAGGATAAGGTAGCATAGGAACGGCTAAGATATGATAGAATAAGCTGGTTAGGAAAGAGTAATATAAGATAGAATACGATAAGGTACGATAGGAACAGCTGAGGTATGATAGAATCGTATAAGACAGGCATGACTAAGATATCATTAGGTAGGATAGCAATGGGTAAGCTAAGATAGAATAAGATGTGGTAGGATGAAAATGGCAAAGATATGATAGGATAAGGTAGTATAGGAACGGCTAATATAAGGTAGAATAAGATAAGGTAGGATAAAAATGGCTAAGGTATAATAGAATAGGCCAAGATAGGATAGGAATGGCTAAAGTAAGATAGAATAGGATAAGGTAGCATAGGAACGGCTAAGATATGATAGAATAAGCTGGTTAGGAAAGAGTAATATGAGATAGAATAGTATAAGTTAGGATTGGAATGACTAGGGCAAGATAGAATAGGATGTGGTAGGATAAGAATGTATAAGATAGGATAAGGTAGGTTAGGAACGGCTAAGGTATGATAGAATAGGATGTGGTAGCATATGAACGGCTAAGATATTACAGGATAGGACAAGGTAGGATAGGAATGGATAAACGTAAGATAGAATAGGAGAAGGTAGCATAGGAATGGCTAAGGTAAGATAGAATAGGATAAGGTAGCATAGGAACGGCTAAGATATGGTAGAATAAGCTGGTTAGGAAAGAGTAATATAAGATAGAATACGATAAGGTACGATAGGAACAGCTGAGGTATGATAGAATCGTATAAGACAGGCATGACTAAGATATCATTAGGTAGGATAGCAATGGGTAAGCTAAGATAGAATAAGATGTGGTAGGATGAAAATGGCAAAGATATGATAGGATAAGGTAGTATAGGAACGGCTAATATAAGATAGAATAAGATAAGGTAGGATAAAAATGGCTAAGGTATAATAGAATAGGCCAAGATAGGATAGGAATGGCTAAGGTAAGATAGAATACGATAAGGTAGCATAGGAACGGCTAAGATATGATAGAATAAGCTGGTTAGGAAAGAGTAATATGAGATAGAATAGTATAAGTTAGGATTGGAATGACTAGGGCAAGATAGAATAGGATGTGGTAGGATAAGAATGTATAAGATAGGATAAGGTAGGTTAGGAACGGCTAAGGTATGATAGAATAGGATGTGGTAGCATATGAACGGCTAAGATATTACAGGATAGGACAAGGTAGGATAGGAATGGATAAACATAAGATAGAATAGGAGAAGGTAGCATAGGAATGGCTAAGGTAAGATAGAATAGGATAAGGTAGCATAGGAACGGCTAAGATATGGTAGAATAAGCTGGTTAGGAAAGAGTAATATAAGATAGAATACGATAAGGTACGATAGGAACAGCTGAGGTATGATAGAATCGTATATGACAGGCATGACTAAGATATCATTAGGTAGGATAGCAATGGGTAAGCTATGATAGAATAAGATGTGGTAGGATGAAAATGGCAAAGATATGATAGGATAAGGTAGTATAGGAACGGCTAATATAAGATAGAATAAGATAAGGTAGGATAAAAATGGCTAAGGTATAATAGAATAGGCCAACATAGGATAGGAATGGCTAAGGTAAGATAGAATAGGATAAGGTAGCATAGGAACGGCTAAGATATGATAGAATAAGCTGGTTAGGAAAGAGTAATATGAGATAGAATAGGATAAGGTAGGATTGGAATGGCTAATATAAGATAGAATAAGATAAGGTAGGATAAAAATGGCTAAGATATGATAGAATAGGCCAAGATAGGATAGGAATGGCTAAGGTAACATAGAATAGGATAAGGTAGGATAGGAATGGTTAAGGTAAGATAGGATAGGATGTGGTAGGATAAGAATGTGTAGGATAGGATAAGATAGGATAGGAACGGCTAAGATATTATAGAATAGGATAAGGTAGGATAGGAATGCCAAATGTAAGATAGAATAGGATGTGGTAGGATTAGAATGGGTAAGATAGGATGGAATAGGATAAGGTAGGAAAGGAACGGGTAAGATATGACAGAATAAGCTAAGGTAGGATAGGAATGGTTAAGGTAAGATAGGATAGGATGTGGTAGGATAAGAATGTGTAGGATAGGATAAGATAGGATAGGAACGGCTAAGATATAAAAGAATAGTATAAGGTAGGATAGGAATGCCATTTGTAAGATAGAATAGCATGTGGTAGGATTAGAATGGGTAAGATAGGATGGAATAGAATAAGGTAGCATATGAACGGCTAAGATATGATAGAATAGAATAAGGTAGGATAGCAATGGCTAAAGGTAATATAGAATAGGATAAGGTAGCATAGAAACGGCTAAGATATGATACAATGTGCTGGTTAGTAAAGAGTAATTTAAGATAGAATAGTATAAGTTAGGATTGGAATGACTAGGGCAAGATAGAATAGGATGTGGTAGGATAAGAATGTATAAGATAGGATAAGGTAGGTTAGGAACGGCTAAGGTATGATATAATCGGATAAGATAGGAACGGCTAAGATAGCATTAGGTAGGATAGCAACGGGTAAGGTAAGATAGAGTAGGATGTGGTAGGATAAGAATGGCTAATATATGATAAAATAGGATAAGGTAGTATAGGAACGGCTAAGATATGAGGGAATAAGCTGGTTTGGAATGTCTAATATAAGACAGAATAAGATAAGGTAGGATAGGAATGGCTAAGGTATGATAGAATAGGATTTGGTAGCATATGAACGGCTAAGATATTACAGGATAGGACAAGGTAGGATAGGAATGGATAAACGTAAGATAGAATAGGAGAAGGTAGCATAGGAATGGCTAAGGTAAGATAGAATAGGATAAGGTAGCATAGGAACGGCTAAGATATGGTAGAATAAGCTGGTTAGGAAAGAGTAATATAAGATAGAATACGATAAGGTACGATAGGAACAGCTGAGGTATGATAGAATCGTATAAGACAGGAATGACTAAGATATCATTAGGTAGGATAGCAATGGGTAAGCTATGATAGAATAAGATGTGGTAGGATGAAAATGGCAAAGATATGATAGGATAAGGTAGTATAGGAACGGCTAATATAAGATAGAATAAGATAAGGTAGGATAAAAATGGCTAAGGTATAATAGAATAGGCCAACATAGGATAGGAATGGCTAAGGTAAGATAGAATAGGATAAGGTAGCATAGGAACGGCTAAGATATGATAGAATAAGCTGGTTAGGAAAGAGTAATATGAGATAGAATAGGATAAGGTAGGATTGGAATGGCTAATATAAGATAGAATAAGATAAGGTAGGATAAAAATGGCTAAGATATGATAGAATAGGCCAAGATAGGATAGGAATGGCTAAGGTAACATAGAATAGGATAAGGTAGGATAGGAATGGTTAAGGTAAGATAGGATAGGATGTGGTAGGATAAGAATGTGTAGGATAGGATAAGATAGGATAGGAACGGCTAAGATATTATAGAATAGGATAAGGTAGGATAGGAATGCCAAATGTAAGATAGAATAGGATGTGGTAGGATTAGAATGGGTAAGATAGGATGGAATAGGATAAGGTAGGAAAGGAACGGGTAAGATATGACAGAATAAGCTAAGGTAGGATAGGAATGGTTAAGGTAAGATAGGATAGGATGTGGTAGGATAAGAATGTGTAGGATAGGATAAGATAGGATAGGAACGGCTAAGATATAAAAGAATAGTATAAGGTAGGATAGGAATGCCATTTGTAAGATAGAATAGCATGTGGTAGGATTAGAATGGGTAAGATAGGATGGAATAGAATAAGGTAGCATATGAACGGCTAAGATATGATAGAATAGAATAAGGTAGGATAGCAATGGCTAAAGGTAATATAGAATAGGATAAGGTAGCATAGAAACGGCTAAGATATGATAGAATGTGCTGGTTAGTAAAGAGTAATTTAAGATAGAATAGTATAAGTTAGGATTGGAATGACTAGGGCAAGATAGAATAGGATGTCGTAGGATAAGAATGTATAAGATAGGATAAGGTAGGTTAGGAACGGCTAAGGTATGATATAATCGGATAAGATAGGAACGGCTAAGATAGCATTAGGTAGGATAGCAACGGGTAAGGTAAGATAGAGTAGGATGTGGTAGGATAAGAATGGCTAATATATGATAAAATAGGATAAGGTAGTATAGGAACGGCTAAGATATGAGGGAATAAGCTGGTTTGGAATGTCTAATATAAGACAGAATAAGATAAGGTAGGATAGGAATGGCTAAGGTATGATAGAATAGGATGTGGTAGCATATGAACGGCTAAGATATTACAGGATAGGACAAGGTAGGATAGGAATGGATAAACGTAAGATAGAATAGGAGAAGGTAGCATAGGAATGGCTAAGGTAAGATAGAATAGGATAAGGTAGCATAGGAATGGCTAAGATATGATAGAATAAGCTGGTTAGGAAAGAGTAATATAAGATAGAATAGGATAAGGTACGATAGGAACAGCTGAGGTATGATAGAAACGTATAAGACAGGGATGACTAAGATATCATTAGGTAGGATAGCAATGGGTAAGCTAAGATAGAATAGGATGTGGTAGGATGAAAATGGCAAAGATATGATAGGATAAGGTAGTATAGGAACGGCTAATATAAGATAGAATAAGATACGGTAGGATAAAGATGGCTAAGGTATAATAGAATAGGCCAAGATAGGATAGGAATGGCTAAGGTAAGATGGAATAGTTTAAGGTAGGATAGGAATGGTTAAGGTAAGATAGGATAGGATGTTGTAGGATAAGAATGTGTAGGATAGGAAAATATAGGATAGGAACGGCTGAGATATAATAGAATAGGATAAGGAAGGATAGGAATGCCAATTGTAAGATAGAATAGGATGTGGTAGGATTAGAATGGGTAAGATAGGATGGAATAGCATAAGGTAGCATAGGAACGGCTAAGATATGATAGAATAAGCTGGTTAGGAAAGAGTAATATGAGATAGAATAGGATAAGGTACGATAGGAACAGCTGAGGTATGATAGAATCGTATAAGATAGGAACGGCTAAGATAGCATTAGGTAGGATAGCAACGGGTAAGCTAAGATAGAATAGGATGTGGTAGGATGAAAATGGCAAAGATATGATAGGATAAGGTGGTATAGAAACGGCTAATATAAGATAGAATAAGATATGGTAGGATAAAAATGGCTAAGGTATGATAGAATAGGCCAAGATAGGATAGGAATGGCTAAGGTAAGATAGAATAGAATAAGGTAGGATAGGAATGGTTAAGGTAATATAGGATAGGATGTGGTAGGATAAGAATGGGTAAGATAGGATGGAATAGGATAAGGTAGGAAAGGAACGGGTAAGATATGATAGTATAGGCTAAGGTAGGATAGGAATGGTTAAGGTAAGATAGAATAGGATGTGGTAGGATAAGAATGTGTAAGATAGGATAAGGTAGGATAGGAACGGCTAAGATATGATAGAATAGGATAAGGTAGGATAGGAATGCCAATTGTAAGATAGAATAGCATGTGGTAGGATTAGAATGGGTAAGGTAGGATGGAATCGAATAAGGTAGCATATGAACGGCTAAGATATGATAGAATAGAATAAGGTAGGATAGCAATGGCTAAAGGTAAGATAGAATAGGATAAGGTAGCATGGGAACGGCTACGATATGATAGAATAAGCTGGTTAGGAAAGAGTAACATGAGATAGAATAGTATAAGTTAGGATTGGAATGACTAGGGCAAGATAGAATAGGATGTGGTAGGATAAGAATGTATAAGATAGGATAAGGTAGGTTAGGAACGGCTAAGGTATAATAGAATAGGCCAAGATAGCATAGGAATGGCTAAGGGATAATAGAATAGTTTAAGGTAGGATAGGAATGGTTAATGTAAGATAGGATAGGATGTTGTAGGATAAGAATGTGTAGGATAGGAAAATATAGGATAGGAACGGCTGAGATATAATAGAATAGGATAAGGAAGGATAGGAATGCCAATTGTAAGATAGAATAGGATGTGGTAGGATTAGAATGGGTAAGATAGGATGGAATAGCATAAGGTAGCATAGGAACGGCTAAGATATGATAGAATAAGCTGGTTAGGAAAGAGTAATATGAGATAGAATAGGATAAGGTACGATAGGAACAGCTGAGGTATGATAGAATCGTATAAGATAGGAACGGCTAAGATAGCATTAGGTAGGATAGCAACGGGTAAGCTAAGATAGAATAGGATGTGGTAGGATGAAAATGGCAAAGATATGATAGGATAAGGTGGTATAGAAACGGCTAATATAAGATAGAATAAGATATGGTAGGATAAAAATGGCTAAGGTATGATAGAATAGGCCAAGATAGGATAGGAATGGCTAAGGTAAGATAGAATAGGATAAGGTAGGATAGGAATGGTTAAGGTAATATAGGATAGGATGTGGTAGGATAAGAATGGGTAAGATAGGATGGAATAGGATAAGGTAGGAAAGGAACGGGTAAGATATGATAGTATAGGCTAAGGTAGGATAGGAATGGTTAAGGTAAGATAGAATAGGATGTGGTAGGATAAGAATGTGTAAGATAGGATAAGGTAGGATAGGAACGGCTAAGATATGATAGAATAGGATAAGGTAGGATAGGAATGCCAATTGTAAGATAGAATAGCATGTGGTAGGATTAGAATGGGTAAGGTAGGATGGAATAGAATAAGGTAGCATATGAACGGCTAAGATATGATAGAATAGAATAAGGTAGGATAGCAATGGCTAAAGGTAAGATAGAATAGGATAAGGTAGCATGGGAACGGCTACGATATGATAGAATAAGCTGGTTAGGAAAGAGTAACATGAGATAGAATAGTATAAGTTAGGATTGGAATGACTAGGGCAAGATAGAATAGGATGTGGTAGGATAAGAATGTATAAGATAGGATAAGGTAGGTTAGGAACGGCTAAGGTATAATAGAATAGGCCAAGATAGCATAGGAATGGCTAAGGGATAATAGAATAGTTTAAGGTAGGATAGGAATGGTTAATGTAAGATAGGATAGGATGTTGTAGGATAAGAATGTGTAGGATAGGAAAATATAGGATAGGAACGGCTGAGATATAATAGAATAGGATAAGGAAGGATAGGAATGCCAATTGTAAGATAGAATAGGATGTGGTAGGATTAGAATGGGTAAGATAGGATGGAATCGCATAAGGTAGCATAGGAACGGCTAAGATATGATAGAATAAGCTGGTTAGGAAAGAGTAATATGAGATAGAATAGGATAAGGTACGATAGGAACAGCTGAGGTATGATAGAATCGTATAAGATAGGAACGGCTAAGATAGCATTAGGTAGGATAGCAACGGGTAAGCTAAGATAGAATAGGATGTGGTAGGATGAAAATGGCAAAGATATGATAGGATAAGGTGGTATAGAAACGGCTAATATAAGATAGAATAAGATATGGTAGAATAAAAATGGCTAAGGTATGATAGAATAGGCCAAGATAGGATAGGAATGGCTAAGGTAAGATAGAATAGGATAAGGTAGGATAGGAATGGTTAAGGTAATATAGGATAGGATGTGGTAGGATAAGAATGGGTAAGATAGGATGGAATAGGATAAGGTAGGAAAGGAACGGGTAAGATATGATAGTATAGGCTAAGGTAGGATAGGAATGGTTAAGGTAAGATAGAATAGGATGTGGTAGGATAAGAATGTGTAAGATAGGATAAGGTAGGATAGGAACGGCTAAGATATGATAGAATAGGATAAGGTAGGATAGGAATGCCAATTGTAAGATAGAATAGCATGTGGTAGGATTAGAATGGGTAAGGTTGGATGGAATAGAATGAGGTAGCATATGAACGGCTAAGATATGATAGAATAGAATAAGGTAGGATAGCAATGGCTAAAGGTAAGATAGAATAGGATAAGGTAGCATAGGAACGGCTACGATATGATAGAATAAGCTGGTTAGGAAAGAGTAACATGAGATAGAATAGTATAAGTTAGGATTGGAATGACTAGGGCAAGATAGAATAGGATGTGGTAGGATAAGAATGTATAAGATAGGATAAGGTAGGTTAGGAACGGCTAAGGTATGATAGAATAGGATGTGGTAGCATATGAACGGCTAAGATATTACAGGATAGGACAAGGTAGGATAGGAATGGATAAACATAAGATAGAATAGGAGAAGGTAGCATAGGAATGGCTAAGGTAAGATAGAATAGGATAAGGTAGCATAGGAACGGCTAAGATATGGTAGAATAAGCTGGTTAGGAAAGAGTAATATAAGATAGAATACGATAAGGTACGATAGGAACAGCTGAGGTATGATAGAATCGTATAAGACAGGCATGACTAAGATATCATTAGGTAGGATAGCAATGGGTAAGCTATGATAGAATAAGATGTGGTAGGATGAAAATCGCAAAGATATGATAGGATAAGGTAGTATAGGAACGGCTAATATAAGATAGAATAAGATAAGGTAGGATAAAAATGGCTAAGGTATAATAGAATAGGCCAAGATAGGATAGGAGTGGCTAAGGTAAGATAGAATAGGATAAGGTAGCATAGGAACGGCTAAGATATGATAGAATAAGCTGGTTAGGAAAGAGTAATATAAGATAGAATAGGATAAGGTAGGATTGGAATGGCTAATATAAGATAGAATAAGATAAGGTAGGATAAAACTGGCTAAGATATGATAGAATAGGCCAAGATAGGATAGGAATGGCTAAGGTAACATAGAATAGGATAAGGTAGGATAGGAATGGTTAAGGGAAGATAGGATAGGATGTGGTAGGATAAGAATGTGTAGGATAGGATAAGATAGGATAGGAACGGCTAAGATATTATAGAATAGGATAAGGTAGGATAGGAATGCCAAATGTAAGATAGAATAGGATATGGTAGGATTAGAATGGGTAAGATAGGATGGAATAGCATAAGGTAGGAAAGGAACGGGTAAGATATGACAGAATAAGCTAAGGTAGGATAGGAATGGTTAAGGTAAGATAGGATAGGATGTGGTAGGATAAGAATGTGTAGGATAGGATAAGATAGGATAGGAACGGCTAAGATATAAAAGAATAGTATAAGGTAGGATAGGAATGCCATTTGTAAGATAGAATAGCATGTGGTAGGATTAGAATGGGTAAGATAGGATGGAATAGAATAAGGTAGCATATGAACGGCTAAGATATGATAGAATAGAATAAGGTAGGATAGCAATGGCTAAAGGTAATATAGAATAGGATAAGGTAGCATGGAAACGGCTAAGATATGATAGAATGTGCTGGTTAGTAAAGAGTAATTTAAGATAGAATAGTATAAGTTAGGATTGGAATGACTAGGGCAAGATAGAATAGGATGTGGTAGGATAAGAATGTATAAGATAGGATAAGGTAGGTTAGGAACGGCTAAGGTATGATATAATCGGATAAGATAGGAACGGCTAAGATAGCATTAGGTAGGATAGCAACGGGTAAGGTAAGATAGAGTAGGATGTGGTAGGATAAGAATGGCTAATATATGATAAAATAGGATAAGGTAGTATAGGAACGGCTAAGATATGAGGGAATAAGCTGGTTTGGAATGTCTAATATAAGACAGAATAAGATAAGGTAGGATAGGAATGGCTAAGGTATGATAGAATAGGATGTGGTAGCATATGAACGGCTAAGATATTACAGGATAGGACAAGGTAGGATAGGAATGGATAAACGTAAGATAGAATAGGAGAAGGTAGCATAGGAATGGCTAAGGTAAGATAGAATAGGATAAGGTAGCATAGGAACGGCTAAGATATGATAGAATAAGCTGGTTAGGAAAGAGTAATATAAGATAGAATACGATAAGGTACGATAGGAACAGCTGAGGTATGATAGAATCGTATAAGACAGGCATGACTAAGATATCATTAGGTAGGATAGCAATGGGTAAGCTAAGATAGAATAAGATGTGGTAGGATGAAAATGGCAAAGATATGATAGGATAAGGTAGTATAGGAACGGCTAATATAAGGTAGAATAAGATAAGGTAGGATAAAAATGGCTAAGGTATAATAGAATAGGCCAAGATAGGATAGGAATGGCTAAAGTAAGATAGAATAGGATAAGGTAGCATAGGAACGGCTAAGATATGATAGAATAAGCTGGTTAGGAAAGAGTAATATGAGATAGAATAGTATAAGTTAGGATTGGAATGACTAGGGCAAGATAGAATAGGATGTGGTAGGATAAGAATGTATAAGATAGGATAAGGTAGGTTAGGAACGGCTAAGGTATGATAGAATAGGATGTGGTAGCATATGAACGGCTAAGATATTACAGGATAGGACAAGGTAGGATAGGAATGGATAAACGTAAGATAGAATAGGAGAAGGTAGCATAGGAATGGCTAAGGTAAGATAGAATAGGATAAGGTAGCATAGGAACGGCTAAGATATGGTAGAATAAGCTGGTTAGGAAAGAGTAATATAAGATAGAATACGATAAGGTACGATAGGAACAGCTGAGGTATGATAGAATCGTATAAGACAGGCATGACTAAGATATCATTAGGTAGGATAGCAATGGGTAAGCTAAGATAGAATAAGATGTGGTAGGATGAAAATGGCAAAGATATGATAGGATAAGGTAGTATAGGAACGGCTAATATAAGATAGAATAAGAAAAGGTAGGATAAAAATGGCTAAGGTATAATAGAATAGGCCAAGATAGGATAGGAATGGCTAAGGTAAGGTAGAATACGATAAGGTAGCATAGGAACGGCTAAGATATGATAGAATAAGCTGGTTAGGAAAGAGTAATATGAGATAGAATAGTATAAGTTAGGATTGGAATGACTAGGGCAAGATAGAATAGGATGTGGTAGGATAAGAATGTATAAGATAGGATAAGGTAGGTTAGGAACGGCTAAGGTATGATAGAATAGGATGTGGTAGCATATGAACGGCTAAGATATTACAGGATAGGACAAGGTAGGATAGGAATGGATAAACATAAGATAGAATAGGAGAAGGTAGCATAGGAATGGCTAAGGTAAGATAGAATAGGATAAGGTAGCATAGGAACGGCTAAGATATGGTAGAATAAGCTGGTTAGGAAAGAGTAATATAAGATAGAATACGATAAGGTACGATAGGAACAGCTGAGGTATGATAGAATCGTATTAGACAGGCATGACTAAGATATCATTAGGTAGGATAGCAATGGGTAAGCTATGATAGAATAAGATGTGGTAGGATGAAAATGGCAAAGATATGATAGGATAAGGTAGTATAGGAACGGCTAATATAAGATAGAATAAGATAAGGTAGGATAAAAATGGCTAAGGTATAATAGAATAGGCCAAGATAGGATAGGAATGGCTAAGGTAAGATAGAATAGGATAAGGTAGCATAGGAACGGCTAAGATATGATAGAATAAGCTGGTTAGGAAAGAGTAATGTGAGATAGAATAGGATAAGGTAGGATTGGAATGGCTAATATAAGATAGAATAAGATAAGGTAGGATAAAAATGGCTAAGATATGATAGAATAGGCCAAGATAGGATAGGAATGGCTAAGGTAACATAGAATAGGATAAGGTAGGATAGGAATGGTTAAGGTAAGATAGGATAGGATGTGGTAGGATAAGAATGTGTAGGATAGGATAAGATAGGATAGGAACGGCTAAGATATTATAGAATAGGATAAGGTAGGATAGGAATGCCAAATGTAAGATAGAATAGGATGTGGTAGGATTAGAATGGGTAAGATAGGATGGAATAGGATAAGGTAGGAAAGGAACGGGTAAGATATGACAGAATAAGCTAAGGTAGGATAGGAATGGTTAAGGTAAGATAGGATAGGATGTGGTAGGATAAGAATGTGTAGGATAGGATAAGATAGGATAGGAACGGCTAAGATATAAAAGAATAGTATAAGGTAGTATAGGAATGCCATTTGTAAGATAGAATAGCATGTGGTAGGATTAGAATGGGTAAGATAGGATGGAATAGAATAAGGTAGCATATGAACGGCTAAGATATGATAGAATAGAATAAGGTAGGATAGCAATGGCTAAAGGTAATATAGAATAGGATAAGGTAGCATAGAAACGGCTAAGATATGATAGAATGTGCTGGTTAGTAAAGAGTAATTTAAGATAGAATAGTATAAGTTAGGATTGGAATGACTAGGGCAAGATAGAATAGGATGTGGTAGGATAAGAATGTATAAGATAGGATAAGGTAGGTTAGGAACGGCTAAGGTATGATATAATCGGATAAGATAGGAACGGCTAAGATAGCATTAGGTAGGATAGTAACGGGTAAGGTAAGATAGAGTAGGATGTGGTAGGATAAGAATGGCTAATATATGATAAAATAGGATAAGGTAGTATAGGAACGGCTAAGATATGAGGGAATAAGCTGGTTTGGAATGTCTAATATAAGACAGAATAAGATAAGGTAGGTTAGGAACGGCTAAGGTATGATAGAATAGGATGTGGTAGCATATGAACGGCTAAGATATTACAGGATAGGACAAGGTAGGATAGGAATGGATAAACGTAAGATAGAATAGGAGAAGGTAGCATAGGAATGGCTAAGGTAAGATAGAATAGGATAAGGTAGCATAGGAACGGCTAAGATATGGTAGAATAAGCTGGTTAGGAAAGAGTAATATAAGATAGAATACGATAAGGTACGATAGGAACAGCTGAGGTATGATAGAATCGTATAAGACAGGCATGACTAAGATATCATTAGGTAGGATAGCAATGGGTAAGCTAAGATAGAATAAGATGTGGTAGGATGAAAATGGCAAAGATATGATAGGATAAGGTAGTATAGGAACGGCTAATATAAGATAGAATAAGAAAAGGTAGGATAAAAATGGCTAAGGTATAATAGAATAGGCCAAGATAGGATAGGAATGGCTAAGGTAAGGTAGAATACGATAAGGTAGCATAGGAACGGCTAAGATATGATAGAATAAGCTGGTTAGGAAAGAGTAATATGAGATAGAATAGTATAAGTTAGGATTGGAATGACTAGGGCAAGATAGAATAGGATGTGGTAGGATAAGAATGTATAAGATAGGATAAGGTAGGTTAGGAACGGCTAAGGTATGATAGAATAGGATGTGGTAGCATATGAACGGCTAAGATATTACAGGATAGGACAAGGTAGGATAGGAATGGATAAACATAAGATAGAATAGGAGAAGGTAGCATAGGAATGGCTAAGGTAAGATAGAATAGGATAAGGTAGCATAGGAACGGCTAAGATATGGTAGAATAAGCTAGTTAGGAAAGAGTAATATAAGATAGAATACGATAAGGTACGATAGGAACAGCTGAGGTATGATAGAATCGTATAAGACAGGCATGACTAAGATATCATTAGGTAGGATAGCAATGGGTAAGCTAAGATAGAATAAGATGTGGTAGGATGAAAATGGCAAAGATATGATAGGATAAGGTAGTATAGGAACGGCTAATATAAGATAGAATAAGATAAGGTAGGATAAAAATGGCTAAGGTATAATAGAATAGGCCAAGATAGGATAGGAATGGCTAAGGTAAGATAGAATAGGATAAGGTAGCATAGGAACGGCTAAGATATGATAGAATAAGCTGGTTAGGAAAGAGTAATATGAGATAGAATAGTATAAGTTAGGATTGGAATGACTAGGGCAAGATAGAATAGGATGTGGTAGGATAAGAATGTATAAGATAGGATAAGGTAGGTTAGGAACGGCTAAGGTATGATAGAATAGGATGTGGTAGCATATGAACGGCTAAGATATTACAGGATAGGACAAGGTAGGATAGGAATGGATAAACATAAGATAGAATAGGAGAAGGTAGCATAGGAACGGCTAAGATATGGTAGAATAAGCTAGTTAGGAAAGAGTAATATAAGATAGAATACGATAAGGTACGATAGGAACAGCTGAGGTATGATAGAATCGTATAAGACAGGCATGACTAAGATATCATTAGGTAGGATAGCAATGGGTAAGCTAAGATAGAATAAGATGTGGTAGGATGAAAATGGCAAAGATATGATAGGATAAGGTAGTATAGGAACGGCTAATATAAGATAGAATAAGATAAGGTAGGATAAAAATGGCTAAGGTATAATAGAATAGGCCAAGATAGGATAGGAATGGCTAAGGTAAGATAGAATAGGATAAGGTAGCATAGGAACGGCTAAGATATGATAGAATAAGCTGGTTAGGAAAGAGTAATATGAGATAGAATAGGATAAGGTAGGATTGGAATGGCTAATATAAGATAGAATAAGATAAGGTAGGATAAAAATGGCTAAGATATGATAGAATAGGCCAAGATAGGATAGGAATGGCTAAGGTAACATAGAATAGGATAAGGTAGGATAGGAATGGTTAAGGAAAGATAGGATAGGATGTGGTAGGATAAGAATGTGTAGGATAGGATAAGATAGGATAGGAACGGCTAAGATATTATAGAATAGGATAAGGTAGGATAGGAATGCCAAATGTAAGATAGAATAGGATGTGGTAGGATTAGAATGGGTAAGATAGGATGGAATAGGATAAGGTAGGAAAGGAACGGGTAAGATATGACAGAATAAGCTAAGGTAGGATAGGAATGGTTAAGGTAAGATAGGATAGGATGTGGTAGGATAAGAATGTGTAGGATAGGATAAGATAGGATAGGAACGGCTAAGATATAAAAGAATAGTATAAGGTAGGATAGGAATGCCATTTGTAAGATAGAATAGCATGTGGTAGGATTAGAATGGGTAAGATAGGATGGAATAGAATAAGGTAGCATCTGAACGGCTAAGATATGATAGAATAGAATAAGGTAGGATAGCAATGGCTAAAGGTAATATAGAATAGGATAAGGTAGCATAGAAACGGCTAAGATATGATAGAATGTGCTGGTTAGTAAAGAGTAATTTAAGATAGAATAGTATAAGTTAGGATTGGAATGACTAGGGCAAGATAGAATAGGATGTGTTAGGATAAGAATGTATAAGATAGGATAAGGTAGGTTAGGAACGGCTAAGGTATGATATAATCGGATAAGATAGGAACGGCTAAGATAGCATTAGGTAGGATAGTAACGGGTAAGGTAAGATAGAGTAGGATGTGGTAGGATAAGAATGGCTAATATATGATAAAATAGGATAAGGTAGTATAGGAACGGCTAAGATATGAGGGAATAAGCTGGTTTGGAATGTCTAATATAAGACAGAATAAGATAAGGTAGGTTAGGAACGGCTAAGGTATGATAGAATAGGATGTGGTAGCATATGAACGGCTAAGATATTACAGGATAGGACAAGGTAGGATAGGAATGGATAAACGTAAGATAGAATAGGAGAAGGTAGCATAGGAATGGCTAAGGTAAGATAGAATAGGATAAGGTAGCATAGGAACGGCTAAGATA
This sequence comes from Brienomyrus brachyistius, assembly GCF_023856365.1. NCBI lineage: Eukaryota > Metazoa > Chordata > Actinopteri > Osteoglossiformes > Mormyridae > Brienomyrus > Brienomyrus brachyistius. The sequence continues at coordinate 1,819,828 of NW_026042313.1, forward strand.
TGGTAGAATAAGCTGGTTAGGAAAGAGTAATATAAGATAGAATACGATAAGGTACGATAGGAACAGCTGAGGTATGATAGAATCGTATAAGACAGGCATGACTAAGATATCATTAGGTAGGATAGCAATGGGTAAGCTAAGATAGAATAAGATGTGGTAGGATGAAAATGGCAAAGATATGATAGGATAAGGTAGTATAGGAACGGCTAATATAAGATAGAATAAGAAAAGGTAGGATAAAAATGGCTAAGGTATAATAGAATAGGCCAAGATAGGATAGGAATGGCTAAGGTAAGGTAGAATACGATAAGGTAGCATAGGAACGGCTAAGATATGATAGAATAAGCTGGTTAGGAAAGAGTAATATGAGATAGAATAGTATAAGTTAGGATTGGAATGACTAGGGCAAGATAGAATAGGATGTGGTAGGATAAGAATGTATAAGATAGGATAAGGTAGGTTAGGAACGGCTAAGGTATGATAGAATAGGATGTGGTAGCATATGAACGGCTAAGATATTACAGGATAGGACAAGGTAGGATAGGAATGGATAAACATAAGATAGAATAGGAGAAGGTAGCATAGGAATGGCTAAGGTAAGATAGAATAGGATAAGGTAGCATAGGAACGGCTAAGATATGGTAGAATAAGCTAGTTAGGAAAGAGTAATATAAGATAGAATACGATAAGGTACGATAGGAACAGCTGAGGTATGATAGAATCGTATAAGACAGGCATGACTAAGATATCATTAGGTAGGATAGCAATGGGTAAGCTAAGATAGAATAAGATGTGGTAGGATGAAAATGGCAAAGATATGATAGGATAAGGTAGTATAGGAACGGCTAATATAAGATAGAATAAGATAAGGTAGGATAAAAATGGCTAAGGTATAATAGAATAGGCCAAGATAGGATAGGAATGGCTAAGGTAAGATAGAATAGGATAAGGTAGCATAGGAACGGCTAAGATATGATAGAATAAGCTGGTTAGGAAAGAGTAATATGAGATAGAATAGGATAAGGTAGGATTGGAATGGCTAATATAAGATAGAATAAGATAAGGTAGGATAAAAATGGCTAAGATATGATAGAATAGGCCAAGATAGGATAGGAATGGCTAAGGTAACATAGAATAGGATAAGGTAGGATAGGAATGGTTAAGGAAAGATAGGATAGGATGTGGTAGGATAAGAATGTGTAGGATAGGATAAGATAGGATAGGAACGGCTAAGATATTATAGAATAGGATAAGGTAGGATAGGAATGCCAAATGTAAGATAGAATATGATGTGGTAGGATTAGAATGGGTAAGATAGGATGGAATAGGATAAGGTAGGAAAGGAACGGGTAAGATATGACAGAATAAGCTAAGGTAGGATAGGAATGGTTAAGGTAAGATAGGATAGGATGTGGTAGGATAAGAATGTGTAGGATAGGATAAGATAGGATAGGAACGGCTAAGATATAAAAGAATAGTATAAGGTAGGATAGGAATGCCATTTGTAAGATAGAATAGCATGTGGTAGGATTAGAATGGGTAAGATAGGATGGAATAGAATAAGGTAGCATCTGAACGGCTAAGATATGATAGAATAGAATAAGGTAGGATAGCAATGGCTAAAGGTAATATAGAATAGGATAAGGTAGCATAGAAACGGCTAAGATATGATAGAATGTGCTGGTTAGTAAAGAGTAATTTAAGATAGAATAGTATAAGTTAGGATTGGAATGACTAGGGCAAGATAGAATAGGATGTGTTAGGATAAGAATGTATAAGATAGGATAAGGTAGGTTAGGAACGGCTAAGGTATGATATAATCGGATAAGATAGGAACGGCTAAGATAGCATTAGGTAGGATAGCAACGGGTAAGGTAAGATAGAGTAGGATGTGGTAGGATAAGAATGGCTAATATATGATAAAATAGGATAAGGTAGTATAGGAACGGCTAAGATATGAGGGAATAAGCTGGTTTGGAATGTCTAATATAAGACAGAATAAGATAAGGTAGGATAGGAATGGCTAAGGTATGATAGAATAGGATGTGGTAGCATATGAACGGCTAAGATATTACAGGATAGGACAAGGTAGGATAGGAATGGATAAACGTAAGATAGAATAGGAGAAGGTAGCATAGGAATGGCTAAGGTAAGATAGAATAGGATAAGGTAGCATAGGAACGGCTAAGATATGGTAGAATAAGCTGGTTAGGAAAGAGTAATATAAGATAGAATACGATAAGGTACGATAGGAACAGCTGAGGTATGATAGAATCGTATAAGACAGGCATGACTAAGATATCATTAGGTAGGATAGCAATGGGTAAGCTAAGATAGAATAAGATGTGGTAGTATGAAAATGGCAAAGATATGATAGGATAAGGTAGTATAGGAACGGCTAATATAAGATAGAATAAGATAAGGTAGGATAAAAATGGCTAAGGTATAATAGAATAGGCCAAGATAGGATAGGAATGGCTAAGGTAAGATAGAATACGATAAGGTAGCATAGGAACGGCTAAGATATGATAGAATAAGCTGGTTAGGAAAGAGTAATATGAGATAGAATAGTATAAGTTAGGATTGGAATGACTAGGGCAAGATAGAATAGGATGTGGTAGGATAAGAATGTATAAGATAGGATAAGGTAGGTTAGGAACGGCTAAGGTATGATAGAATAGGATGTGGTAGCATATGAACGGCTAAGATATTACAGGATAGGACAAGGTAGGATAGGAATGGATAAACATAAGATAGAATAGGAGAAGGTAGCATAGGAATGGCTAAGGTAAGATAGAATAGGATAAGGTAGCATAGGAACGGCTAAGATATGGTAGAATAAGCTGGTTAGGAAAGAGTAATATAAGATAGAATACGATAAGGTACGATAGGAACAGCTGAGGTATGATAGAATCGTATAAGACAGGCATGACTAAGATATCATTAGGTAGGATAGCAATGGGTAAGCTAAGATAGAATAAGATGTGGTAGGATGAAAATGGCAAAGATATGATAGGATAAGGTAGTATAGGAACGGCTAATATAAGATAGAATAAGAAAAGGTAGGATAAAAATGGCTAAGGTATAATAGAATAGGCCAAGATAGGATAGGAATGGCTAAGGTAAGGTAGAATACGATAAGGTAGCATAGGAACGGCTAAGATATGATAGAATAAGCTGGTTAGGAAAGAGTAATATGAGATAGAATAGTATAAGTTAGGATTGGAATGACTAGGGCAAGATAGAATAGGATGTGGTAGGATAAGAATGTATAAGATAGGATAAGGTAGGTTAGGAACGGCTAAGGTATGATAGAATAGGATGTGGTAGCATATGAACGGCTAAGATATTACAGGATAGGACAAGGTAGGATAGGAATGGATAAACATAAGATAGAATAGGAGAAGGTAGCATAGGAATGGCTAAGGTAAGATAGAATAGGATAAGGTAGCATAGGAACGGCTAAGATATGGTAGAATAAGCTAGTTAGGAAAGAGTAATATAAGATAGAATACGATAAGGTACGATAGGAACAGCTGAGGTATGATAGAATCGTATAAGACAGGCATGACTAAGATATCATTAGGTAGGATAGCAATGGGTAAGCTAAGATAGAATAAGATGTGGTAGGATGAAAATGGCAAAGATATGATAGGATAAGGTAGTATAGGAACGGCTAATATAAGATAGAATAAGATAAGGTAGGATAAAAATGGCTAAGGTATAATAGAATAGGCCAAGATAGGATAGGAATGGCTAAGGTAAGATAGAATAGGATAAGGTAGCATAGGAACGGCTAAGATATGATAGAATAAGCTGGTTAGGAAAGAGTAATATGAGATAGAATAGTATAAGTTAGGATTGGAATGACTAGGGCAAGATAGAATAGGATGTGGTAGGATAAGAATGTATAAGATAGGATAAGGTAGGTTAGGAACGGCTAAGGTATGATAGAATAGGATGTGGTAGCATATGAACGGCTAAGATATTACAGGATAGGACAAGGTAGGATAGGAATGGATAAACATAAGATAGAATAGGAGAAGGTAGCATAGGAACGGCTAAGATATGGTAGAATAAGCTAGTTAGGAAAGAGTAATATAAGATAGAATACGATAAGGTACGATAGGAACAGCTGAGGTATGATAGAATCGTATAAGACAGGCATGACTAAGATATCATTAGGTAGGATAGCAATGGGTAAGCTAAGATAGAATAAGATGTGGTAGGATGAAAATGGCAAAGATATGATAGGATAAGGTAGTATAGGAACGGCTAATATAAGATAGAATAAGATAAGGTAGGATAAAAATGGCTAAGGTATAATAGAATAGGCCAAGATAGGATAGGAATGGCTAAGGTAAGATAGAATAGGATAAGGTAGCATAGGAACGGCTAAGATATGATAGAATAAGCTGGTTAGGAAAGAGTAATATGAGATAGAATAGGATAAGGTAGGATTGGAATGGCTAATATAAGATAGAATAAGATAAGGTAGGATAAAAATGGCTAAGATATGATAGAATAGGCCAAGATAGGATAGGAATGGCTAAGGTAACATAGAATAGGATAAGGTAGGATAGGAATGGTTAAGGAAAGATAGGATAGGATGTGGTAGGATAAGAATGTGTAGGATAGGATAAGATAGGATAGGAACGGCTAAGATATTATAGAATAGGATAAGGTAGGATAGGAATGCCAAATGTAAGATAGAATAGGATGTGGTAGGATTAGAATGGGTAAGATAGGATGGAATAGGATAAGGTAGGAAAGGAACGGGTAAGATATGACAGAATAAGCTAAGGTAGGATAGGAATGGTTAAGGTAAGATAGGATAGGATGTGGTAGGATAAGAATGTGTAGGATAGGATAAGATAGGATAGGAACGGCTAAGATATAAAAGAATAGTATAAGGTAGGATAGGAATGCCATTTGTAAGATAGAATAGCATGTGGTAGGATTAGAATGGGTAAGATAGGATGGAATAGAATAAGGTAGCATCTGAACGGCTAAGATATGATAGAATAGAATAAGGTAGGATAGCAATGGCTAAAGGTAATATAGAATAGGATAAGGTAGCATAGAAACGGCTAAGATATGATAGAATGTGCTGGTTAGTAAAGAGTAATTTAAGATAGAATAGTATAAGTTAGGATTGGAATGACTAGGGCAAGATAGAATAGGATGTGTTAGGATAAGAATGTATAAGATAGGATAAGGTAGGTTAGGAACGGCTAAGGTATGATATAATCGGATAAGATAGGAACGGCTAAGATAGCATTAGGTAGGATAGTAACGGGTAAGGTAAGATAGAGTAGGATGTGGTAGGATAAGAATGGCTAATATATGATAAAATAGGATAAGGTAGTATAGGAACGGCTAAGATATGAGGGAATAAGCTGGTTTGGAATGTCTAATATAAGACAGAATAAGATAAGGTAGGTTAGGAACGGCTAAGGTATGATAGAATAGGATGTGGTAGCATATGAACGGCTAAGATATTACAGGATAGGACAAGGTAGGATAGGAATGGATAAACGTAAGATAGAATAGGAGAAGGTAGCATAGGAATGGCTAAGGTAAGATAGAATAGGATAAGGTAGCATAGGAACGGCTAAGATATGGTAGAATAAGCTGGTTAGGAAAGAGTAATATAAGATAGAATACGATAAGGTACGATAGGAACAGCTGAGGTATGATAGAATCGTATAAGACAGGCATGACTAAGATATCATTAGGTAGGATAGCAATGGGTAAGCTAAGATAGAATAAGATGTGGTAGGATGAAAATGGCAAAGATATGATAGGATAAGGTAGTATAGGAACGGCTAATATAAGATAGAATAAGAAAAGGTAGGATAAAAATGGCTAAGGTATAATAGAATAGGCCAAGATAGGATAGGAATGGCTAAGGTAAGGTAGAATACGATAAGGTAGCATAGGAACGGCTAAGATATGATAGAATAAGCTGGTTAGGAAAGAGTAATATGAGATAGAATAGTATAAGTTAGGATTGGAATGACTAGGGCAAGATAGAATAGGATGTGGTAGGATAAGAATGTATAAGATAGGATAAGGTAGGTTAGGAACGGCTAAGGTATGATAGAATAGGATGTGGTAGCATATGAACGGCTAAGATATTACAGGATAGGACAAGGTAGGATAGGAATGGATAAACATAAGATAGAATAGGAGAAGGTAGCATAGGAATGGCTAAGGTAAGATAGAATAGGATAAGGTAGCATAGGAACGGCTAAGATATGGTAGAATAAGCTAGTTAGGAAAGAGTAATATAAGATAGAATACGATAAGGTACGATAGGAACAGCTGAGGTATGATAGAATCGTATAAGACAGGCATGACTAAGATATCATTAGGTAGGATAGCAATGGGTAAGCTAAGATAGAATAAGATGTGGTAGGATGAAAATGGCAAAGATATGATAGGATAAGGTAGTATAGGAACGGCTAATATAAGATAGAATAAGATAAGGTAGGATAAAAATGGCTAAGGTATAATAGAATAGGCCAAGATAGGATAGGAATGGCTAAGGTAAGATAGAATAGGATAAGGTAGCATAGGAACGGCTAAGATATGATAGAATAAGCTGGTTAGGAAAGAGTAATATGAGATAGAATAGGATAAGGTAGGATTGGAATGGCTAATATAAGATAGAATAAGATAAGGTAGGATAAAAATGGCTAAGATATGATAGAATAGGCCAAGATAGGATAGGAATGGCTAAGGTAACATAGAATAGGATAAGGTAGGATAGGAATGGTTAAGGAAAGATAGGATAGGATGTGGTAGGATAAGAATGTGTAGGATAGGATAAGATAGGATAGGAACGGCTAAGATATTATAGAATAGGATAAGGTAGGATAGGAATGCCAAATGTAAGATAGAATAGGATGTGGTAGGATTAGAATGGGTAAGATAGGATGGAATAGGATAAGGTAGGAAAGGAACGGGTAAGATATGACAGAATAAGCTAAGGTAGGATAGGAATGGTTAAGGTAAGATAGGATAGGATGTGGTAGGATAAGAATGTGTAGGATAGGATAAGATAGGATAGGAACGGCTAAGATATAAAAGAATAGTATAAGGTAGGATAGGAATGCCATTTGTAAGATAGAATAGCATGTGGTAGGATTAGTATGGGTAAGATAGGATGGAATAGAATAAGGTAGCATCTGAACGGCTAAGATATGATAGAATAGAATAAGGTAGGATAGCAATGGCTAAAGGTAATATAGAATAGGATAAGGTAGCATAGAAACGGCTAAGATATGATAGAATGTGCTGGTTAGTAAAGAGTAATTTAAGATAGAATAGTATAAGTTAGGATTGGAATGACTAGGGCAAGATAGAATAGGATGTGTTAGGATAAGAATGTATAAGATAGGATAAGGTAGGTTAGGAACGGCTAAGGTATGATATAATCGGATAAGATAGGAACGGCTAAGATAGCATTAGGTAGGATAGCAACGGGTAAGGTAAGATAGAGTAGGATGTGGTAGGATAAGAATGGCTAATATATGATAAAATAGGATAAGGTAGTATAGGAACGGCTAAGATATGAGGGAATAAGCTGGTTTGGAATGTCTAATATAAGACAGAATAAGATAAGGTAGGATAGGAATGGCTAAGGTATGATAGAATAGGATGTGGTAGCATATGAACGGCTAAGATATTACAGGATAGGACAAGGTAGGATAGGAATGGATAAACGTAAGATAGAATAGGAGAAGGTAGCATAGGAATGGCTAAGGTAAGATAGAATAGGATAAGGTAGCATAGGAACGGCTAAGATATGGTAGAATAAGCTGGTTAGGAAAGAGTAATATAAGATAGAATACGATAAGGTACGATAGGAACAGCTGAGGTATGATAGAATCGTATAAGACAGGCATGACTAAGATATCATTAGGTAGGATAGCAATGGGTAAGCTAAGATAGAATAAGATGTGGTAGTATGAAAATGGCAAAGATATGATAGGATAAGGTAGTATAGGAACGGCTAATATAAGATAGAATAAGATAAGGTAGGATAAAAATGGCTAAGGTATAATAGAATAGGCCAAGATAGGATAGGAATGGCTAAGGTAAGATAGAATACGATAAGGTAGCATAGGAACGGCTAAGATATGATAGAATAAGCTGGTTAGGAAAGAGTAATATGAGATAGAATAGTATAAGTTAGGATTGGAATGACTAGGGCAAGATAGAATAGGATGTGGTAGGATAAGAATGTATAAGATAGGATAAGGTAGGTTAGGAACGGCTAAGGTATGATAGAATAGGATGTGGTAGCATATGAACGGCTAAGATATTACAGGATAGGACAAGGTAGGATAGGAATGGATAAACATAAGATAGAATAGGAGAAGGTAGCATAGGAATGGCTAAGGTAAGATAGAATAGGATAAGGTAGCATAGGAACGGCTAAGATATGGTAGAATAAGCTGGTTAGGAAAGAGTAATATAAGATAGAATACGATAAGGTACGATAGGAACAGCTGAGGTATGATAGAATCGTATAAGACAGGCATGACTAAGATATCATTAGGTAGGATAGCAATGGGTAAGCTATGATAGAATAAGATGTGGTAGGATGAAAATGGCAAAGATATGATAGGATAAGGTAGTATAGGAACGGCTAATATAAGATAGAATAAGATAAGGTAGGATAAAAATGGCTAAGGTATAATAGAATAGGCCAAGATAGGATAGGAATGGCTAAGGTAAGATAGAATAGGATAAGGTAGCATAGGAACGGCTAAGATATGATAGAATAAGCTGGTTAGGAAAGAGTAATATGAGATAGAATAGGATAAGGTAGGATTGGAATGGCTAATATAAGATAGAATAAGATAAGGTAGGATAAAAATGGCTAAGATATGATAGAATAGGCCAAGATAGGATAGGAATGGCTAAGGTAACATAGAATAGGATAAGGTAGGATAGGAATGGTTAAGGTAAGATAGGATAGGATGTGGTAGGATAAGAATGTGTAGGATAGGATAAGATAGGATAGGAACGGCTAAGATATTACAGGATAGGACAAGGTAGGATAGGAATGGATAAACATAAGATAGAATAGGAGAAGGTAGCATAGGAATGGCTAAGGTAAGATAGAATAGGATAAGGTAGCATAGGAACGGCTAAGATATGGTAGAATAAGCTGGTTAGGAAAGAGTAATATAAGATAGAATACGATAAGGTACGATAGGAACAGCTGAGGTATGATAGAATCGTATAAGACAGGCATGACTAAGATATCATTAGGTAGGATAGCAATGGGTAAGTTATGATAGAATAAGATGTGGTAGGATGAAAATGGCAAAGATATGATAGGATAAGGTAGTATAGGAACGGCTAATATAAGATAGAATAAGATAAGGTAGGATAAAAATGGCTAAGGTATAATAGAATAGGCCAAGATAGGATAGGAATGGCTAAGGTAAGATAGAATAGGATAAGGTAGCATAGGAACGGCTAAGATATGATAGAATAAGCTGGTTAGGAAAGAGTAATATGAGATAGAATAGGATAAGGTACGATAGGAACAGCTGAGGTATGATAGAATCGTATAAGACAGGCATGACTAAGATATCATTAGGTAGGATAGCAATGGGTAAGCTAAGATAGAATAAGATGTGGTAGGATGAAAATGGCAAAGATATGATAGGATAAGGTAGTATAGGAACGGCTAATATAAGGTAGAATAAGATAAGGTAGGATAAAAATGGCTAAGGTATAATAGAATAGGCCAAGATAGGATAGGAATGGCTAAAGTAAGATAGAATAGGATAAGGTAGCATAGGAACGGCTAAGATATGATAGAATAAGCTGGTTAGGAAAGAGTAATATGAGATAGAATAGTATAAGTTAGGATTGGAATGACTAGGGCAAGATAGAATAGGATGTGGTAGGATAAGAATGTATAAGATAGGATAAGGTAGGTTAGGAACGGCTAAGGTATGATAGAATAGGATGTGGTAGCATATGAACGGCTAAGATATTACAGGATAGGACAAGGTAGGATAGGAATGGATAAACGTAAGATAGAATAGGAGAAGGTAGCATAGGAATGGCTAAGGTAAGATAGAATAGGATAAGGTAGCATAGGAACGGCTAAGATATGGTAGAATAAGCTGGTTAGGAAAGAGTAATATAAGATAGAATACGATAAGGTACGATAGGAACAGCTGAGGTATGATAGAATCGTATAAGACAGGCATGACTAAGATATCATTAGGTAGGATAGCAATGGGTAAGCTAAGATAGAATAAGATGTGGTAGGATGAAAATGGCAAAGATATGATAGGATAAGGTAGTATAGGAACGGCTAATATAAGATAGAATAAGATAAGGTAGGATAAAAATGGCTAAGGTATAATAGAATAGGCCAAGATAGGATAGGAATGGCTAAGGTAAGATAGAATACGATAAGGTAGCATAGGAACGGCTAAGATATGATAGAATAAGCTGGTTAGGAAAGAGTAATATGAGATAGAATAGTATAAGTTAGGATTGGAATGACTAGGGCAAGATAGAATAGGATGTGGTAGGATAAGAATGTATAAGATAGGATAAGGTAGGTTAGGAACGGCTAAGGTATGATAGAATAGGATGTGGTAGCATATGAACGGCTAAGATATTACAGGATAGGACAAGGTAGGATAGGAATGGATAAACATAAGATAGAATAGGAGAAGGTAGCATAGGAATGGCTAAGGTAAGATATAATAGGATAAGGTAGCATAGGAACGGCTAAGATATGGTAGAATAAGCTGGTTAGGAAAGAGTAATATAAGATAGAATACGATAAGGTACGATAGGAACAGCTGAGGTATGATAGAATCGTATAAGACAGGCATGACTAAGATATCATTAGGTAGGATAGCAATGGGTAAGCTATGATAGAATAAGATGTGGTAGGATGAAAATGGCAAAGATATGATAGGATAAGGTAGTATAGGAACGGCTAATATAAGATAGAATAAGATAAGGTAGGATAAAAATGGCTAAGGTATAATAGAATAGGCCAACATAGGATAGGAATGGCTAAGGTAAGATAGAATAGGATAAGGTAGCATAGGAACGGCTAAGATATGATAGAATAAGCTGGTTAGGAAAGAGTAATATGAGATAGAATAGGATAAGGTAGGATTGGAATGGCTAATATAAGATAGAATAAGATAAGGTAGGATAAAAATGGCTAAGATATGATAGAATAGGCCAAGATAGGATAGGAATGGCTAAGGTAACATAGAATAGGATAAGGTAGGATAGGAATGGTTAAGGTAAGATAGGATAGGATGTGGTAGGATAAGAATGTGTAGGATAGGATAAGATAGGATAGGAACGGCTAAGATATTATAGAATAGGATAAGGTAGGATAGGAATGCCAAATGTAAGATAGAATAGGATGTGGTAGGATTAGAATGGGTAAGATAGGATGGAATAGGATAAGGTAGGAAAGGAACGGGTAAGATATGACAGAATAAGCTAAGGTAGGATAGGAATGGTTAAGGTAAGATAGGATAGGATGTGGTAGGATAAGAATGTGTAGGATAGGATAAGATAGGATAGGAACGGCTAAGATATAAAAGAATAGTATAAGGTAGGATAGGAATGCCATTTGTAAGATAGAATAGCATGTGGTAGGATTAGAATGGGTAAGATAGGATGGAATAGAATAAGGTAGCATATGAACGGCTAAGATATGATAGAATAGAATAAGGTAGGATAGCAATGGCTAAAGGTAATATAGAATAGGATAAGGTAGCATAGAAACGGCTAAGATATGATAGAATGTGCTGGTTAGTAAAGAGTAATTTAAGATAGAATAGTATAAGTTAGGATTGGAATGACTAGGGCAAGATAGAATAGGATGTGGTAGGATAAGAATGTATAAGATAGGATAAGGTAGGTTAGGAACGGCTAAGGTATGATATAATCGGATAAGATAGGAACGGCTAAGATAGCATTAGGTAGGATAGCAACGGGTAAGGTAAGATAGAGTAGGATGTGGTAGGATAAGAATGGCTAATATATGATAAAATAGGATAAGGTAGTATAGGAACGGCTAAGATATGAGGGAATAAGCTGGTTTGGAATGTCTAATATAAGACAGAATAAGATAAGGTAGGATAGGAATGGCTAAGGTATGATAGAATAGGATTTGGTAGCATATGAACGGCTAAGATATTACAGGATAGGACAAGGTAGGATAGGAATGGATAAACGTAAGATAGAATAGGAGAAGGTAGCATAGGAATGGCTAAGATAAGATAGAATAGGATAAGGTAGCATAGGAACGGCTAAGATATGATAGAATAAGCTGGTTAGGAAAGAGTAATATAAGATAGAATACGATAAGGTACGATAGGAACAGCTGAGGTATGATAGAATCGTATAAGACAGGCATGACTAAGATATCATTAGGTAGGATAGCAATGGGTAAGCTAAGATAGAATAAGATGTGGTAGGATGAAAATGGCAAAGATATGATAGGATAAGGTAGTATAGGAACGGCTAATATAAGGTAGAATAAGATAAGGTAGGATAAAACTGGCTAAGGTACAATAGAATAGGCCAAGATAGGATAGGAATGGCTAAAGTAAGATAGAATAGGATAAGGTAGCATAGGAACGGCTAAGATATGATAGAATAAGCTGGTTAGGGAAGAGTAATATGAGATAGAATAGTATAAGTTAGGATTGGAATGACTAGGGCAAGATAGAATAGGATGTGGTAGGATAAGAATGTATAAGATAGGATAAGGTAGGTTAGGAACGGCTAAGGTATGATAGAATAGGATGTGGTAGCATATGAACGGCTAAGATATTACAGGATAGGACAAGGTAGGATAGGAATGGATAAACGTAAGATAGAATAGGAGAAGGTAGCATAGGAATGGCTAAGGTAAGATAGAATAGGATAAGGTAGCATAGGAACGGCTAAGATATGGTAGAATAAGCTGGTTAGGAAAGAGTAATATAAGATAGAATACGATAAGGTACGATAGGAACAGCTGAGGTATGATAGAATCGTATAAGACAGGCATGACTAAGATATCATTAGGTAGGATAGCAATGGGTAAGCTATGATAGAATAAGATGTGGTAGGATGAAAATGGCAAAGATATGATAGGATAAGGTAGTATAGGAACGGCTAATATAAGATAGAATAAGATAAGGTAGGATAAAAATGGCTAAGGTATAATAGAATAGGCCAAGATAGGATAGGAATGGCTAAGGTAAGATAGAATAGGATAAGGTAGCATAGGAACGGCTAAGATATGATAGAATAAGCTGGTTAGGAAAGAGTAATATGAGATAGAATAGTATAAGTTAGGATTGGAATGACTAGGGTAAGATAGAATAGGATGTGGTAGGATAAGAATGTATAAGATAGGATAAGGTAGGTTAGGAACGGCTAAGGTATGATAGAATAGGATGTGGTAGCATATGAACGGCTAAGATATTACAGGATAGGACAAGGTAGGATAGGAATGGATAAACATAAGATAGAATAGGAGAAGGTAGCATAGGAATGGCTAAGGTAAGATAGAATAGGATAAGGTAGCATAGGAACGGCTAAGATATGGTAGAATAAGCTGGTTAGGAAAGAGTAATATAAGATAGAATACGATAAGGTACGATAGGAACAGCTGAGGTATGATAGAATCATATAAGACAGGAATGACTAAGATATCATTAGGTAGGATAGCAATGGGTAAGCTATGATAGAATAAGATGTGGTAGGATGAAAATGGCAAAGATATGATAGGATAAGGTAGTATAGGAACGGCTAATATAAGATAGAATAAGATAAGGTAGGATAAAAATGGCTAAGGTATAATAGAATAGGCCAACATAGGATAGGAATGGCTAAGGTAAGATAGAATAGGATAAGGTAGCATAGGAACGGCTAAGATATGATAGAATAAGCTGGTTAGGAAAGAGTAATATGAGATAGAATAGGATAAGGTAGGATTGGAATGGCTAATATAAGATAGAATAAGATAAGGTAGGATAAAAATGGCTAAGATATGATAGAATAGGCCAAGATAGGATAGGAATGGCTAAGGTAACATAGAATAGGATAAGGTAGGATAGGAATGGTTAAGGTAAGATAGGATAGGATGTGGTAGGATAAGAATGTGTAGGATAGGATAAGATAGGATAGGAACGGCTAAGATATTATAGAATAGGATAAGGTAGGATAGGAATGCCAAATGTAAGATAGAATAGGATGTGGTAGGATTAGAATGGGTAAGATAGGATGGAATAGGATAAGGTAGGAAAGGAACGGGTAAGATATGACAGAATAAGCTAAGGTAGGATAGGAATGGTTAAGGTAAGATAGGATAGGATGTGGTAGGATAAGAATGTGTAGGATAGGATAAGATAGGATAGGAACGGCTAAGATATAAAAGAATAGTATAAGGTAGGATAGGAATGCCATTTGTAAGATAGAATAGCATGTGGTAGGATTAGAATGGGTAAGATAGGATGGAATAGAATAAGGTAGCATATGAACGGCTAAGATATGATAGAATAGAATAAGGTAGGATAGCAATGGCTAAAGGTAATATAGAATAGGATAAGGTAGCATAGAAACGGCTAAGATATGATAGAATGTGCTGGTTAGTAAAGAGTAATTTAAGATAGAATAGTATAAGTTAGGATTGGAATGACTAGGGCAAGATAGAATAGGATGTCGTAGGATAAGAATGTATAAGATAGGATAAGGTAGGTTAGGAACGGCTAAGGTATGATATAATCGGATAAGATAGGAACGGCTAAGATAGCATTAGGTAGGATAGCAACGGGTAAGGTAAGATAGAGTAGGATGTGGTAGGATAAGAATGGCTAATATATGATAAAATAGGATAAGGTAGTATAGGAACGGCTAAGATATGAGGGAATAAGCTGGTTTGGAATGTCTAATATAAGACAGAATAAGATAAGGTAGGATAGGAATGGCTAAGGTATGATAGAATAGGATTTGGTAGCATATGAACGGCTAAGATATTACAGGATAGGACAAGGTAGGATAGGAATGGATAAACGTAAGATAGAATAGGAGAAGGTAGCATAGGAATGGCTAAGATAAGATAGAATAGGATAAGGTAGCATAGGAACGGCTAAGATATGATAGAATAAGCTGGGTAGGAAAGAGTAATATAAGATAGAATACGATAAGGTACGATAGGAACAGCTGAGGTATGATAGAATCGTATAAGACAGGCATGACTAAGATATCATTAGGTAGGATAGCAATGGGTAAGCTAAGATAGAATAAGATGTGGTAGGATGAAAATGGCAAAGATATGATAGGATAAGGTAGTATAGGAACGGCTAATATAAGGTAGAATAAGATAAGGTAGGATAAAACTGGTTAAGGTACAATAGAATAGGCCAAGATAGGATAGGAATGGCTAAAGTAAGATAGAATAGGATAAGGTAGCATAGGAACGGCTAAGATATGATAGAATAAGCTGGTTAGGGAAGAGTAATATGAGATAGAATAGTATAAGTTAGGATTGGAATGACTAGGGCAAGATAGAATAGGATGTGGTAGGATAAGAATGTATAAGATAGGATAAGGTAGGTTAGGAACGGCTAAGGTATGATAGAATAGGATGTGGTAGCATATGAACGGCTAAGATATTACAGGATAGGACAAGGTAGGATAGGAATGGATAAACGTAAGATAGAATAGGAGAAGGTAGCATAGGAATGGCTAAGGTAAGATAGAATAGGATAAGGTAGCATAGGAACGGCTAAGATATGATAGAATAAGCTGGTTAGGAAAGAGTAATATAAGATAGAATACGATAAGGTACGATAGGAACAGCTGAGGTATGATAGAATCGTATAAGACAGGCATGACTAAGATATCATTAGGTAGGATAGCAATGGGTAAGCTATGATAGAATAAGATGTGGTAGGATGAAAATGGCAAAGATATGATAGGATAAGGTAGTATAGGAACGGCTAATATAAGATAGAATAAGATAAGGTAGGATAAAAATGGCTAAGGTATAATAGAATAGGCCAAGATAGGATAGGAATGGCTAAGGTAAGATAGAATAGGATAAGGTAGCATAGGAACGGCTAAGATATGATAGAATAAGCTGGTTAGGAAAGAGTAATATGAGATAGAATAGTATAAGTTAGGATTGGAATGACTAGGGTAAGATAGAATAGGATGTGGTAGGATAAGAATGTATAAGATAGGATAAGGTAGGTTAGGAACGGCTAAGGTATGATAGAATAGGATGTGGTAGCATATGAACGGCTAAGATATTACAGGATAGGACAAGGTAGGATAGGAATGGATAAACATAAGATAGAATAGGAGAAGGTAGCATAGGAACGGCTAAGATATGGTAGAATAAGCTAGTTAGGAAAGAGTAATATAAGATAGAATACGATAAGGTACGATAGGAACAGCTGAGGTATGATAGAATCGTATAAGACAGGAATGACTAAGATATCATTAGGTAGGATAGCAATGGGTAAGCTATGATAGAATAAGATGTGGTAGGATGAAAATGGCAAAGATATGATAGGATAAGGTAGTATAGGAACGGCTAATATAAGATAGAATAAGATAAGGTAGGATAAAAATGGCTAAGGTATAATAGAATAGGATAAGGTAGCATAGGAACGGCTAAGATATGATAGAATAAGCTGGTTAGGAAAGAGTAATATGAGATAGAATAGGATAAGGTAGGATTGGAATGGCTAATATAAGATAGAATAAGATAAGGTAGGATAAAAATGGCTAAGATATGATAGAATAGGCCAAGATAGGATAGGAATGGCTAAGGTAACATAGAATAGGATAAGGTAGGATAGGAATGGTTAAGGTAAGATAGGATAGGATGTGGTAGGATAAGAATGTGTAGGATAGGATAAGATAGGATAGGAACGGCTAAGATATAATAGAATAGGATAAGGTATGATAGGAATGCCAATTGTAAGATAGAATAGGATGTGGTAGGATTAGAATGGGTAAGGTAGGATGGAATAGGATAAGGTAGGAAAGGAACGGGTAAGATATGACAGAATAGGCTAAGGTAGGATAGGAATGGCTAAGGTAAGATAGGATAGGATAAGGTAGCATAGGAACGGCTAAGATATGGTAGAATAAGCTGGTTAGGAAAGAGTCATATAAGATAGAATACGATAAGGTACGATAGGAACAGCTGAGGTATGATAGAATCGTATAAGACAGGCATGACTAAGATATCATTAGGTAGGATAGCAATGGGTAAGTTATGATAGAATAAGATGTGGTAGGATGAAAATGGCAAAGATATGATAGGATAAGGTAGTATAGGAACGGCTAATATAAGATAGAATAAGATAAGGTAGGATAAAAATGGCTAAGGTATAATAGAATAGGCCAAGATAGGATAGGAATGGCTAAGGTAAGATAGAATAGGATAAGGTAGCATAGGAACGGCTAAGATATGATAGAATAAGCTGGTTAGGAAAGAGTAATATGAGATAGAATAGGATAAGGTAGGATTGGAATGGCTAATATAAGATAGAATAAGATAAGGTAGGATAAAAATGGCTAAGATAGAATAGGCCAAGATAGGATAGGAATGGCTAAGGTAACATAGAATAGGATAAGGTAGGATAGGAATGGTTAAGGTAAGATAGGATAGGATGTGGTAGGATAAGAATGTGTAGGATAGGATAAGATAGGATAGGAACGGCTAAGATATTATAGAATAGGATAAGGTAGGATAGGAATGCCAAATGTAAGATAGAATAGGATGTGGTAGGATTAGAATGGGTAAGATAGGATGGAATAGGATAAGGTAGGAAAGGAACGGGTAAGATATGACAGAATAAGCTAAGGTAGGATAGGAATGGTTAAGGTAAGATAGGATAGGATGTGGTAGGATAAGAATGTGTAGGATAGGATAAGATTGGATAGGAACGGCTAAGATATAAAAGAATAGTATAAGGTAGGATAGGAATGCCATTTGTAAGATAGAATAGCATGTGGTAGGATTAGAATGGGTAAGATAGGATGGAATAGAATAAGGTAGCATATGAACGGCTAAGATATGATAGAATAGAATAAGGTAGGATAGCAATGGCTAAAGGTAATATAGAATAGGATAAGGTAGCATAGAAACGGCTAAGATATGATAGAATGTGCTGGTTAGTAAAGAGTAATTTAAGATAGAATAGTATAAGTTAGGATTGGAATGACTAGGGCAAGATAGAATAGGATGTGGTAGGATAAGAATGTATAAGATAGGATAAGGTAGGTTAGGAACGGCTAAGGTATGATATAATCGGATAAGATAGGAACGGCTAAGATAGCATTAGGTAGGATAGCAACGGGTAAGGTAAGATAGAGTAGGATGTGGTAGGATAAGAATGGCTAATATATGATAAAATAGGATAAGGTAGTATAGGAACGGCTAAGATATGAGGGAATAAGCTGGTTTGGAATGTCTAATATAAGACAGAATAAGATAAGGTAGGATAGGAATGGCTAAGGTATGATAGAATAGGATGTGGTAGCATATGAACGGCTAAGATATTACAGGATAGGACAAGGTAGGATAGGAATGGATAAACGTAAGATAGAATAGGAGAAGGTAGCATAGGAATGGCTAAGGTAAGATAGAATAGGATAAGGTAGCATAGGAACGGCTAAGATATGGTAGAATAAGCTGGTTAGGAAAGAGTAATATGAGATAGAATAGTATAAGTTAGGATTGGAATGACTAGGGCAAGATAGAATAGGATGTGGTAGGATAAGAATGTATAAGATAGGATAAGGTAGGTTAGGAACGGCTAAGGTATGATAGAATAGGATGTGGTAGCATATGAACGGCTAAGATATTACAGGATAGGACAAGGTAGGATAGGAATGGATAAACATAAGATAGAATAGGAGAAGGTAGCATAGGAATGGCTAAGGTAAGATAGAATAGGATAAGGTAGCATAGGAACGGCTAAGATATGGTAGAATAAGCTGGTTAGGAAAGAGTCATATAAGATAGAATACGATAAGGTACGATAGGAACAGCTGAGGTATGATAGAATCGTATAAGACAGGCATGACTAAGATATCATTAGGTAGGATAGCAATGGGTAAGTTATGATAGAATAAGATGTGGTAGGATGAAAATGGCAAAGAAATGATAGGATAAGGTAGTATAGGAACGGCTAATATAAGATAGAATAAGATAAGGTAGGATAAAAATGGCTAAGGTATAATAGAATAGGCCAAGATAGGATAGGAATGGCTAAGGTAAGATAGAATAGGATAAGGTAGCATAGGAACGGCTAAGATATGATAGAATAAGCTGGTTAGGAAAGAGTAATATGAGATAGAATAGGATAAGGTAGGATTGGAATGGCTAATATAAGATAGAATAAGATAAGGTAGGATAAAAATGGCTAAGATAGAATAGGCCAAGATAGGATAGGAATGGCTAAGGTAACATAGAATAGGATAAGGTAGGATAGGAATGGTTAAGGTAAGATAGGATAGGATGTGGTAGGATAAGAATGTGTAGGATAGGATAAGATAGGATAGGAACGGCTAAGATATTATAGAATAGGATAAGGTAGGATAGGAATGCCAAATGTAAGATAGAATAGGATGTGGTAGGATTAGAATGGGTAAGATAGGATGGAATAGGATAAGGTAGGAAAGGAACGGGTAAGATATGACAGAATAAGCTAAGGTAGGATAGGAATGGTTAAGGTAAGATAGGATAGGATGTGGTAGGATAAGAATGTGTAGGATAGGATAAGATTGGATAGGAACGGCTAAGATATAAAAGAATAGTATAAGGTAGGATAGGAATGCCATTTGTAAGATAGAATAGCATGTGGTAGGATTAGAATGGGTAAGATAGGATGGAATAGAATAAGGTAGCATATGAACGGCTAAGATATGATAGAATAGAATAAGGTAGGATAGCAATGGCTAAAGGTAATATAGAATAGGATAAGGTAGCATAGAAACGGCTAAGATATGATAGAATGTGCTGGTTAGTAAAGAGTAATTTAAGATAGAATAGTATAAGTTAGGATTGGAATGACTAGGGCAAGATAGAATAGGATGTGGTAGGATAAGAATGTATAAGATAGGATAAGGTAGGTTAGGAACGGCTAAGATATGATATAATCGGATAAGATAGGAACGGCTAAGATAGCATTAGGTAGGATAGCAACGGGTAAGGTAAGATAGAGTAGGATGTGGTAGGATAAGAATGGCTAATATATGATAAAATAGGATAAGGTAGTATAGGAACGGCTAAGATATGAGGGAATAAGCTGGTTTGGAATGTCTAATATAAGACAGAATAAGATAAGGTAGGATAGGAATGGCTAAGGTATGATAGAATAGGATGTGGTAGCATATGAACGGCTAAGATATTACAGGATAGGACAAGGTAGGATAGGAATGGATAAACGTAAGATAGAATAGGAGAAGGTAGCATAGGAATGGCTAAGGTAAGATAGAATAGGATAAGGTAGCATAGGAACGGCTAAGATATGATAGAATAAGCTGGTTAGGAAAGAGTAATATAAGATAGAATACGATAAGGTACGATAGGAACAGCTGAGGTATGATAGAATCGTATAAGACAGGCATGACTAAGATATCATTAGGTAGGATAGCAATGGGTAAGCTAAGATAGAATAAGATGTGGTAGGATGAAAATGGCAAAGATATGATAGGATAAGGTAGTATAGGAACGGCTAATATAAGGTAGAATAAGATAAGGTAGGATAAAAATGGCTAAGGTATAATAGAATAGGCCAAGATAGGATAGGAATGGCTAAAGTAAGATAGAATAGGATAAGGTAGCATAGGAACGGCTAAGATATGATAGAATAAGCTGGTTAGGAAAGAGTAATATGAGATAGAATAGTATAAGTTAGGATTGGAATGACTAGGGCAAGATAGAATAGGATGTGGTAGGATAAGAATGTATAAGATAGGATAAGGTAGGTTAGGAACGGCTAAGGTATGATAGAATAGGATGTGGTAGCATATGAACGGCTAAGATATTACAGGATAGGACAAGGTAGGATAGGAATGGATAAACGTAAGATAGAATAGGAGAAGGTAGCATAGGAATGGCTAAGGTAAGATAGAATAGGATAAGGTAGCATAGGAACGGCTAAGATATGGTAGAATAAGCTGGTTAGGAAAGAGTAATATAAGATAGAATACGATAAGGTACGATAGGAACAGCTGAGGTATGATAGAATCGTATAAGACAGGCATGACTAAGATATCATTAGGTAGGATAGCAATGGGTAAGCTAAGATAGAATAAGATGTGGTAGGATGAAAATGGCAAAGATATGATAGGATAAGGTAGTATAGGAACGGCTAATATAAGATAGAATAAGATAAGGTAGGATAAAAATGGCTAAGGTATAATAGAATAGGCCAAGATAGGATAGGAATGGCTAAGGTAAGATAGAATACGATAAGGTAGCATAGGAACGGCTAAGATATGATAGAATAAGCTGGTTAGGAAAGAGTAATATGAGATAGAATAGTATAAGTTAGGATTGGAATGACTAGGGCAAGATAGAATAGGATGTGGTAGGATAAGAATGTATAAGATAGGATAAGGTAGGTTAGGAACGGCTAAGGTATGATAGAATAGGATGTGGTAGCATATGAACGGCTAAGATATTACAGGATAGGACAAGGTAGGATAGGAATGGATAAACATAAGATAGAATAGGAGAAGGTAGCATAGGAATGGCTAAGGTAAGATAGAATAGGATAAGGTAGCATAGGAACGGCTAAGATATGGTAGAATAAGCTGGTTAGGAAAGAGTAATATAAGATAGAATACGATAAGGTACGATAGGAACAGCTGAGGTATGATAGAATCGTATAAGACAGGCATGACTAAGATATCATTAGGTAGGATAGCAATGGGTAAGCTATGATAGAATAAGATGTGGTAGGATGAAAATGGCAAAGATATGATAGGATAAGGTAGTATAGGAACGGCTAATATAAGATAGAATAAGATAAGGTAGGATAAAAATGGCTAAGGTATAAAAGAATAGGCCAAGATAGGATAGGAATGGCTAAGGTAAGATAGAATAGGATAAGGTAGCATAGGAACGGCTAAGATATGATAGAATAAGCTGGTTAGGAAAGAGTAATATGAGATAGAATAGGATAAGGTAGGATTGGAATGGCTAATATAAGATAGAATAAGATAAGGTAGGATAAAAATGGCTAAGATATGATAGAATAGGCCAAGATTGGATAGGAATGGCTAAGGTAACATAGAATAGGATAAGGTAGGATAGGAATGGTTAAGGTAAGATAGGATAGGATGTGGTAGGATAAGAATGTGTAGGATAGGATAAGATAGGATAGGAACGGCTAAGATATTATAGAATAGGATAAGGTAGGATAGGAATGCCAAATGTAAGATAGAATAGGATGTGGTAGGATTAGAATGGGTAAGATAGGATGGAATAGGATAAGGTAGGAAAGGAACGGGTAAGATATGACAGAATAAGCTAAGGTAGGATAGGAATGGTTAAGGTAAGATAGGATAGGATGTGGTAGGATAAGAATGTGTAGGATAGGATAAGATAGGATAGGAACGGCTAAGATATAAAAGAATAGTATAAGGTAGGATAGGAATGCCATTTGTAAGATAGAATAGCATGTGGTAGGATTAGAATGGGTAAGATAGGATGGAATAGAATAAGGTAGCATATGAACGGCTAAGATATGATAGAATAGAATAAGGTAGGATAGCAATGGCTAAAGGTAATATAGAATAGGATAAGGTAGCATAGAAACGGCTAAGATATGATAGAATGTGCTGGTTAGTAAAGAGTAATTTAAGATAGAATAGTATAAGTTAGGATTGGAATGACTAGGGCAAGATAGAATAGGATGTGGTAGGATAAGAATGTATAAGATAGGATAAGGTAGGTTAGGAACGGCTAAGGTATGATATAATCGGATAAGATAGGAACGGCTAAGATAGCATTAGGTAGGATAGCAACGGGTAAGGTAAGATAGAGTAGGATGTGGTAGGATAAGAATGGCTAATATATGATAAAATAGGATAAGGTAGTATAGGAACGGCTAAGATATGAGGGAATAAGCTGGTTTGGAATGTCTAATATAAGACAGAATAAGATAAGGTAGGATAGGAATGGCTAAGGTATGATAGAATAGGATTTGGTAGCATATGAACGGCTAAGATATTACAGGATAGGACAAGGTAGGATAGGAATGGATAAACGTAAGATAGAATAGGAGAAGGTAGCATAGGAATGGCTAAGATAAGATAGAATAGGATAAGGTAGCATAGGAACGGCTAAGATATGATAGAATAAGCTGGTTAGGAAAGAGTAATATAAGATAGAATACGATAAGGTACGATAGGAACAGCTGAGGTATGATAGAATCGTATAAGACAGGCATGACTAAGATATCATTAGGTAGGATAGCAATGGGTAAGCTAAGATAGAATAAGATGTGGTAGGATGAAAATGGCAAAGATATGATAGGATAAGGTAGTATAGGAACGGCTAATATAAGGTAGAATAAGATAAGGTAGGATAAAACTGGCTAAGGTACAATAGAATAGGCCAAGATACGATAGGAATGGCTAAAGTAAGATAGAATAGGATAAGGTAGCATAGGAACGGCTAAGATATGATAGAATAAGCTGGTTAGGAAAGAGTAATATGAGATAGAATAGTATAAGTTAGGATTGGAATGACTAGGGCAAGATAGAATAGGATGTGGTAGGATAAGAATGTATAAGATAGGATAAGGTAGGTTAGGAACGGCTAAGGTATGATAGAATAGGATGTGGTAGCATATGAACGGCTAAGATATTACAGGATAGGACAAGGTAGGATAGGAATGGATAAACGTAAGATAGAATAGGAGAAGGTAGCATAGAAATGGCTAAGGTAAGATAGAATAGGATAAGGTAGCATTGGAACGGCTAAGATATGGTAGAATAAGCTGGTTAGGAAAGAGTAATATAAGATAGAATACGATAAGGTACGATAGGAACAGCTGAGGTATGATAGAATCGTATAAGACAGGCATGACTAAGATATCATTAGGTAGGATAGCAATGGGTAAGCTATGATAGAATAAGATGTGGTAGGATGAAAATGGCAAAGATATGATAGGATAAGGTAGTATAGGAACGGCTAATATAAGATAGAATAAGATAAGGTAGGATAAAAATGGCTAAGGTATAATAGAATAGGCCAAGATAGGATAGGAATGGCTAAGGTAAGATAGAATACGATAAGGTAGCATAGGAACGGCTAAGATATGATAGAATAAGCTGGTTAGGAAAGAGTAATATGAGATAGAATAGTATAAGTTAGGATTGGAATGACTAGGGCAAGATAGAATAGGATGTGGTAGGATAAGAATGTATAAGATAGGATAAGGTAGGTTAGGAACGGCTAAGGTATGATAGAATAGGATGTGGTAGCATATGAACGGCTAAGATATTACAGGATAGGACAAGGTAGGATAGGAATGGATAAACATAAGATAGAATAGGAGAAGGTAGCATAGGAATGGCTAAGGTAAGATAGAATAGGATAAGGTAGCATAGGAACGGCTAAGATATGGTAGAATAAGCTGGTTAGGAAAGAGTAATATAAGATAGAATACGATAAGGTACGATAGGAACAGCTGAGGTGTGATAGAATCGTATAAGACAGGAATGACTAAGATATCATTAGGTAGGATAGCAATGGGTAAGCTATGATAGAATAAGATGTGGTAGGATGAAAATGGCAAAGATATGATAGGATAAGGTATTATAGGAACGGCTAATATAAGGTAGAATAAGATAAGGTAGGATAAAAATGGCTAAGGTATAATAGAATAGGCCAAGATAGGATAGGAATGGCTAAGGTAAGATAGAATAGGATAAGGTAGCATAGGAACGGCTAAGATATGATAGAATAAGTTGGTTAGGAAAGAGTAATATGAGATAGAATAGGATAAGGTAGTATAGGAACGGCTAATATAAGATAGAATAAGATAAGGTAGGATAAAAATGGCTAAGGTATGATAGAATAGTCCAAGATAGGATAGGAATGGCTAAGGTAAGATAGAATAGGATAATGTAGGATAGGAATGGTTAAGGTAAGATAGGATAGGATGTGGTAGGATAAGAATGTGTAGGATAGGATAAGATAGGATAGGAACGGCTAAGATATAATAGAATAGGATAAGGTAGGATAGGAATGCCAATTGTAAGATAGAATAGGATGTGGTAGGATTAGAATGGGTAAGATAGGATGGAATAGAAAAAGTTAGCATATGAACTGAAGTTGATGATGTGCATTACTACTAATCCTGCTGACCTTTCTCTCCTGCAGACAGGGGCAACGCCGGAGGAAAAAGGACACTGGAAACGGAAAGCTGGAGTGTTGGGGAGTGATGGGGACTGGAGGGAACAAACAACTAACCTTCCTTTCCTCCCAAAGTCTGCCTTTCCAGGACTGGCAAAGGTGGCCCATGGATTGGACCATGCCTCACGCGATGCAATGGTTCAGTTGGTCCAGAGACACTGGGCCGCCCCTTCATTCACGGCTTATGCTCAAACTTTCGTTTTCAGGTGTTCCACATGTATGACTCACAACATGGGTCGTGCATTGAAGCCACCAACTGCCACAACTCCTCCAGCTGAGGGTCCTTTCCAACATTTGCAGATGGATTTCATAGAACTAACACCCTGTAGAGGTTATCGTTATTGTCTGGTGGTTGTTGATCTCTTTTCCAGATGGGTGGAAGCCTTCCCGGCCAAGCAAGCAACGGCCCAGATAGTTGCGAAAAATCTGTTAAAAGAGATAACCCCACGATGGGGTGTTCCAGCCCGCATTACCACTGACAATGGTACACATTTCTCTAATCAGGTGGTCCACAAGCTCTCTGAGTGGTTCCAAACCGACCTTCGACACTACTGCGCTTATCACCCGCAGAGTGGAGGGATTGTTGAAAGAGCAAACCAGACACTGAAATTAAAATTGGCAAAACTGTGTAGTGACACGGGACTAGATTGGGTGACAGCCCTGCCGATTGTGTTGGGGGCAATGAGAGGCCGCCCACACCAGCAGACAGGATTGGCACCACATGAAATATTGACAGGACGACCAATGCCAGTCCCGTATCCAGGGGGACGGGTGAACTTAGAAACTGTAGATGGCGATCTGTTAACCTATCTGTCTAGCTTACAGGAGACTCTGAAGGAGCTCCATCAGCAGGTCAAAGCCGCTACTGAGCCAGCAGCGGGACCGAACACATTGCTCGTCCGACCCGGGGAGTGGGTGCTGATCAAGGACCTGAGACGCAACCACTGGAACCAACCCCGCTGGAGAGGACCATTCCAAGTCCTGCTGGCCACCCCACACGCTGTGAAAGTTGAAGGAGTGACTGCATGGGCTCACCTGTCTCACTGTCGACGCACTGCACCACCGCTGGAGAAATGAGGAAGACAAAGGAAAATGGACTGATACTATTGGTGCCGCTCCACCGGCACTCCCTGCCAGGGCTGACTGTGTGCAGTGCTCAGAGGAGACAACAATCTCCACTGATGGCGGCGACTACATAGGTTTTAAAGAATTGTTCCTCCCTGAGGAAGATACTGACAGTGAAACGATGGTGTGATACAAAATTTGACATATTGTATCAAAGGGGGGAGTGTGATAGAAAATTCTTGATTATGCTAATCAGTGATCAATAATGAAATATAGATGTTATGCAAAATGCATTACCTAATCAGTAATTAACAATTAAGTTTATAATTGTGTTGTTGATTTACACATAGTGGTTGAAACAATGTAATTTACTTGTCATTAATTGAATGTATCAAACAATAATGCAAATCTGCAGAGATCAAAGGGGCTCCACTCCAACAACTGCTGCAAACGCCGCGGCTCCCTGAGTGCCATCACCCGTCAGCTCATCAGTCTCTGCAACCAACTGCCAAGACCCCCCCCCCACTCTGCAAACAAGTAAACCAACTTCCTTTTATTCTAACAACCTAAGCTATTTTTAACCTGCTATATGACGTTAGGGTCGTGTTCACACGAACTGTGCTTGCTTTGCAGAACAGTATTTCCCTTTTAAGGTTACTCATTTAAATCTGGTCATTGCATTTCCATAATTACACTGTTTGTTTCTATTCCGTTATTTCATGTTTGTTGTTTGTGTTAAGTGTAATGTCTGTCTTATGTTAGTTGTAGTGTTAGCTAGGAATAAACGCATGTCTTTTACACAACTTCTGCCTCCGTTCATTGAATGCTCACAATAGTCCCTGCCTGTGTGCGATCTGGCTACTAAGCTCTGAAACTTCAAACTCGCCTGAAATATCGCGAGACTCTCTCTCCACGACCATCAGGGGAGCTTCGCTACCGATTGTTTACATTGCCTGGTGATGCAGCTCTCTGGACAAGCCTTCTAACCCAGGTTACTAAGCGATACTGGTAATTAGTAAATCCCATTTAAGTGGCACACTAACAGACTCACGGGGATTCGCAAATTGAGTGTGGAGGAGCCGACCATTCGGCATAACAATGGGTTAATAATCAGCATTCAATAATAATTAAAGTTAATTAATTTCAAAACATATTGGTGGAGATATTAAAATTTACCTGAGCTAATAATTCCTACACGTTTCAGAACAATTTTACCCAGAGCAGCGACGGTCTGTTAGCGCGGTGCTATGCTAATTGACAGGAATTGTGGTCCTGCCATTTTTTATCAAGCTATATACAGCTAAATTACTTGAACAGAAGACACTCGTTCCAGTTTGACAAGTATTATCTTCAGGGAAGCATGGCAAGACAGCATGAGACAAGGGGTTTTCTAGTTGGATTTTACAAATGCAATACTACTTAGATACTATATAGATATTGTATATAGTGTATAGTGCTGTATAACGTATTGTGCTGTACAATATAGATGTATTGAAATAGATTCGACTGTACTCATATTTAAACCCTGCTGATCATACATGTCATGCCCGGCCCGTCCGCTCCTCATGTGTGCCACGCCCCCTGATTACCCACGTGTGCTTCCCTGATCGTCTCCAGCTTTGTCTGTTACTTTGATTAGTCTCTGTGTGTTTTAAGTCCTGGTCTGACCTGTTCCCCTTGTCCGTCATTGATGTAAGTTAGTGTACTATGTTACCTGATGTTAGTGAATGTCCGTGCCTTCGTTTCCATTAAATCCCTCATTTGCCCTGATTTGCGGCTTCTAGCCTGTTTCTTGTTTGCCTGCCCGCACGATCGCCGTTCCGTCCGGCTTAGATCGTGACAATACACACATATACAGCAAATTTGCCAGTGTTAAATTAACACTGCATGGTGTTTATATAATTTTCACCAAACCAGTGTTGTTGTATATTGTTAAATTGTATTAGCTGTTATAGTGTTCAGTTGACACTATAGACTGTTAGATCACTGCAACTCCACCTCTTCCTCAGATTCTAAGCCCATATAGGTGGCACACAGGTGCATAATAGGTGGCCCCTATCTGCCCCATTTTAATGTGCACACAAGAACTCATATGAGGATCATAAGAACTGTCCTTATTTACCAACCATCATGAGAAAGACTCTGACCAAAAAGGCCCCCTCAGCCTTTTCTTATTGTGC
Organism: Brienomyrus brachyistius; assembly: GCF_023856365.1. Taxonomy (NCBI): domain Eukaryota; kingdom Metazoa; phylum Chordata; class Actinopteri; order Osteoglossiformes; family Mormyridae; genus Brienomyrus; species Brienomyrus brachyistius. The sequence goes on from NW_026042313.1 coordinate 1,848,541, forward strand.
ATCAAAGTCTTTATAGCTCAATGCTGATTGTTTTTGAAAACCAAAGACCCATGTGTTAATTAGTTAAGCGGCACCTTGCTTTTTATTGCGTATGGTTTTTACGTTAGTCTTTTGTCAGAAAAAAGTTTGTACTTGTATCTTTCAATTGTAGGTGTGGTGTATTTGTTGATCTAAGCCGATTTTGGTCACCCATTCTGACCTTGGTTGATTGGCTTTATATGTGGAAACATGTTACAAGAGTTGCGAAACCTTTGCTATGCAGCTCCTGGTACCACCCACTTCCCTGTAATGATGCTGGATGTTTATTTGCATACCATGGTATGGTACAGCCTTTCAACAGATTTGTATTTTTTTTATCCACCATGATGGTGTTCAATAAAGCAAGTATAAGAAATATTAGTAAAGCTTGTAGGGCAGTTATTAGAATTATTTTTCCTGGGGTCTGCTTTGGTAGGTTAGTGAGCGATTGATGCTCTCTGAAGAAGTGTTCTTGAGCTAGATAGAAATGCCATGATAAGGCAAATACTAATGGATGATAAATCTGAGTAAAACCATCTCCCAGGAAAAATGTCAGTATTGTATGTACTTGCCACATTGAACAGAATCCACATAAATTCCTCTGGGATCACACACCTATCATAAGTACTATACTATTCAGACCACCTGGCACACATCAATTCAAGCATAGGAAAAGGTCTAGATTTGTAACATTAAAATGTGGTAGAGACTAATATCCATGACATACCATCCTAAAACATGGTGTGTTCTAAAATTTAAGCCCAATAAACAATCTGAATATTAAATGAGCAAAATAATTTGATTTGTTCTTCTATCCAAAGTTGTGGTCTAAAAGCAGCAAGGCCACCACCCATTATATCTGCTTTAGGGAAAATGCACTCCTGTAGCCACTAGGGGAGCCCTCACCTTCTCTGAGCCCTGCTAATAATTATGTCATGCATTCTAACAAGCTTTATAATCTGTGTTAATAAGCATTACTTTTACACTAACACTCCTGCTGAGAGACTAATTTGATTACCAGTCTTGGCCTTATCATTAGGAACACATTTAGAGAATTTGCAGAGTGCTGTTTCACAGTGGATTCTCCCTGGTTTTCCCCAAGAATGGTACCATACATTTTATTCACTTGCATACTGCAGATGATTGCAAGAAAGCTTAATTAGTTTACTCTTATACCAGTGCAAGGAAATTGTTTAATACATGCTTAAAAAGGAAATTAATAATTACATTTTTAAAACATTCATTCTCTAACCCAATCCCAACTTCATAGCACATGTAAGGCAAGAATCAAGAAGAAGCATGTATTCAGCTTACCAAAACACAGTGTGCTGATCTTCAGAAAAATCAAAGTTAACATTATTTAAAGTTTACATACCAAGAGACCTTATTGCTTTTTTGCTCTTTTTCATGACGGTGGGTTAATCAAACACAGTACTTAGCTGCCCCAGACATAAGCCACCCATTATGCACCTGTGTGTCACTTATATGGGCTTGGATTCTGGGAAGAGGTGGAGTTTCAGTGATCTAACACTCTATAGTGTCAAATGAACACTATAAGAGCTAATAAAATGTAACACTATACAACAACACGCATTGCACTCTACAAAGTGTTAAATGTAACGCTGATTAGGTGAGAATTATAAAAACAGTATGCAGTGTTAATTTAACACTGGCAAATTTGCTGTGAAGTTCACACAGAGCTTTCGCACTAGCCACAAGTGGCTACCGCACACTCTCACACGCCCCATCCACCCCCAGCAGTCACTGCGACAGAGTGAGAGAGGGAAAGAGTGTTAATTGGAAGAGTGAAAACAGTGAAAAAGAGAAGGACAGAATGTTCCGCTTGTCATGTTAGATTTAGCAAAGCCTAACACACACTCGGCAGAAACTGCCCCTGTGTCAGTAACCCAGTAACCCTACCTTATCAATTACACAGCTGTGTCAATGACGCTTTTTAAGACTTATGTTTGATTAGAAGTGTAATCCACCAATCAGAGATATACATGCATGCACCAATCAGAAAGCTGCACTTCTGCTTGCCTTCAGTTACACATACATCACATACGCAATCTAACAAACCATTGCCACTTCTATACATTAAACACAAGGGTTTATCCTTCTTCACTCTGATGTACCAAATTAAATACAGGAGAGACTTCATACTAATCTGTAGAAAATAATCTGAATAACCTATCAAGTCAAGAGCTTTAGGATGAATGATCTAAATAAAAAGGTAAAAGTGAAAGATTTTGCCTGACTTTCTCCAGCCTTGTCTGAAACTTTGTCTTTATCTTACAGAGGTGTTAAATGCCGTTATATCATTAAGGAAGGTTTACTGTTGATCACTTGAGATTACAGTCTTCATGTATGTCTTTTTATTCATACCTCTTATAATGTATAATCAGTTACGCACTTGTATGTGGGAAGCTGAAGTACAGCCTTGCAACATTCATTACAAGTTCATTACACCTATATGACCAGAACATTTTTCCCCCCATCATATTAATGTGGATTTGGATAAAAATTTCTTCCTTTTAAATTTATATTAATGTATATTTCAGTTAACCAAATGTCAGCCTCACTGTAGGTAACAAAGGAGAGACATTTTATACCCTCACAGACCAAAAACAAGGGGTTCAACATGTGACGACTACACAGTAATGACTGGCTAAGATGTTTCTGTGACTAATATAAACTCACCTTGTGTAGGGCAAGTACAGCAGTACGCATAGGACGTCAGGACTCACACTGAAATTCCCTACATTTGGATATATTATGTAACTCATGGTTTTGTAGGAATGTTGATACACACATATACAAAGATATCATATATGAATTTGGATTTGGGACTGGAGAGGCTTGTAGTACAAATTCTGCAAAATTTTTATAATGGTTGTTGCAAATATTATGTACAAACTGTGACAGAAACTTGAATGCAAACATGGGTTTTGTTGGGAAAATATCATGAAATACATTACTGAGGAAACTGCGGTTTCTTTTACTCCTATTTAATACTATTAAGCAGAGACATCACAAGGAAAAGAAACTTATTTATAATGATTTATACAGCAGACAATAACTACACATACAAATATAGCACAGAAAAATCCAATAATACTATCGGACAAAATGGCCATGGAAATGTAACAGAGAGCTGTGAGCTGGAGACCAGAGTCTTGACCTTAAGGAGTCAAATAAAATATTTAATTTCTCTGTTGTGCCACAAACCTTACAGACCTTACAAACCTACTTTTCAAAAAGAAAAGAACTTACTTCCTCACACATTTCTAAAAGGATGTATTTGTCAAATCCCTCCAGCTCACTGAGAAATAACACATCAAGAGCACATATGGCCTAAATAAAGATATAACATAGACATATAATACACTGGGCGACATTTTTAAATGTTTTGTTAGGTGATTTAACAAAAAACAAGTGCATGTTCTACAGTTTTTTCTGTAGTTTCAGAATATGGCTTCCAATTTGCCACCACATGTCTGGTTTTGTCACAATTTACAATTAAAGTTCAACATAAATTACACTAACGACATCAAATTTGGTGAATAATATCAAATGACATTTTTCAAACACCCTTCATAAACAAACATTTTTAGTATATTTAGTTTTGCTCCAGTATGTCTGCTTTTTTGACGTAACTTTATTTCATATACAATGCATTGTATTCCTAGTAATGTCATATTAAATCACCAGTAACCTGTCATAGACTCTTGTACAAACAAGTCAGCAGGGTTTACAGGCAGCTTGCAGTTATGTAAACTTACAGGTATGCTGCTGCAGGTCCACTGAAGCCGACCTTTGCATGCAGAACTGTGTTCCGCCTTCCGGTACTGAGTGACAGACCACCTTGAATTGTTGGACTATCTTACAATTATCATGCCCCGCTTGTCCGCTCCTCCGGTGTGCCACGCTCCCTCATTAACCTTGTGTGAAATCCCGATGTTATTAGCAGTTTCCACTTGTTTTCATTAGTCCTATGTATTTAACTCCACATCAAAGTATGTTTCCCCAGTCCTGTCATTGGAGTCACTACCTGTATTGCCCGACTTAAATATATAATTCATTGTACAATATAGGCCTACTATACATACGGTCAGGGGCGCATGGCGCATTCCCCGTACACGCGCGGCAATTCCTTGTTAGCAGCGCAAATGCGTATTTGTTTTATGTGCATTCACGTAACGACAAAAAAATTACCGTGCATGTTAACATTTATGTGGCTAATTTGTACTTCGTTCTGGACATGAAGGCTAGAATGCACAGTGATTCTTTGTCATAACAGCGCGAATGCACATAACATAAATACGCATTTGTGCTGCTACAAGACATTTCTCATACCAGTTATGTGTCCCCTGCATATGATCTGACAGCCTGAGTCTCGCGCCAGATGCGTCAGAGTTCAACGATGCCTCATTGCAGATTGCAATACGGCCAGGTCATGGTCCCTGCCACGGCCAGCCCGAGCGACTCAAGTGTTGCTAATTTTCATGGAGAAATACATAGAGCAAATAGTCAACGAATCAGATCTGAGAGACAGTGTAATTTCTGACCAATCAGAAATGAGTGGGCCAGGCTGCCCGTGGGCCTGGCCGTCTTGCATCCTGTAACGAAGCACTCTTTGCTAGGTTTGCTAAAGCTAAACTTTAGCGGTGCGCCCTTACCCTACCTCCAACCTTGGATAAAGTGAGATGCTTTTATTGTCACTGAAAATACAATGAGATGTCATTTGGAGCAAGCCTGTAGACGCCATAGTAAGCATAAAACTATAGACTAACACTTATAGAGCATAAATACAGAAAAAATACATTTAAAGGCTAAAGATACATACACCAAAAATAAAAAAGAATAAAAATGAAGAAAAAATTCTGGTGCTGGAAGCAAAGAAACCAGTAGCACATTGTAGTGATGAGTCGGTTGCGAACAAAACGGCTCTCGGAGCCAGTTCTTCGAAGTGAACGATCGGAGCCGGCTCCTGCCTGTGAGCCGGAGTCAGAGCCGCTTTTTTTCTTTCTCTATTTTTTCCACCCGCACGGATTGGTCAACTACACGATGTGTGTCTGCACTGAGCAGGAGGGGGAGGGGCGGTGCTACAGGGTGCGTTCGACTTGGGATTTAAGTCTTAAGTCGTCTTGCTCTCGTGAGGTTTTTGTACCATGTGACATGGTCACGGATGGTAACATTTTGCAGCGCCGGCTGAAGTCGGACAAAAAAATCTAACCATGATGCATTGCGTTGGGACCACAATGCACTGCTTTAAGCAAGCACTGCAAATGGCTGTGTGAAGTCGAACGCACCCATAGACAAATACAGCAATCACACGCACTGAGAGAGAAACAGGAAGGAAGGAGATGTGCGCGACAAAATGAATGACTGTAGGAAACGGAAAGTAAAATTTGGATACATTTCAATTGCATTGATAATACAAAGGCAGAGTGTAGAGCTTGCAAGGTTAAAATCTCATATCGAACAGGTTCTACAAATAACCTGCATTGGCACATGAGAACTGTACATCCATCAGTGCAGTGGGAAGAAAAAAGACAAGCAAGTGAACCTGCTACTAAGGAAAGTGACAGTTTGTCTACTGCAGTTTGTCAATGTCTACACCGTCATCCAGTACAGCACCACAACCACCTAGACCTACAACCTAGAGCTCTATGAGACAGTTTCTGCAAACAGAACACAATTGATGAGGAATTGTCTAAAATAATTGCGTGCGATTTCCAACCATAGTAATTCATTTCACTAATAATTTTACATTATTTCTGGTAATAAATTCATTTAAGCACCAAAGAAAATCTGAAGAGTCACTTGGGAGTCGAAAGAGCCGGCTCTTTTAAGTGAGCCGAGCCAGAAGAGCCGGATCTCTTAAAAGAGCCGGAATTCCCATCACTAGCACATTGTTAGATATTACACAACAACAGCGTAGCATTGAAAAGCTCCGGGCCGCTGTTTCTGCATGCACTGCCATTTTGGTTTTTGACTCTGTTTACGTTGGAGTGGATGAGTCAGATGGCTGAAGATAGAAGACAACACTGCCATCTAGTGGTCAGGGGTTTAAATGCCAACAGAAAATGAAAAAGTCTGACAAATTTTTGAACTGATTAGCTGTGAATTTTGTAAAACAGCAGAGGCGGTTGGCTGGAGATGCACTAATGATCGGCTTGCAGGTAGTAGAACAATGACCAGCTGAGTCTTTCCTCAGTGTTTCTACTTTAAATAGCAAAGGGTATCATAACACACTTTAGAGTACTTGGTACTTCACTCATTCTTCTATCTTGGTGCCATGTTTCACCATCTCTATCAGTGTCATCAACATCAGTGAAAAGGTGTCTGGGATGCTGACCTTAGAAGCAGAGTTTCAAAGAAGAGCTGAGGAAAGGGGGGGAAAACACCCCCCTTTGAAAACCTCTGAACACTAGGGGATAAGAGCCTTAATGAAGGAAAGATCAGCAATTTGGTGTGAAGCACTTAAACAACTTAGTTAAACTTGGCATAAGAAAAGACAGACAACATAGCAGAGAATGGTTTCAATCCATCGACCTCTGGGTTATGGCCCAGCTCACTTCCTCTGCGCCAAACTTTAAACAGCAAAGGGGCTCTGGACACACATAATGGTACTTAGTGCTTCTTTTCAGAGACCCTAGGTTATAAAGCCCCCGTGAGGTGCAGCATGAGCCTTCCTCAAGCGATGCCTAATGTATGCATGACAAGCAGCTAAAAGCTGTTGGCCATAGACAAAGTGAGACCCAGCAGAGGACATGGCCGTTCTAAGCCTCAGACCTGGTATGGTGATGAAACTTCCTGTTACACTTTCTACTGCCTTGGTTCATCGCAACAATCAATATGATAAAGAGAAGGAGTCATCCTAGATGGGACTCAAACCCACCCCTCCACTTTGGGATCCCCAGTACATAATGGGGAGCGGGGGGGGGGGGGGGGGGGGGGGCATAATGAATTCTGAAGGTCCCCGTAGCCCTCAGCCCACTGGGAAGATGCCCAGTACGGAAATGACAGATGCTAAAATAAATAGATGCTAAAGACTCAAATGGCCTAATTGTCAGTGTTTGTTATAGACACCTAATGTGGCTGCAGAGGAAAGCAAAATGTTATATGACGACATCAGGATTATGAGTAATAAAAATGATGTGGTGGTTATAGGTGATTTTAATTTACCAGGGATACAGTGGGACACAGTCTCTGGCTCTTCTGTAAATGAACTAGAGATGGTGGAAGTGGTACAGGATTGTTTTTTTACTCAGTTTAATACCCCTACCAGGGGAGAAGCCATTCTTGATCTTCTTTTCTCTAATAACCAGGTTAGGATTGGAAAATTAGAGGTTTTAGAACCACTGGACAGTAATGAGCATAACATGGTTAAATTTCAGGCTAATTTTCGTGTCGGAAGAGCAAAATCCAAAAGAAAAAAATATATTGTGAGGAAGGCAAACTTTAATGGTATGAGACTGAAATTAGAAACTGTAAACAAGTTAAATAGCAAAACGGTTGAAGAGGCATGGGAATTTTTTAAAAGGACATTGTTGCAAGTGCAAGAGGACTTCATACCTGTTTCCAGCAACACTAAATCTAGGAAACTACAACCAAGGTGGTTTACTAAGGAAATTAAGAATAAAGTCCGGAGGAGAAGGGCAAAATAAAGCAGGAGTCTACAGGTTGAGTTAAAAAATAACATTAGACTCAATAAGAGGAATGTAGAGAGGAAGATTGAATTGGAAGCTAAGAATGACATTAAAAGTTTCTCCCAATGTTTTATCTCCAAAAGAGTCTAAAAGCTGAAATCACTAATTTACAGGATAGTAAGGGCTTTATAATTGAAAATGAAATTGATATAGAAAATGAATTTAATGATTATTTTACACGGGTGTTCACAGTAGAGAACACAAATAACTCAGCACCATGTAGATTCATTGAATTATTAGATTTCCAGAAGTCCTTAAGCTCAAAGCTACAGGGTTTTTACAAACTGTATCAGCCTGGATTGAAAACTGGTTTACAGACAGGAAGCAGTGGGTAGTTATTAGAGGCATAATGTCACAGTGGACCTGCGTTCATTGTGGAATACCATAGGGTTCAATTTTAGGACCACTATTGTTCCTAAATTGCGCCAATGATATTGACATCAGTACATACAGTAAAATGGTTAAATTTGCTGATGATACCAAGGTGAGTGATGTAGCAGATACTGATCTATCAGCGGAGAGACTACAATAGGATTTAATTAGCAACTGGGCTGATACATGGCAGACGAAATTTAAAGTAGATAAATGTAAGGCTATCCATGGAGGGAGCAGAAATATAAAGTACAGATATTTTATGGGTTCCACTGAAATAAAGTTAGCTGATTATGAGAATGACCTCGGTGCGTATGTTGATGCTTTCATGTTCCACTCTCGTCAGTGTGGGGAAGTAATTAAAAAGGCCAATTGTTCCAACTAGAACTTGTGGCCGTAGTGGAAATTAGCTGGAGAACATTTTAAAATGAATCTGAGGAAGCACTTCAATTCAATTCAACGCTTTTAACAACATGCATTGTCACAAAGCACTTTACATTTAACCAGCCAGAACCCCACCAAGCAAGCCTGAGGCGACAGTGGCAAGGAAACTCCATCTAGCAGGAAGAAACCTTGAGTGGAACCTAGACTCAGAAGAGGACCCCATCCTCCTCTGGGCGACCAGGGAGCATGAAACTGCATTTACATTGACATTCATTAGAGTTCATATAGTTATAAAGTCCCAGTTGGTTTCATGTAGTTATATCCAGGAGTCCAGGTGCGGGTTCACATGGTGTAGTCGGCTCGGTATCAGCTCGAAAAAGAGAAAATGGAGAAGAGTTATTGCCCTACACCTAACCGGCAGGACTAAAGCAACTATGACAGCCTGGCTAAAAGAGACCTGGAAGGAAGCACAGGCATGAGGGTTTACAGAGGTTTTGGCGTCAAGCCACCTCCCATCCACAGCTTAAGTGATCGGCGAGAGTGGCAGGACGACAGCACCAATCCCCCCTTTCCCCTTCAATCTCAAATAACTATGAACCTCCAGATTTCCCATTCACCTTAGAAAAGAAGATTTAACTATCCAAAAGACTGGCTAAAGAGGTACTTCTTAAGCCTTGACTTAAAAGCAGAGATTGTGTCTGAGTTCCGAACACTAATAGGAAGTTTATTCCATAGCTGTGGTGCTTTATGAGCAAATGCTCTTCCCCCAAAGGTAATGTTCTTTATTCTGGGTATGGATAGAATACCTCCATCTCGTCATCTAAGTGTATGATTCGGAACGCAAATGAGGTCACCCACATACTGCGGTGCAAGACCATTTACAGCTTTATAGGTTAAGAGCAGTGTTTTGTAGTCAACACGAAATCTAACTGGCAGCCAGTGCAGTGAAAATAAAATTGGGGTAATATGATCATATGTTTTAGTTTAACTATTGCTAGTAGCAGTTCAATCAATGCTGGGAGCATCTCTGAATAATTTTGATGGAACAGGGTCTAGCATACAAGTAGATGAATTTGAAGATAAAATTAAGTACATCAATTCTGACTGGTTAACCCTGGTAAATGCTTCAAATAGGGTGATTGCAGCATTAGCACATGCCGTGTCAAGGCCAGAGAATGTAGTTATTGGAATATTCAAAATGTTCTGTCTAACTGAGCATATTTTTGGTCAAAAAATTTCATAAAGTCGTCACTGGAAAATAACCAGTGGTCAGTGGTTATTAGTCAGCTTGGACACCATAGTACATAGGAATCTAGGATTATTTTTGTTTATTTCAATTAGTTCTGATAGATACTAGATGATTTGGCGGCACTAAGAGCCTTTTTGTAGCTACCCATAGCCTCTTTCCATGCTAGTTCGAACACCACTAGTTTAGTATGATGCCACTTACATTCTGTAAGGACATAAAACTTATAGGTCCTGCAGGCCCCAACTCTGATCAGCCTGCATCAGTCTATTTCAGAGCTCCGCTGGCCCAGGCAAGACTGGACTCAACTCGTCAAACCACCCCTTTTAAGGAAGGCAAAGGCCTGCCGGCTCCTGAGAGACTGGATAGGAATAACTGGAGCAACACAGAAAAAGCAAGACCTTTCACCCCCGGAGTGACCAGAGTTCCACAGTCAATCCACAGCAACAACAGCTGTCAGCCTCCAGACACAGACACCTTTTCCACTATAAACAGGATAACTCAGCACACATAGATGTTAGAGACAAATACACGCATGTTTGGTCTCGTTTGAATAGGCATGAGACGAGGAATATTATACTCTCAGATTTAAGGCAGTATAGCTTTTCCTAAGAGAAATACAGAAACTTCGGCTCAACCCACCAAACTGAGAGAGCCTCTCACATGGTAGAACAAGGGAATTACGACCACCCCCTAAAGTGATCTGATTGGCTGGGGACTTGAGAACCAAGGTCAGCAATGCCCCTAAAATTAACCATTGACCGAAATTGGTCAGTCTTCAGAGACATGCCATCACCTGGTCTGGATACTTAAGGAAGGGCTTCAGAAGTAGTCGGGGAGTCACTCTGTAATCAGAGCTCCCGCAGAGAACTGGGCGAAAGTCCATCTGTAGTCAGATACTTTCCACAGAACTTTGTTCACTCTCAGCTGAGGAATGTGATTGTTTAATATTGTATTTGTCCAAATGTATTTACAAGTATGTGTCCACATGTCAATAATTGTATATTGTAGTATGTTTAATAAATGTTGTTTCGATTACTTTATGACTGTCTGATTTGCTAACTTCTTCATAAACTTTCCAGATTGGACTTCTATCCTTATTAGGACTATGGTGGTAAATACTATCTTGCAGCCTCTGGATTAAATCCCCTTTATCCGGGTCCCAAACTCGACTGCCCAAGTTAAGTTAGGTGGATACCAAAACTACACCTCTGGAGTTCGCACACGCTCAGTTACGGGCTGACGTAACCTCTGAGGTCAACACATGCTGATGAAAGGTACAGGTCTACCCTCTGAGGGGCGTACACACTATGTTCCTAGGCACCGGGCATAGTCCCTGAGACGCTCACATGGTAAGACAATGGGCGGCATCGGCGGAGTCCCCGAGACGAGCCAAAAGTAAACCTTGTACAAACTACCGCAACAGAAGGTGCGCCTTCACAGCCGCTGAGGTTGACACACGTTATGATACGGGCTGCCCCCGGCTGAGCCTCTGAGGTGGACGTACGTGAGGTTTGGGTAAACATCGGCTTAATCTCCGAGGCACCCACAAGCTCAGTAATTGGCAGACACTGAGCCTTTGGGAAATTATATAGGTCGAGGGACCTGAATAATCAGAGGCTGACATTGTCTTAAATGGTGGCAATTTCCGAACCTTTAAGACAAACCCTGTGGAACAAGCCCACGGATCGACCTGTCGGCCGAGGCGAATCTGGCGGACTCCTTCGTCGGGGGTAAACTAGAGTTGGTAATCTAAAGTCTCGAAGTAATCCAAACAACATAAATGTCATGACTACAATATACTGAAATAAGGTCTTTAATAAAATGGAGTCAGATATGTGTCTAAAAGAATATTTTGCATATTAAAAAGGGTAAGTAATTCCTAGGAGCGCTTGGAAGGACCAACACGCATTCACAACCTTCGGCTGCGCCATTGGATTCCGCCATTGGGCCAGTGGGCGGCTCCCTACAGTTCTAATTTCCGTGTCTCCAGTTTTAAAGTACGCAAGTGGTCATTATACCAAGGAGCAGTTTTATTTACTCTGTTTTTTTTTATTTTTAACGGAGCAATTTTCTCTAGTGGAATTAAGCATAGATGCTAAATAATCCGTAATTCTATCAAGTTCAGCAGAATTCGACATTAGTTTGGTTGAAAACGATAGCTCAGGGAGATTATCGATAAAGTTACTCGCTGTATTTGACGTGATTGTACGTTTGGCATATAGAAGCGAGTCGGGGGGCTAATATTTTGAGCAAGGGAAATATTGAACGCAATAAGATGATGGTCAGAGATAATACTGGACTGAGGCAGTAGAGTTACATTATCTATATGAAGACAACTGGATCACGGGGGAATCATAAGCAGGGAAGAACACACAGGTAAACAGCAGCAGCAACATTAATGGCAGGACTGAGAAGCACATTTATACAAGGCTAAGCAGGGAGCAAACTAGAGGCACCTGAAATGAGTAACACAAGGGCAGGAAGGAGAGGTAAAACAAATGCGGAACAGGCATGGCACGTTATACCACACTAGGGAGGAAACGGGAGGTTCAGGAGGGCAGGGTGTGGCAGGGATCCGTTTCAAAATTTAATTTTGGCTTGTACAAACCTTGGTAAAAGCTGCAAAAGATCTATCAACCACTTTCTGAGCTATTGTCTTAACAAACAAAGCATCTGTTGGGGTGGCGGTGTCTGGGGAATACCATGTGTAATACACCTTGTGAAGATTTATATGTAAAACAAAATATTTTTTGATTCTATCACACATATAGAAATTATTTTAGGTTTAAATAGTGATTTAGCTGAGTAACTAGGCTGAAATTCTAGATAGTTGCAATTTTAAGAATTATTACTATTATTCACAGCTTTTAAGCATGCAGTTGGATGACGGATGGATGGATATTCAGCCACCAGAAATGCCAATTGTTGTTAAGAGGATCAAAGTCTGCAAAGTAGTATGCAGGGTTTAAGGCCAGAACACAGAATACTCTCCGACAGAAAGCATAAAGTTCACTGGGGGAATTTCTGTGGCCACTGCCTGAACAGCATGTGTGGAGAATGTTTATGAGGGTCGAGCCATGCAGAGCTGCTGGCCCTGGCATGTAACAATGAATCACAATTCAGTTAAAAATCGGTGCAAATGCATGAAGATTTAAACCGGCTGATGTGGAAAATGAATCACTATTGTAGGAGTACTTCACAGTACTTCAACAGAAAAACTGGTGTAATATTACATTTGATTTCACAATGTGAGTTTGACGTCAGATGTCACTGCGTATCACGTCGATATCGTACGTCAGTTTATGGTTTTGACCAAACGCGAGATGGCGAATGAATTTGAAACGGAGGACGGCACAGTGGTTAGTGCTGGCTTCGGTCCTGGCTTCGGTCCAGGGCCCTTTCTGTGTGGAGTTCGCATGCTCTCCCCGTTTTCGCCGGGGGCTCCGGCAGCATATTAGCTTTCTGGTGATCACAAACAACGAGGAAACGGCGAGAAAAGCACAGACAAGACATAAACTGCATGCAAACATTGTAAAAGACTGATAACATACACAAACAGGTCCACTGGCACCACCGTGAGCTGAGCGAAGATTATTAAAAGGGCAAAACACGCTAAAAAGCTGCCATGCAAACCTTAGCTTATTTATTTGATATTTTTTTTTTATTTACTTATTTTGATTTGGGATTTTTTCAACAGTATTTTATTCAAATTCAGTTGCACTGTTCACAACAGTGTCAACAGTTCAGAAAGATAAATATAAGAATATTTTTGAATATATTTGTCTGCAGCTCATTCTGCAAAAAATGAGAAAATCGTATCGTGAACTCAGAATCGTGAATCGTATCAAATGGTGAGTTGAATGTATCGTTACATCCCTAGTTCTTACAGTAGTACTATGGTATGGTGGAGCCACATGACAGGAAGGCAGTACATTGTGAAGTCTGTTAAGAACATCATTCGCACTGAACTGCCCTCCATTGACCAGCTGTACTTTAACTGCCGCAGTAACAAGGTTCAGTCTATAATCCAGGACTCTGACCACCATCCACAAACACTGACTAGCAGATTCATGAACAGCTTCATTCCCCAAACAATTCAAACCTGCAGCTTTTGCATCCCCTGTAACAGTCATTTCCACGGCAGCTACACTGTACAGCTGTTTCTGCACTTTATCCACCACTGACCACATATCATCCAGTTTTGTCCTGCTTTGTATCGCACTGTTTCTGCACCATGTTGTCTTGTACTCCCTTGTGTTGTTATGCCCCATCTGTGTTGTTCTGAGCAGTGCCATGATGCAATATTACAAAAAGATCTTGAGGAAATGCAGAGTTCTGGAGGAGATTCTCACAGATGATGGCATGTGTTTATACTGAAGAAACTGTACAAATTGCTAGACATAAAACACAGGACTGGCAACTGTGGTACGTTTTAACACCTTGATAAAAAACTTAAAATCCATAGTAAGTAGGACAACCTCATAGAACCTTTACTAGTCATTGTTCAGAAGATTAACACGGATTAAAAACCATTACTATGAAAGAACGCTAATCAGTTAAGTTGATTATGTGGAGAGAGAGAAAAAAAACTGTATTTGAAAAAGATCAACCATAGAACGAAGCTGCAGCATTGACACCCCCTAGTGGTGATTTGAAGATAGTTCTGTCTGTAGCAGCTAAGCAGTAGATTTGGCGTCAGGTGCCGTGACAAACTCAGTGCTGCTCGGTTTGAACGGCAGAAGCACAAAAAAAGGGGGCATCTACTGCACGCCCCCCACCCTTGAAAATGGTACAAATTATCATGCAACAGTTTTCTTAAGTAAGTCTTTTTGGGCGTCTGCAGAAACGTCCACGATGTGATTGCCCTGATTAAGAAGTGCGCGGCGGATACAATTTGGGATGCATCGTTCATCCGATTTATTCATATATAATTATTAGTATGTCTTTATTATTTAGAAACGTTACCAACAAAACTTGACGAATATTTTTCATTGAGATTGATTCCCCGTTTAAAATTCTGGTGACACTTCATATTTTTTAAGAGAGACGGACAATTTGACGCATGCAATTTGCAGAAATATGTTGTGCTGCTATAAAGTACACAGGCAGCATGACAAACATAAGTACTCACTGAAGCCACGACATACGCCCGGCTGGCCCCAGCGGTACCCCTAAGAAGAAGGCTTTTTTCACAACCCACGACCATCACGACGGCAAAAAAAACTGAATAGCCTAGAATTTACTTGATTACAAGGTACATATTTATTGGAGCAAGAGCTCTAACATAAAACTACCTTGTAATTATAAAATATTGTGGCTGTGAACAATGTACAAACAAGCACAGAAAGTAAAATAGTCCAAAAGTGCAACGAACCAAAATATTTTTGTTTCCACCGATTCACTCTTGATGTGCTAGGAGTCGCAGTGCAGTAGCCCACTCTTCAGTATCTGCCTTTAAGACCACCAACTGCTCTTTCTCCTCCTTCGCTCGTCGCCTCAGAGTATTGGACTTGGTAAGTAATGTTGCCCTTTTGGTTCCAGCAGCACTCTCTGCTTCCTCTGCCATGTGCTCAGCATCCTTTTGTAAACTCTCACATACACTTTCCAGTGAGACTCTCTTCCTCTTGAGTTCCTCAAGTTTTCTTTTTTGCTTTTTGCTCATCTTTCACCTTTGGTCAGAGGCGCTTTGGTTGCTCCCCCACACACTCTGACATGGTCGCATATAAGCCTCTGTGCAACAACGGTTTCCTCTGATAAGTTGCAGGTCTCCACCTCTATTCGTTCCACTTCGACTTGCCCATAGGACAGTAGCAGCAAGTTCTTGCAGAACATCCAGAGGTCAGGATAAGGCCCACTAACTTTTTGATGGAAAAAGACATCAACTTTGGATGGTGCTGAAGGAATGAAGGATATAAAATCCAAGCCTTTTGCCTCATTGTGCAGGTGATTATCAGACTGCTGGGATATTGCATCACCTGTAATTACAGTAGATTAGATGCAGATCAACAATGTCAATACACAGAATCACATGTAGAATAGGAAAGCGATTTATAACCCAATTTTCCTATGATACCATAAATGTGCAATCATTTTAATTTAATCTTGAGATATCTCTAGGCTCATCAAAGAAAATATGTTAACTGGGCTGATGCTTCTTTTCAAACACCAAGAGTCGGTCTTCTAAATACTGCTAAAATCTACGTGTTAACACTATACGGTTCAGGGACGGATTATGGGTTGTGTGGGCCCCTGGGTAAAACGTTCGACAATTTCGTTCGACAAGCAGACAATTTCATGGCTTTAATAATGAGTGTATTTAGCAACTATAATAGCAAAAGATAACACAAAGCTTTCTGTATTAATGGTATTTTAATAACCATTAATAGACAACACATACGGTGGAGTTTTGCCTATTCTGGTGGTCCATCATCCAGAATAGTGCCTGTGTGTTTTCCCTTCAGGTGCTCGTGTATAGCACCAGTGCTGTGTGGTTTGCCATTGAAACTTTACACAGTGTAAAACCATCTTTTTGTTAAAATAATTAAAAATAAAATTACATTATTTTAATACGTAAACTGATATGTCAATTTAAAATATTGATGTTGACAGATTTTCAGTGGCAGCCCTAGTTGACATCATTATTTATTTCATCCTATTCCGTACCCAATAGCATCTACATGTCATACTGCTGACACTTTTAAGTGAATATATTTTATGTGTGTATTTATGTCATGTGTCAGGATTTGCGCTGGTAAAACAGGTGAGCGTGCGGGCAGAGCAGCGGGCAAGGAGCAGGCAAGCAGGCAAAGTACGGGGAAAACGGGGATTTATTCAAGGGAAAGAGCAGGGCAGGACGGAACACTGGTACTGACATTAACAAACATCAATGACGGACAAGAAACTAAGGCAATACATGGACTAAATAGACAAGACAGAGCAAAACAACAGGGTGCAGCTGGGTACGATCGGGGAAGCACACGTGGATAATCAGGGGGGCGTGGCACACACGAGGGTCGTACGAGCCGGGCGTGACATCATGTTTATGTACATTTTCATTTCTGCTACCTGATACTTGTATGTATTATCAAATAAGGCATCAGTCTTGGATTAAACACAAGTACAGATTTCATTGTATTTTGGTACATCCTGTACTTAATGACAATAAATCTTGAACCAGTTAAAATGACCTTTGTTCAGCTGTTTTAGGTGAACCCCATGATGTCCTGTAATAAAGCTGTTCAAAATAAAGGTTGTGATGAGATATTCCTCTTGTTTCTCCTTTTTATGCATAAAACATTCATGAAGGAATCTGAATATCTGCTTGATTACTTTTGCCATTGTTAATTTTTACAGTCTTCATAACTACATCAGCAACATCGTTTAATTTCACTGTTTGTACGTAGGAGCTGCACAGTGGTTAGGCCTGTTGCCTGACACATCTGGGAGGAGGGTTCAAGTCACGTCTGTGGATCTTGCATGTTCTCCAGGTGTCATGGGGTTTCTTCTGTTTCCCCCAACAGTCCAAAAATATGCCAAGATTAATTGGAGCTGCCAAATTGCCCATGTCTGAGTGGTGTGTGTGCCCTGTAACAGGTTGGCATCCCATCCTGCGTTATTCCCTGCTTTGTGCCCATATCATCCAGCATAGGCTCCAGACCCCCTGTGACCCTGCACAGGAAGTTCACCATCCCTGGCCAGTTCTGTGGAAGTTAACAACACTTTAGTCAAATAACAGACTAACCAAGTCTCAAGCTTCAAAAAGGGAGCTGTTCATTACCTGAAGAGAAGAGGAACATAAGAAGTAGACTATAGCTCAGCTGACAACGTATATCACTCCCATTCCTTGCTGATGATGGGAGGTCACTGAGACGAGGTGAGAGAACTATATAGAAAGTCAGTTTGCTCCTGCTGACACCCAACAGTGTGACACAAAACGAGTGGCATTGCAGACCTCACTGCTAAATATGGAAAGAGGAGAAATATTTATGTAAATAAAATGTAGAGCATCTATAATAAAAGCACAGCTATTAGGTGCTAATGATCCAGTTCACACCCAAGATGCCTAAGTTTGCTCAGGTCATTCCTGTGATGTAACATGGACCGGCAGGTGCAATGTACTCACTGTGTGCAGTATGAACAAGATGGTTCCACACAGACAGGTGACCCCATAGAAGCGCATCTCCAGGTTAACAAAATCCTTCACTCAGACACTTATGCTCAAATGCTGTTCATAGACTTCAGTTCAGCTTTCAACACAATCATTCCACAGCAGCTGACTAAGAAACTGAGCCTGCTGGGCCTGATCACCTCTCTTTGAAATCGGATCCTGCACTTCCTTACAGAGAGACCTCAGTCAGTGCGGATCGGGAGCAGCACTTCCAGCACCAGCACACTGGGCACTGGAGCCCCCCACTGCTGTTAACTCCGATGACTCACAACTGAGCAGTAATGCACATTTTGAATCACATCATCAACATCAGGCTGATGACAAGACTGTGGGTCTCGTCAATAAAAACGATGACTTAGCATACAAAGAGGAAGTGCGATGACTATCGGACTGCTGCAGAGCCAACAACCTGTCTCTGAATGTTGACCAAAGAGATGGTTGTTGACTTTAGAAGAACACAAAACACAGAGTGACCACTCTCTGCTGCACATTGATGGCTCATCTGTGGAGATCGTAGAGAGTACCAGATTCCTTGTTGTCCATCTGGCGGAGAATCTCACCAGGTCCTTCAACATCAGCTCCATAGTAAGGAAAGCACAGCAGCACCTCTACTCTCCACGGAAGCTCAGAAAAGCCCATCTCCCATCCTCACATTCTATCAGGGAACTGTTGAAAGCACCCTGAGCAGCTGCATCACGGTCTGCTTTGGGAACTGTGTTGCCTCAGATCGCAAGTCCCTACAAAAGATAGTGATGACAGTTGAGAAGATCACTGGAGTATCTCTCCCCTCCATCACAGATATTCACACCACACACTGCATCCGCAAAGCCACCACCATTGTGGATGACCCCACCCACCCCTCACATTATCGTTTCACCCTCCTGCCTTCTGGAAATAGGTACCGGAGCATTTGGGCCTTCACAGCCAGACTCAAACAGCTTTATCCCCCATGCCGTCAGACTACTGAACTCTCAGGGACTAATCTGATACCACACACACATACACTCATTAACACACTTTATTATTTAACTACTATTTTTTATCTTATTGTAGCCATGTTTACAGTTACTTTATTTTTATTGCTACCTCATTGCACAACCAAACTGCACCTTATCAGTATTGGGTTTACTGTGCTGTTTGTGCTCGTTGGTGTCAGTTGTCCTCCCTTTTTGCACTGTCCTGCAATGTTTGCACAGTTTTTGCTCATTATGCACCATACAGTATGTTGCTAGGTTGGTATGTGTTAGTCTTGTGTTAATTTAAGTAGCACCTTGGTCCGAGGGAAACAGTTTCTTTTGTAACTGTACTATACTCAACTGTGTAAAGTTAAAAATAACATTAAAGACCTACTTGACTTGACTTTTACTGGTAACAGGTGCTAAAGTGAAATGACTTGCTTCTGGGAAAGAACTCCAGCTGAAATTCTCTACAACAATTATGGGAGAAATATGGGAAGGACGCGGCGTCAGACCTGCCCCAGTGGGACGAATGTGGTTTTCCTAGAAACAGCAGCTTCAGTCCCAATCAGATAAGCCAAATGCGTTTGAAATTAGAGGAACGGGATCAGACTGGTTGCTCAGGGACTAATGTGGTAGAACTAACAGAGACAAATTTTACGGTGTTTCAATTGTGGGAAAATGAGACAAAGCAGGCAGAGGAGATGCGGGTGGCAAAGAAGCATGAGATAAGGAATGCAGAGAATGCGGATGAGGGTGAGACTCCTGTGAAAACTGTGTATTGAAAATTAGGGCCACAGTATTGTCATCCATCCTGTCAGGGTATGTGGAAATACACTGAGGGTAAATGGCCTAATGCAGGAAGTGTCTTAATCCGATAACATGCAGCTGATTCAGGCTGTGGGGGACAGTGTGGGACTGCACTCTTCTGGCTGGGACCTTGAATAAATGAATGAATGTTACATGTATACAACCCTTTTC
Organism: Brienomyrus brachyistius; assembly: GCF_023856365.1. Taxonomy (NCBI): domain Eukaryota; kingdom Metazoa; phylum Chordata; class Actinopteri; order Osteoglossiformes; family Mormyridae; genus Brienomyrus; species Brienomyrus brachyistius. The sequence goes on from NW_026042313.1 coordinate 1,868,383, forward strand.
TAAGATACACAAAGAGCTTTACAGAGGCAATGGGGAGCCACTTCAACCCAAACGTGAGGCAGCAGGAGAGGGGGCCCAGGCAGAGAGAACAGCCAACAAGAGGGGTGCTTCCACAGACAGGACGGGGGCCCCGGCAGACCAACGCTGATGACTCCTGGGACCAAGTTAACAGAGCAGCTGTTGTCATTGTGACTCACCCTCATACATCCATCTATCCCTTGTCCAAACCGCTTATCCTACTGGGTCGCGGGGGGTCCGGAGCCTATCCTGGAAGGATATGGGCACGAGGCAGGGAATAACCCAGGACGGGGGGGCCAGCCCATCGCAAGGCACATTCACACACCATTCACACACACATGCACTCCTACGGCCAATTTAGCAAGAGAGAACATGCAAACTCCACACACATGTGACCCAGGCGGAGACTCGAACCTGAGTCCCAGTGGTGGGAGGTAACAGTGCTAATCACTGCACCACCAAGCAGCCCCACCCTCATACATGATTTCAGATTTTTGATTTTAATCCCCTTTTCTGTTTTTGGCAACATATAAAGTGCTGTGAATGTCACTGTCAGATTCTCACATCATCCTCCAGTTGTCCCTTGTCACCCTGGATGCACATTGAATGTTTGGTAAATATTTTATCTTGTAGTGTTCCTGATTTTTTCCTGTGTTTTAATTTGCAATTCTCAAATTTCATGACTGGCATCCGTGGGGACGATTAATTAAACCTGCTAACTCTGCACTTCAATTTCAAACTGTTGGTAACATGTGTACATATTTTTGTCTGATCTTTTCACCACCAGGTGGCGATATAGCAACTCCAGAGTTATTGATGGCTAGAACAAAAAAAACACAGTAACACAGAGGTGTAGCTAAAAATTCTGGGCCCCTGACAGAATGTCACCTTGTGCCACTCTGTCGAATTTTACATACTGGGAGAGAGATTTGTTGAGCCATCTTCCAATCTAATCCAATCCAGCTTTATTTGAAAAGCACTTTAAACAACCTTATGGACCAAAGTGCTGCACAAAGGAATAAATAAAAACATTCATACACTTAAAAACGAAGTAAAAGAAATTTAACAAAAACCAAAACATTAAATGTGAGTAAAAGGCCATTAATAAAATTTAAAAAAATCAATTAATAAATAAAAGGCTAAGATTAAAATAAAATTTACTATTAAAATTAACATCTCACAGTGTGTCAAAGGTGAAGGAGAAGAGATTAGAAGAGATTTAAAAACGGACAGAGAAGAGGCCTCTCTAATGTGAAAAGGCAAGTCATTCCACATTTTAGGAGCTGCGACTGCAAAAGCTCGATCTCCTCTAAGCTCACGCTGAATCTTAGGAACCGATCAGCTGACCTGAGAGAGCGGGTGGGGGTGTAAGGGTGAAGCAGCTCACAGAGGTCAGGTGGAGCAAGACCACTGAGGGCTTTAAAAGCAAATAACAGAATTTTAAAATGAATCCTAAAATGTACGGGCAGCCAGTGGAGTGAGGCTAAAATGGGGGAGACATGCTCATATTTCCATGTGCGGCAGCATTTTGAACCTTCTGGAGGTGAGCAATAGTGGAGCCTCTAACCCCAACAGAGGGCGTTACAGTGGTCCAAACTAGTAGTGACAAAAGAGTGGATTACTGTCTCAAAGTGCTGCCTAGAAAGAATTGGCTTTATTTTGGCCAACTGCCTCAATTGTAAAAAGCTTGACTTGACAACTGACCTTATCTGAGTGTCAAACTTAAGGTTGGTGTCGACTTTAACCCCTAGGTGTGTGATGACTGGTTTACAATATTGTTCCAAGGAACCTAAAATTACAGTGGAGGTCAGAGGAGTGGAGTTACCAAAAACCAACACTTCTGTCCATTACCTCCCCACTTCCTTGTTAGTTACAATATTTGTTCTGCATTACTGTACTGCTTTGGAGCCTTTTGATATTAAGGTGAATAACACAGTGAAAAAAGAGACAGATGCATTGACAGCAGTTGTGGCCACACTTTGGACTGGGAGTGTAAGAGCAAAGGAAACTGAATCCACTATGTTCTGTCCTGTAAATTTTTATTAAACAACACATGACACACATACAAGTCCTGTTTTAACTTTCAGGGCTGATGGTCTGCAGCCTGGCTTGTGGTCTACAGTGCAGCGCAGGTGCAGTCATTGTGTTGAGCCCGGCGTTATAGTAACGATGCAACCTTTCACACTGACCAGTGAGAAATAACCTTGAAAATGACTGTGCTCTTTGTGGTTCTCCTTTTTTCTTACCACCAAGCAAAAGACTAAACATATTTTCTACTTATCAGTTATCAGAAATCAGAAATGTCATGCAGTAATCAGAGGTTAGACAGCAAGAATGACTTTTGTATTTTTATCTTTTGTCATTCTTTTATCCAGCGACTACTACTTCTCGTCGGGGTCTGGAGAGGGTGGGACCTGTCCCAGGAAGCACAGAGCACAGGCCTGCATGGGATGCCATTCCACACAAACACAATTAAGATGCTCAGATTTGCCTCACTGTGTCATTTTGACTGATAGATGAACTAAGCACAGTCTTGTGTGTATAAAAATGCGTAGATTCTTTTAACTTTAACAATGAGATTCAGCAACATGACCTTATAGTGTTAATGACCGATATCTTACTGGTATTAACTGAATTATGCAAAATTCTACATTATTCTGTATTATTGCACCCAAATTGTTTATACTGACTAAATGTAATTACTGACATCCTGGACATACTGCTTTGAATTTAAAATGTTAGTAGACAAATTCATGCTGTCAATAACATCTCACTTGCTCACCCCCTTTTAGATAAAAATACCCTTTGTGGTTTTTCTAGTGAAGCAGAGGGTCTGAGCTGAGGACCTGACGGTTGTGTGGTTTTCGCTCACTGAGAAGAGAGACACAAACACCCTGCTCTCAGTCGGTCAGTCTTCCTGTAAAATGCAGAGGAGAGACTGCTAGTGGAAAATTACTGACTGCAGCGTCAACAACACATTTAAACAGCAGCACAAACAAAATGTTCAACAAATGCAGGACATCTGTATGCTTACAGCACACATCAGACACGCTGACCCTCAGCACTGAGCTCCTCCAGGCTCTGTGCTCTCCCCCTTCTCTTCAGTCTCTACACAAATCACTGCTGCTCCAGTGAAGATCCTGAATTTTGCAGGTGATACTACTGCGATTGCCATCATAACTGAAGGCGATGAGTCTGCCTACAGACTGGAAGTAGTACAGCTAACTATCCAGTTCTGAACTCACATTATCCCAAATGTCCACATCCTTAGACTCCTCTCATCATCAGGGAGGAGCATCCCTGGGCACTGTAGAGTAGATGGATGAGAGCAGGCTGATAACAAGGCTGTCATCAATTTTATGTGACACCTCTCACCCCCCCAGCAGACTATGGAGGCCCGGGGCAGCTCCTTCAGTAAGAGACTCAGACACCCAGCGTGTGACAGAACGGTACCGCAGGTCATTGGGCCCCACAGCAGTCAGGCTTTATAATCTGCACTCTGCTCATTGAACTTTTCCCCTGTTCACTGTCTTCTGATACAGTTTCTATCTGCTGCTGATCTGCAATATTGTTCCTCCTTATTCACTGATATGCAGTGTTGCATTGAGCCAGTGCATTATTCCCTGTGTGGCAGCTTCCTTTGGGAGGCTAATATCTGGCACATGAGCAATAATGTTACATGCAATAGGATTGTGTATAAGTTAAGGATTGTGTATAAGTTAAGGATTGTGTATAAGTTAATTTTAATATTCCTATAATATTCCTCTGTATGTAATATATTCTTATTTTTTGTTTCTATTATTACCCTATATTTATATATACATACATTTCTTTTACATTCATAATGATGTTGTTTGTTGTTTTGTGCCCCACTGCTCTTGTAACAAGCCTCAGTCTTGACTCTCCCTTTTAAGGTCTTGGCCTTAAATCACACTCGATATAGGTGGTGTCGTCCCCATCACCCTGACCAGGATACATGCTGTAAGATTAATGGATGGTGTTTATCTGTGTGATGAAAAAGAATGTGAATAAAACAAAAATGTACCATTATAAATGGGAACCCTAGGATGTGTGGTGGTTAGAGATGTGGACTGATGAGAATTTTGCTTTTCTAAAGTTCTGTTGTGAAAGCTGTACATTCTGTTCCATGTACAGGGTAGTGATATGTAGCAATCATGTGCTCCAGTCAAATGTCCAGCTGTATGAATAATAATGGTGGCTTGTTTGGATAAAATAACTTAGGCTGAATACTTCAAAGCGTGACCTGGGTGAGGTAGAGAGGAAACAGGGTCTTACAAGAAGCAGATATTGTTCTGTCTGTGTGGTTTTTACTCTTTTCCAAAGTGAGCCCAGCACAGTGCAGTCAGTGGGTCAGTCTTCCTGAGCTGCATCTAACCAGTGGAAACATCTGCAGCACTGCAGAGAAGCACTCAGCAGACAAACAAACCAAAACAGCTTACAGCTGTATGTCACTTTTGGACAGAGGTGGACAAAGTACACAACTTCACTACTTGAGTTAAGTATAGATACTCCTCGTCAAATAATACTCAAAGCTTTTCAGTTAATTTTTTACTTCAGTTAAAGTACTGGAGTATTTGGATCTAAACATACTTAAGTATTCAAAAGTACATTATGTTTTAAATGCAACACATTTTTCAGAACCTAATGACTCCTGAACACCCCACTGAATACACTGACTGGCTTGTACATCCTGTAGAATAAAAAGCTCGTGGAATATGATACAATGACGATAGAAACACAACTGACATAACAAAAGTACAGCCATTGTCATTTTCATCTTATTTAACACCCCCCACCCCACTCACACAAAAGAGCATGGTAGTGTTCTTACAGAGCCGTAGCAGTGTGTGTGCATGTGTGTTTGTGCATGTGTGTGTTTGTGTGTCTGTGTATATTTGTGTGTGTGAGTGTGTGTGCATGTGTGTTTGTGTGTGTCTGTGTGTGTATGTTTGTGTGTGTGTGTGCGTGTTTGTGTGTCTATGTGTGTGTATGTTTGTGAGCCAAGTAACAGGACAAGGAGCAAGAAACAAAACTCCTCTTTCTTAATTATCCACATCGTTATTAACGACACAGGTATATATACAGGTACATATACAGGTACATGTATATACTCAAAAATACATACAGTACACAACATGAAATGAAAAACGTAATTTAAGAACACTTGAAATTTTCATTCAGTTTCTTTCATCTGTTTAATATAATCGATCAGTCCCTGTGCGTTTGCCCCAAACCATTCAGCATGGTACACAAGGGAGACAAGTAAGCATGTGTCACATCAAAGAACTGATTGCAGCAACTCAGCCTTTCCACAACATTAAAGCCGCTTATTCCCCCCATGCCATGAAGAAATAATCTCTGTGGCTCCCCTCTCCCCCTCCCTCAGCCCCCAGTCTGGCTTGAACATTTGCACTTCCAGTAAAAATGCGCCCCAAACACACTGACACCAAACTCCGTAAAATCCTGTGATTCAGTCTCAGAAGCACTGGCTCCCCTGCCCTCCTTCTGAACATTATTAAAGCTACACCCTGAACACTCTGTGTGACTGACATGAATGAGAAGCATCTTTATTCATAATCTCTGTAGCGTGGTCAGAATACAGAGTGTCATTATTCCCGTCTTTCTTCTGTCTCCTGGGTTTTGGCTTCTTAAGGTTCAGGGCAGCGTAATTCAGTGTGTCCTCGTCATTGCACTGTGGAGACAAAGATGGCAGAATTAGATGGATCAAATCGGTTTGCTATTACTTATTTTCACAAATAGCACTTAAAATGTTGATCCCAGGATGGAAATCAGTCTGAGGTTCATTTGTTTTACTGACGATTTGTAATTTGAAATATTTATTACATACTTGCTTGCGTGACCATTCCACTTTTGATATATCACTGTTCTTTTCATCTGTTTAAAATATATAACACATCAATATATTATTTAATTTCACGCGGTATCATACAGTGGTCAGATAACATTCTGAATTTTCAAGCAATCAACATCCTTTTTGTCTCAAAAATGAAAGTAAAAATGACTTCTGTCAATGTAAGTGTGCTTGTTTGGATATGTGTTATTTGTTCTCAAATATCATATATAATAAAATTGCTATAAAGGAGATCTTGGTAATAAAAGTTATTGATATGCAACTTATTGCAACATGTATATTTCAATAGATTTTGCAAAATATGAAAGATATAATACAAAAATGCTAATCTTACAGTAGAAAAAGGTTTATGTAAATAAGGTGAGATTTAATAATGGATTTTTAAACTGGGTTACCTGTGTCACGACCGCGGTTGGGCGAAGCAGCGATCGTGCGGGTCGGCAGGCGAGCAGGAACAGGCAAGTAGGCAAAGTCGGGAAATACTGGGGATTTATTCGTGGACAGGAAACAGATACGGGGAACATCTACTCACGCCAACGAACATCAATGACAGACAAGGAAAACTGGGGAGACCAGGGGTCTCATTTATCAAGCGTGCGTACGCACGGTTTTATGTGTAAATCATGCGTACGCACAATTCTACTAATAGAATGCGATTCATTAATTCGTACGTGTGCGTGAAAATGTGCGCACATTTAGAAGAACTCCTGACTGTGCGTAAGCAGAATCCCCTAGTGGTAGAGAACTGTAATCACATATACACCCAGTGCCCTTATACTTCTCCAATTAAATGTCAGTGTTGACAAATTGATTACTTGAATACTTGAGTACAACAGGTGATTCTGAGTTATCTGGAACAGTCAAGAATATAAAATAGCCTACACAATTGAAGAACTGTTTTTGGAAATGCATTGACTACAATGGCAGACCTTGCGCTTCTTGAAGATTTGCAACAAGCACTTTTGCGCAGAGATCGCGTTTTCAGGGACCGCACAGACTTACTCGCTGAGAGTGATGAGTGGCTCATTAGTCGTTTTCGTTTGCCAAGGGCAATTTTGCTTGCTTTGTGTCAGCAGTTCTCGCAACTTTTGGAGAGGTCGACAAAGCGCACCAGTGCAGTCCCCGTGCACACTCAGGTTCTTTCTACTATTGGCTTTTTAGCCACAGGCACATTTCAAAGGGAAATTGGTGACAGGTCTGGTATTTCTCAACCCACCGTGAGCCGAATTATGCCACACGTTTTACATGCAATTATATCACTTACATCACAGTACATTACGTTTCCAAATACCGCAGCGGAAAGGACAAAAATTATGACCGATTTCTACAACATCGCAGGATTTCCAAGTGTAATAGGGGCAGTTGACTGCACACATGTTGCCCTGAAAGCTCCTACTGCTGATGAATTTGCATTTGTAAATAGAAAAGGTTATCACTCCATTAACGTGCAGGTAATCTGTGATGCACACTTGATCCTGCTAAATGTCGTTGCGAACAGGCCGGGAGGGACACACGATTCCTTCATTGTGCAGAAGAGCATCGTGGGACTTCGTCTTCAGCAAAGTGCTGCTGGAGAAGGCTGGCTTATTGGTAAGTGTGTAACGATTAGATTACTTCGCAACACCATCCAGTGTACTGTATTTTATGTTAATCTACATCATTGCAGGGGATCGAGGATATTTGCCAGTGGCAAACCCTGTATCCCAAAAGGAGCTGAATTACAACCGAGCACATGAGCGCACAAGAAGCACAGTAGAACGTGCAATAGGCTTGCTGAAGGCTCGATGGCTGTGTCTGTCAGGCAGAGGAGGCATATTGCAATACAAACCCGACAAGGTTTTAAATTTTTAAATATTTAAATTAAGTTTTAATTGTATTTTATAACTACAATATTTATCAATTTGCTTTAGGTGTGCTATATCGTTAAAGCATGCAGTGTGCTGCACAATATTGCCATTAAAAACGGTATACCACTGGATGAGATGCCAATACAAGAAGATCGCCACATGGCAGAAGGTTTTGACCCCATGCCAAATGCTGTGGCCGTGCAACTAAGAGCAGGGATAATCGAACGGTTCTAAATCTGTTTCACAATAAGGAGTAATTGTGAGAAATTGGTGAGATCAATTGGAGCTTTTATTGAACTTGCATGATGCATTTAGTGCATCACAAATGTTCCTCAAGTTCACATTGATTTGGTGCAGTTCTTCTTTTATGCTTGCAATGCCTCTCACTAATTCCTCCTGTGTTTTCAGAACCGCATCAGTCAGGACTCGTGCCTCGAGACGCATCGGACGTGCTGAAGTGGCAGGCGGAGCAGGACCTGGCAAAACTGGCAGATCTATAAAATAAATGTTACATGAACAATCCAAATCATTTGCATTGTGAGTGTTATTTATCTATGAATAATATATCAAAACACAAAACATTTGAAAACCTTCTAACCATTTTCGGATGGCTCGGCGTCTCCTGCAGTTGATGGAATTGCACTTTCAGTGTCACCATCGGGGATTACTCCGCTCACTGACGTTTCACCAATAATTGACGCTATCTTGTCATCCAATGGTGACACTGAAATAAGACTCTGGCCTCCTCCCGTGGCACCGAGGTCTCTTTTGTGGGCTGCAATTCTTTTTTTAGAGGACACTTTCAAATCAAACCACTTTTTCTTCACTTCTGCAGTAGCTCTACATACAGGTGAGACGGCATTTATCGCATTAGTAACCTGTCCCCACCCCAAGTCTTTTTTTTTCTTTGACATTCCGCCTGAAAAAGCAGCAAACAAAACCGTCTTATTACGTTGTACCTCATTTAACAGCACTTCCACTTCGTTGTCTGTGAAGTTTTTTTTCTTTCCTCTCTTCACGGGATCCATAACGGTTCTATAGTGCCCTGGCGGCATTGGGTTTTTATAAGGAAGGTTGTTTGCCAAATAAGGTTATTTGAGGGCGTGTCTGTATGCAAATTTAAATTACTATGCACACGCAAACAATTTAGAAGGAGTGCGATTCATCATCAGTCATTTCGTACAGCTGTGCGTACTCACGTTTGATAACTCCCAACTTTCTTGTGCTTACGGCTGTTGGTATACGCACTAGTTTAGAGCTTGTTTTACGCACGCTTGATAAATGAGACCCCAGGACTTAAATACACAAGACTGATTGAAAGCAAACGGACACAGCTGGGTACGATCCGGGAAACACACGTGGGTAAGCAGGGGGCGTGGCACACAGGAGTAGCGGACGAGCCGGGCATGACAACCTGCAAGATTGGTTTTAATATGAACATTTTATCCATCATAAAACAATTTTATATTTCTATAATTTGTGAAAATCTACATTTTGTCCTTCGTCTGAGTGCATAAAGCCGGGCAGCGTACCTGCACAGTGTGTACAGGTCAGTTTACATCTTATACAAATGAGAGCAACGTTCAGAATAATGCTGCAAGATAAAACTATCAGCAAGCCAGAGTGAAGAGGATCCAGCAGCTTCTGAAAGCCTGTAACAAAGAGATAGATTTCAGCATAATGATATAGAGACACGTTTCCCATTTGCTTACATTACATTAGTTAAAGATAAAATCTATAATACATTACAGCAGTTGTTTTGTAAATAGTCCATTTTTAACATGAACTTCTAGTATTTTGCATTTTAACAATTTCTATTAATACTTGAAATAATTATTAAATTAACATCTGTGTAATTAAATTTAAGCACTTAAATTAGAAAATTCATTACATTAAAATAAGAAATAAATGTCTTAATAGCAGAATAAGCTAAATAAAACTTTGAAGCAGATGTACTCTCCACACTGGGTGCTACCATCTATATCCAGCTTGGTCCCATTCCCAAACAGCATCTCCCCTCACTGGGTGCTACCATCTATATCCAGCTGTGTGCCGTTCCCAAACAGCATCTCCCCTCACTGGGTGTTACCATCTATATCCAGCTGTGTGCCGTTCCCAAACAGCATCTCCCCTCACTGGGTGCTACCATCTATATCCAGCTGTGTGCCGCTCCCAAACAGCATCTCCCCACACATGGCCACGGCGCAGTAGTAAGTCCCAGCATCGGAGAGGCTGAGGTTCCCCTTGGGGAGGCTGTAGATGCAGCTCCATGTAGGAGATCCAGCCTCAGGGCTCTTCTCACACTCATCACTGCTGTTTCCGTGGCTGTAAATGACTCCTGGAAGGGATTCTCCTGATCCATGTCTGAACCAGTAAACACTGTGTTCTCCTGCACAGCTCCCAGTCTCTATCGTACACTGCAGGCTCACAGAGTCTCCTGGCTGCAATGTGTCAGACACAGGCTGCTGTACCACTGTCCTGCTGTTGGAGTCTTTACCTGAAAAGCAAAATAGTCATGATGACAGCCCTTTGAGAATAACAATGGAAAATACAGATCCTCAAATCCTGAATCGATGTTCTTCTAGCCATCCAAGAAATCAGTAACTTCTTGGAGAACAGCTGACATTCTTCTCTCTTTTTATTGTATTACTGCTTATTAGTATATATCAGGTAACACTATACATTAACTGCACCTACATAATACCTAAATAAAAATTATATGATAATAACAAACATTATAATCATATAATGTCTTGTATTAATGTATGAAGGTAGATGAATATAATTAATTTCAATTCAAAGGAATGACGTGTGTAAAGTGTACTTTATATTTTCATGATTTTCGTGACTTTACATTTGGTTTATGTTGCCCCTTTTCCACAGGAAGGTATTTATTGTTTTTGCATATTTAGCTCTTGATGTGTTTTGGTATTTTTGAGCATTTTGCTGTAGTACCTGCATGATTTAATTAAAGAGCCGAAGAGCGGTTTGCCCATTACTAGTTTGTCTATCTTTTAACATTAAAGAAAAAGTATACATAGTAAAAGGAATTACTTGGTTTGGTAGTTGCTCCTATTAATTTTCTTATGTGCACAAAAGTAAGTTTTTCCGTTCAACCATAGCACTACAGTGAAAAGCAAAACGTCATGGGAAATGCAATTATGCTTTATTCCAATACACATTGCTAATTTTTCATTATTATTACATTTATTCAGCATAATATCTTCAATATCTTCTGGACTGAAATCTTTTCCTGCTGCACTGAAGACTCTCTCAGCCTGTGCAGAGAAAGCTGCAGCCAAAGGGTTGGCATCCTCTGATAAACATGGTTGGCTCAGGTATCAGTGACATTATGTGAAGCTTTCATGGTAGGAATAGGCACTAGTTTGACTTTTGATGCAGGAAAAGTGTTTGGGACGTTTCTTAGGTTAGAAACTGCAGTCACTGCAGCCAACACTGACTTCTAAGGAGAGACACTCAGCTCTTCCTATGAGCAGATCCACCATGGTGCACAAAATGACAGTTTAATTATTATTTTAGGTGACACTTCAAATGTTGCATTATTTCATTCTGAACAAAACGACATTTTTATAACAATGATGTATAACAATGTTAATGTGTTTATGTATAATTCATATTTAAATTAAAGTTCATATTTTAGTTAAAAGCTACACCTACAGTACATATATGAACTTGAATTTGAATCCAAACCCTTTTTCGTTCTTCTTCTTTAAATTCAAATATAAATTTCAATGCCACAACCTGTTTTCAACCACAATTCAAATTTAATTCAGATTAACAAAATGAACTGAAATTCAAGTTCATATGCGTATTTCAAAATCCTGAATTTTAAGATACATACTTGAGAATTTCATTCTCAAATCAGTTCTGAATGGTGCACATCCCTAGTTCTTATGTTAAATCATGCTTTTTTTTTTCAGAGTGAAACAGAGACACTGTCTGCTCAGAGAAATAACGTCAAAAATAATTTTCTTTTGTTGCTTAAGATATTTGCACAGTGCTATACATTTTTTTTATGTTATTTGTTTTAAAGAGGCTGCAATGTGTAACATTAACATCTCTATAAAGAGAAGGTTAGGCTTTTGGCTGAAGATTACTGACAGCAAGCAAAATGCAACAAATTGTATAATAATAATAATAATAATAATAATAATAATAACAACAATAAAAATAATAATAAATGATTTGTTTGATGTTGTTTAGAAAAACATTTATGGAACAAAGCAGACAATAAGGTATCTTTGCTAGTTTTATATTGAGAAACAACTCAACTGTCATGACCCGGCTCGTCGGCTCCTCGTGTGTGCCACGCCCCCTGATTACCCGCGTGTGCGTCCCTGATTGTTTCCACCCTTGTCTGATTACTTTGCTTAGTCTTGTCCTGTTTTAAGTCCTGGTCTTGCCTGTTACCCTTGTCCGTCATTGTGGATGATTGCAAGTCCCTGTCCGATGCTTCCTAGTCCCCGTTTCCTTAATAAAACCCCGTTATTCCCCGTACCTGGCTTCCCTTGCTTGTTTCCTGCACGATCGCCGTCTCCAGTATTCCCGGATCGTGACATCAACTGTCAAAATTATTTTACAGGGAATAATCTTACTGACACTATAATAAAGCAAATATGAAAATAGCTGGAATCTCATTTACCTGTGATTATGACAAAGGTTCCATTCCCAAAGGTGACCTCATGAAGAAACACAGCAGTACAATAATACACTGCAGAATCTGACGGCTCCATGTTAGAAATAGTGAGGTTAAAACTCCCCTCTGCATTCAGTAAGGAGTAACGTTTTATGCTTTTATATTCCTTGTAAAATTCACCAGGTACGTAGAGAAGTGCTTTCGCATATGTGGGTTAACATATGCCAACCCCAAAGCACGCCAACCCCAAAGCACGCCAACCCCTAACCCTTTTACTTACCGTTTTTTACTTACCTTTTTGGGATCCCCCTTGGTAAATGTACCTGAAACCCCCCTCCCAAAGGCAATAATTAACAACAACCACCAGGGGGCATGATATTTTATTCAGTTGAACCATTATCACCAAGGTGACCTGCAAGAAAAAATTCTGAAACAAAAAACAGGAGATATGAACTTACCTTTAAAACCCATTGCCTGCCATATGCTTACTTCCCAGGGCTTACCACTACGGGGAACAGTCATTTATACTAGATGTATAGTATTACAATAGGAAACTATAAAGTAATCTAATATTTTCAAACAGCACTACAGTAAAAAAAAGCACTGCAGGTTTCTACCGATTAAATTAAATATTGTTATCAATCATTGTATGAGTTTAATCACTCACACCATTACACACAAAAACCCAATATTACAATGCAGCAGAGGGCCATAAAAACATTACATAAGAATAAAGATATAATCATAAAACCGGCAGATAACGATCCCTGAGGCTTTATCTTGGATACACAGCAGTACAAATTAGAAGCACTAAGGCAATTGGAAGAAACTAATTATTACATCCCACTGACAAAATCAAAGCCAAAACATTAAGGGACATCTATATACCAACCCAGTCTATAACAGAGCAATGTACAATAATTATATTTATCACTACCTACTCCTCGAAAGCTGTAACATTAAATAAGCTTAAAAATTACTTTCAGAGGACACAACAGTTGCAAAAATTCAGGTTCATCTCCGCCTATCGGTAAAACAAAAATCTTATGGATATTTTAGTGCATTCCAAATTCAATACTTTTAAAGACAATACCTTAGCACAGGTATGCCCTTATTTTAAACCAATTAACAGCATAAGGCATTGGGATCTCACATTTGTTATTCAGGAAAACATCTCCCTCACTACCTGTAATGTGATCTTTCTGATCCAATGTAACCATTGTCAGGAAAAGTATGTGGGAGAGACGGGCAACAAATTAGTAAACCATTAGTCTTAAACAACACTTGTACACATTTTCCCAGAATACCAAGCTCATTATGGTAGCACAACACTTCCAATAACATGGCCTAAACAATGTAGTAATTTCAGGCTTACTAGCAAATAGTACATGGTCACGCACAAAGGGTCAGAATGGAATACAGGTGGATCCAGCGACTACAGACCTGGACACCTCAAGGGTTTAATATCAGGTACGTGGGGCACACTTGGCGGGGGGTGGCCTCAGGAACCCGCTGGCAACATCAGAAATGGATTCAGTTTGTAGGGGGGATAACTTCTGTAGCATTTACATATGCAAAGCACGGGGACACTTACTATTATATTGAGGAACACACACTAATATGTGTGCTGATATTAACATTTCTATCATGCCACTAACATCATTTGAGCACTCACCTCTTTGGAACAAGGAAGGCATCCCTGCACCAGGATACAAATTATTATTATTATTTTTTTAAATGCAGATACATGAATTGGCACTGCAAGGTTTTTTAGTTTAATGGGGGGATAATACAGCAGATAATCCTGTTAACATATTAGCATCAAAACCGGAAGTGGGCGTAACTCACCCTAGGAATGTCGTCGACACTAGGAACAAAGTTCCTCAGATCAGAGTTGATGAGTAGAGTAAAGACATAAAACTAGCATCAAAACAGGCAATGTACAAAAAACTACAATCATGCTAGCATATTAGCATCAAAACCGGAAGTGGGCGTAACTCACCCTAGGAATGTCGTCGACACTAGAAACAAAGTTCCTCAGATTAGACATGATGAGAAAAGACATAAAACTAGCATCAAAAACAGGCAATGTACAAAAAACTACAATCATGTTAACATATTAGCATCAAAACCGGAAGTCTGGGCGTAACTCAGCCTAGGATTGTCGTAGACACTAGAAACAAAACGTTCCTCAGATCAGAGTTGATGAGTAGAGTAAAGACCACTTCCGGTTATCTCACTGCTGATTTCCTGGAGCTGCTAGATTCCCTCCACCTACAACAACATGTTGATGTCCCCACACATTCCAGGGGTCACACACTTGACTTGGTGTCAAGTGAGGCCAAGCACAGAGCCCTGTGGGACACCACAGGTGACGCTGTGGATGTGAGATTTTGCGCTGCCAAGGGTGACATGTTCGGTTCTGCCAGTTAGGTATGACGTGAACCAGTTATGAACAGTTCCTGAGAGTCCAAGGGTGCATTGCAGGCGGTGAAAGAGGATGTTATGGTCTATTGTGTCAAAAGCAGCTGTCAGGTCAAGGAGGATGAGTATAGAAGGGGAACCAGTATCTGCCGTCATCAGAAGATCATTGGTGACCCTGACCAGGGCTGTTTCGGTGCTATGGCCAGGGCGGAAACCGGACTGAAATTTTTCAAACAGGTTACTCAGTTTGAGGTGATCATGAAGTTGTGCTGCAACTGTTTTTTTCCAGAACTTTAGAGAGGCATGGAAGATTGGAGATGGGCCCATAGTTAGAGAGAACTTCAGAGTCCATGGTGGGTTTTTTCAATAGAGGTCCGATGACAGCAGTTTTTAAAGTAGAAGGTATATGGCCAGTCAGGAGGGATTGGTTTATGATCCTGGTGATGAGTGGAGAGACGGCAGAGATGTTGACCTTTAGCAGGGCTGAAGGGAAAGGGTCCAGGGAACTGGTAGATGGTTTCATTTTCCTGATGACGTTCTCCACCTCTTCCCGTGTGGTAGCAGAGAAGGAGCAAAGTGGCTGGACCTTCTCAGGTAGTAGGTCGACAGTTGGAGGAGGCAAGATATTCGTGATGGAGAGGTATGAACGGATATTATCAACTTTTTGTCTGAAGAAATTGATGTGCATGTTGCACCTCTGCTGTTGCACTGCTGACAGGTTCAGAGGAGAGAAATTTAAGGGCCAGGGCATCTGCATTGATGGTCTTCAGATTTCTGAAATGGATCTGACGTTTTGGTTTGATATGGGGGGAGAGAAAGGGCAGCTCCATTGACACTACTTTATGGTCCGAGATACCAAGATCATATACCTGTAGATTACTGATGGGGGCGAAGTTTGAAATGACCAAGTCAAGTGTGTGACCCCTGGAATGTGTGGGGACATCAACATGTTGTTATAGGTTGAGGGAATCTAGCCGCTCCAGGAAATCAGCAGTGAGATAACCGGAAGTGGGCGTAACTCACCCTAGGAATGTCGTCGACACTAGAAACAAAGTTCCTCAGATCAGAGTTGAGTAGAATCAGGTGATGAAACTAGCGTCAAAATAGGCACTGTATAAAAAAGCTACAAGCATTTTAATTATTTCAAAACTTAGCATGCTAGCCTGTTAGCATGTAAAATGCAATGGCATGCTCAGATCAGGCTGAAAGGCTTGATCTAGGCATATAGCAACACCCAGATTCAGAATATGGAGTAATCTCAAAACTTAGCATGTTAGCATATTAGCATCAAAACCGGATGTGTGGGCGTAACTCAGCCTAGGAATGTCGTCGACACTAGAAACAAAGTTCCTCAGATTAGACATGATGAGTAAAGACATAAAACTAGCATCGAAACAGGCAACGTACAAAAAACTACAATCATGCTAGCATATTAGCATCAAAACCAGAAGTCGGCATCTCACAGCCTAGGAATACCCTAGAGATTAGAAACAAAGTTCCTCAGATCCGGCTTGATGAGTAGAATCAAGTGAAGAAATTAGCGTCAAAATAGGCAATGTACAGAATGTAGTGTCCCCGGTTGAAATGACGGTCTCTCAAACTGATGGTTCACAATCCTTTATTTAACCTTGCCTTGTGAACTCACCGTAAGAGCTATAAAGTGTACAGAAAATAATCACCATTAGTAGCTCAGACAGCAAGTTACCTTTAACACCTTTCCTTATTCCAAAACATAAATGAATTCTTTCCTTTAAGTTCTAATATCCTTTTGTTAACGTTTTCTATATAGATTATCTTTTACACGTATATTCAATTAAACCATTTTAACAATGTGTAACAGACTGGGCCACAGCCTGCGTAGTAGGGGTCTAGGCTGCCCAATCCTCCGGACGGAGAAGGTACAGCAGGATCTAGGTCCCTGTACCCTCACCAATCGCCTCCCTAGTCTGCTACATGCACTATGTGAGCAGATCGGCTAAGGCTCCAGGACTTCCCTATCAGCGTCACGGTGCCAACCTGGAGTGTAGTACTGTTGGGGATAGCGTGATGTTTAAGTACCCACACCGTACCCCCACCCCCCGACCGAAGTACCCAGCAGTAGCAGGTGAGACGCCCCTACTCCGGAGAGAGCCTAAATAATAGAAGCAGGGTAACCACTGTACACCAGGATAGGGTAAATTGAACACATAGGCAGTTTATTCTCTGTAAGATGATTACCAAATTATTAGATGGAAAGAACCAAAGCTCACATAAAACAAAGGACTGCAATTACCAAATTGAGTTTCACCAACCACCTAACTCCCCTCTATTAATGAAACCCCAGCCCCAGTCACCCTACTGAGCGCTCAGTGTCTAACGGTGGAGGCTTCAAGTAAGAACTCCCGTTTACCTCCGACGGGATATTTTTTACCCTTCATATAACACGTTCGTAGTAACCTTACAACAGGACACATTCATATTACACATGCACAACAACCTCATAACAGAAATGAACCTTATTCATTTAGCACTTTATACCACTGGCACATTGTAATAATCCGTCCGATAACATCAACACTCCCATGCGAAAGTCTGTTCAGTACATTTACTTCCAAAAATGACCGCCAGAGAAATCAGGCATCCGGGCATGCAGTTAGAACATAGCGGGCCTGCCCTGCCAGGTGGTAGCGTGCGTAGAAAATGGGGTGTGCAGCAGCGATCTTTTAAAACTCCGCTTAGTGTCCGTCACGTTAGCAGAATTCTTCTACTTCTTGGCCAAGTTGCTGATCACCCTGATGTACATTCGCCGAAATAAACTTTATTAAATATCACCTGCGTCGTCCTTGGTGCTGGAGCTGATGAGTCGTCTCTGTATAGCAGGGAAGCTACCGCGATTCCTCCAAGCTCCGGTTCCCTCTGCGCGGCACCGGGAGCAGCTCTCGTCTGTCGTTCTGGTAACACACAGCAATTTCCCTTCTCCGGAGCACCAACGTGGCTCGAACCTGCCTTCAGACTAATCTGGTCCTGTGTACCGGTTGACTACATTAAGGAATTCTCCCTACTTACTCTACATCACCCGAACGAACCAAAAAAAACCTCCTTTCCCCCTCTCTCTCCCGCCAACTCCACTGCCCTGCTATACGCAGCCACGTTACGTCGTGACGCACCGTCACACTTGCTTTTAAATACCTTCGAATCACGAAATAAACTAAAGTAAATCATTATCAAATTGTCCGTGACCTTACATGACAAATAAAACAAAGCAGCTTGTAAATTATAACCCTTTAACACGCTTAATTTATCCGTGCTCTTTAGCACCTTGTAGTGAGCAAAAACGTAGTCCATTTTACTCGGCAAAACACCTTACAACAGAAATATTAAACATATATACATTTACAAATCAACCTTCAAAACCCACCTTGTTCCTCATCAACCAGGAGCTAAAACCATCACTGGTATTTAAGAAATTAACCAAAAAAGAATCGTAATATAACTATTCCTTTTTCACGGAACACACCTTGCTTCGACTTCCATGAAGTTTTCCCGCTACTGTGCGGTTTGCAACACTGGTTTATGGCAGCTTGTTGCTCTATGTTCCTTCAAAATAAAAGCCGTTCTTTCACAATAAAAGGCATCACTCGTCTTATACAGTTAAACAAGGAATAACATTTGTAACCAATAAATGTAATAAACGAAATATTAATACGGTCATTTACACTCCCACCAAATCATTAGAGCTCAAATGGGAACCAAACGGAGTGATAATGATTTCCTAATGAAGAAATGACCTGTAACCGTTGACCTGTAAACATTACATTGTATGAAAACACAGTTTACATGACAGAATAAACCTTAAACTTCAGAATGTAATTAAACAGTCTCCAATAGCAAAACCAGTTTCTGCACTGGGCGTTCCACTACAGAAGGTTTACTGTAACATTGTCCTTTGTCCATCTTCCTTTCTCCAAAACGAAGCTTTACCTTTCTTACAAGTCCATCTTTGTCAGTTGTTGTGTCCATTACACGTGCTAATCTCCATTCATTGCGTGGCAAGTCATCCATTTTCTCCATCACAACATCTCCAACCTTCAAGTTTCTCCTTGGAGAGTGCCATTTCTGTCTTCTTGTGATGTTAGACAGATACTCCTTTTTCCAACGTGACCAAAACTGTTCTGATAAATACTGCACCTGCCGCCACCTTTTCTGTGCATAAATGTCCTCTTTAATGAATCTACCTGGCGGGGGCATGGATGACCTTGACTTCATCATTAGCAGGTGATTGGGTGTTAATGGCTCGGGACTGTTTGGATCACTTAAGTTGTCCACTGTAAGAGGCCTGCTGTTGACAATCGCCATTGCCTCATAAAAGAATGTCCTTAATGATGCGTCGTCCATTCTGCCTGATGAAAGAGAAACTGTTGAGCGCAGAACATTTCGGACAGTCCTGATTTGCCTTTCCCACACACCTCCTGTGTGGCTTGAATGAGGAGCGTGCATTTTGAAGTCGCATTGTTTCTCAGCAAGAAACGCAGTAATGCGATCACAGTCCATTTGTTTCAATGCTTCTTGCAGCTCATTTTTTGCGCCAACAAAGTTACTTCCTTGATCACACCTTATCTCACTGACAGCTCCTCTGATGGCTATGAAACAGCGGAGGGCATTTATAAAGGCGTCCGTGGTCATGTCGTCTAACATTTCCATGTGCACTGCTCTGCAGCAAAAGCACGTAAAAATAAGTCCATAATGCTTGTTCACCTTACGAGCTTTCTTAGTTAGAAAAGGGCCAAAACAGTCCATTCCACAGAATGTGAATGGTGGAGCTGGATCTAAACGCTGGACTGGGAGATCAGCCATTTTCTGTTCCTCAGTACCCCTTCTGAGTCTGCGACACCTTACACATTTCTGTATAAAGTTTCTTACAGCTTTGTTGATGCTTGGAATCCAAAATCCATTTGATCTGATTTCATTGATTGTCAGTCCCTTTCCTTGGTGCTGCACTTTACTGTGGAAATGGCTGATTATTAGCTGAGTGACATGGTTACCCTTTGGAATTATCACTGGGTGTTTCAATATAGAGGAGAATGAAGCATCTTTAAGTCTTCCTCCCACCTTGAGGAGTCCATCACTATCAAGAAAGGTATCCATTTGATACAGTTTGCTTTTGTAGGGGAGTTCCTTTCCATTTTTAAGCAACTTTATCTCCACTGCATACTCCCTGGCTTGTATGTCTTTCAGAATAACATGTTGTGCGTTTTGTCTTTCTTGTACAGTACTGTGGCTTGTTGTTTTCTCTCTCTTAGCACAGCGAATGAGGCGAGCTAGGGCTTGAGTGGCCTTGTACCATGATGAAAATTTTGTTAACCTCTCTGATAAACCTTTCTTCTCTGCTTTGAGGGTGTTCAGTGTATGTACCCTTTTGACTTCTGGATCCCCGAGTAGTATGTTTTCGCCAATTCCTGAAGCTGGAGGAACTTCCTTCTCCCACAGAAACTGTGGCCCTTTGAATCAGACTGATGTTATAAGCTCACCCACACTGGAACCTCTGGAGGCGATGTCTGCAGGATTCTGGTCAGAAGGCACATATCTCCACTGCTGAGGGAAGCTGTTAGTCCTTATCTTTTGAATTCTGTTGGAGACAAATGTGTGAAACCGACGTGCTTCATTATTAATGTAGCCTAAAACTACCTTTGAGTCAGTCCAGAAGTACTCTTCACTCTGTGTCAATCCAAGCTCGTCCCTTAACATGTTACTTGCATTAATGGAGACAACCACAGCTGTCAGTTCAAGACGTGGGATTGTTGTTATCTTGATAGGAGCCACTCTAGTCTTTGCTGTAACTAAAGCACAATGCACTTTATCATCTTGGTTTATATGTTTTAAATAAGAACACTGGCCATAGCCATGTGAGCTGGCATCAGAAAAATGATGCAACTCTCTTTTCACTATTTGCCCAAAGTCTGTAGGAACATAACAGCGTGGAATTGTGATTTTCTCTAAGTTCCTTAAGTCACTGTTCCAATTGTCCCACACTGGCCTTAATTCACTGGAGAGGGGGTCATCCCAGCCTGAGCCTTGTTTGCAGGTCTCCTGAAGCACCCGTTTGCCTGTGAGCACAAAGGGGGAGATGAATCCCAGTGGGTCGTAAAGAGATGCGACAGTAGATAGGATGCCACGCCGTGTAGCAGGTTGTTCGTTGGGTCGAAAGCGAAATCTGAGTGTGTCTGATTCAATATGCCAGTGAATGCCTAGCGCTCTTTCAAGTTTAGAGTCATTGAGTGTCAGATCACATGCCTGCTGTGAAGGAGCACGTTCAGATGGTGGGATGCTGTTTAACACAGTTTGGTCGTTGCTTACAAACTTGTGCAGTCTGAGGCCACCTGATGCGCAGATTGTCTGAGCATCTTGGGCGAGCTGAACAGCTTCTTTGATGCTTGCAGTGCTTGTCACCCCATCGTCCACATAAAAATCTTTCATTATGAACTGAGATGCAAGGGGGAACTGTGTCTCATTTTCTTTGGCAAGATACTTTAAACCGTAATTTGCACATCCTGGTGATGATGAAGCGCCGAAGAGGTGAACCTTCATTCGGAATTCTTGGGGCTCTGTGTTCATGTTGCCATTTTTCCACCATAAAAATCTTAAATAGTCTCTATCTGATTCATGCACAAAAAATTGGTGGAACATTTTCTCAATGTCGCACAACAATGCAACTTCATGCAGTCTAAATCTGATGAGAACTCCATTTAGATTATTTAGCAAATCTGGGCCAGACAGCAGATGGTCGTTCAGACTGGTACCTTTTTACTTAGCTGAGGCATCGAAGACTACCCTCAGTTTGTCTGGTTTCTGGGGATGATATATCCCGTGGTGGGGAATATACCACCTTTCTCCTTCCTTTGCTTCACTTTCCACTTCCTCTGCTTTTCCTCTTTCTAGGACTTCATTCATAAACTTCACATACGGCTCCTTATGCCTTTGGTCCTTTGACAGTTTGTTTTTGAGACTTTGAAGTCGCCCAATGGCCATTTGCTTGTTGTCCGGTAAGAGTGGTCGTTCTTTAAATGGAAGTGGCATTTCGTAATGTCCTTCAGTATTTTTATAAATTCCTTCCTTTAATGTCTTTAGAAAGAGAATGTCGTCTTGAGACACTGACCTGTTGTCCTTGACGTCATCCTTGAAGTCTGACTCGAGAACCTTAAGTGCATCAGCTGGAGTCACTAGGGGGAGCTCTTTTACTGTTATTCTGTGACACACAGTGCTGAAGGAGTCATTGTGAGATGATGTGGGGCCAACAATACTCCAGCCCAATGCTGTGCGGACTGCATAGGGTTCGTTCTCCTCTCCTAATATTACCTGCCTCGGAGCCAGAGCCTTTGAGCAATTGTAGCCAATTAAAAGGCCAACTTCACATCCTAGATGCAGGGGAATCTCATTCACTATCTCCTTGAGATGATTCCATCGTTTTGCTGTTTCACAAGTAGGAATGTGAGAGCGGTTAACTGGTATACAGTCTTTGGTGTAAGCTTGAGGGAGTTCAATTGTTTCCGTGGAGTTGTAGCCTCTCACCTTGAGACCTGAAACACGTTCGCTTGGTACAACAGCATCTTTACCCAGCATTGTAGTGAGCCTTAATCTTATTGGAGTGGACTTTGCCTTGAGATCATTGGACACATCTTGGTCTATGAACACTGTGTCACTCTGAGTATCTAAGAGTGCATAAACAAGCTTCTCTGTACCTGGAAGTTGCTCTGAAGAGACCCATACTGGTACAATTATGGAAGTGCTGACACATTGTTCATTGTTTTCAACATTGAGAGACAGGGTAGTTGCAGTATGCTCTGTGTTGATCTGAATTGAGTCTGTAGTTGAATTTTTCTTGTCGTAGTTGAAGTCGTGCAGACAGGTAGGGTGTTTTTTCTTGCACATTTCACACACAAGTCTGTAACGACATGCCTTTGCACTGTGTCCTGGTTTGAGACAACCATAACAGAGCCTTTTGTCCTTTATGTATTTCCTTCTCTCTTCAAGTGACTGGACCTTAAACCGTGGGCAAACATGAAGTTTGTGTCCATTGTCTTGACAGAGCATGCATGGTAGTTTAACATTCAATCTTTGTTTTGCATTTTCTGTCTCTGTTAACACCTGCGTGTGGAGGACACTTGAGGTAGGCCTTTTTTCCCTTTGTAAGTTCCTTGCAGTGGCTGTGGTGAAGTCTGTAGAATGGAGAGCCTGGAATGATGTGATTGGGTTGCATACAATCTCTGATTCAGAAGACATGAACTCAGCAAAGTGCTTTAAACCAGGAAATTTTCCATTATCTCTCATAAACTGAGTAGCTTGACGATTCCACCTTGCAGCAGCCCAATTTGGTAACTTTTGAACAAGTTTCTGGTTCTCCTCACAATCGTTGAGAATGTTTAGGCCTTCAATGTAAGGCATCGCCTCATGGCATGTTTGAATGAAATCAGCAAATGCCCTAAATCCTTTAGAGTCATTTGTTTGTATCTTTGGCCATTTTGACAGCTTTTCTCTAAACGCTTTCTGAACAATAAATGGATGTCCATACCTTTGATTGAGGCGTTCCCATGCATCCTTATATGCTTCGCTGTCATTCCTGTAGAAGATGCCATCAAGTGTTTGTCGCGCTGCACCTCCCACATATTTCTATACAAGTTGTATAGTTTGTCAGCAGATGAGATGTTCTTCTTGTCAATGAGGGCAGTAAATGAAGCTTTCCACTCAATGAACTGTAGTGGGTCACCTGTGAACATGAATGGCTCTGGTATTGGCAGCCTGTTCATGGAGATACTGTCTTGTACTGCTTGAGTTAAATAAATGACGTCTGCTTGAGGAGGTGGGGTGGAGACTACATTATTTGTAGGAGCTTGAACATAAGTGGAAACTGCGGGGGGCTTCTGATCCCTTCTGCTATGGTCAACAGAATGAACACTCTTCTCACCTTTGATTTCCTGGTCATAAGTCATTAATCTAGCTCGTGTAGCCTTTACTTCCTTTTCAGCCTTTAATCTCTGTAACTCACGTTTCTGTATTTCAAGCTCCTTATTTTGCCTTTCCTCTAGGAGTTGAATCTTCTCCTTTTGTTTTTCCTCTTCTAGTAGCACTTCATACTCTACTTCTTTGGCTGCTAATTCTGCGGCAGCTTCTGCCCTCTTTCCAGCTATTACTGAGCTTGCAGAGCATGACTTACTGGCAGTAGAGTACTTACTGGATCGTGGGAGAGAGGAACTGTAGATGGATTGAGCGTACTCTGGATGGAGAAGCTCGCGGAGACGTAGCTTCACTTTATCACTATCACCGTCATTGTCGTCACCGTTCACTGTTTTTAATGCAGCCCCCATTAAAAGGTCATCTGCCTTAGAAAATGCTGAGACTCAGGAGGATAATGGATATAGTGTTGCCAGTGCATTTTAAAACAATTAATGGTGTGTCTTTTAAAAATCCTTACAATAATCCTAAATCTAACCTAACCCTAACCCTTGTCAAATGCTCGGATCAGGCAGAAACATTGGCTCTACGTGTTCTACGCCCCCTAGATTCACAATCTGCTGTCATCGCAAAAGTTAGCTTGATAGCATGCTAGCAACTATCTAGCTCATATCGGGCCAAAACTTTGGATCTACACGTTTTGCGCCTCATAGATGCACAATCCGCTGCCATCTCAAAAGTTAGCATGCTAGCATTTAGCATATCTTAGCATGCCCAGATCTGGCTGAAACGTTGGATCTACACATTCTGCGCCTCCTACATGCAGAATCTGCTGTCATCTCGAAAGTTAGCATTTTAGCATCCAAACCGGAAGTGGGCGTATCTCCGCCTAGGAATGTCGTAGAGACTTGGAACAAAGTTCCTCAGATCCCTCTTGATGAGTAGAGTCAACCGAAAAAAGTTAACTATTTTTGAATATCTCAGAAATGGAGCAAGATAGACTTCCTTTGCACGCATGTACACGTAGGGGCCAGGCCACGCCCCCAGCCATGCCCAAAAATCGGATGGGACGGATGACACTTTATTAAAATATTTCTTAAAGGGCCCTGACATCCCCCACCCTAGACTGCCCTACCTCCTATGAAAAATCCATATGGATCAGGCCCTGTGGACAATCCTGGGGAGGGTCCCCAACGGGAGACCCATAGTCTCAGATTGTGGCAGTAATACATTCAATACAGCACAATACATAGATCATTTTCTTCAGTTTCACAATGACACAACAGTTATTTGAAGGACATATGATTTCATTAACAAATGACAGGATATTCAATTTCAGACAGATGCATTCTTATTCACAATAGATATCAACAGTTTATATATAAATATATCCACCACATTAGGCTTTGAAGCAGTAACAAAAGCCTTTTTAAAATACCCTGATTCAAACAGATCAGATATACATTCTCCAGCTGTTAGAAATTAATCTCACTAGAAATGATTTTCAGTTTCATAACCAAATATACCTCCAGACACAGGGAACAGCAATGGGAAAGAAGTTTGCCCCAGTGTATGCCAATATTTATATAGCATCCGGGGAGGATACACATGAAAAATTTCAACATCTCCTTAGTCTATATTACAGGTATCTGGCTGATATATTTGGTACATGGCAACATGGAAAACCACTCTTTGACCTCTTCAAAAACACAATGAACATATATTACTCTAATATTACAGTCAAATACAAAATCAATTCCCAGTTCATAGACTTCTTAGATACAACAGTTCTTTTCAGCCAACCCATAAATGGTAACAGGACTCTCGAAACTAAGGTTTACTTTAAAGACAGACACAGCCTACTCTATAAGACCAGTTATCACCCAAAACACACGTTTGCAGGATTAATCAATCCCAGCTCAACAGATTTCATTGCCTCTGTACAAACAGGATTTTGAGGCAGCCACTACCACTTTAATTACAGCTCTTAGACAGAAAATATACTAAACCGTTTCTTAGGGGAATTAAAGCAGAGACACTCAGGACTATAAGAAATAAAAAACTACCCTCTTCAACAAATTTACATATCCCATTAATCACCATATATTCTTCTAATGCCATTACATTAAACAATAACCTCAGGAGAGGTTTTTCAAAGGTCCAACAGATTTCCCTCAATTGCAGAACTATAAAATCATTTCAGCTTATAGAAAAAACATAAACCTTAAAGACTTCTGTCACATTGGGGCCTGGAACCATACCTGTAATAGCAAACCTATGGCACTCATGCAGCATTTTCACCAACAGGGACTGCAGAACATCAGGTTCTCTGGCCTGGAGGCTAATAACTGGTCACAGGCACAGAGAATAAGAAAGGAGCATGTGTGGATTCAAAGGCTAAAGACATGGGTCCCCCTAGGTTTCAACCAAAAGTAAGGAAGGCGGGGTAGGTCGGAGGGAGGCAGAGGGACCTAAAACAGGCAAAAATCAGTCACCCATGTTTCGTTTTGGGGCACTTGGTTAGCACTTACCCCCAGGTTGAAAAAATAGATTAGCAATGAAATTATTATTAATAAAATGTCTTTTTTTCCTAGTAAGAGTAGAGTCCAGGGACACTCCTGAAATCAAAATGCGCCTATATAGAAAAAAGGTTACATTTTTTTTTTATATCTCAGAAATGGAGATGGACTTCTTTCACACGCATGATGTGTATGTGTGAGACCAGGTGTTCAGCACCCCCCTGGGGGGTGCAACCATGTCCATTGCACCCCCCTCTCGCATTACCCCATTTACATAGAGGTCTAACCGCACAGAGCTTTAGCAAAAACTGCCAACTACAGCTCCAAGCCCACTAAGCAACTGACAGCCAGGCAATTCTAGGCAGGGATGCCAGTGGATGTGAAGGGGAAAGAGTGGGCACCAGATGGCAGGCCCGTGCACCTAACCTCCCCCTAACCATAAGGACCCCCCTTGAATCAACTGATTGTAAAACAGGAGTTGTAGGGTGATCGCCTGGATTGAGGCAACTACAGGGGATCACACTGCTTTCAGTGACGGGTAAGGTCCTTGCTAGGGTCATCCTTAGCAGGATTCATAATTACTTGCTTGCCTGTCAGCCACCAGAGCAGCCTGGTTTTGCACCTCAGAAGTCTACCATCGACCATATTGTGGCAATGAGGGTTCTCACTGAGCTCAACCATGAATATTGGCAGAGGTTCTTTGCAGCCTTTGTTGATTTTTGTGAAGCGTTTCACTCGGTTGATTGAGTTGCCCTGTGGGACATCTTGAGACTTCAACGGGATCCCCCCGAAGTTGCTGGGCATCATGGCCGGCCTGTACACTGGTACTGATAGTGTGCAGAGTTCTGCATTTCACCAGGGGTGTGTTCTTGCTCCTACTCTAGGACATGGGGTCCAGCAGCTGTGCAGCATCCTTTGGTGAAGAAAGATTTATTGATCTTGACTTTGCCAACAATGCTGTGATCTGAGCGGAGCCAATGGAGGCTCTGATCAGGGCTCTCGAGAGACTGTGAAGAGTCTGAGTGTCTAGATAAAGACCAAGATCCAGGCATTTAATGACTTCTTAGGCACAGCCTTCTGTAGTGTGACTGTCTATAGGGAGAAGGTTAACCTTGTAGAGAGATTAATTTATCTCAGCAGCAGTGTTTATGCCTCTGGTGACTACCTATGAAGTCAGCAGACCGTTTGGGAGAGCACAGGAGTTCATGAGGTTGCTGGAACGAGGTGTGTGGTATTCCTGATATCTGAAAGAGGAAGGTTCAAGTCTCCCTGCCTTGCTGTATGGCTGCGAGACATGGATGCTATCCAGTTAAGCGGAGATGAAGTTTGGACTCTGGTACTGTCTCTCTTTGGAGAATCCTTGGGTACTGCTGATTTGACTTAGTGTCACCGTGTGGTAGGTGCGGCAACATGCTGCATCAGGGAATGCTCCCCAACCTGGTGCTTGGGCTGCCAGGAAGTCAATTTTTTGATACATTGCTAAGTATGAAGCTTTTCAACATTTTGCATCTCCACAACGCAAAACATGCATTTTTGTGATTTGGGTGCCCGTTTCGCTAAGTTTGCATATGGGGACACTTAGGTTGCTGAAAAATTGAAATTTTGACGTGACAGTTTTTCAACATTCTGTATCCCTGAGAAGCAAAACACATTTACTAGAGCAATTGGATTCATGATCTAAATTTAACAAAAATGACAAGTTTCCTTTTTTTGTAGGAAATTATACCCTTTTAATTCATACTAGCATCTACATAATGGTTGTTGAATACTTCACAATATATTAAATTGAGATGGTATGGTACATGCATACAATCCAAGCTGTATGAGAACCCACAGTCACCAATACACAATGAAAAACAAATAAAATCCCTCAAAAAAAGAAAAAAATAAGCCATGAAACAGTTGAGTGCTGTATAGACAAGCACATCAGCTTTAATACAGCGGGGGGCTATAGGGTTCATCTCCAGCAATGTCTCGTTTCTTATCGAGGAAAAAGGGGGAAAAGTCACAGTCACACGCGATTGCCACTCACACGAGACATCACTATAAACACTCTCTCGTGATGCTTTGCCAGAAAGTACTCATATGCTGTGCCTTGCTTGAGCCCCAGGGGTTAAAATAAATGTTTTGAGACATGTATTCCTGTAGATCATTTCAACTAAAACTTCCAGAAATGGCCAGATATCCACAGAGATTAACATTTAGCACACTTCACCCACCATTACCCATGTGAAACGTTTTAACCACCTGACGTGACTTTTTGTGCATTACAAGCCCTAAGTCCCTAGTGTGCCTGAGCACCAATGGGAGACATAACAGGGTTACCCCAACAGTCATTTCAAGCCGCCTTAACCACATTTAAGTGTATCAACAAAATTGTTTATACCTTAGCAAAAGGTAACACAGTTCAAGAATGCACACTACTCAAAACATTCCTTTTGCTTTTGCAATTAAAGAAAAGGAAAAAAAACATTACTTTTAATATATTAACATTGCTGGAGTAAATTTAGCGTTCCTAAATCAAATCTGTGTAATCCATTGATTTCTCTTTCACAGAAAGAACTTAGATACCGGGGCTTGACAAGGTATACAGTAAGCAAAGGGAGTGTTATCAAAATAATAATAATAATAATAAGACATTCAAGTACAGTAAGATTTATGCTTGAAAATACAAAACTATGTGGGAAAGCATTAAAATCATGTGACAATCAGAATGGCATTAAAAAAAGCTGAAGTGCTAGATCACCTTTTGTTCCTTCACCAAACATTTACCAGCACCACTGCTGTCTAGAAACAGTTGCCAAGGTGGCTGTATGGGCAGCGCCCAGCCTACTGAACAGGATGACATCCCTCTTCAGTGAGAGGGACTATGGCTCCTTGTGTTTCTGGGTACCAGACTGCAGCTAAGCTCCTCCTACAGCAGCATCTCAGATGTTGCAGAGGCAGTACAGCTGAAGTCACGCCCCCTTACTCTCCATAATCCTGAGTCAACATATTGCTTCTCTTCGACGTTCATTTCTTCTTTTCTTCAAAACGTTTGCATTAACAGAAAAAAAAAGTTTTACATCCACAGACACAGGAAAGCCTTTTAAAGGTTTTCTTTAAATATATAAACTTCTCCATTAGAAGCTGGGTCAGCTTTTGCTTTTCAGTTTTTTAGTATGTTTTTAAAGATTTTATTTCTAGTGTGCATATCTTTCTCCATCATCATACATTAAACATGGAGTCTTTTTGGGTCCAGACTGATCAAAGCATCCATTTGGTGCGTTTAGTCCACGGCCCTTTAAAAGGTAACAGCTGAGGTCAAGCTCAGTTGTGCTGCAATGTATTGGACTCTATAGGAGGGGCAGAGTCATACAGAGTGTCTGTGTCATGTGTGGGCTCTCCAGCAAGTGTGCATGGGTTTGACAATGTCCCTGCTCCACAGTCACAGAAAAACCTATAGTGAAGAGAAAGTTATTAATATCCCTGAATGGAACTATTAAAAGTCACAATGCAGTTAAATTCTTGCACAGTTCAAATATAACCTATTGACTGTTTATTACAAAGAACTACTAGGCATGAGCAATACAAACTGACAAAATGTCATTTTCATGATTATGAACATATCATCAGTTTGAGTATTCTATCGTGATATAGCCTAAATACTTGTTTCCTTGTGTAATTAACAGTTGCGTACAAGTCCGTTGTTTGTATAATTCTATTTAGTGCAGCTGCACTAACCTGTCGTGCCGATTGAACTCAACATCATGTCCTTGATGGCACTTCTTGATGCAGTTCAGGCAGATGGAATTACGGTCTGTGGTATTACATGTGTGACACCTACAAGAGATGAAATGGAGGTTTTGATTGGTTGATATGCTCATCAGATAAAAATGTATGCTGTTGGGGGTTGGGGGCATTTACCTATAAAAATCGTGCATCGGGTAGCTGGTGTAACTGGAAATCTTATACAGGCACTGCCCCCTAGAGACAGCTTTTTCAATGGCATCTTGGTTGTTCATTATCTTGTTATCTGTGGAGGAAAATGCACAGTCAAAACAGCTAGAAACTCAAAATGCTACTGTTGGAAATATCCACCAGCAGATGACCTCTGTATGAAACTGTACATGGAACATCTTATAGTCCCTCCTCTTCTTTTCTTTCTAGATTTAAACTCCCATCTGGAGGAAATATCTGGTATTTCTAGAAAATCAATGCCCTCTACCTGTCAGTTGGACTCATTTCCTACTTATATAGTTAAATCCTGTTTGCCCTCTCTTTCCTCTCTGGTAACTAACATCATGCATTCCTTCCCTATTTCTGGTCTCATTCCTTTATCTCTCGAAACAGCCATCATAGAAAGAAAGAAACCTGGACTCTTACAACATAAATTTTCTTCCAATCTCAAATTTACCTTTCATCTCTAAAATCACTTGAAAAAACTGTCCAGCCTCACACCTACTCTCCTAGTAGGTGGTAGTGTAGTGGATTTAAGCTGAATCTTCAGAGTAGCAACAAGTCTGTGGTCAGAATTCACAAACTAGGCATTTCTGTAGACCCTGCAGTTCTGAAGGAGCTTCCAATGTCTGCCAGTGAGGATGTGATCGATCTCCTTCGCTGCACCACCAGCATTGGAGTACCAAGTCCAATGATGCGGCTCAGGGCAATGGAACCAGGATGCAGCGACGGGCAGCCCCGACCTTTCGCAAAGTCAAGGAACATGGAGCCACTCTCACCCTGGTCTCCAGACCCATGGGGACTGAAACAGTCCTGAGAGCCAGCCCTGTCAGTGCCAGTGGTCACTTTGAAGATGTTACCCATAACCAGAGTGTCACCTCGTGGGCACTCTTCAACCACTAAGTGAAGTTGCGAGTAAAATGTCTCCCTCAATGAGACATCACTTAATGTGATCAGAGCATATACTGAAACAACAGACAAGACACCCAAGGAGTGCCTTAGCCGGAGTCTCATAATACACTCATTGAAAGGAGTGACATCAGACACCATCAGGAGGAGCCGATCTGCTACAGCAATGGCTACTCCCCGAGTATGGCAGCCATCAGTCTGACCAGACCAAAAGTAGGTATACCCACCTACAGAGATCCGGCCACTCCCCAGTCTGCGGGAATGTTGCTACCAAAATGCGGAGTTTACGAAGCACACAAATTATATAAAAACCTCCAGTGGCATAGGAAGCTGACCTGATCTGAACACCAGAGTACATGTGATTGTAGATGTCATTGTCTTCTAGAACACCATGTCCATTGTCATAAAAATATACTCCAACCTGTAAAATATAAAATATACAATAAGATGCTCTCCTGCCAATGGAGAGCTGGGATAAAATGAATGTTACAATAATTTATAATTTAGTAAATAAAACAATGCAACATAAACAAGAGATTAATAAAAAAGTAGCAGGTCCCACCCACTTACATCCAACTGAACTGCTAACCCTGAGCCAGAATGAGCACTTTCAGCCATTACCTGCTTTCCGCTGTGTATCCGGTTCCGCCGCAGAACCGGTGTGCTTCCGGTGGTCACCCACACACCCGCCAGGGTGTTACTGTACACTTCATTCTCCTCGATTACACCCTGACCCTTTTCGTGCTGCAAGGTAGAAGCCACACCACATGGTACAGTCAGAATCTCCTCTTCTGACTGGCAGGGTTCTCACTCGAACAATCATTTATTTTTAGCTGCGTTAAACAGAAACAAGAGGTCCCTCCCTGACATCACTGTATTTACATACTCATTCAGAGAGCGTTCACACTCAGAGCTCACACAGCATTCACTTGCACATCATGGCACCATGTGTTAATTCCACATGTTGTTTGTGCAGCTACACGTAGAAATTAATATGCGTATGTGAAACGCAGTACCACCAAAAATCTTGGGGGCAGTATGGTCAACTTATGTTACTGAACTGTTTATATATGGTACAGTTAGTATTAAAGTAGCAACTGATCTATTTTTTTTGAGTGGCCAGAAGATATTAAAAATGCAATATTTTCGGAGGCAAAAGGAAAAAAAAAAAGTATTCCAAGCACTACTGTGTAAGCTGAACAGCAGCTTCAAAATGTACTGGCAGTTTAAGTTTCTTCTGCTTTCTATGGAGAATGCTGCAGCAGTATTACAGAGTCAGCAACTCGCTGTGGACGCAGTGAGTGTACAACATTCATGCCACAACCGTGAACTACGCATTCAAGTATGAGCAGCTGCACCGCTGACGTAGTGACAACACACATAGGCATAAGGGTTGCGAGTCGGCCTGTCACAATTATTACATAATCACCTAATTGACATTATGCAAAATATAATTGTGGTCAGCTCAAATAATCAGTAGAATCGTCTCCACTCATATAAAAATAGAAATATGACTGTTCTGTCTCCTTCACCTATCACTATTTCCATGTTGTTTTCTACCAGGTAATGCTTGGCTGGCTTTTGTTTAATGACATCATCTCATTGTGTTTCTGAACCAATCCATACCACCTGCCCTATTAGTACCTCGCACATGTGCGCATGTGCAGCATTAGGCTTCTCAGCAAATGCGGTGCCCCATTTGTACACTTAGTTTCACAACATTTTCATGACCCAGCCTGATCCCGTTAGAGTTTCTTTTCACCACTTCAGGTTCATTTTATGGGCTGCTTGCTCGTGAGTGATCTTCACCAGCCCAGAATATCAGGCAGATATTCCAATTTTGGATTCTTTGTGTTCTCTGTCTGTTTAATACAAGTTCTGCATAGCACTTTCACATGTGCCCGAGTACGTGTTTATGCGTCTCATTATGGAGAGATGACTGTTTATGTCCCTGACGGCTGCCACTATTATGCTGCAGCAGAGTCAGCATATTATGGCTACAGGACAAATAACTAAAGAAATGTGTATTATTTTTCTATTCATTTATGATCCCACTGCTTTGGAGTGATATAAGCAGGCGCACATAACTGGTATGCAAGTTAGCATTCACTGTAAAGCGATAAACATGGAAATTTCATGTTGCAGCAGTGCAAATGCGTATATATTTTATGTGCATTTGTGTTGTAAAGACAAGAAATTACCATGCATTTTAACCTTTATGTGGCTAATCTGTGCTTCTTTAGAAGTATAAAGGTTAACTCACAGTGCACATGCAGTCATTTCTTGTCATGAGAGCATGAATGCATTTAATGAATGCGCATTTAAAGAATGCATACTCGTGTATCAGTTATGTGCATCCGTGGATATAAATATGGCTGAAACTAACACAAAATACACCAAACTTGATATTTCAGTTTAGAGTGAACTAAAGCTATCTGTATACCAAAATTCTGTGTCACTGGATAGCAGAAATTTTAACTGATGAAAATATGAACTAACATTTCAGATATTGGATATTTAGATAATAGTACTGACCAAAAAAAACTGGAAATAGACAACCGGAGTGAACACTTAACCAAAAAAAAATAAAAAATCCATTTTATTTAAGTCAACGGAATCATTAGCGCCGATAGTCTGTAGCATGTTTCACAAAGCCGGCTTTCTTGCTTAACCAGATAACTTGTCTGATATAAGGTACTGCATAGTTTAAATTAATTTTATTTTCATTCACTTACATTTACCCCAGACTACCTTAATTCCAATAAGTAATTCAGCTAAGTTTGCTGTAAATGTAAACGATACGATTTGCCATGGGGGCGGCATGGTGGTGCAGTGGTTAGTACTTTTGCCTCACACCTCTGGGACCCGGGTTCAAGTCTCCGCCAGGGTTACATGTATGTGGAGTTTGCATGTTCTCTCCATGTCGTCGTGGGGTTTCCTCAGGGTACTCCGGTTTCCCCCTCACAGTCCAAAAACATGCTGAGGCTAATTGAAGTTGCCAAATTGCCCGTAGGTGTGTATGTGTGAGTGAATGGTGTGTGAGTGTGCCCTGTGATGGGCTGGCCCCCCATCCTGGGTTGTTCCCTGCCTCATGCCCATTGCTTCCGGGATAGGCTCCGGACCCCCGCGACCCAGTAGGATAAGCGGTTTGGAAAATGGATGGATGGATGGATGGATGGATGGATGGATGATTTGCCATAAAATGGCAGGATGAGCAAATAGGGCAGGGCAGACGTGTGAAGTAAAATTGGGCAGGTGGTTTGGGATCAGGAAGAGATAATAGCAACTGTCTATTGCCAGGCATTTAACATTAAAATTTTTTTTTCCTTTCTTATTTAACTTATTTGTTAATGTTACATCAGGTCTCTACAATTTTTGTTTAAAGCTTAAAAGGCAAATGCATTTTTTATTTCTTTGCAAGGTGTATATGCAATATTCAACTATTATTAGGCTAACTCTAGGCTGATAGTGTTATAAAATAAACAGAAAAAACAAATCATTAAATCGCAATTATTTTTATGACAATCGTCAACTAAAATTTCACGATGGTGACTGTCCCAGGGGGGAGCATGAAGTACAAAGCAGCCCTAAGAGTTGCATGTGTGACTAAGGATACACATGGGAATGGGGAAATTTCCATACTACATAGATGCCTCCATGCTGCCCATCATGGATTTTGTTCTGTCGAACGATAGGGCAGCTGTTGGTCCGGATCTGGATCCCTGCCAAGGCGTTGCCGTGGATGTCGTTCCCTTCGATGAGGCCCCGCCCATCTCCAAATATGTAAACACCACCTTGGTTGCCATTGTAGATGGCATTTCCCCTGAATGCACAAGACAGAGAACAACTGCATGAGACACATATATCAATACCAAAGTGTATTGTAGGTGTTTTCATGTTTATGGTACCAGGCTTCCATTGGAGTAGTCCAGACAAAACAACCAAATCAGTTCAAAACAGTTAGGATAGAAGTACCATTCATGCGATAAAATGAAGAAAAGACTGGATAGAGGAATCCCAATAAACGGATGTATAAATAAAGATGCTAACCTGATAGTGGGGTCACTGTTAGATGTGATCCAGACTCCAGCAAAGTTATTCGCATAGATCTTATTGTCGATGAACTGGCCACGACCCTTTTCATGCACATAGATGCCCCCTGTCTGTCCATGGTGGATCTCACAGCGCACCACTGTGGGGTTTGCGTAAGCCTTCACCTCAAAGCCAGCGATACGATTCCGGTGGATGTTGCAGCTCTCGAAGTAGCCCTGCAGAGAACACACAGCACACACCAAAATGTACAACAGTGTCAAGCAAAAATCCTATGAACCAGGTAAAAGTATAAACACCTGACTTTTAGGTTTAGAGAGATTTATCTAAACAGGCATAGCTCATGTTATTTTCCCACATCAAGCAGCTTGACTGTATACACTAGATAGAGACCCTTGGTTTTGAAAGCTTGATGTTTAGCAATCACAAAAAGTACCCTAAGATTATGGGATGAAACAGGAGCACCCCAAAGAATTGTGCATAACATGCAAACTCCAACAAGAATGGGGGTGAGATTCAAACCCCCAGCTCTGAAGCTGTGGCAACAGACACCTGCTTAGCCACCAAACTCTCTCAAGAAAATTTACTTATTCAAAAGCTATTAAGAAGTTAATTGTAGAAGATACCAGCATTCCCCACAGCAGGCATCCGCAATTCTAATCCTGGTAGACTCAAGAATGTTGTTCTGTCTAATATTAAAAATCCTGTAACCACAATGTGACAGAAAACAAATGCAACAAAGCCAGTGCATTTACCATGCCATGGTCGAAGGTGAACACTCCAACATCCCTTCCATGATGAATGTGGTTTCGTCGGATGATGGGGTTGCCATGGTTTTTCACCAAGATGCCTGCCAGAGCATTGTTGGAGATCTCATTGTCCTCATATACACCCTGGAAACAGATGTGGTGGGGGGGGGGGGGCACTGATTAGGAACAGAGACATGCAACTTCATAGCACTAATTTCCTGCAGGGCATAAAGATGCACTGTGTAACTGTTCTCCAATCATTATTAGCCAATGGTGGCTTATTTTTATAAGGCAGATTCAGTTGGAAAAGAAATTGAAAGAAAGACAAAGAAAGAAAGTTACTTATTCATTGTTACCTTAGATGACTCAAAGATGTGGGGATACTATTATAAGGGATAGCTCAAGGTGGGCACACGCTTTGCCTGACACCTGAATCCGAAGTGCAATGTAATATACTATTTATCACCTATAAAGCCTTAAATACACTTGTACAAATTCACCTTGCAGATCTGCTTTTTCAAAATGATCCTAATTTCTTTTTATAAAATGCTAATTATTTACCTTCACCAAACATTTATAGCCAAAACAACAACAGAGCCAAATACAGAACTCCTGATTTAAGGAATAATTTTCAGATTATTACATTTCTGAAGCACTAATCACAGGTGATCACCAAAACTAGCGGTTCCATTTCTGGTTTAATTTTTGTGGTACACCTTCTGCCTCTCATCGTTTTACTATGTTGCCATTGTTAAGTTACTTCTGCATTACACTTGGTTGGCTACACTACCACATACAACACAGTACTCATGTTCTCTTTACTCCTATACTTTCTGCCTTGTGCTTGGGAACAGTCCAATCACCAGAACATTATTGCGTACCCCAAGTAGCCACTCAGACCCAGAATATAAAAACATCTTCATTAACTAAATGTTATACAGCTTTTATTACTGTATTATTGCTTTTTATGTAGTAACAGTCACTTATGTCCACTGGCATTCTCAGCATTGACAGGAAATGATAGAATCAAAGACTACATCAATGTTACTCCCAAAGCATTACAGCATTACAGCAATGTTACTGCCAAGTTTTGAGAGATTCATCGTACAGGTTGTAATTTGGCACAGCCAAATTTCTGTGCATGTTCCCCTCCCTGGGGAAGTGTGTTGCTCAGTCTGTGGAAGCTCAGGAAGTGTTTGTGTCTGTGACTGGAAGGTCACCGGCTGAAAACCAAGGGTCACCAGAGTGATTTTAGCATTGGGCGCTTAAGTAAGGTCCTTAACTGGACTTTGATTAAAAGCATGTGCTATATGACAACCAAGTACAATGTGCACGCCGTGTCTCTTTGAGGCGAAGTATGTCATGCCTGTGCATAGTCTGTGATGTAAAGTCCCACGTTCTCACAGTCGCTGATGTTGCAGTGCTTGATAGTGGGACAGGCGCCCTGACCACTTACACATACTGCGGAACCCACTGTTGAAAGAGAACAGAGAACATTAGCTGAAACATCTGAACTATTATGCTTATGGGAAATCTGTAATTAACTTTTAAAAAAAAGAAAAATGAGTCAGATGGATGTATAGACTGCCATACCTGTACATGTGCTCCGTATGACACAGTAATCTATAATCGGGCTGCAGTTTACAGTGATCTCTAAACAGTGGTGGACATTGTGGTGTTGGGCAGACTTGTCATCAGGGTTGAACTATCGGAAACAAACACAAATACAGACCAACAAACTTCCAGTATTATTTATTTATTTTTAATTAAAGGTGCATACTACAAATAAAGTTCTAAATCCTAAACAGGGACATAATATCTGTACTAAAGAGAAGATGGAAGATGAAATGAGTCTGAACAGGACAACAGGCACCCACCCTAATAGTCATGTAGCCCACATAGGCATCCTCAGATCCTTCCATGAATACGAATGTGGAGTCCCGGGTGTTCTCAATAATCACCTTATCCGCTACCTTCCCAGGTGCTAAAGGGTTTGTAATAAAAAGGGCAGAAATTCTTTGGGTCACAAAAAGAGTGAGGGGAAAGATATTTTACGTGAGCATAACACAATCTAGCCTACAAAGAGCAGATTTGAAATATATTCTTTATACAGTTTCATCTTTCATCATACATGAAAAACAAGCTATACCAGCAAACACACAACCTTAACCACTCAGCAGAAACTCCACAAGTTAACATACCAGCGCCAATCATGGTAATGGGTGACTCGATGTAGATCCACTCGTCATTGTAAATCCCAGAGTGGACAAATATAAGCCCCTCAAAACGAGCTTCCTGTACGCCACCAAGAGCATCTTCGATGGTGTCGTAGTACTGAAGGGACATTAGCATCAGCATAATGGAGTGTGGAGAGGAAGAGAGCCTTTAAAAATGTAGAAAGTTCATATTTTCCCATATACCAATGAGTAGCACTACTTTCCATAACCAGATTAACTATAATTTTCATCAACGGTTATGTGTTTCCAGAGAGACCAATTCAGGATCTATCAAAATACGGGCTTTTGAGAAAAGATTTGTCTAAGAGACCATGACAATAATGGGAAAATTCAATAAAATCATGAGATTTGCTCAATAAATAATGAAGAAAACAAGATTCTGTGATGGAGATATAGTCTTACCAACATGTTCTCCCGTCCTTTGTACCTGGCAGGGTTGCTGTAGAAATGCTCAGCAAAGCCAGGCTTCACATGAGCTCCCTTGCACTGCAAACAAGTTAAGAAGAAACACCCTCAGAGTGTAAGGTAATGCAGCACCTGGGTGGACAGATTATATGTAACGACACCGAGGGTACTCAGACAAATTAATCAGATAAAACTGCTACAGGGAAAGGTACATGAGCTTGCACACAGGAGACACACACCGGCTGCTGAAAGCTCTCTTTCCAGGGGTTTGACTGCTCATACTCCTCAGGATTGATCTGGTAGAACTTTCCAGGCTCAGGGTGCATCATGGGGCGTGTGTACTCAAATACCTCCATGTAAAGTCTCTTCCTATGAAATGGAGACAGAACATATGGATCAGATGAACTCCACTCAAGGTCACACAAAAAGCTCTCTATATACAATTCACTACATATATACATTAACAACAGCTAAAGAAACAAAGACAATTTAATGTAGCAAATTATCCATGGCCCTCAAAATCCACGACTGGGGTGGAAGGTAGCATGAGGCTGGCTCACCAGAGGATGGGGTCATTGGCCAGTTCACTGAAGCGCTTGCACACACGTGCTGCCTGACAGAGGTCCTGCTCCAACAGGTAGGAGAAGATCTTCAGGACCACCTCATCGGGCAGCTTCTCCTGGAGGTACTGCTCAGCTGGAGCAGCTGATGGGGAACAGACCAGACATTTTTATTAAATCAATTTTACCACCAGCCCAGAAACCAAGGACCACTCATTAGCCGGCACTAACCTGGCAGATCCAGAGATTTCCCTGAGATCCGGGGCCTCTTGGCTCGAGGCCCAAAGGTTTCTGTGGCTGAAGTAGAGGCTCCCTGCAAAGAGAAGCAGTGGTGAAGGGAGATGATCACATCCTACCATAACTGAAGAAGAACTGGGAATCAGTGGGGACAGTAACTGTACATTGCTGACCTATACAAATACAATAAAACAGCAGGTCAACAGAAGCAAAGGCAGATAACAACCAACCTCCATGGGGCTCTTTCCTGGGCAAGCAGTCCGCTTGGACAACAGGGACTTTCTTCGTAGTTGATAGGGACTATTTTGAGCTCCAGGACCAGATTCTTCAGCAACCATGTCTGCAGGAACTTCATCATCTATGGCCAGAAAAAAACATACAGACCGTCAGTGTGGCAGTTTCAAAGTTCTGTGTAGTTGTAATAATAAATGGTGAGATTTCCAGACTGCCAATTGCACTAGGACTTTGTCAATGTGCAATATTAATATTGATACTGCATGTTGTGCATGTGACGCGATACGTCGGCGGTAGAGGCGCACGGGTAAGGTGATGAGCGGAGAGGCAAGCAAGCAGGCAGACTTAGGGCAAACGGGGATTTATTAGGACCACAAGGACTCGGGAGACATCACACGCTGACGGACATCAATGACGGACACCGCTAACAGGTAAGACCAGGACTTAAAACCAGACAAGACTAATCAAAGTAATCAGATACAGCGGGGTACAATCAGGGAAATACACGTGGGAAGGCAGGGGGCGTGGCACACACGAGGAGCGGACGAGCCGGGCATGACAGTGCACATGAACGTGTCACATCGCATGAACCAGAACAGTCAGCTATGCCGAGGTTAGGCATTATCGCCATAGTATCCAGACATCATATAACTTTATATATTTAAGTAACATTACTATGCAATACAGTAGCACTATTTTGAAATATTGCTGATAACATCTGTTCAGTACGTGGGGGGAGGGGGGGGTGCAGAACACAGATAATATATCGATATAATAATAATAATAATATATAATATTATATCGATAATAATCGATATGTTGCTAAAACATTTTCACTATCATAGGTAAGGCTGTCAAGATCACACCACGATCATGTCCCAATGTAATTGTGATTATATAGTGCATGTGCAATCATCACCAGGGTATTAGATGACAGGTGAAACGTTTGCCCAGACGCCACCGTTCTGGTACTATACGGACATTTACTTACACCCGCAGTTTGGTAAGCAGATTAGTGGTGTCCCTAAAATATTAACGAGATGCATATTGTGATGCCCAAAAGTTAGTGATCTGTATACATTTGCCATATTATTATGTTTAATAAACGTGTCTGATTTTAAACTGCAAAAAGTACCGCCACACCACCATCTTTTTACCTTGTTTGTCCACAATCTCTCCTCTTACAAAAGACGTTCAGTGCCACTCCAGTGCTTATTGCTTCCATGACTTTCTAGAACAATAGCATGTGGCTCCAGTAACTGAATTTAATAAGCATAAGGATACTCTGAATTTATACAAACTACTTGCTTTTGGATGTCACAATACGCTTCTCGTTAATATCTTAGGCACACTAGTAATATGCTTACCAAATTGGGCGCGTAAGTAAATGTCCGTAAAGTACCAAAAGGACGGCATCCGGACAAACGTTTCACCCGTCATCTAAAGTCCAGGTGATTATTGCACAAGCTCCATATAATCGCTATTATAATGCAACATGGTTGCGACAGCCCTAGTCATAGGAATCAAACAGCAAGCTTTGCAATTTGCTGTTAAAAGTATAACTTACCACTGAATTTCTGGGTTTAAACAACAAATTTAGAAATTCAACCAAAAACTAAATTCATAACTAGATTCTGTCAACAACAATGTATTCCATGGACCACCGAATCACCCCTCCCCCGCTATATCTAGTTGTAATCATCTCAAAGCCACAATTAACAATGGGTTACATGTTGAACAGCTGCTTGCGAATTTAAGTTTCCCCTGTGTTGAAAAATGTACTAATACACTGATTAGCAAGACCAAATGAGCTCTGCCTAATGCTAAAGCTTTAAAAAAATGTAACATAGTTTTTCTTAATTAGTCCTGCCTCATGGGATTCCACTGCTCAATTAAAAAAATAATATGCGTCAAAGACAAAGCATACTGTATTCATTCAAGATACGGATGGGATTGTGAGAAATTTAACTGATTTAAACAGCAAGGATGAAAATTGAGACGACTGATTCAGAGTGCCTATGCAATGTAAACTGATTTAACATGTACTAGGTAATCTTGAAACGCAACAATCATTATATTTCCCTAACCCTAACCCCCTAACCTAACCCCTAAACCCTAACCCTAACGCTAAACCCTAACCCAAAACCTAACCCCTAACCCTCTAACCCTAACCCAACCCTAACCCCTAACCCTAAACCCTTACCCCAACCCTAAACCCTCACCCCAACCCTAGACCCTAAACCCTAATCCCAACCCTAACACCTAAACCCGAACCCTAAAACCCCACCCTAACCCTAACACCTAAACCCCAAGCCTAACACCTAAAAACCCTTACCCCAACCATAAACCCCAACCCTAAACCCTCACCCCAACCCTAAACCCTCACCCCAACCCTAAACCTAATCCAGCCAGAGCCACCCGGTGTCACCTTACCTCATCTGTTCCTGTTACTCCACCATTCAGGGCATCCGCACCTAGAAACAACAAAAAATGGAGAATCAGATCATCATGGGTTCGCGACCCTAAGAATGGGAAAGAGTGATTGAACCCAGGGAGACTTATCCGAACATCAACACCTGTAAAACAGAAAAGGAAAACAGTTAATAAGGATTTGGAACCCAACGGCCATGAACCGATATATTATGGGTTCACATCCCGGACCTCAATGAAGGGGTTTCGACCTGAGAAGGATCATAAGGATCTCAATGCTTACAAAAAAATATAGGATGGACATTGTAAAGGGGTCAAACTCCTGAGTATAATTCAAATATGTACAAAATATTGGATAAGGACAATGTTAACACAAATAAAGCTTTGTATAAGGAATAATTGTAAATAGTTTATATATTTTTTAAATAAATACGTTTCTGGGAAGAAGTTATATATAAAAAGATAATTTTTAATTCTAGAAAACTGTTTATTAGAATGTATTTAAATTTTGTTACTGTTTTGCCTGAACAAAAAATCATAAAAACTTAAAAATAAAAATTATAATAAAAACGTTTCTTGACTCTTAATGTGTATTATTGCTTGTTAATAAATAATTATTATTCAGTTTATTTAAATTAAAAAACAACCTAAATAGTGTCATGCCCTGCTCGTCGGCTCCTCCTGTGTGCCACGCCCCCTGCCTACCCACGTGTGTTTCCCGGATTGTACCCAGCTGTGTCTCTCGAGTGAGGACGAGGAGGAAGAGCCCTTCCTCTTCCCTTACCTGGAGCGGGAGCCGGTGTTTTCGCCGTCTGTGTTTGCAGACATCGCGCCACCTCCCGCTGCCACCAGGCGCCAGAAGAGCAAGGAGGGGTCCTTCGAATACCCGGACCCACTGCTCATCCCCCCTGCAGCAGCCACCCCGGAGGCGCCGTCCGCGCCTCACCCAGGGAAGACGGCCGACTGCATCTCCCAGTTCTTCGCCCTCCAGGGGCTATTCTGGAGGATCTGGGAGGGACTGGGCACTCCAGTGAGTCCGGAGGCAGAGGACATTATAACGCGGCTCCAGAAGGACTTTGCCGCGTTTACTCCCGCCTCCGACCGGGGGGATCTGGAGAAAATGGCAGAGGGGGTTCGGCAGCTCCTCCAGCTCCAGAGGGCTGCGGACCCCGCTCCCGTGCAGCCGCCATTGCCGGCGGACCCCGCTCCCGTGCAGCCGCCATCGCCGCTGCCGCCGCCTGCGCAGCCGCCTTCGCCGCTGCCGCCGCCGCCGCCTGCGCAGCCGCCTTCGCTGCCTGCTGCAGCTCCCGGGCCGGCGCCCCCTCTGCAGCCACCTGCAGCTCCCGGGCAGGCGCCCCCACTGCAGCCACCTGCAGCTCCCGGGCAGGCGCCCCCACTGCAGCACCCTGCAGCTCCCGGGCAGGCGCCCCCACTGCAGCACCCTGCAGCTCCCGGGCAGGCGCCCCCACTGCAGCCACCTCCTGTTCCTGACCGCGCTCCAAGTCCTGACCGCGCTCCAAGTCCTGACCGCGCTCCAAGTCCTGACCGCGCTCCAAGTCCTGACCGCGCTCCTGTTCCTTCTCCCCCTGTGACAGTTTCTCCCTCGCCCCCGGCGAACTCGACCCCGACCTGGGGTCATGTCTGTGTCCCGTAAAGGGAGGGGACACAGACGCAGGGCTGGAGTCCCGCCCGCCCTGCCCCCTGGCTCGCCCTGCCTCGCCTGCGCTGGGGCTCAGTTGGCGCCTGCGGGTCCTGGCCCTCCGGGTCGGCTGTCGCCTGCGGGTCCCTCTCCGGTGCCTCGTCGCCCTGACTCGCTCCCCCCTCCGGTGCCTGGTCGGTCGCCTGGGGGTTCCCCGACGGCGGCTCCTCGGTTGCCTGCGGGGCCCCTACCTCCAGCCCTCCACCGGACGTCGCCGCCTGCTGCGGCTCCCCCCTCCTCCGGGCCTTCGCCCTGGCCCCTTCCAGCTCCCTCGTCCCCTTCCCTGGTGCTCCCTCCTGCTCCCTCCCTGGCCCCTCCGCGGGTCCCTCGCCCTGTCTCCTCTGCCCCTCCGTGGTCCCCTCCGGCTCCGGCCTCCCGGCCGCCTGCGGCCCCTCCGGCTGCCTCCCGTCGCCCGCTGGGGCTCCCACGAGCTCCCCTTTGTTCCCCCGCCTTCTCTCCCTTCTTTCCTGTCTCTGTCCCGCCTGTCTTTGTTCCTCCTCCTGCCTTTGTCCCGCCGTCCTCTGTCCCTGGTCCCTTTGTTCTGCCCCGCTCTGTTCCTGGTTTCCCGTCGTTCCCTCCCGTCACTCCCGCTCCTTTTGTTCCGCTTGTTCCCTCTGTTTCTCCCTTCCTGATTTGTCTCTCTGCCTTCCCGTCCCTTTGTCAGCTCCTGTCGCACATCCTGTCGCTTGCCCTGTTTTGTGCCTCGGTCCTGTTTCCCGTCTCTTGTTGAAGGTTCTGTTTTTTTTGCTCCAGGTCCCGGTTCCCGTGTCCCGTCTGTCGCCTCCTCCCTGGCGCGCCCGGTGAAGCGCGCCTTTGGGGGGGGGTTCTGTCATGCCCTGCTCGTCGGCTCCTCCTGTGTGCCACGCCCCCTGCCTACCCACGTGTGTTTCCCGGATTGTACCCAGCTGTGTCTGATTATTTTCAATCAGTCCTGTGTATTTCAGTCCGTGTCTTACCCGAGTCCTGTGTCCGTCATTGATGTTCATCGATGTTCGTTTGC
The DNA here is from genome assembly GCF_023856365.1 of Brienomyrus brachyistius. Taxonomy (NCBI): domain Eukaryota; kingdom Metazoa; phylum Chordata; class Actinopteri; order Osteoglossiformes; family Mormyridae; genus Brienomyrus; species Brienomyrus brachyistius. The sequence continues at coordinate 1,913,115 of NW_026042313.1, forward strand.
GTGAGATCCCCGTATTCCCGATTAAACCCCGTTCGTCCCGTAGCCTGCCTGCCTGCTTCCTCCTTCCGCACAATCGCCGCTCTCCGCCGCGCTCGCGCACCACGACCCGTGACAAATAGACTTGCATTTTTCAAAAATTCAGTTGAAAAAGGAAAAAAGGGGGCGGGGCTTCAAAGCTCATATAAAAGCAGCAGCTCAGAGGGAGCACTCACTCTCTAACTGAGACACCTCTGAGCAGCTTAGTGAAGTTTACTGCTTTTGATAGCTTGCTCATTTTAATATTTATTTAGATTATACAGCCCATTTTTCTTTTATTCCCCCTTCTTTATTTCAATTCCTTACTTTATATTTAGGATATTGATTAGAATATTTTATTTTAGTTTCTTAGGGCAGGTCAATGCCTGATGAAGGTTCTGTTATAAAACCGAAACGTTGCGCAACTGACTTGCCTGAAATAATTCATACTTATTAGATATATAGTTCATATATAGACTGTTTAATACTCATCCTAGACCCGAGAGGCGTAGGCCTCGGGCATATAGTGTGGGACGTAGGGAGGTTGTTTCTGAGAGGTATAGACCCCGGAACAACTCTCAAAACTACCATAATCCTAAACCAATAGGCAATTTTTGGAACAACAGGGGGCGCTCTACAGGGCACCCCCAGAATAAATCTGATTCTGGTTTTAGACCAATGACACATGGACCCCAACAATCCAGTATGGGGCCTAAAAGGGTTAATTCTGGGAGATACAGACCCCAGACAAACACCCAAACTCAACCACAACCTAGACCACTAGGTAATTTCTGGAACCGGGGACGGCGACGTTCCAGGCCAGCCCAACAGGGAGGAGAGCAGCAATTAACAGCTCCTCCTTCCCGGGTTGCACGCTCTGCTCCTGGGAACAATGCCTTGATGGGACCTTATAAAGGCAGACCTTATAAAGGACCTAAGGGCAATGGGCTACAACCTAACAAACAGGATAACAATTATAAAAAGTTCAGTATTCTGGTGAAAAAAATATATGAATTACTGAGATCACACCATCACTTCAAGATCTCTACTGTTACAGATGCTGAACCACCTACCTTCTCCCGGCTCACACAATTCCTCACTGGGGTGTTAAAGCCTGCCAAGACGATGTCACAGACCAGGACTCTCTTGGAGGGCAATGCCAGAAACTGGTCATACACTGCCAGACTGATCTTGCAGGACCATTATGAGCTGTGTATTGAACGGGAAAGGGAGGAATTAGTGGGATTGATTATTGCTGATTGGGAAGCGGCCTCCAAGATAGCAATAAAGTGGTACCAGAATAAATACAAAAAAAGACACATGGAGGGTCCCATAGAGAAGGTCAGGGCCTTTTTAGCGGCTCTGGAGGTTGCACCTGGTAGGGGGAGGGAGCCAATACCTGGGACTCCACAGGATTGTGGATTATCTGATGGGGCGGGATTCCCGCCTCTTACTCATGAGAGTATTCCCCCTTTATCAGAGCCAACCATACCACAACAGCTGGACCCCTTACCTTTGCCACTGCCCCCTGAGACTAGAAAGGAGTGGCCCTTAAAAAAGGTCATGGCTCTTCTGATGACTATGGGGGACATACCTGACGGGGAGGGCGAACCGGTGGCTGGGACCCCACGGGAATGTGGGTCATCTGGTGGCGCTGTGTCCCCGTCCCTCCTTCAGGAAGGCGCTTCCCCCTCATCACACTGGGCCACGCCGCAGCGGCCCATCCCATCACCTATACCACGACCCCGTAGGAAGGCTAGCAATACGGTTGAGGGGTTGAAACCCATAGTACAGAGCCCGGCTGTTGTCCATTTACAGGATTTTCCGGACCTTTCGGAGATAGTATCTGGTGATGACACGGGGGAGAGTAATAAACTGAACACTCCACTACCGATTCGTGAACCACAGGGATTAGCATTTGACCAGCGCTTGGTACTGGTACATGCGGAATCCACTGAATCCCAGCCTAATGAGAGAATTTACTAGGGGTCATGCAGTCCCCAGTGGACGCACTGTTGTGCCTCTCTGAGGAGGATCAGCAGAATAGTCCTCTGCCCCCTCCACAGCTCAGCCCATTACCTGACCCGATGGGCCAAATTAAAAAGTTCAGACCCACAAGACACATCAACACCAACAGAAAGATGTGAGAATGGGGTCTTAGTGTGAGGAAGAAGTGGTGTATCCTGGGGGATTCCAATCTGGGGAGAATACCAGAATTTGATCCGGAACACCTACAGATTGACAGTTACCCAGGGGCCACATTCAGGCACGCGGAGGCCTTCATATCCAAAGCCAATGTACAAACAGTGGTGGAGGGGGTCATCCTATCATTTGGCATCAATCACAGGACCCAAAAACATAAAGAAACTGCGGTCAAGCAGCTTCAGAGGGCAGTGAGGGCAACTAGGGAAAGGTTCCCGGGGGCAGCTATTTATATTCCCCTGGTGAACTTTTCTAAATCCCTGAAACCATGTGAACAGTCCATTTTGTCTGACCTGAATACCCATATTAGGAAAAACTGCCAACGCTTACCTGTACTACCGGAGAAACAATTCCAGGTGACAAAGGACTTTGTCCACTGGACACCCACGTGCGCCAGGGCGATCCTTCAACACTGGTGCACTTACCTAAACTTTTAAGCCCTTCAAACCCGAACCTGGGATTGCAGAGTGGGGCTGGAGTAGTTAATTTAGCCAAAAACTTCACCCCCACAAAGGATCATCTACGATTATTGAACAAGGGCTTATCATTTATACCGACTCCAAAAATTTATAATACCACAAAAAACAACTTACCTTAGATCTCCAACATTACCACAGGAGGCTATTGCTGATGGCCTTCTTTGAACGGAGGAAACAGCGGGAGCCTCCTCCATTCGTGCTAAAATCCACTTGGATACCAAGTTTATCCCAGGTACCTGAAATGATCAGAAAAATAATCAGGGCCGATAATTATGCGGTCCGTCACTTACCTTGGGATGACATACACCCATCCAATTTGAATCCCAGGGAAAGGAAGGCCCTGGACCAACTTCGGCATAACAGGGATATAATTATTAAACCTGCGGATAAGGGAGGGGCGGTTGTTATAATGGATAGGGTAACATATATTAATGAGGCCTACCACCAATTAAATCAGACACAATATTATGAGACTGGAGGAACCTCTTGGACAAAATACTATTCTAGAGGTTAAAAGAATTCTCCAGAAATTACAGGATGAAGGTTTTTTAAATAGAAAGCAAATTTCTTACCTGTCACCACCCGATGAGCCACGTTCCCGATTGTTTTACCTCCTGCCGAAGATCCATAAAGATCCAAAATCATGGAGTCTCCCTTTTTTAATGCCTCCAGGCCGCCCTATTGTATCTGACTGTGGCAGCGACACTTATGCCACAGCAGAATACATTGAATACTTTTTGAACCCAATCAGCACCAAACACCCCAGCTATATCAAGGACACATATGATTTCCTTGAGAAAATCAGGAATCTCCAGCTACCTACCGACTGCCTGCTATTCACCATCGATATAGACAGCTTATATACCAATATTGACACGCCAGCAGGCCTAGCAGCGGTTAAGGAATGGTTTGCTAGACACCCAGACCCAAAGAGGCCAGATAAACACCTGATAGATCTATTGGAGATTAATCTTACCAAAAATGATTTTGTTCTTATTTCTTACAAATTAAGGGAACTGCGATGGGGAAGAGGTTTGCCCCATCGTATGCAAACATATTTATGGCCAAATGGGAGGAGGGGGCCCTAGCGGCCTGGCCTATTCAACCACTCCATTATTATAGATTTTTGGATGACATCTGGGGTATCTGGTCGGGTACAGAAATGGAGTTCAGGGAATTTGCTGATCATCTTCATCACTTTCATGCATCCATTCACATAAAGTACACCCTACACAACTCTGAAGTGAACTTTTTAGATACAGTCACTTATAAGGGGAGTGACTTTATCAACACCCAAAAACTGCAAACCCGGGTGTAATTTAAAGATACGGATACGCACGCTCTCCTACATAAGTCCAGCTATCACCCAAGACACACCTTCAAGGAATCTTAAAATCTCAGCTCCTCAGGTTCCGTCGGATCTGCTCCCAACCGGGGGACTTCTGGAAGGCAACTAAAACCCTGTTTGGGGCACTCAGGAACCGGGGATATCCCCGGTCCTTCCTGAGGGGTTGTCTAAAGGGATTCCTCACGGGGGGAGGAGGGTCCGAGCGGACTCCTGCAGGAGATAATGGGGTCATTCCCCTTGTATCCACCTTCTCTGGTGTTAGTGTGACCTTAAATAGAAGGGTGAAGGACAATTATAATAAGTTTATTTCACAGGGCACAGTACTGAACACACGCAGGGTAATCTCAGCTTATAGACGAAATAAAAATTTAAAAGACCTTCTAGTCCAAAGTAAACTGCCCCCCCTGGTGGATGGAAAGGCAAAAACCACACCAATACCAGAATTTCTCCCCAAAAGATACATTTGTAACCCAAAGTCCCGGGCAATTTTTACAATTTGGCCACCTTTACCCCAGGACACTGCTAATTGTATATACTTAATCTATTGCACTAGGTGCAATATACAATATGTTGGGGAGACGAAAAATACCTTGAGAGTCAGAATGACCCAACACAGGTATAACATAAAAAATGGAAAGGAAACTCACACTCTAGTTGTTCAGCACTTCTTGAAGCACGGTTTGGAGGCACTAAGGGTGATGGGACTTCAGCATAAGGGGACCTGGACAGATGGGACCCGGAAAAGGATCGAGAGGGACTGGATCCTCAAATTGGAGTCTACACAGCCATGGGGACTGAATGAGAAATAGGACAGAGAGGGGATTGTTTTGGTGACCCGAAGTAGGCCCGTGCCAAACGTTGGCCACAGGCATGCCTGTGACCACGGTTTTTCTTTTCCCTCCCCCCCACCAAACCCCAAACCCTAAAATCCTACACCTAAACCCTGATCCCAACCCTAAAGCTTAACCCTAACCCCAACACCTAAACTCAACCCTAACACCTAAACCCCAAGCCTAACACCTAAAAACCCTTACCCCAACCATAAACCTCAACCCCAACACCTAAACCCAACCCTAAACCCTCACCCCAACCCTAAACCCTCACCCCAACCCTAACCCCTAACCGTAAACCCTAACCCCCTAACCCCTAACCAACCCTAAACCTAACCCTAAACCCTAACCCTAAAAAAAGGGGGGAACTGCATGTGATTCTTTTTTGGCACCCCAAGCTGATTTGGTAGGATTTACTAATGGCTTATTTACAGAATAGATTCACTGTTTTGGCAGACCTCGAACAGGCCCAGATTAGGGATCCCAACCCTCCTCAGGTTACTACACTTTCCTTTTTTGATAAAAATATAACCAAGGTTTATTTTAAATTAATACAAATGATTCACCATCTAACAACAGTAGAACAAACATTGCGGACAGATACTTTCCCAGCAGGGATGTTAAAACAAGTAATCAAACTAACCCAATTTATAAAACCAGCTATGCCCGTTACTACCACATTAGCTAGGTTAACAGCCAACACATACTCTTGGATGGACACCAATATGCACATTCTACAGGAGCATTATACACAGGGGAGGGAAGGATTGCTAGAAAAAGTGGATAGATGGGGGGATAGGGAGTGGGAAATAGCTAGCAAGTGGGCACAGAATAGATACAAACAGAAATTAAGGCCCAATACCATAAACATAACTAAACAGACCATAAAGACCCATCTGGCAGAGAAAGTAGAGTCCCTAAATAGCATCAGAGAAAATAATGCAGGCCCTACAAAAATAACTACTACCCCCCCCAGATATAGACCCCTTACAACAGTTAGACTGTGGAGAAAAACAGCATAAAACCCCACAGCCCCCCCCCCCCCCAACCTAAACGCCCCAAACAAATCACAGTACAAGCCCAAGTACACCACACAACACAGTTTTAATTCCAGCCCAATATAAACTGCTAATAACAATGTAATTCAAATGAATCACCTTCATGGCATCTCCTTCTTAGGTCCCTGTACCCCGGAGGCCAAAGCTTCACTGGGAAAAACTGACACGGAGGGGAATAAAATGATGATAGGGCAACAGAAGGGAAACCATCCCGCAGTTGAATCCCTAACTGAACATTCCCAAATAAAACTAGAAACAGGGACAAAAAACAAAACATTACAATTCCAGAATCAAAAGTCTCCTACCTCCTCTGTTACATCAGAGGAGGATTTTCGGGACCTAGTGAGGATAAAAAAAGTGGTCTTTGAAGGTCCTTAAACCAATCATTTTTATAGGAGACTCCAATCTCAGTAGAATCCCTCAAATAGACAATCCCCAGATACAAGTAGATAGCTATCCGGGCGCAAGCTTTTATCATATTACTGCAATCTTACAAAAATTGTCCCCCCAGCCACAGACACAAAAAGTAGTCCTCTCAGTGGGGCTCAATAATAGAGAACAACACCCCAATAAAGCCGCCATAAAACAGTTACAGGCTTTATGGAAAACAGCTAAAATCATTTTCCCTAATGCCTCGATTTACACTCCCATTATCCAGTACTCGGATCTTTTACCCAGAGTACAACAAAACAATCTGACAATAATCAATAATTATATAGACTCACATGGGGCACCACTAGTAGAGTTAAATAAACTGCGGTTTAAAGTGGACCCAAAGGATCAAATCCATTGGACTAGGGAAACAGCTTCTCAAATCTTTCAATATTGGTGTCAACAGTTAAACTACTAGGGCTGGAGACGTGTAACCCAGATACACACCAATATAATAACATCTTTAATCTATCTAAAACATTCAAACTTACCATAGATGAAGGGGATCTCCTGCAAAAGGGACTCACCTTTGTTCCCTCACCAACGGAGATTGATGATAAGGAACTCCGGAGGGATGTCTGCCACTACAATAGGAAATTAAAAATAATGGATTATTTTAAATACACACAGAAAGAACAAGTAACACCATTTACAACCAACTCTACGTGGGAACCTAATATTAATCAAAATTCACCAGATATAAAACGTTTAATTCAGTTCAACAATAAAATGGTGAGAACAATGCCAAATCAACCCAAACCAAAATCAAACATTTCTATAGAACAGAGAAGGGCCATTAAAACATTGCGCAATAATAAAGACATCATTATCAAACCGGCAGACAAGGGGTCAGGGATTGTAATAATGGATAGACAACAATACAAAATGGAAGCACTCAGACAGTTACAGGACACTAATTATTAAATTTCTTTAACTCACTCATTACAGGAGGAGACATCTAAAATGGTTAATGAAATTCTGAATAATTTGTATTTGGAAAAGTTCATCACGGCAAAACAAAAGCATTACCTAATGGGCCCGGATATCCCCCGTCCTAGACGGTTTTACCTGTTGCCTAAAATCCATATGGACCAGGCCCTGTGGACAATCCCGGGTGAGGTCCCCAAGGGGAGACCCATAGTCTCAGACTGCAGCAGTAACGCATACTATATATCGATCACTTCCTTAACCCCATTTCACAACGACACAATAGCTATCTAAAGGACACATACGATTTTATCAATAAAATACAGGGCCTTCAGTTTCAGACTGATGCATTTTTATTTACAATTGATATCAACAGCTTATATACCAATATATCCACCAATTTAGGGTTGGAAGCAGTTAAGACAGCCTTCCTCAAATACCCAGATTCAAACAGGCCAGACAAATACATTCTACAATTATTAGAACTCAATTTAACCAGGAACGACTTCGATTTTGATAATCAAACCTACCTTCAAATAACAGGAACAGCAATGGGGAAAAAGTTTTCCCCAGCATATGCCAACATTTATATGGCTTCCTGGGAAGATACATTGCTTCAAAAATGTGAACATCTCCCCAGCTTATATTTCAGATATCTGGACGACATTTTTGGTTTATGGCAACATGGAAAACCACTGTTTGAAACTTTCATAAATATAATGAACAAACACCATCCCAACATTACAGTTAAATATAAAACCAATCCCCAAAGCTTAGACTTTCTAGATACTACCGTTTTCTTCAGTCCGTCTGTAAAGGGCAATAGGTTTCTTAAAACTAAGGTCTATTTCAAAGACACGGACACACACAGCCTACTTTACAAGACCAGTTACCATCCAAAACATACCTTTGCAGGAATAATCAAATCTCAGCTTATTAGATTTCACCGCTTGTGCACAGATAAACAGGATTTTGAAGTAGCCACCACCATCTTATTCACAGCTCTCAGACACAGAAAGTACACAAAACGGTTTCTGAGGGGCATCAAAACAGACACACTAAGGACAATAGGTAACAAAAAATCCCCCATAAATTCACAAATCATTCCATTAATCACCAGATACTCCTACAAGGCTACCGCACTAAATAGCAACCTCAAAAAAGGTTTTCCGAAGATTCAACAGACTGTCCCGCAACTACGGGACTACAAAATCATATCAGCTTACAGGAAAAATAAAAACCTTAAAAACTTACTAGTCCGTGCTAGATTTAGTTCACTCACAACAACTAACGATGCGGGTCTGGCATCCTATTTTAAACCAATCAAGATCATATCGGCAGGATCAGGGACAATACCTGTACAGGATAACATCTCGTTAGGTACTCAAAATGTCATCTACATTATCCAATGTCGCCATTGCCATAGGAAATATATTGGGGAAACACAATACAGTCTGGCTACACGTTTAAAACAATACTTGTATACAATCTCCCACAATACAAGACCGACAGCTTTAGTGCAGCATTTTCAACAGCAGGGACTGCAAAACATCAAGTGCTCCGGTTTAGAGGCTAATATCAACTGGTCACGGGCACAGAGGAGGAGGAGAGAATATGGGTGGATCTCCAGACTTAAGACATGGGTCCCGGCAGGACTCAATCAAAAGTAAGGAAGGCAGGATAAGGGGAGGGGAAATAGAAGGGAAAAATTTGTCAGTTAATTAGTTACCCATGGGTCGTTTTGGGGCACCTAAAATAGCACTTTACTCCAGGTTGGAGAAATAAATTAACAATGAAATTACTACTAACCAGAAGAATGTATTTTTTTGTCTTTTTCTCTTAGAAGTGCAAATAACAGAATTGTATATAGACTAACTTGGACACGTTGGCTTCATTAGAAGCATTCCTAGGGGCTCTACAACGGCCAGGGGTACAACATTGAAAGAATCCTTATGGGGGTATCTAGAATTCATACACATTTAGGAGAATTATTTTTAGAGGTCTAGCAGTACATATTACGCCTTGTTGTGCTTCCAAGGGACGTCAGGAACAGGATAGGGAAATAAAGGCAATTTTAAAACCAGTTGGTGGCCATTGACTTTCAGTTTCTCCAAAAACCCTGGAGCTGCGGTTCCATTGCAAAATTTTTTTTTTATTATTTTCCTTTTTTTTATTTTTTTTTTTATTTTTCTGTTCCTAATACTTAACCCTAACCCTAACCTTAACCCTTCACCCCGGACATCAAAAGGGAATCCCTAACCCCCAAATCTTGACTCTGGACTGTAATCCCTAACCCTAGACTCTCTACTGTAGTCCCTAACCCCCAACCCCTGACTCTCCACTGTAGTCCCTAACCCCCAACCCCTGACTCTCTACGGTAGTCCCTAACCCCCAACCCCTGACTCTCTACGGTAGTCCCTAACCCCCAACCCCTGACTCTCTACGGTAGTCCCTAACCCCCAACTCCTGACTCTCTACTGTAGTCCCTAACCCTAACCCCAACCCCTGACTCTCTACTGTAGTCCCTAACCCCCAACCCCTGACTCTCCATGGTAGTCCCTAACCCTAACCCTGACTCTAGACTACAGCCCCTAACCCTTAACCCTAGACTCCCAAGGGAAGGACTCTAACCCTAAACCTCAACCCTAATTCTAACCCTAACCTTTAAACTCCAACTTGAATTCCCACTCCCCACCGTAACACATATTCCTACTCTAACTGAGAACCTCTTAGGACTTACCCTTAGCAGCTATTCCAATTTCCATTTCTAACTCCAACCCTAAAGTTGGGGCTTCAACTTTAACTTTGACCCCAAATGAATGGTTTTCAATCTTCCCCCTTCTCCCTTTTCTTGTTAATACTGTATCTGCTAGGCAATTTTATGAATTCATTCAGATATTTATTTATTTATTTATTTATTTATTTATTTATTTATTCATTTGTCCAATTTATTTATGCATCTATTTATTTTAGTATTTATAATCTATTTATGGAGATTAGTTCCTTTTTTTAGCTAGTCACGAAAACCCCCCTCTCTCTTTGTTTTTAAGTGAAGCATAATAAATCATTTGACTTGCCTTCCTTGCCTTTGTAAAATATTATAGGAGATGATCACCCTAACTTGAGGAATGCACCCTCAGGGATCTAAAAAGGGTGAAATAAATAAAACAACTGAAACACTCCATTTAGGGGATATAATAAGTTTTAATTTCTCGGGCCTCCGCTGCTCTTGCTATCTCTGCGATCTTCCGCGGCTTCTGTGACACACAACGATAGTAGAATATCATTTTACCTCAATATAACAATATAAGCATTACAATAATTAAAAAACGGGGGACTAGAATTATGAGCCCAGACATGGGATACCATACTTACCGGGGGTCCTCTCTGCTTCTCCCGTTCCCGCCGTCGTTGCCGCCGCTTCCGTCGTCTTCGCCATTTCCGTCATTCACACTGGCCTTTGTGTTCCCTGCCCTACATAACAGGGACAGAAGACCATTTTAGCTGAAATAAAACAAATATGGTGACATCAAAAAACTGTGAATCAGAATATAGAACCTATTAAATTGGGCACCATACTTATCAGGAATCTTCTCTTCCTCGATCGTTTCCGCTGCTGCCGCCGTCTCTGCCTGGGAGGGGTACATCTCCATCAGGGGAACCTGAAAATAAAGGAGGGAAGAGGAGGAAAAAGTTTAAATGTTGCCAGTGCACTGCAAGTATCAAGGATATACAATGGAACCTTTTCATAAACCCTAACCTAACCCGTAACCCTAAACCCTAACCCCTAACCCTAAGACCCCCTCCTTTCCCTAACCCCAAGACCCCCTGCCCTTCCCTAACCCTAAGACCCCCCTGCCCTTTCCTAACCCCAAGACCCCCCTCCTTTCCCTAACCCTAAGACCCCCTCCCCTTCCGAAGCACGGTTTGGAGGCACTAAGGGTGATGGGACTTCAGCATAAGGGGACCTGGACAGATGGGACCCGGAAAAGGATCGAGAGGGACTGGATCCTCAAATTGGAGTCTACACAGCCATGGGGCCTGAATGAGAAATAGGACAGAGAGGGGATTGTTTTGGTGACCCGAAGTAGGCCCGTGCCAAACGTTGGCCACAGGCATGCCTGTGACCACGGTTTTTCTTCCCCCCCCCACTCCAACCTACACCCTAATCCTAAAATCCTACACCTAAACCCTGATCCCAACCCTAAAGCTTAACCCTAACCCCGACACCTAAACTCAACCTTAACACCTAAACCCAAACCCTAAAACCCCACCCTAACCCTAATATCTAAACCCCAAGCCTAACATCTAAAAACCCTTACCCCAACCATAAACCTCAACACCTAAACCCATGCCTAAACCCTCACCCCAACCCTAACCCTAAAACCCCACCCTAACCCTAACACCTAAACCCCAAGCCTAACACCTAAAAACCCTTACCCCAACCATAAACCTCAACACCTAAACCCAACCCTTAACCTAACCCTAAACCCTCACCCCAACCCTAAACCCTCACCCCAACCATTAACCCTTACCCCAACCCTAGACCCTAAACCCTAATCCCAACCCTAACACCTAAACTAAAACCCCACCCTAACCCTAACACCTAAACCCCAAGCCTAACACCTAAAAACCCTTACCCCAACCATAAACCTCAACCCCAACACCTAAACCCATGCCTAAACCCTCACCCCAACCCTAAACCCTCACCCCAACCCTAACCCTAAAACCCCACCCTAACCCTAACACCTAAACCCCAAGCCTAACACCTAAAAACCCTTACCCCAACCATAAACCTCAACCCCAACACCTAAACCCAACCCTAGACCCTAAACCCTAATCCCAACCCTAACACCTAAACCCGAACCCTAAAACCCCACCCGAACCCTAACACCTAAACCCCAAGCCTAACACCTAAAAACCCTTACCCCAACCATAAACCTCAACCCCAACACTTAAACCCAACCCTAAACGCTCACCCCAACCCTAATCCCTCACCCCAACCCTAAACCCGAACCCTAAAACCCCACCCTAACACCTAAACCCCAAGCCTAACACCTAAAAACCCTTACCCTAACCATAAACCTCAACCCCAACACCTAAACCCAACCCTAAACCGTCACCCCAACCCTAAACCCTCACCTCAACCCTAAACCCGAACCCTAAAACCCCACCCTAACACCTAAACCCCAAGCCTAACACCTAAAAACCCTTACCCCAACCATAAACCTCAACCCCAACACCTAAACCCAACCCTAAACCGTCACCCCAACCCTAAACCCTCACCCCAACCCTAAACCTAATCCAGCCGGGTTGGCTGCCTGGTGTGTGGGATATTTCGGGGTCCTTCGTCTCCGTCACCCCCTGAAAAACAAAATAAAAAACTGATTGCTGGTTTCCTGATGAGGGCAGAGCAGCCCGAAACACGTGTCAGAACCTGACACAAGGTCCCGTGTTTAATGTTTTAAGGCCCATATACATAAATAAAAAAAGGAGGCTTATTTTAGCCACGAATTATTAGGCCCCGCAGGCTTATTGAAGCCGCATAATTAGGCCATGTAGGCTTATCCAAGCCACATAATTTTTAGCAGCGATGGCGTTGGTTGGGTTGCCAATGGGTGGGCGCCCGACCACTATGGGGTAGGCCCGTGCGTAACGTGGGCCCCGGCTTTGGCTGGGACAGCGGCTTGGGGAGTCCCCCCCTCCCCCTTCCCTAACCCTAAACCCCTACCCTTTCCCTAACCCTAAGCCCTAACCCTAAACCCTAAGCCCTAACCTTAACCCTAACCCTAAAACCCTAACCCTTAACCCCAACCCTTAACCCTAACCCCAACCTTAAACCTATCCGGCCAGTGCCACCCTTAGTGGACATATGGTGCCCACCCGGTTGACCCTTCCACTGGACCATCATTTAGCTGCGCCTATAAAATAAATTTAAAATAAGGGGTTAATTAATTAAAATTATATTTGGGAGGGTTAAAATAGCCCCCCAATTACAAAACTGCGGAGGGTAATAATTACCCCCACACAATTTTATGGAGGGTTATAATAACCCCCATATATACACCTTCTCCCCACTGTGTCACCCTCATTTCCCTCAAGCCTTCGAGGAGGAAGGACATGGGCCACAGTGCTGGTAAAATTATTTGTATTCATATGGGATTCGGCCAGGATGGCGATGGATTGACCCTGCGGGGGTCTCGGGCACTGGGAGGTGCCTCTGGGGGACACCGGGGATTTGCATGACACCACAGGGGGGGCGCCATAGCCAAAATAGGGCGGTTAGCCAGATCTGTAGGGGGTGCCATTTATTTCATAGGCCGGCGTAGGTTTGGTGGTGCCACGCCCGAGCCGCATTTCTAGAAGGTCAGATCTGTGGGGGTGCCATTTCATCTAAAAAGGAAAAAGCATTATTGAATGATTATTGAACCTTATTGGAGGTCAATATAAAGGCAAATACTTACCTGTTGGTGTTATAATTATTCCCCTTGTTCCTCCGGGTTGGCTGCCTGGTGTGTGGGATATTTCGGGGTCCTTCGTCTCCGTCACCCCCTGAAAAACAAAATAAAAAACTGATTGCTGGTTTCCTGATGAGGGCAGAGCAGCCCGAAACACGTGTCGGAACCTGACACAAGGTCCCGTGTTTAATGTTTTAAGGCCCATATACATAAATAAAAAAAGTAGGCTTATTTTAGCCACGAATTATTAGGCCCCGCATGTTTATTGAAGCCGCATAATTAGCCCATGCAGGCTTATCCAAGCCACATAATTTTTAGCAGCGATGGCGTTGGTTGGGTTGCCAATGGGTGGGCGCCCGACCACTATGGGGTAGGCCCGTGCGTAACGTGGGCCCCGGCTTTGGCTGGGACTGCGGCTTGGGGAGTCCCCCCCTCCCCCTTCCCTAACCCTAAACCCCTACCCTTTCCCCAACCCTAACCCCTAACCCTAACCTTTACCCCAGGACACTGCTAATTGTATATACTTAATCCATTGCACTAGGTGCAATATACAATATGTTGGGGAGACGAAAAATACCTTGAGAGTCAGAATGACTCAACACAGGTATAACATAAAAAATGGAAAGGAAACTCACACTCTAGTTGTTCAGCACTTCTTGAAGCACGGTTTGGAGGCACTAAGGGTGATGGGACTTCAGCATAAGGGGACCTGGACAGATGGGACCCGGAAAAGGATCGAGAGGGACTGGATCCTCAAATTGGAGTCTACACAGCCATGGGGCCTGAATGAGAAATAGGACAGAGAGGGGATTGTTTTGGTGACTCGAAGTAGGCCCGTGCCAAACGTTGGCCACAGGCATGCCTGTGACCACGGTTTTTCTTCCCCCCCCACTCCAACCTACACCCTAATCCTAAAATCCTACACCTAAACCCTGATCCCAACCCTAAAGCTTAACCCTAACCCCGACACCTAAACTCAACCTTAACACCTAAACCCAAACCCTAAAACCCCACCCTAACCCTAATATCTAAACCCCAAGCCTAACATCTAAAAACCCTTACCGCAACCATAAACCTCAACACCTAAACCCATGCCTAAACCCTCACCCCAACCCTAACCCTAAAACCCCACCCTAACCCTAACACCTAAACCCCAAGCCTAACACCTAAAAACCCTTACCCCAACCATAAACCTCAACACCTAAACCCAACCCTTAACCTAACCCTAAACCCTCACCCCAACCCTAAACCCTCACCCCAACCATTAACCCTTACCCCAACCCTAGACCCTAAACCCTAATCCCAACCCTAACACCTAAACCCAAACCCTAAAACCCCACCCTAACCCTAACACCTAAACCCCAAGCCTAACACCTAAAAACCCTTACCCCAACCATAAACCTCAACCCCAACACCTAAACCCATGCCTAAACCCTCACCCCAACCCTAAACCCTCACCCCAACCCTAACCCTAAAACCCCACCCTAACCCTAACACCTAAACCCCAAGCCTAACACCTAAAAACCCTTACCCCAACCATAAACCTCAACCCCAACACCTAAACCCAACCCTAGACCCTAAACCCTAATCCCAACCCTAACACCTAAACCCGAACCCTAAAACCCCACCCGAACCCTAACACCTAAACCCCAAGCCTAACACCTAAAAACCCTTACCCCAACCATAAACCTCAACCCCAACACCTAAACCCAACCCTAAACCCTCACCCCAACCCTAATCCCTCACCCCAACCCTAAACCCGAACCCTAAAACCCCACCCTAACACCTAAACCCCAAGCCTAACACCTAAAAACCCTTACCCTAACCATAAACCTCAACCCCAACACCTAAACCCAACCCTAAACCGTCACCCCAACCCTAAACCCTCACCTCAACCCTAAACCCGAACCCTAAAACCCCACCCTAACACCTAAACCCCAAGCCTAACACCTAAAAACCCTTACCCCAACCATAAACCTCAACCCCAACACCTAAACCCAACCCTAAACCGTCACCCCAACCCTAAACCCTCACCCCAACCCTAAACCTAATCCAGCCGGGTTGGCTGCCTGGTGTGTGGGATATTTCGGGGTCCTTCGTCTCCGTCACCCCCTGAAAAACAAAATAAAAAACTGATTGCTGGTTTCCTGATGAGGGCAGAGCAGCCCGAAACACGTGTCAGAACCTGACACAAGGTCCCGTGTTTAATGTTTTAAGGCCCATATACATAAATAAAAAAAGGAGGCTTATTTTAGCCACGAATTATTAGGCCCCGCAGGCTTATTGAAGCCGCATAATTAGGCCATGTAGGCTTATCCAAGCCACATAATTTTTAGCAGCGATGGCGTTGGTTGGGTTGCCAATGGGTGGGCGCCCGACCACTATGGGGTAGGCCCGTGCGTAACGTGGGCCCCGGCTTTGGCTGGGACAGCGGCTTGGGGAGTCCCCCCCTCCCCCTTCCCTAACCCTAAACCCCTACCCTTTCCCTAACCCTAAGCCCTAACCCTAAACCCTAAGCCCTAACCTTAACCCTAACCCTAAAACCCTAACCCTTAACCCCAACCCTTAACCCTAACCCCAACCTTAAACCTATCCGGCCAGTGCCACCCTTAGTGGACATATGGTGCCCACCCGGTTGACCCTTCCACTGGACCATCATTTAGCTGCGCCTATAAAATAAATTTAAAATAAGGGGTTAATTAATTAAAATTATATTTGGGAGGGTTAAAATAGCCCCCCAATTACAAAACTGCGGAGGGTAATAATTACCCCCACACAATTTTATGGAGGGTTATAATAACCCCCATATATACACCTTCTCCCCACTGTGTCACCCTCATTTCCCTCAAGCCTTCGAGGAGGAAGGACATGGGCCACAGTGCTGGTAAAATTATTTGTATTCATATGGGATTCGGCCAGGATGGCGATGGATTGACCCTGCGGGGGTCTCGGGCACTGGGAGGTGCCTCTGGGGGACACCGGGGATTTGCATGACACCACAGGGGGGGCGCCATAGCCAAAATAGGGCGGTTAGCCAGATCTGTAGGGGGTGCCATTTATTTCATAGGCCGGCGTAGGTTTGGTGGTGCCACGCCCGAGCCGCATTTCTAGAAGGTCAGATCTGTGGGGGTGCCATTTCATCTAAAAAGGAAAAAGCATTATTGAATGATTATTGAACCTTATTGGAGGTCAATATAAAGGCAAATACTTACCTGTTGGTGTTATAATTATTCCCCTTGTTCCTCCGGGTTGGCTGCCTGGTGTGTGGGATATTTCGGGGTCCTTCGTCTCCGTCACCCCCTGAAAAACAAAATAAAAAACTGATTGCTGGTTTCCTGATGAGGGCAGAGCAGCCCGAAACACGTGTCGGAACCTGACACAAGGTCCCGTGTTTAATGTTTTAAGGCCCATATACATAAATAAAAAAAGTAGGCTTATTTTA
Organism: Brienomyrus brachyistius; assembly: GCF_023856365.1. Taxonomy (NCBI): domain Eukaryota; kingdom Metazoa; phylum Chordata; class Actinopteri; order Osteoglossiformes; family Mormyridae; genus Brienomyrus; species Brienomyrus brachyistius. The sequence goes on from NW_026042313.1 coordinate 1,930,306, forward strand.
GCCACGAATTATTAGGCCCCGCATGTTTATTGAAGCCGCATAATTAGCCCATGCAGGCTTATCCAAGCCACATAATTTTTAGCAGCGATGGCGTTGGTTGGGTTGCCAATGGGTGGGCGCCCGACCACTATGGGGTAGGCCCGTGCGTAACGTGGGCCCCGGCTTTGGCTGGGACTGCGGCTTGGGGAGTCCCCCCCTCCCCCTTCCCTAACCCTAAACCCCTACCCTTTCCCCAACCCTAACCCCTAACCCTAACCTTTACCCCAGGACACTGCTAATTGTATATACTTAATCCATTGCACTAGGTGCAATATACAATATGTTGGGGAGACGAAAAATACCTTGAGAGTCAGAATGACTCAACACAGGTATAACATAAAAAATGGAAAGGAAACTCACACTCTAGTTGTTCAGCACTTCTTGAAGCACGGTTTGGAGGCACTAAGGGTGATGGGACTTCAGCATAAGGGGACCTGGACAGATGGGACCCGGAAAAGGATCGAGAGGGACTGGATCCTCAAATTGGAGTCTACACAGCCATGGGGCCTGAATGAGAAATAGGACAGAGAGGGGATTGTTTTGGTGACTCGAAGTAGGCCCGTGCCAAACGTTGGCCACAGGCATGCCTGTGACCACGGTTTTTCTTCCCCCCCCACTCCAACCTACACCCTAATCCTAAAATCCTACACCTAAACCCTGATCCCAACCCTAAAGCTTAACCCTAACCCCGACACCTAAACTCAACCTTAACACCTAAACCCAAACCCTAAAACCCCACCCTAACCCTAATATCTAAACCCCAAGCCTAACATCTAAAAACCCTTACCGCAACCATAAACCTCAACACCTAAACCCATGCCTAAACCCTCACCCCAACCCTAACCCTAAAACCCCACCCTAACCCTAACACCTAAACCCCAAGCCTAACACCTAAAAACCCTTACCCCAACCATAAACCTCAACACCTAAACCCAACCCTTAACCTAACCCTAAACCCTCACCCCAACCCTAAACCCTCACCCCAACCATTAACCCTTACCCCAACCCTAGACCCTAAACCCTAATCCCAACCCTAACACCTAAACCCAAACCCTAAAACCCCACCCTAACCCTAACACCTAAACCCCAAGCCTAACACCTAAAAACCCTTACCCCAACCATAAACCTCAACCCCAACACCTAAACCCATGCCTAAACCCTCACCCCAACCCTAAACCCTCACCCCAACCCTAACCCTAAAACCCCACCCTAACCCTAACACCTAAACCCCAAGCCTAACACCTAAAAACCCTTACCCCAACCATAAACCTCAACCCCAACACCTAAACCCAACCCTAGACCCTAAACCCTAATCCCAACCCTAACACCTAAACCCGAACCCTAAAACCCCACCCGAACCCTAACACCTAAACCCCAAGCCTAACACCTAAAAACCCTTACCCCAACCATAAACCTCAACCCCAACACCTAAACCCAACCCTAAACCCTCACCCCAACCCTAATCCCTCACCCCAACCCTAAACCCGAACCCTAAAACCCCACCCTAACACCTAAACCCCAAGCCTAACACCTAAAAACCCTTACCCTAACCATAAACCTCAACCCCAACACCTAAACCCAACCCTAAACCGTCACCCCAACCCTAAACCCTCACCTCAACCCTAAACCCGAACCCTAAAACCCCACCCTAACACCTAAACCCCAAGCCTAACACCTAAAAACCCTTACCCCAACCATAAACCTCAACCCCAACACCTAAACCCAACCCTAAACCGTCACCCCAACCCTAAACCCTCACCCCAACCCTAAACCTAATCCAGCCGGGTTGGCTGCCTGGTGTGTGGGATATTTCGGGGTCCTTCGTCTCCGTCACCCCCTGAAAAACAAAATAAAAAACTGATTGCTGGTTTCCTGATGAGGGCAGAGCAGCCCGAAACACGTGTCGGAACCTGACACAAGGTCCCGTGTTTAATGTTTTAAGGCCCATATACATAAATAAAAAAAGTAGGCTTATTTTAGCCACAAATTATTAGGCCCCGCATGCTTATTGAAGCCGCATAATTAGCCCATGTAGGCTTATCCAAGCCACATAATTTTTAGCAGCGATGGCGTTGGTTGGGTTGCCAATGGGTGGGCGCCCGACCACTATGGGGTAGGCCCGTGCGTAACGTGGGCCCCGGCTTTGGCTGGGACCGCGGCTTGGGGAGTCCCCCCCTCCCCCTTCCCTAACCCTAAACCCCTACCCTTTCCCTAACCCTAAGCCCTAACCCTAAACCCTAAGCCCTAACCCTTAACCCTAAGCCCTAACCCTAAACCCTAAGCCCTAACCTTAACCCCAACCCTAAACCCTAACCCCAACCTTAAACCTATCCGGCCAGTGCCACCCTTAGTGGACATATGGTGCCCACCCGGTTGACCCTTCCACTGGACCATCATTTAGCTGCGCCTATAAAATAAATTTAAAATAAGGGGTTAATTAATTAAAATTATATTTGGGAGGGTTAAAATAGCCCCCCAATTACAAAACTGCGGAGGGTAATAATTACCCCCACACAATTTTATGGAGGGTTATAATAACCCCCATATATACACCTTCTCCCCACTGTGTCACCCTCATTTCCCTCAAGCCTTCGAGGAGGAAGGACATGGGCCACAGTGCTGGTAAAATTATTTGTATTCATATGGGATTCGGCCAGGATGGCGATGGATTGACCCTGCGGGGGTCTCGGGCACTGGGAGGTGCCTCTGGGGGACACCGGGGATTTGCATGACACCACAGGGGGGCGCCATAGCCAAAATAGGGCGGTTAGCCAGATCTGTAGGGGGTGCCATTTATTTCATAGGCCGGCGTAGGTTTGGTGGTGCCACGCCCGAGCCGCATTTCTAGAAGGTCAGATCTGTGGGGGTGCCATTTCATCTAAAAAGGAAAAAGCATTATTGAATGATTATTGAACCTTATTGGAGGTCAATATAAAGGCAAATACTTACCTGTTGGTGTTATAATTATTCCCCTTGTTCCTCCGGGTTGGCTGCCTGGTGTGTGGGATATTTCGGGGTCCTTCGTCTCCGTCACCCCCTGAAAAACAAAATAAAAAACTGATTGCTGGTTTCCTGATGAGGGCAGAGCAGCCCGAAACACGTGTCGGAACCTGACACAAGGTCCCGTGTTTAATGTTTTAAGGCCCATATACATAAATAAAAAAAGTAGGCTTATTTTAGCCACGAATTATTAGGCCCCGCAGGCTTATTGAAGCCGCATAATTAGGCCATGTAGGCTTATCCAAGCCACATAATTTTTAGCAGCGATGGCGTTGGTTGGGTTGCCAATGGGTGGGCGCCCGACCACTATGGGGTAGGCCCGTGCGTAACGTGGGCCCCGGCTTTGGCTGGGACCGCGGCTTGGGGAGTCCCCCCCTCCCCCTTCCCTAACCCTAAACCCCTACCCTTTCCCTAACCCTAAGCCCTAACCCTAAACCCTAAGCCCTAACCTTAACCCTAACCCTAAAACCCTAACCCTTAACCCCAACCCTTAACCCTAACCCCAACCTTAAACCTATCCGGCCAGTGCCACCCTTAGTGGACATATGGTGCCCACCCGGTTGACCCTTCCACTGGACCATCATTTAGCTGCGCCTATAAAATAAATTTAAAATAAGGGGTTAATTAATTAAAATTATATTTGGGAGGGTTAAAATAGCCCCCCAATTACAAAACTGCGGAGGGTAATAATTACCCCCACACAATTTTATGGAGGGTTATAATAACCCCCATATATACACCTTCTCCCCACTGTGTCACCCTCATTTCCCTCAAGCCTTCGAGGAGGAAGGACATGGGCCACAGTGCTGGTAAAATTATTTGTATTCATATGGGATTCGGCCAGGATGGCGATGGATTGACCCTGCGGGGGTCTCGGGCACTGGGAGGTGCCTCTGGGGGACACCGGGGATTTGCATGACACCACAGGGGGGGCGCCATAGCCAAAATAGGGCGGTTAGCCAGATCTGTAGGGGGTGCCATTTATTTCATAGGCCGGCGTAGGTTTGGTGGTGCCACGCCCGAGCCGCATTTCTAGAAGGTCAGATCTGTGGGGGTGCCATTTCATCTAAAAAGGAAAAAGCATTATTGAATGATTATTGAACCTTATTGGAGGTCAATATGAAGGCAAATACTTACCTGTTGGTGTTATAATTATTCCCTTTGTTCCTCCGGGTTGGCTGCCTGGTGTGTGGGATATTTCGGGGTCCTTCGTCTCCGTCACCCCCTGAAAAACAAAATAAAAAACTGATTGCTGGTTTCCTGATGAGGGCAGAGCAGCCCGAAACACGTGTCGGAACCTGACACAAGGTCCCGTGTTTAATGTTTTAAGGCCCATATACATAAATAAAAAAAGTAGGCTTATTTTAGCCACGAATTATTAGGCCCCGCAGGCTTATTGAAGCCGCATAATTAGGCCATGTAGGCTTATCCAAGCCACATAATTTTTAGCAGCGATGGCGTTGGTTGGGTTGCCAATGGGTGGGCGCCCGACCACTATGGGGTAGGCCCGTGCGTAACGTGGGCCCCGGCTTTGGCTGGGACTGCGGCTTGGGGAGTCCCCCCCTCCCCCTTCCCTAACCCTAAACCCCTACCCTTTCCCCAACCCTAACCCCTAACCCTAACCTTTACCCCAGGACACTGCTAATTGTATATACTTAATCCATTGCACTAGGTGCAATATACAATATGTTGGGGAGACGAAAAATACCTTGAGAGTCAGAATGACTCAACACAGGTATAACATAAAAAATGGAAAGGAAACTCACACTCTAGTTGTTCAGCACTTCTTGAAGCACGGTTTGGAGGCACTAAGGGTGATGGGACTTCAGCATAAGGGGACCTGGACAGATGGGACCCGGAAAAGGATCGAGAGGGACTGGATCCTCAAATTGGAGTCTACACAGCCATGGGGCCTGAATGAGAAATAGGACAGAGAGGGGATTGTTTTGGTGACTCGAAGTAGGCCCGTGCCAAACGTTGGCCACAGGCATGCCTGTGACCACGGTTTTTCTTCCCCCCCCCCACTCCAACCTACACCCTAATCCTAAAATCCTACACCTAAACCCTGATCCCAACCCTAAAGCTTAACCCTAACCCCGACACCTAAACTCAACCTTAACACCTAAACCCAAACCCTAAAACCCCACCCTAACCCTAATATCTAAACCCCAAGCCTAACATCTAAAAACCCTTACCGCAACCATAAACCTCAACACCTAAACCCATGCCTAAACCCTCACCCCAACCCTAACCCTAAAACCCCACCCTAACCCTAACACCTAAACCCCAAGCCTAACACCTAAAAACCCTTACCCCAACCATAAACCTCAACACCTAAACCCAACCCTTAACCTAACCCTAAACCCTCACCCCAACCATTAACCCTTACCCCAACCCTAGACCCTAAACCCTAATCCCAACCCTAACACCTAAACCCAAACCCTAAAACCCCACCCTAACCCTAACACCTAAACCCCAAGCCTAACACCTAAAAACCCTTACCCCAACCATAAACCTCAACCCCAACACCTAAACCCATGCCTAAACCCTCACCCCAACCCTAAACCCTCACCCCAACCCTAACCCTAAAACCCCACCCTAACCCTAACACCTAAACCCCAAGCCTAACACCTAAAAACCCTTACCCCAACCATAAACCTCAACCCCAACACCTAAACCCAACCCTAGACCCTAAACCCTAATCCCAACCCTAACACCTAAACCCGAACCCTAAAACCCCACCCGAACCCTAACACCTAAACCCCAAGCCTAACACCTAAAAACCCTTACCCCAACCATAAACCTCAACCCCAACACCTAAACCCAACCCTAAACCCTCACCCCAACCCTAATCCCTCACCCCAACCCTAAACCCGAACCCTAAAACCCCACCCTAACACCTAAACCCCAAGCCTAACACCTAAAAACCCTTACCCTAACCATAAACCTCAACCCCAACACCTAAACCCAACCCTAAACCGTCACCCCAACCCTAAACCCTCACCTCAACCCTAAACCCGAACCCTAAAACCCCACCCTAACACCTAAACCCCAAGCCTAACACCTAAAAACCCTTACCCCAACCATAAACCTCAACCCCAACACCTAAACCCAACCCTAAACCGTCACCCCAACCCTAAACCCTCACCCCAACCCTAAACCTAATCCAGCCGGGTTGGCTGCCTGGTGTGTGGGATATTTCGGGGTCCTTCGTCTCCGTCACCCCCTGAAAAACAAAATAAAAAACTGATTGCTGGTTTCCTGATGAGGGCAGAGCAGCCCGAAACACGTGTCGGAACCTGACACAAGGTCCCGTGTTTAATGTTTTAAGGCCCATATACATAAATAAAAAAAGTAGGCTTATTTTAGCCACGAATTATTAGGCCCCGCATGCTTATTGAAGCCGCATAATTAGCCCATGTAGGCTTATCCAAGCCACATAATTTTTAGCAGCGATGGCGTTGGTTGGGTTGCCAATGGGTGGGGCGCCCGACCACTATGGGGTAGGCCCGTGCGTAACGTGGGCCCCGGCTTTGGCTGGGACCGCGGCTTGGGGAGTCCCCCCCTCCCCCTTCCCTAACCCTAAACCCCTACCCTTTCCCTAACCCTAAGCCCTAACCCTAAACCCTAAGCCCTAACCCTTAACCCTAAGCCCTAACCCTAAACCCTAAGCCCTAACCTTAACCCTAACCCTAAAACCCTAACCCTTAACCCCAACCCTAAACCCTAACCCCAACCTTAAACCTATCCGGCCAGTGCCACCCTTAGTGGACATATGGTGCCCACCCGGTTGACCCTTCCACTGGACCATCATTTAGCTGCGCCTATAAAATAAATTTAAAATAAGGGGTTAATTAATTAAAATTATATTTGGGAGGGTTAAAATAGCCCCCCAATTACAAAACTGCGGAGGGTAATAATTACCCCCACACAATTTTATGGAGGGTTATAATAACCCCCATATATACACCTTCTCCCCACTGTGTCACCCTCATTTCCCTCAAGCCTTCGAGGAGGAAGGACATGGGCCACAGTGCTGGTAAAATTATTTGTATTCATATGGGATTCGGCCAGGATGGCGATGGATTGACCCTGCGGGGGTCTCGGGCACTGGGAGGTGCCTCTGGGGGACACCGGGGATTTGCATGACACCACAGGGGGGCGCCATAGCCAAAATAGGGCGGTTAGCCAGATCTGTAGGGGGTGCCATTTATTTCATAGGCCGGCGTAGGTTTGGTGGTGCCACGCCCGAGCCGCATTTCTAGAAGGTCAGATCTGTGGGGGTGCCATTTCATCTAAAAAGGAAAAAGCATTATTGAATGATTATTGAACCTTATTGGAGGTCAATATAAAGGCAAATACTTACCTGTTGGTGTTATAATTATTCCCCTTGTTCCTCCGGGTTGGCTGCCTGGTGTGTGGGATATTTCGGGGTCCTTCGTCTCCGTCACCCCCTGAAAAACAGAATAAAAAACTGATTGCTGGTTTCCTGATGAGGGCAGAGCAGCCCGAAACACGTGTCGGAACCTGACACAAGGTCCCGTGTTTAATGTTTTAAGGCCCATATACATAAATAAAAAAAGTAGGCTTATTTTAGCCACGAATTATTAGGCCCCGCAGGCTTATTGAAGCCGCATAATTAGGCCATGTAGGCTTATCCAAGCCACATAATTTTTAGCAGCGATGGCGTTGGTTGGGTTGCCAATGGGTGGGCGCCCGACCACTATGGGGTAGGCCCGTGCGTAACGTGGGCCCCGGCTTTGGCTGGGACCGCGGCTTGGGGAGTCCCCCCCTCCCCCTTCCCTAACCCTAAACCCCTACCCTTTCCCCAACCCTAACCCCTAACCCTAACCTTAAACCTATCCGGCCAGTGCCACCCTTAGTGGACATATGGTGCCCACCCGGTTGACCCTTCCACTGGACCATCATTTAGCTGCGCCTATAAAATAAATTTAAAATAAGGGGTTAATTAATTAAAATTATATTTGGGAGGGTTAAAATAGCCCCCCAATTACAAAACTGCGGAGGGTAATAATTACCCCCACACAATTTTATGGAGGGTTATAATAACCCCCATATATACACCTTCTCCCCACTGTGTCACCCTCATTTCCCTCAAGCCTTCGAGGAGGAAGGACATGGGCCACAGTGCTGGTAAAATTATTTGTATTCATATGGGATTCGGCCAGGATGGCGATGGATTGACCCTGCGGGGGTCTCGGGCACTGGGAGGTGCCTCTGGGGGACACCGGGGATTTGCATGACACCACAGGGGGGGCGCCATAGCCAAAATAGGGCGGTTAGCCAGATCTGTAGGGGGTGCCATTTATTTCATAGGCCGGCGTAGGTTTGGTGGTGCCACGCCCGAGCCGCATTTCTAGAAGGTCAGATCTGTGGGGGTGCCATTTCATCTAAAAAGGAAAAAGCATTATTGAATGATTATTGAACCTTATTGGAGGTCAATATAAAGGCAAATACTTACCTGTTGGTGTTATAATTATTCCCTTTGTTCCTCCGGGTTGGCTGCCTGGTGTGTGGGATATTTCGGGGTCCTTCGTCTCCGTCACCCCCTGAAAAACAAAATAAAAAACTGATTGCTGGTTTCCTGATGAGGGCAGAGCAGCCCGAAACACGTGTCGGAACCTGACACAAGGTCCCGTGTTTAATGTTTTAAGGCCCATATACATAAATAAAAAAAGTAGGCTTATTTTAGCCACGAATTATTAGGCCCCGCAGGCTTATTGAAGCCGCATAATTAGGCCATGTAGGCTTATCCAAGCCACATAATTTTTAGCAGCGATGGCGTTGGTTGGGTTGCCAATGGGTGGGCGCCCGACCACTATGGGGTAGGCCCGTGCGTAACGTGGGCCCCGGCTTTGGCTGGGACCGCGGCTTGGGGAGTCCCCCCCTCCCCCTTCCCTAACCCTAAACCCCTACCCTTTCCCCAACCCTAACCCCTAACCCTAACCTTTACCCCAGGACACTGCTAATTGTATATACTTAATCCATTGCACTAGGTGCAATATACAATATGTTGGGGAGACGAAAAATACCTTGAGAGTCAGAATGACTCAACACAGGTATAACATAAAAAATGGAAAGGAAACTCACACTCTAGTTGTTCAGCACTTCTTGAAGCACGGTTTGGAGGCACTAAGGGTGATGGGACTTCAGCATAAGGGGACCTGGACAGATGGGACCCGGAAAAGGATCGAGAGGGACTGGATCCTCAAATTGGAGTCTACACAGCCATGGGGCCTGAATGAGAAATAGGACAGAGAGGGGATTGTTTTGGTGACTCGAAGTAGGCCCGTGCCAAACGTTGGCCACAGGCATGCCTGTGACCACGGTTTTTCTTCCCCCCCCCACTCCAACCTACACCCTAATCCTAAAATCCTACACCTAAACCCTGATCCCAACCCTAAAGCTTAACCCTAACCCCGACACCTAAACTCAACCTTAACACCTAAACCCAAACCCTAAAACCCCACCCTAACCCTAATATCTAAACCCCAAGCCTAACATCTAAAAACCCTTACCGCAACCATAAACCTCAACACCTAAACCCATGCCTAAACCCTCACCCCAACCCTAACCCTAAAACCCCACCCTAACCCTAACACCTAAACCCCAAGCCTAACACCTAAAAACCCTTACCCCAACCATAAACCTCAACACCTAAACCCAACCCTTAACCTAACCCTAAACCCTCACCCCAACCCTAAACCCTCACCCCAACCATTAACCCTTACCCCAACCCTAGACCCTAAACCCTAATCCCAACCCTAACACCTAAACCCAAACCCTAAAACCCCACCCTAACCCTAACACCTAAACCCCAAGCCTAACACCTAAAAACCCTTACCCCAACCATAAACCTCAACCCCAACACCTAAACCCATGCCTAAACCCTCACCCCAACCCTAAACCCTCACCCCAACCCTAACCCTAAAACCCCACCCTAACCCTAACACCTAAACCCCAAGCCTAACACCTAAAAACCCTTACCCCAACCATAAACCTCAACCCCAACACCTAAACCCAACCCTAGACCCTAAACCCTAATCCCAACCCTAACACCTAAACCCGAACCCTAAAACCCCACCCGAACCCTAACACCTAAACCCCAAGCCTAACACCTAAAAACCCTTACCCCAACCATAAACCTCAACCCCAACACCTAAACCCAACCCTAAACCCTCACCCCAACCCTAATCCCTCACCCCAACCCTAAACCCGAACCCTAAAACCCCACCCTAACACCTAAACCCCAAGCCTAACACCTAAAAACCCTTACCCTAACCATAAACCTCAACCCCAACACCTAAACCCAACCCTAAACCGTCACCCCAACCCTAAACCCTCACCTCAACCCTAAACCCGAACCCTAAAACCCCACCCTAACACCTAAACCCCAAGCCTAACACCTAAAAACCCTTACCCCAACCATAAACCTCAACCCCAACACCTAAACCCAACCCTAAACCGTCACCCCAACCCTAAACCCTCACCCCAACCCTAAACCTAATCCAGCCGGGTTGGCTGCCTGGTGTGTGGGATATTTCGGGGTCCTTCGTCTCCGTCACCCCCTGAAAAACAAAATAAAAAACTGATTGCTGGTTTCCTGATGAGGGCAGAGCAGCCCGAAACACGTGTCGGAACCTGACACAAGGTCCCGTGTTTAATGTTTTAAGGCCCATATACATAAATAAAAAAAGTAGGCTTATTTTAGCCACGAATTATTAGGCCCCGCAGGCTTATTGAAGCCGCATAATTAGGCCATGTAGGCTTATCCAAGCCACATAATTTTTAGCAGCGATGGCGTTGGTTGGGTTGCCAATGGGTGGGCGCCCGACCACTATGGGGTAGGCCCGTGCGTAACGTGGGCCCCGGCTTTGGCTGGGACCGCGGCTTGGGGAGTCCCCCCCTCCCCCTTCCCTAACCCTAAACCCCTACCCTTTCCCTAACCCTAAGCCCTAACCCTAAACCCTAAGCCCTAACCCTTAACCCTAAGCCCTAACCCTAAACCCTAAGCCCTAACCTTAACCCTAACCCTAAAACCCTAACCCTTAACCCCAACCCTAAACCCTAACCCCAACCTTAAACCTATCCGGCCAGTGCCACCCTTAGTGGACATATGGTGCCCACCCGGTTGACCCTTCCACTGGACCATCATTTAGCTGCGCCTATAAAATAAATTAAAAATAAGGGGTTAATTAATTAAAATTATATTTGGGAGGGTTAAAATAGCCCCCCAATTACAAAACTGCGGAGGGTAATAATTACCCCCACACAATTTTATGGAGGGTTATAATAACCCCCATATATACACCTTCTCCCCACTGTGTCACCCTCATTTCCCTCAAGCCTTCGAGGAGGAAGGACATGGGCCACAGTGCTGGTAAAATTATTTGTATTCATATGGGATTCGGCCAGGATGGCGATGGATTGACCCTGCGGGGGTCTCGGGCACTGGGAGGTGCCTCTGGGGGACACCGGGGATTTGCATGACACCACAGGGGGGCGCCATAGCCAAAATAGGGCGGTTAGCCAGATCTGTAGGGGGTGCCATTTATTTCATAGGCCGGCGTAGGTTTGGTGGTGCCACGCCCGAGCCGCATTTCTAGAAGGTCAGATCTGTGGGGGTGCCATTTCATCTAAAAAGGAAAAAGCATTATTGAATGATTATTGAACCTTATTGGAGGTCAATATAAAGGCAAATACTTACCTGTTGGTGTTATAATTATTCCCCTTGTTCCTCCGGGTTGGCTGCCTGGTGTGTGGGATATTTCGGGGTCCTTCGTCTCCGTCACCCCCTGAAAAACAAAATAAAAAACTGATTGCTGGTTTCCTGATGAGGGCAGAGCAGCCCGAAACACGTGTCGGAACCTGACACAAGGTCCTGTGTTTAATGTTTTAAGGCCCATATACATAAATAAAAAAAGTAGGCTTATTTTAGCCACGAATTATTAGGCCCCGCAGGCTTATTGAAGCCGCATAATTAGGCCATGTAGGCTTATCCAAGCCACATAATTTTTAGCAGCGATGGCGTTGGTTGGGTTGCCAATGGGTGGGCGCCCGACCACTATGGGGTAGGCCCGTGCGTAACGTGGGCCCCGGCTTTGGCTGGGACCGCGGCTTGGGGAGTCCCCCCCTTCCCTAACCCTAAACCCCTACCCTTTCCCTAACCCTAAGCCCTAAACCCTAAGCCCTAACCTTAACCCTAACCCTAAAACCCTAACCCTTAACCCCAACCCTAAACCCTAACCCCAACCTTAAACCTATCCGGCCAGTGCCACCCTTAGTGGACATATGGTGCCCACCCGGTTGACCCTTCCACTGGACCATCATTTAGCTGCGCCTATAAAATAAATTTAAAATAAGGGGTTAATTAATTAAAATTATATTTGGGAGGGTTAAAATAGCCCCCCAATTACAAAACTGCGGAGGGTAATAATTACCCCCACACAATTTTATGGAGGGTTATAATAACCCCCATATATACACCTTCTCCCCACTGTGTCACCCTCATTTCCCTCAAGCCTTCGAGGAGGAAGGACATGGGCCACAGTGCTGGTAAAATTATTTGTATTCATATGGGATTCGGCCAGGATGGCGATGGATTGACCCTGCGGGGGTCTCGGGCACTGGGAGGTGCCTCTGGGGGACACCGGGGATTTGCATGACACCACAGGGGGGCGCCATAGCCAAAATAGGGCGGTTAGCCAGATCTGTAGGGGGTGCCATTTATTTCATAGGCCGGCGTAGGTTTGGTGGTGCCACGCCCGAGCCGCATTTCTAGAAGGTCAGATCTGTGGGGGTGCCATTTCATCTAAAAAGGAAAAAGCATTATTGAATGATTATTGAACCTTATTGGAGGTCAATATAAAGGCAAATACTTACCTGTTGGTGTTATAATTATTCCCCTTGTTCCTCCGGGTTGGCTGCCTGGTGTGTGGGATATTTCGGGGTCCTTCGTCTCCGTCACCCCCTGAAAAACAAAATAAAAAACTGATTGCTGGTTTCCTGATGAGGGCAGAGCAGCCCGAAACACGTGTTGGAACCTGACACAAGGTCCCGTGTTTAATGTTTTAAGGCCCATATACATAAATAAAAAAAGTAGGCTTATTTTAGCCACGAATTATTAGGCCCCGCAGGCTTATTGAAGCCGCATAATTAGGCCATGTAGGCTTATCCAAGCCACATAATTTTTAGCAGCGATGGCGTTGGTTGGGTTGCCAATGGGTGGGCGCCCGACCACTATGGGGTAGGCCCGTGCGTAACGTGGGCCCCGGCTTTGGCTGGGACTGCGGCTTGGGGAGTCCCCCCCCTCCCCCTTCCCTAACCCTAAACCCCTACCCTTTCCCCAACCCTAACCCCTAACCCTAACCTTTACCCCAGGACACTGCTAATTGTATATACTTAATCCATTGCACTAGGTGCAATATACAATATGTTGGGGAGACGAAAAATACCTTGAGAGTCAGAATGACTCAACACAGGTATAACATAAAAAATGGAAAGGAAACTCACACTCTAGTTGTTCAGCACTTCTTGAAGCACGGTTTGGAGGCACTAAGGGTGATGGGACTTCAGCATAAGGGGACCTGGACAGATGGGACCCGGAAAAGGATCGAGAGGGACTGGATCCTCAAATTGGAGTCTACACAGCCATGGGGCCTGAATGAGAAATAGGACAGAGAGGGGATTGTTTTGGTGACTCGAAGTAGGCCCGTGCCAAACGTTGGCCACAGGCATGCCTGTGACCACGGTTTTTCTTCCCCCCCCCACTCCAACCTACACCCTAATCCTAAAATCCTACACCTAAACCCTGATCCCAACCCTAAAGCTTAACCCTAACCCCGACACCTAAACTCAACCTTAACACCTAAACCCAAACCCTAAAACCCCACCCTAACCCTAATATCTAAACCCCAAGCCTAACATCTAAAAACCCTTACCGCAACCATAAACCTCAACACCTAAACCCATGCCTAAACCCTCACCCCAACCCTAACCCTAAAACCCCACCCTAACCCTAACACCTAAACCCCAAGCCTAACACCTAAAAACCCTTACCCCAACCATAAACCTCAACACCTAAACCCAACCCTTAACCTAACCCTAAACCCTCACCCCAACCCTAAACCCTCACCCCAACCATTAACCCTTACCCCAACCCTAGACCCTAAACCCTAATCCCAACCCTAACACCTAAACCCAAACCCTAAAACCCCACCCTAACCCTAACACCTAAACCCCAAGCCTAACACCTAAAAACCCTTACCCCAACCATAAACCTCAACCCCAACACCTAAACCCATGCCTAAACCCTCACCCCAACCCTAAACCCTCACCCCAACCCTAACCCTAAAACCCCACCCTAACCCTAACACCTAAACCCAAGCCTAACACCTAAAAACCCTTACCCCAACCATAAACCTCAACCCCAACACCTAAACCCAACCCTAGACCCTAAACCCTAATCCCAACCCTAACACCTAAACCCGAACCCTAAAACCCCACCCGAACCCTAACACCTAAACCCAAGCCTAACACCTAAAAACCCTTACCCCAACCATAAACCTCAACCCCAACACCTAAACCCAACCCTAAACCCTCACCCCAACCCTAATCCCTCACCCCAACCCTAAACCCGAACCCTAAAACCCCACCCTAACACCTAAACCCCAAGCCTAACACCTAAAAACCCTTACCCTAACCATAAACCTCAACCCCAACACCTAAACCCAACCCTAAACCGTCACCCCAACCCTAAACCCTCACCTCAACCCTAAACCCGAACCCTAAAACCCCACCCTAACACCTAAACCCCAAGCCTAACACCTAAAAACCCTTACCCCAACCATAAACCTCAACCCCAACACCTAAACCCAACCCTAAACCGTCACCCCAACCCTAAACCCTCACCCCAACCCTAAACCTAATCCAGCCGGGTTGGCTGCCTGGTGTGTGGGATATTTCGGGGTCCTTCGTCTCCGTCACCCCCTGAAAAACAAAATAAAAAACTGATTGCTGGTTTCCTGATGAGGGCAGAGCAGCCCGAAACACGTGTCGGAACCTGACACAAGGTCCCGTGTTTAATGTTTTAAGGCCCATATACATAAATAAAAAAAGTAGGCTTATTTTAGCCACGAATTATTAGGCCCCGCAGGCTTATTGAAGCCGCATAATTAGGCCATGTAGGCTTATCCAAGCCACATAATTTTTAGCAGCGATGGCGTTGGTTGGGTTGCCAATGGGTGGGCGCCCGACCACTATGGGGTAGGCCCGTGCGTAACGTGGGCCCCGGCTTTGGCTGGGACAGCGGCTTGGGGAGTCCCCCCCTCCCCCTTCCCTAACCCTAAACCCCTACCCTTTCCCTAACCCTAAGCCCTAACCCTAAACCCTAAGCCCTAACCTTAACCCTAACCCTAAAACCCTAACCCTTAACCCCAACCCTTAACCCTAACCCCAACCTTAAACCTATCCGGCCAGTGCCACCCTTAGTGGACATATGGTGCCCACCCGGTTGACCCTTCCACTGGACCATCATTTAGCTGCGCCTATAAAATAAATTTAAAATAAGGGGTTAATTAATTAAAATTATATTTGGGAGGGTTAAAATAGCCCCCCAATTACAAAACTGCGGAGGGTAATAATTACCCCCACACAATTTTATGGAGGGTTATAATAACCCCCATATATACACCTTCTCCCCACTGTGTCACCCTCATTTCCCTCAAGCCTTCGAGGAGGAAGGACATGGGCCACAGTGCTGGTAAAATTATTTGTATTCATATGGGATTCGGCCAGGATGGCGATGGATTGACCCTGCGGGGGTCTCGGGCACTGGGAGGTGCCTCTGGGGGACACCGGGGATTTGCATGACACCACAGGGGGGGCGCCATAGCCAAAATAGGGCGGTTAGCCAGATCTGTAGGGGGTGCCATTTATTTCATAGGCCGGCGTAGGTTTGGTGGTGCCACGCCCGAGCCGCATTTCTAGAAGGTCAGATCTGTGGGGGTGCCATTTCATCTAAAAAGGAAAAAGCATTATTGAATGATTATTGAACCTTATTGGAGGTCAATATAAAGGCAAATACTTACCTGTTGGTGTTATAATTATTCCCCTTGTTCCTCCGGGTTGGCTGCCTGGTGTGTGGGATATTTCGGGGTCCTTCGTCTCCGTCACCCCCTGAAAAACAAAATAAAAAACTGATTGCTGGTTTCCTGATGAGGGCAGAGCAGCCCGAAACACGTGTCGGAACCTGACACAAGGTCCCGTGTTTAATGTTTTAAGGCCCATATACATAAATAAAAAAAGTAGGCTTATTTTAGCCACGAATTATTAGGCCCCGCATGCTTATTGAAGCCGCATAATTAGCCCATGTAGGCTTATCCAAGCCACATAATTTTTAGCAGCGATGGCGTTGGTTGGGTTGCCAATGGGTGGGCGCCCGACCACTATGGGGTAGGCCCGTGCGTAACGTGGGCCCCGGCTTTGGCTGGGACCGCGGCTTGGGGAGTCCCCCCCTCCCCCTTCCCTAACCCTAAACCCCTACCCTTTCCCTAACCCTAAGCCCTAACCCTAAACCCTAAGCCCTAACCCTAAACCCTAACCCTAAGCCCTAACCCTAAACCCTAACCCTAAGCCCTAACCTTAACCCTAACCCTAAAACCCTAACCCTTAACCCCAACCCTAAACCCTAACCCCAACCTTAAACCTATCCGGCCAGTGCCACCCTTAGTGGACATATGGTGCCCACCCGGTTGACCCTTCCACTGGACCATCATTTAGCTGCGCCTATAAAATAAATTTAAAATAAGGGGTTAATTAATTAAAATTATATTTGGGAGGGTTAAAATAGCCCCCCAATTACAAAACTGCGGAGGGTAATAATTACCCCCACACAATTCTATGGAGGGTTATAATAACCCCCATATATACACCTTCTCCCCACTGTGTCACCCTCATTTCCCTCAAGCCTTCGAGGAGGAAGGACATGGGCCACAGTGCTGGTAAAATTATTTGTATTCATATGGGATTCGGCCAGGATGGCGATGGATTGACCCTGCGGGGGTCTCGGGCACTGGGAGGTGCCTCTGGGGGACACCGGGGATTTGCATGACACCACAGGGGGGCGCCATAGCCAAAATAGGGCGGTTAGCCAGATCTGTAGGGGGTGCCATTTATTTCATAGGCCGGCGTAGGTTTGGTGGTGCCACGCCCGAGCCGCATTTCTAGAAGGTCAGATCTGTGGGGGTGCCATTTCATCTAAAAAGGAAAAAGCATTATTGAATGATTATTGAACCTTATTGGAGGTCAATATAAAGGCAAATACTTACCTGTTGGTGTTATAATTATTCCCCTTGTTCCTCCGGGTTGGCTGCCTGGTGTGTGGGATATTTCGGGGTCCTTCGTCTCCGTCACCCCCTGAAAAACAAAATAAAAAACTGATTGCTGGTTTCCTGATGAGGGCAGAGCAGCCCGAAACACGTGTCGGAACCTGACACAAGGTCCCGTGTTTAATGTTTTAAGGCCCATATACATAAATAAAAAAAGTAGGCTTATTTTAGCCACGAATTATTAGGCCCCGCAGGCTTATTGAAGCCGCATAATTAGGCCATGTAGGCTTATCCAAGCCACATAATTTTTAGCAGCGATGGCGTTGGTTGGGTTGCCAATGGGTGGGCGCCCGACCACTATGGGGTAGGCCCGTGCGTAACGTGGGCCCCGGCTTTGGCTGGGACCGCGGCTTGGGGAGTCCCCCCCTTCCCTAACCCTAAACCCCTACCCTTTCCCTAACCCTAAGCCCTAACCCTAAGCCCTAACCTTAACCCTAACCCTAAAACCCTAACCCTTAACCCCAACCCTTAACCCTAACCCCAACCTTAAACCTATCCGGCCAGTGCCACCCTTAGTGGACATATGGTGCCCACCCGGTTGACCCTTCCACTGGACCATCATTTAGCTGCGCCTATAAAATAAATTTAAAATAAGGGGTTAATTAATTAAAATTATATTTGGGAGGGTTAAAATAGCCCCCCAATTACAAAACTGCGGAGGGTAATAATTACCCCCACACAATTTTATGGAGGGTTATAATAACCCCCATATATACACCTTCTCCCCACTGTGTCACCCTCATTTCCCTCAAGCCTTCGAGGAGGAAGGACATGGGCCACAGTGCTGGTAAAATTATTTGTATTCATATGGGATTCGGCCAGGATGGCGATGGATTGACCCTGCGGGGGTCTCGGGCACTGGGAGGTGCCTCTGGGGGACACCGGGGATTTGCATGACACCACAGGGGGGCGCCATAGCCAAAATAGGGCAGTTAGCCAGATCTGTAGGGGGTGCCATTTATTTCATAGGCCGGCGTAGGTTTGGTGGTGCCACGCCCGAGCCGCATTTCTAGAAGGTCAGATCTGTGGGGGTGCCATTTCATCTAAAAAGGAAAAAGCATTATTGAATGATTATTGAACCTTATTGGAGGTCAATATAAAGGCAAATACTTACCTGTTGGTGTTATAATTATTCCCCTTGTTCCTCCGGGTTGGCTGCCTGGTGTGTGGGATATTTCGGGGTCCTTCGTCTCCGTCACCCCCTGAAAAACAAAATAAAAAACTGATTGCTGGTTTCCTGATGAGGGCAGAGCAGCCCGAAACACGTGTCGGAACCTGACACAAGGTCCCGTGTTTAATGTTTTAAGGCCCATATACATAAATAAAAAAAGTAGGCTTATTTTAGCCACGAATTATTAGGCCCCGCAGGCTTATTGAAGCCGCATAATTAGGCCATGTAGGCTTATCCAAGCCACATAATTTTTAGCAGCGATGGCGTTGGTTGGGTTGCCAATGGGTGGGCGCCCGACCACTATGGGGTAGGCCCGTGCGTAACGTGGGCCCCGGCTTTGGCTGGGACTGCGGCTTGGGGAGTCCCCCCCCTCCCCCTTCCCTAACCCTAAACCCCTACCCTTTCCCCAACCCTAACCCCTAACCCTAACCTTTACCCCAGGACACTGCTAATTGTATATACTTAATCCATTGCACTAGGTGCAATATACAATATGTTGGGGAGACGAAAAATACCTTGAGAGTCAGAATGACTCAACACAGGTATAACATAAAAAATGGAAAGGAAACTCACACTCTAGTTGTTCAGCACTTTTTGAAGCACGGTTTGGAGGCACTAAGGGTGATGGGACTTCAGCATAAGGGGACCTGGACAGATGGGACCCGGAAAAGGATCGAGAGGGACTGGATCCTCAAATTGGAGTCTACACAGCCATGGGGCCTGAATGAGAAATAGGACAGAGAGGGGATTGTTTTGGTGACTCGAAGTAGGCCCGTGCCAAACGTTGGCCACAGGCATGCCTGTGACCACGGTTTTTCTTCCCCCCCCCACTCCAACCTACACCCTAATCCTAAAATCCTACACCTAAACCCTGATCCCAACCCTAAAGCTTAACCCTAACCCCGACACCTAAACTCAACCTTAACACCTAAACCCAAACCCTAAAACCCCACCCTAACCCTAATATCTAAACCCCAAGCCTAACATCTAAAAACCCTTACCGCAACCATAAACCTCAACACCTAAACCCATGCCTAAACCCTCACCCCAACCCTAACCCTAAAACCCCACCCTAACCCTAACACCTAAACCCCAAGCCTAACACCTAAAAACCCTTACCCCAACCATAAACCTCAACACCTAAACCCAACCCTTAACCTAACCCTAAACCCTCACCCCAACCCTAAACCCTCACCCCAACCATTAACCCTTACCCCAACCCTAGACCCTAAACCCTAATCCCAACCCTAACACCTAAACCCAAACCCTAAAACCCCACCCTAACCCTAACACCTAAACCCCAAGCCTAACACCTAAAAACCCTTACCCCAACCATAAACCTCAACCCCAACACCTAAACCCATGCCTAAACCCTCACCCCAACCCTAAACCCTCACCCCAACCCTAACCCTAAAACCCCACCCTAACCCTAACACCTAAACCCCAAGCCTAACACCTAAAAACCCTTACCCCAACCATAAACCTCAACCCCAACACCTAAACCCAACCCTAGACCCTAAACCCTAATCCCAACCCTAACACCTAAACCCGAACCCTAAAACCCCACCCGAACCCTAACACCTAAACCCCAAGCCTAACACCTAAAAACCCTTACCCCAACCATAAACCTCAACCCCAACACCTAAACCCAACCCTAAACCCTCACCCCAACCCTAATCCCTCACCCCAACCCTAAACCCGAACCCTAAAACCCCACCCTAACACCTAAACCCCAAGCCTAACACCTAAAAACCCTTATCCTAACCATAAACCTCAACCCCAACACCTAAACCCAACCCTAAACCGTCACCCCAACCCTAAACCCTCACCTCAACCCTAAACCCGAACCCTAAAACCCCACCCTAACACCTAAACCCCAAGCCTAACACCTAAAAACCCTTACCCCAACCATAAACCTCAACCCCAACACCTAAACCCAACCCTAAACCGTCACCCCAACCCTAAACCCTCACCCCAACCCTAAACCCTCACCTCAACCCTAAACCCGAACCCTAAAACCCCACCCTAACACCTAAACCCCAAGCCTAACACCTAAAAACCCTTACCCCAACCATAAACCTCAACCCCAACACCTAAACCCAACCCTAAACCGTCACCCCAACCCTAAACCCTCACCCCAACCCTAAACCTAATCCAGCCGGGTTGGCTGCCTGGTGTGTGGGATATTTCGGGGTCCTTCGTCTCCGTCACCCCCTGAAAAACAAAATAAAAAACTGATTGCTGGTTTCCTGATGAGGGCAGAGCAGCCCGAAACACGTGTCGGAACCTGACACAAGGTCCCGTGTTTAATGTTTTAAGGCCCATATACATAAATAAAAAAAGTAGGCTTATTTTAGCCACGAATTATTAGGCCCCGCAGGCTTATTGAAGCCGCATAATTAGGCCATGTAGGCTTATCCAAGCCACATAATTTTTAGCAGCGATGGCGTTGGTTGGGTTGCCAATGGGTGGGCGCCCGACCACTATGGGGTAGGCCCGTGCGTAACGTGGGCCCCGGCTTTGGCTGGGACAGCGGCTTGGGGAGTCCCCCCCCTCCCCCTTCCCTAACCCTAAACCCCTACCCTTTCCCTAACCCTAAGCCCTAACCCTAAACCCTAAGCCCTAACCTTAACCCTAACCCTAAAACCCTAACCCTTAACCCCAACCCTTTACCCTAACCCCAACCTTAAACCTATCCGGCCAGTGCCACCCTTAGTGGACATATGGTGCCCACCCGGTTGACCCTTCCACTGGACCATCATTTAGCTGCGCCTATAAAATAAATTTAAAATAAGGGGTTAATTAATTAAAATTATATTTGGGAGGGTTAAAATAGCCCCCCAATTACAAAACTGCGGAGGGTAATAATTACCCCCACACAATTTTATGGAGGGTTATAATAACCCCCATATATACACCTTCTCCCCACTGTGTCACCCTCATTTCCCTCAAGCCTTCGAGGAGGAAGGACATGGGCCACAGTGCTGGTAAAATTATTTGTATTCATATGGGATTCGGCCAGGATGGCGATGGATTGACCCTGCGGGGGTCTCGGGCACTGGGAGGTGCCTCTGGGGGACACCGGGGATTTGCATGACACCACAGGGGGGGCGCCATAGCCAAAATAGGGCGGTTAGCCAGATCTGTAGGGGGTGCCATTTATTTCATAGGCCGGCGTAGGTTTGGTGGTGCCACGCCCGAGCCGCATTTCTAGAAGGTCAGATCTGTGGGGGTGCCATTTCATCTAAAAAGGAAAAAGCATTATTGAATGATTATTGAACCTTATTGGAGGTCAATATAAAGGCAAATACTTACCTGTTGGTGTTATAATTATTCCCTTTGTTCCTCCGGGTTGGCTGCCTGGTGTGTGGGATATTTCGGGGTCCTTCGTCTCCGTCACCCCCTGAAAAACAAAATAAAAAAACTGATTGCTGGTTTCCTGATGAGGGCAGAGCAGCCCGAAACACGTGTCGGAACCTGACACAAGGTCCCGTGTTTAATGTTTTAAGGCCCATATACATAAATAAAAAAAGTAGGCTTATTTTAGCCACGAATTATTAGGCCCGCATGCTTATTGAAGCCGCATAATTAGCCCATGTAGGCTTATCCAAGCCACATAATTTTTAGCAGCGATGGCGTTGGTTGGGTTGCCAATGGGTGGGCGCCCGACCACTATGGGGTAGGCCCGTGCGTAACGTGGGCCCCGGCTTTGGCTGGGACTGCGGCTTGGGGAGTCCCCCCCTCCCCCCTTCCCTAACCCTAAACCCCTACCCTTTCCCTAACCCTAAGCCCTAAACCCTAAGCCCTAACCTTAACCCTAACCCTAAAACCCTAACCCTTAACCCCAACCCTAAACCCTAACCCCAACCTTAAACCTATCCGGCCAGTGCCACCCTTAGTGGACATATGGTGCCCACCCGGTTGACCCTTCCACTGGACCATCATTTAGCTGCGCCTATAAAATAAATTTAAAATAAGGGGTTAATTAATTTAAATTATATTTGGGAGGGTTAAAATAGCCCCCCAATTACAAAACTGCGGAGGGTAATAATTACCCCCACACAATTTTATGGAGGGTTATAATAACCCCCATATATACACCTTCTCCCCACTGTGTCACCCTCATTTCCCTCAAGCCTTCGAGGAGGAAGGACATGGGCCACAGTGCTGGTAAAATTATTTGTATTCATATGGGATTCGGCCAGGATGGCGATGGATTGACCCTGCGGGGGTCTCGGGCACTGGGAGGTGCCTCTGGGGGACACCGGGGATTTGCATGACACCACAGGGGGGCGCCATAGCCAAAATAGGGCGGTTAGCCAGATCTGTAGGGGGTGCCATTTATTTCATAGGCCGGCGTAGGTTTGGTGGTGCCACGCCCGAGCCGCATTTCTAGAAGGTCAGATCTGTGGGGGTGCCATTTCATCTAAAAAGGAAAAAGCATTATTGAATGATTATTGAACCTTATTGGAGGTCAATATAAAGGCAAATACTTACCTGTTGGTGTTATAATTATTCCCCTTGTTCCTCCAGGTTGGCTGCCTGGTGTGTGGGATATTTCGGGGTCCTTCGTCTCCGTCACCCCCTGAAAAACAAAATAAAAAACTGATTGCTGGTTTCCTGATGAGGGCAGAGCAGCCCGAAACACGTGTCGGAACCTGACACAAGGTCCCGTGTTTAATGTTTTAAGGCCCATATACATAAATAAAAAAAGTAGGCTTATTTTAGCCACGAATTATTAGGCCCCGCAGGCTTATTGAAGCCGCATAATTAGGCCATGTAGGCTTATCCAAGCCACATAATTTTTAGCAGCGATGGCGTTGGTTGGGTTGCCAATGGGGTGGGCGCCCGACCACTATGGGGTAGGCCCGTGCGTAACGTGGGCCCCGGCTTTGGCTGGGACTGCGGCTTGGGGAGTCCCCCCCCTCCCCCTTCCCTAACCCTAAACCCCTACCCTTTCCCCAACCCTAACCCCTAACCCTAACCTTTACCCCAGGACACTGCTAATTGTATATACTTAATCCATTGCACTAGGTGCAATATACAATATGTTGGGGAGACGAAAAATACCTTGAGAGTCAGAATGACTCAACACAGGTATAACATAAAAAATGGAAAGGAAACTCACACTCTAGTTGTTCAGCACTTCTTGAAGCACGGTTTGGAGGCACTAAGGGTGATGGGACTTCAGCATAAGGGGACCTGGACAGATGGGACCCGGAAAAGGATCGAGAGGGACTGGATCCTCAAATTGGAGTCTACACAGCCATGGGGCCTGAATGAGAAATAGGACAGAGAGGGGATTGTTTTGGTGACTCGAAGTAGGCCCGTGCCAAACGTTGGCCACAGGCATGCCTGTGACCACGGTTTTTCTTCCCCCCCCCCCCACTCCAACCTACACCCTAATCCTAAAATCCTACACCTAAACCCTGATCCCAACCCTAAAGCTTAACCCTAACCCCGACACCTAAACTCAACCTTAACACCTAAACCCAAACCCTAAAACCCCACCCTAACCCTAATATCTAAACCCCAAGCCTAACATCTAAAAACCCTTACCGCAACCATAAACCTCAACACCTAAACCCATGCCTAAACCCTCACCCCAACCCTAACCCTAAAACCCCACCCTAACCCTAACACCTAAACCCCAAGCCTAACACCTAAAAACCCTTACCCCAACCATAAACCTCAACACCTAAACCCAACCCTTAACCTAACCCTAAACCCTCACCCCAACCCTAAACCCTCACCCCAACCATTAACCCTTACCCCAACCCTAGCCTAAACCCTAATCCCAACCCTAACACCTAAACCCAAACCCTAAAACCCCACCCTAACCCTAACACCTAAACCCCAAGCCTAACACCTAAAAACCCTTACCCCAACCATAAACCTCAACCCCAACACCTAAACCCATGCCTAAACCCTCACCCTAACCCTAAAACCCCACCCTAACCCTAACACCTAAACCCCAAGCCTAACACCTAAAAACCCTTACCCCAACCATAAACCTCAACCCCAACACCTAAACCCAACCCTAGACCCTAAACCCTAATCCCAACCCTAACACCTAAACCCGAACCCTAAAACCCCACCCGAACCCTAACACCTAAACCCCAAGCCTAACACCTAAAAACCCTTACCCCAACCATAAACCTCAACCCCAACACCTAAACCCAACCCTAAACCCTCACCCCAACCCTAAACCCTCACCCCAACCCTAAACCTAATCCAGCCGGGTTGGCTGCCTGGTGTGTGGGATATTTCGGGGTCCTTCGTCTCCGTCACCCCCTGAAAAACAAAATAAAAAACTGATTGCTGGTTTCCTGATGAGGGCAGAGCAGCCCGAAACACGTGTCGGAACCTGACACAAGGTCCCGTGTTTAATGTTTTAAGGCCCATATACATAAATAAAAAAAGTAGGCTTATTTTAGCCACGAATTATTAGGCCCCGCAGGCTTATTGAAGCCGCATATTAGGCCATGTAGGCTTATCCAAGCCACATAATTTTTAGCAGCGATGGCGTTGGTTGGGTTGCCAATGGGTGGGCGCCCGACCACTATGGGGTAGGCCCGTGCGTAACGTGGGCCCCGGCTTTGGCTGGGACTGCGGCTTGGGGAGTCCCCCCCTCCCCCTTCCCTAACCCTAAACCCCTACCCTTTCCCCAACCCTAACCCCTAACCCTAACCTTTACCCCAGGACACTGCTAATTGTATATACTTAATCCATTGCACTAGGTGCAATATACAATATGTTGGGGAGACGAAAAATACCTTGAGAGTCAGAATGACTCAACACAGGTATAACATAAAAAATGGAAAGGAAACTCACACTCTAGTTGTTCAGCACTTCTTGAAGCACGGTTTGGAGGCACTAAGGGTGATGGGACTTCAGCATAAGGGGACCTGGACAGATGGGACCCGGAAAAGGATCGAGAGGGACTGGATCCTCAAATTGGAGTCTACACAGCCATGGGGCCTGAATGAGAAATAGGACAGAGAGGGGATTGTTTTGGTGACTCGAAGTAGGCCCGTGCCAAACGTTGGCCACAGGCATGCCTGTGACCACGGTTTTTCTTCCCCCCCCCCACTCCAACCTACACCCTAATCCTAAAATCCTACACCTAAACCCTGATCCCAACCCTAAAGCTTAACCCTAACCCCGACACCTAAACTCAACCTTAACACCTAAACCCAAACCCTAAAACCCCACCCTAACCCTAATATCTAAACCCCAAGCCTAACATCTAAAAACCCCTTACCGCAACCATAAACCTCAACACCTAAACCCATGCCTAAACCCTCACCCCAACCCTAACCCTAAAACCCCACCCTAACCCTAACACCTAAACCCCAAGCCTAACACCTAAAAACCCTTACCCCAACCATAAACCTCAACACCTAAACCCAACCCTTAACCTAACCCTAAACCCTCACCCCAACCCTAAACCCTCACCCCAACCATTAACCCTTACCCCAAACCCTAGACCCTAAACCCTAATCCCAACCCTAACACCTAAACCCAAACCCTAAAACCCCACCCTAACCCTAACACCTAAACCCCAAGCCTAACACCTAAAAACCCTTACCCCAACCATAAACCTCAACCCCAACACCTAAACCCATGCCTAAACCCTCACCCCAACCCTAAACCCTCACCCCAACCCTAACCCTAAAACCCCACCCTAACCCTAACACCTAAACCCCAAGCCTAACACCTAAAAACCCTTACCCCAACCATAAACCTCAACCCCAACACCTAAACCCAACCCTAGACCCTAAACCCTAATCCCAACCCTAACACCTAAACCCGAACCCTAAAACCCCACCCGAACCCTAACACCTAAACCCCAAGCCTAACACCTAAAAACCCTTACCCCAACCATAAACCTCAACCCCAACACCTAAACCCAACCCTAAACCCTCACCCCAACCCTAATCCCTCACCCCAACCCTAAACCCGAACCCTAAAACCCCACCCTAACACCTAAACCCCAAGCCTAACACCTAAAAACCCTTACCCTAACCATAAACCTCAACCCAACACCTAAACCCAACCCTAAACCGTCACCCCAACCCTAAACCCTCACCTCAACCCTAAACCCGAACCCTAAAACCCCACCCTAACACCTAAACCCCAAGCCTAACACCTAAAAACCCTTACCCCCAACCATAAACCTCAACCCCAACACCTAAACCCAACCCTAAACCGTCACCCCAACCCTAAACCCTCACCCCAACCCTAAACCTAATCCAGCCGGGTTGGCTGCCTGGTGTGTGGGATATTTCGGGGTCCTTCGTCTCCGTCACCCCCTGAAAAAACAAAATAAAAAACTGATTGCTGGTTTCCTGATGAGGGCAGAGCAGCCCGAAAAACCGTGTCGGAACCTGACACAAGGTCCCGTGTTTAATGTTTTAAGGCCCATATACATAAATAAAAAAAGTAGGCTTATTTTAGCCACGAATTATTAGGCCCCGCAGGCTTATTGAAGCCGCATAATTAGGCCATGTAGGCTTATCCAAGCCACATAATTTTTAGCAGCGATGGCGTTGGTTGGGTTGCCAATGGGTGGGCGCCCGACCACTATGGGGTAGGCCCGTGCGTAACGTGGGCCCCGGCTTTGGCTGGGACTGCGGCTTGGGGAGTCCCCCCCTCCCCCTTCCCTAACCCTAAACCCCTACCCTTTCCCCAACCCTAACCCCTAACCCTAACCTTTACCCCAGGACACTGCTAATTGTATATACTTAATCCATTGCACTAGGTGCAATATACAATATGTTGGGGAGACGAAAAATACCTTGAGAGTCAGAATGACTCAACACAGGTATAACATAAAAAATGGAAAGGAAACTCACACTCTAGTTGTTCAGCACTTCTTGAAGCACGGTTTGGAGGCACTAAGGGTGATGGGACTTCAGCATAAGGGGACCTGGACAGATGGGACCCGGAAAAGGATCGAGAGGGACTGGATCCTCAAATTGGAGTCTACACAGCCATGGGGCCTGAATGAGAAATAGGACAGAGAGGGGATTGTTTTGGTGACTCGAAGTAGGCCCGTGCCAAACGTTGGCCACAGGCATGCCTGTGACCACGGTTTTTCTTCCCCCCCCCACTCCAACCTACACCCTAATCCTAAAATCCTACACCTAAACCCTGATCCCAACCCTAAAGCTTAACCCTAACCCCGACACCTAAACTCAACCTTAACACCTAAACCCAAACCCTAAAACCCCACCCTAACCCTAATATCTAAACCCCAAGCCTAACATCTAAAAACCCTTACCGCAACCATAAACCTCAACACCTAAACCCATGCCTAAACCCTCACCCCAACCCTAACCCTAAAACCCCACCCTAACCCTAACACCTAAACCCCAAGCCTAACACCTAAAAACCCTTACCCCAACCATAAACCTCAACACCTAAACCCAACCCTTAACCTAACCCTAAACCCTCACCCCAACCCTAAACCCTCACCCCAACCATTAACCCTTACCCCAACCCTAGACCCTAAACCCTAATCCCAACCCTAACACCTAAACCCAAACCCTAAAACCCCACCCTAACCCTAACACCTAAACCCCAAGCCTAACACCTAAAAACCCTTACCCCAACCATAAACCTCAACCCCAACACCTAAACCCATGCCTAAACCCTCACCCCAACCCTAAACCCTCACCCCAACCCTAAAACCCCACCCTAACCCTAACACCTAAACCCCAAGCCTAACACCTAAAAACCCTTACCCCAACCATAAACCTCAACCCCAACACCTAAACCCAACCCTAGACCCTAAACCCTAATCCCAACCCTAACACCTAAACCCGAACCCTAAAACCCCACCCGAACCCTAACACCTAAACCCCAAGCCTAACACCTAAAAACCCTTACCCCAACCATAAACCTCAACCCCAACACCTAAACCCAACCCTAAACCCTCACCCCAACCCTAATCCCTCACCCCAACCCTAAACCCGAACCCTAAAACCCCACCCTAACACCTAAACCCCAAGCCTAACACCTAAAAACCCTTACCCTAACCATAAACCTCAACCCCAACACCTAAACCCAACCCTAAACCGTCACCCCAACCCTAAACCCTCACCTCAACCCTAAACCCGAACCCTAAAACCCCACCCTAACACCTAAACCCCAAGCCTAACACCTAAAAACCCTTACCCCAACCATAAACCTCAACCCCAACACCCAACCCTAAACCGTCACCCCAACCCTAAACCCTCACCCCAACCCTAAACCTAATCCAGCCGGGTTGGCTGCCTGGTGTGTGGGATATTTCGGGGTCCTTCGTCTCCGTCACCCCCTGAAAAACAAAATAAAAAACTGATTGCTGGTTTCCTGATGAGGGCAGAGCAGCCCGAAACACGTGTCGGAACCTGACACAAGGTCCCGTGTTTAATGTTTTAAGGCCCATATACATAAATAAAAAAAGTAGGCTTATTTTAGCCACGAATTATTAGGCCCCGCAGGCTTATTGAAGCCGCATAATTAGGCCATGTAGGCTTATCCAAGCCACATAATTTTTAGCAGCGATGGCGTTGGTTGGGTTGCCAATGGGTGGGCGCCCGACCACTATGGGGTAGGCCCGTGCGTAACGTGGGCCCCGGCTTTGGCTGGGACTGCGGCTTGGGGAGTCCCCCCCTCCCCCTTCCCTAACCCTAAACCCCTACCCTTTCCCCAACCCTAACCCCTAACCCTAACCTTTACCCCAGGACACTGCTAATTGTATATACTTAATCCATTGCACTAGGTGCAATATACAATATGTTGGGGAGACGAAAAATATCTTGAGAGTCAGAATGACTCAACACAGGTATAACATAAAAAATGGAAAGGAAACTCACACTCTAGTTGTTCAGCACTTCTTGAAGCACGGTTTGGAGGCACTAAGGGTGATGGGACTTCAGCATAAGGGGACCTGGACAGATGGGACCCGGAAAAGGATCGAGAGGGACTGGATCCTCAAATTGGAGTCTACACAGCCATGGGGCCTGAATGAGAAATAGGACAGAGAGGGGATTGTTTTGGTGACTCGAAGTAGGCCCGTGCCAAACGTTGGCCACAGGCATGCCTGTGACCACGGTTTTTCTTCCCCCCCCCACTCCAACCTACACCCTAATCCTAAAATCCTACACCTAAACCCTGATCCCAACCCTAAAGCTTAACCCTAACCCCGACACCTAAACTCAACCTTAACACCTAAACCCAAACCCTAAAACCCCACCCTAACCCTAATATCTAAACCCCAAGCCTAACATCTAAAAACCCTTACCGCAACCATAAACCTCAACACCTAAACCCATGCCTAAACCCTCACCCCAACCCTAACCCTAAAACCCCACCCTAACCCTAACACCTAAACCCCAAGCCTAACACCTAAAAACCCTTACCCCAACCATAAACCTCAACACCTAAACCCAACCCTTAACCTAACCCTAAACCCTCACCCCAACCCTAAACCCTCACCCCAACCATTAACCCTTACCCCAACCCTAGACCCTAAACCCTAATCCCAACCCTAACACCTAAACCCAAACCCTAAAACCCCACCCTAACCCTAACACCTAAACCCCAAGCCTAACACCTAAAAACCCTTACCCCAACCATAAACCTCAACCCCAACACCTAAACCCATGCCTAAACCCTCACCCCAACCCTAAACCCTCACCCCAACCCTAACCCTAAAACCCCACCCTAACCCTAACACCTAAACCCCAAGCCTAACACCTAAAAACCCTTACCCCAACCATAAACCTCAACCCCAACACCTAAACCCAACCCTAGACCCTAAACCCTAATCCCAACCCTAACACCTAAACCCGAACCCTAAAACCCCACCCGAACCCTAACACCTAAACCCCAAGCCTAACACCTAAAAACCCTTACCCCAACCATAAACCTCAACCCCAACACCTAAACCCAACCCTAAACCCTCACCCCAACCCTAATCCCTCACCCCAACCCTAAACCCGAACCCTAAAACCCCACCCTAACACCTAAACCCCAAGCCTAACACCTAAAAACCCTTACCCTAACCATAAACCTCAACCCCAACACCTAAACCCAACCCTAAACCGTCACCCCAACCCTAAACCCTCACCTCAACCCTAAACCCGAACCCTAAAACCCCACCCTAACACCTAAACCCCAAGCCTAACACCTAAAAACCCTTACCCCAACCATAAACCTCAACCCCAACACCTAAACCCAACCCTAAACCGTCACCCCAACCCTAAACCCTCACCCCAACCCTAAACCTAATCCAGCCGGGTTGGCTGCCTGGTGTGTGGGATATTTCGGGGTCCTTCGTCTCCGTCACCCCCTGAAAAACAAAATAAAAAACTGATTGCTGGTTTCCTGATGAGGGCAGAGCAGCCCGAAACACGTGTCGGAACCTGACACAAGGTCCCGTGTTTAATGTTTTAAGGCCCATATACATAAATAAAAAAAGTAGGCTTATTTTAGCCACGAATTATTAGGCCCCGCAGGCTTATTGAAGCCGCATAATTAGGCCATGTAGGCTTATCCAAGCCACATAATTTTTAGCAGCGATGGCGTTGGTTGGGTTGCCAATGGGTGGGCGCCCGACCACTATGGGGTAGGCCCGTGCGTAACGTGGGCCCCGGCTTTGGCTGGGACTGCGGCTTGGGGAGTCCCCCCCTCCCCCTTCCCTAACCCTAAACCCCTACCCTTTCCCCAACCCTAACCCCTAACCCTAACCTTTACCCCAGGACACTGCTAATTGTATATACTTAATCCATTGCACTAGGTGCAATATACAATATGTTGGGGAGACGAAAAATACCTTGAGAGTCAGAATGACTCAACACAGGTATAACATAAAAAATGGAAAGGAAACTCACACTCTAGTTGTTCAGCACTTCTTGAAGCACGGTTTGGAGGCACTAAGGGTGATGGGACTTCAGCATAAGGGGACCTGGACAGATGGGACCCGGAAAAGGATCGAGAGGGACTGGATCCTCAAATTGGAGTCTACACAGCCATGGGGCCTGAATGAGAAATAGGACAGAGAGGGGATTGTTTTGGTGACTCGAAGTAGGCCCGTGCCAAACGTTGGCCACAGGCATGCCTGTGACCACGGTTTTTCTTCCCCCCCCCACTCCAACCTACACCCTAATCCTAAAATCCTACACCTAAACCCTGATCCCAACCCTAAAGCTTAACCCTAACCCCGACACCTAAACTCAACCTTAACACCTAAACCCAAACCCTAAAACCCCACCCTAACCCTAATATCTAAACCCCAAGCCTAACATCTAAAAACCCTTACCGCAACCATAAACCTCAACACCTAAACCCATGCCTAAACCCTCACCCCAACCCTAACCCTAAAACCCCACCCTAACCCTAACACCTAAACCCCAAGCCTAACACCTAAAAACCCTTACCCCAACCATAAACCTCAACACCTAAACCCAACCCTTAACCTAACCCTAAACCCTCACCCCAACCCTAAACCCTCACCCCAACCATTAACCCTTACCCCAACCCTAGACCCTAAACCCTAATCCCAACCCTAACACCTAAACCCAAACCCTAAAACCCCACCCTAACCCTAACACCTAAACCCCAAGCCTAACACCTAAAAACCCTTACCCCAACCATAAACCTCAACCCCAACACCTAAACCCATGCCTAAACCCTCACCCCAACCCTAAACCCTCACCCCAACCCTAACCCTAAAACCCCACCCTAACCCTAACACCTAAACCCCAAGCCTAACACCTAAAAACCCTTACCCCAACCATAAACCTCAACCCCAACACCTAAACCCAACCCTAGACCCTAAACCCTAATCCCAACCCTAACACCTAAACCCGAACCCTAAAACCCCACCCGAACCCTAACACCTAAACCCCAAGCCTAACACCTAAAAACCCTTACCCCAACCATAAACCTCAACCCCAACACCTAAACCCAACCCTAAACCCTCACCCCAACCCTAATCCCTCACCCCAACCCTAAACCCGAACCCTAAAACCCCACCCTAACACCTAAACCCCAAGCCTAACACCTAAAAACCCTTACCCTAACCATAAACCTCAACCCCAACACCTAAACCCAACCCTAAACCGTCACCCCAACCCTAAACCCTCACCTCAACCCTAAACCCGAACCCTAAAACCCCACCCTAACACCTAAACCCCAAGCCTAACACCTAAAAACCCTTACCCCAACCATAAACCTCAACCCCAACACCTAAACCCAACCCTAAACCGTCACCCCAACCCTAAACCCTCACCCCAACCCTAAACCTAATCCAGCCGGGTTGGCTGCCTGGTGTGTGGGATATTTCGGGGTCCTTCGTCTCCGTCACCCCCTGAAAAACAAAATAAAAAACTGATTGCTGGTTTCCTGATGAGGGCAGAGCAGCCCGAAACACGTGTCGGAACCTGACACAAGGTCCCGTGTTTAATGTTTTAAGGCCCATATACATAAATAAAAAAAGTAGGCTTATTTTAGCCACGAATTATTAGGCCCCGCAGGCTTATTGAAGCCGCATAATTAGGCCATGTAGGCTTATCCAAGCCACATAATTTTTAGCAGCGATGGCGTTGGTTGGGTTGCCAATGGGTGGGCGCCCGACCACTATGGGGTAGGCCCGTGCGTAACGTGGGCCCCGGCTTTGGCTGGGACTGCGGCTTGGGGAGTCCCCCCCTCCCCCTTCCCTAACCCTAAACCCCTACCCTTTCCCCAACCCTAACCCCTAACCCTAACCTTTACCCCAGGACACTGCTAATTGTATATACTTAATCCATTGCACTAGGTGCAATATACAATATGTTGGGGAGACGAAAAATACCTTGAGAGTCAGAATGACTCAACACAGGTATAACATAAAAAATGGAAAGGAAACTCACACTCTAGTTGTTCAGCACTTCTTGAAGCACGGTTTGGAGGCACTAAGGGTGATGGGACTTCAGCATAAGGGGACCTGGACAGATGGGACCCGGAAAAGGATCGAGAGGGACTGGATCCTCAAATTGGAGTCTACACAGCCATGGGGCCTGAATGAGAAATAGGACAGAGAGGGGATTGTTTTGGTGACTCGAAGTAGGCCCGTGCCAAACGTTGGCCACAGGCATGCCTGTGACCACGGTTTTTCTTCCCCCCCCCACTCCAACCTACACCCTAATCCTAAAATCCTACACCTAAACCCTGATCCCAACCCTAAAGCTTAACCCTAACCCCGACACCTAAACTCAACCTTAACACCTAAACCCAAACCCTAAAACCCCACCCTAACCCTAATATCTAAACCCCAAGCCTAACATCTAAAAACCCTTACCGCAACCATAAACCTCAACACCTAAACCCATGCCTAAACCCTCACCCCAACCCTAACCCTAAAACCCCACCCTAACCCTAACACCTAAACCCCAAGCCTAACACCTAAAAACCCTTACCCCAACCATAAACCTCAACACCTAAACCCAACCCTTAACCTAACCCTAAACCCTCACCCCAACCCTAAACCCTCACCCCAACCATTAACCCTTACCCCAACCCTAGACCCTAAACCCTAATCCCAACCCTAACACCTAAACCCAAACCCTAAAACCCCACCCTAACCCTAACACCTAAACCCCAAGCCTAACACCTAAAAACCCTTACCCCAACCATAAACCTCAACCCCAACACCTAAACCCATGCCTAAACCCTCACCCCAACCCTAAACCCTCACCCCAACCCTAAAACCCCACCCTAACCCTAACACCTAAACCCCAAGCCTAACACCTAAAAACCCTTACCCCAACCATAAACCTCAACCCCAACACCTAAACCCAACCCTAGACCCTAAACCCTAATCCCAACCCTAACACCTAAACCCAAACCCTAAAACCCCACCCGAACCCTAACACCTAAACCCCAAGCCTAACACCTAAAAACCCTTACCCCAACCATAAACCTCAACCCCAACACCTAAACCCAACCCTAAACCCTCACCCCAACCCTAATCCCTCACCCCAACCCTAAACCCGAACCCTAAAACCCCACCCTAACACCTAAACCCCAAGCCTAACACCTAAAAACCCTTACCCTAACCATAAACCTCAACCCCAACACCTAAACCCAACCCTAAACCGTCACCCCAACCCTAAACCCTCACCTCAACCCTAAACCCGAACCCTAAAACCCCACCCTAACACCTAAACCCCAAGCCTAACACCTAAAAACCCTTACCCCAACCATAAACCTCAACCCCAACACCCAACCCTAAACCGTCACCCCAACCCTAAACCCTCACCCCAACCCTAAACCTAATCCAGCCGGGTTGGCTGCCTGGTGTGTGGGATATTTCGGGGTCCTTCGTCTCCGTCACCCCCTGAAAAACAAAATAAAAAACTGATTGCTGGTTTCCTGATGAGGGCAGAGCAGCCCGAAACACGTGTCGGAACCTGACACAAGGTCCCGTGTTTAATGTTTTAAGGCCCATATACATAAATAAAAAAAGTAGGCTTATTTTAGCCACGAATTATTAGGCCCCGCAGGCTTATTGAAGCCGCATAATTAGGCCATGTAGGCTTATCCAAGCCACATAATTTTTAGCAGCGATGGCGTTGGTTGGGTTGCCAATGGGTGGGCGCCCGACCACTATGGGGTAGGCCCGTGCGTAACGTGGGCCCCGGCTTTGGCTGGGACTGCGGCTTGGGGAGTCCCCCCCTCCCCCTTCCCTAACCCTAAACCCCTACCCTTTCCCCAACCCTAACCCCTAACCCTAACCTTTACCCCAGGACACTGCTAATTGTATATACTTAATCCATTGCACTAGGTGCAATATACAATATGTTGGGGAGACGAAAAATATCTTGAGAGTCAGAATGACTCAACACAGGTATAACATAAAAAATGGAAAGGAAACTCACACTCTAGTTGTTCAGCACTTCTTGAAGCACGGTTTGGAGGCACTAAGGGTGATGGGACTTCAGCATAAGGGGACCTGGACAGATGGGACCCGGAAAAGGATCGAGAGGGACTGGATCCTCAAATTGGAGTCTACACAGCCATGGGGCCTGAATGAGAAATAGGACAGAGAGGGGATTGTTTTGGTGACTCGAAGTAGGCCCGTGCCAAACGTTGGCCACAGGCATGCCTGTGACCACGGTTTTTCTTCCCCCCCCCACTCCAACCTACACCCTAATCCTAAAATCCTACACCTAAACCCTGATCCCAACCCTAAAGCTTAACCCTAACCCCGACACCTAAACTCAACCTTAACACCTAAACCCAAACCCTAAAACCCCACCCTAACCCTAATATCTAAACCCCAAGCCTAACATCTAAAAACCCTTACCGCAACCATAAACCTCAACACCTAAACCCATGCCTAAACCCTCACCCCAACCCTAACCCTAAAACCCCACCCTAACCCTAACACCTAAACCCCAAGCCTAACACCTAAAAACCCTTACCCCAACCATAAACCTCAACACCTAAACCCAACCCTTAACCTAACCCTAAACCCTCACCCCAACCCTAAACCCTCACCCCAACCATTAACCCTTACCCCAACCCTAGACCCTAAACCCTAATCCCAACCCTAACACCTAAACCCAAACCCTAAAACCCCACCCTAACCCTAACACCTAAACCCCAAGCCTAACACCTAAAAACCCTTACCCCAACCATAAACCTCAACCCCAACACCTAAACCCATGCCTAAACCCTCACCCCAACCCTAAACCCTCACCCCAACCCTAACCCTAAAACCCCACCCTAACCCTAACACCTAAACCCCAAGCCTAACACCTAAAAACCCTTACCCCAACCATAAACCTCAACCCCAACACCTAAACCCAACCCTAGACCCTAAACCCTAATCCCAACCCTAACACCTAAACCCGAACCCTA
The DNA here is from genome assembly GCF_023856365.1 of Brienomyrus brachyistius. Classification (NCBI taxonomy): domain Eukaryota; kingdom Metazoa; phylum Chordata; class Actinopteri; order Osteoglossiformes; family Mormyridae; genus Brienomyrus; species Brienomyrus brachyistius. Next base: position 1,966,819 of record NW_026042313.1, read on the forward strand.
AAACCCCACCCGAACCCTAACACCTAAACCCCAAGCCTAACACCTAAAAACCCTTACCCCAACCATAAACCTCAACCCCAACACCTAAACCCAACCCTAAACCCTCACCCCAACCCTAATCCCTCACCCCAACCCTAAACCCGAACCCTAAAACCCCACCCTAACACCTAAACCCCAAGCCTAACACCTAAAAACCCTTACCCTAACCATAAACCTCAACCCCAACACCTAAACCCAACCCTAAACCGTCACCCCAACCCTAAACCCTCACCTCAACCCTAAACCCGAACCCTAAAACCCCACCCTAACACCTAAACCCCAAGCCTAACACCTAAAAACCCTTACCCCAACCATAAACCTCAACCCCAACACCTAAACCCAACCCTAAACCGTCACCCCAACCCTAAACCCTCACCCCAACCCTAAACCTAATCCAGCCGGGTTGGCTGCCTGGTGTGTGGGATATTTCGGGGTCCTTCGTCTCCGTCACCCCCTGAAAAACAAAATAAAAAACTGATTGCTGGTTTCCTGATGAGGGCAGAGCAGCCCGAAACACGTGTCGGAACCTGACACAAGGTCCCGTGTTTAATGTTTTAAGGCCCATATACATAAATAAAAAAAGTAGGCTTATTTTAGCCACGAATTATTAGGCCCCGCAGGCTTATTGAAGCCGCATAATTAGGCCATGTAGGCTTATCCAAGCCACATAATTTTTAGCAGCGATGGCGTTGGTTGGGTTGCCAATGGGTGGGCGCCCGACCACTATGGGGTAGGCCCGTGCGTAACGTGGGCCCCGGCTTTGGCTGGGACTGCGGCTTGGGGAGTCCCCCCCTCCCCCTTCCCTAACCCTAAACCCCTACCCTTTCCCCAACCCTAACCCCTAACCCTAACCTTTACCCCAGGACACTGCTAATTGTATATACTTAATCCATTGCACTAGGTGCAATATACAATATGTTGGGGAGACGAAAAATACCTTGAGAGTCAGAATGACTCAACACAGGTATAACATAAAAAATGGAAAGGAAACTCACACTCTAGTTGTTCAGCACTTCTTGAAGCACGGTTTGGAGGCACTAAGGGTGATGGGACTTCAGCATAAGGGGACCTGGACAGATGGGACCCGGAAAAGGATCGAGAGGGACTGGATCCTCAAATTGGAGTCTACACAGCCATGGGGCCTGAATGAGAAATAGGACAGAGAGGGGATTGTTTTGGTGACTCGAAGTAGGCCCGTGCCAAACGTTGGCCACAGGCATGCCTGTGACCACGGTTTTTCTTCCCCCCCCCACTCCAACCTACACCCTAATCCTAAAATCCTACACCTAAACCCTGATCCCAACCCTAAAGCTTAACCCTAACCCCGACACCTAAACTCAACCTTAACACCTAAACCCAAACCCTAAAACCCCACCCTAACCCTAATATCTAAACCCCAAGCCTAACATCTAAAAACCCTTACCGCAACCATAAACCTCAACACCTAAACCCATGCCTAAACCCTCACCCCAACCCTAACCCTAAAACCCCACCCTAACCCTAACACCTAAACCCCAAGCCTAACACCTAAAAACCCTTACCCCAACCATAAACCTCAACACCTAAACCCAACCCTTAACCTAACCCTAAACCCTCACCCCAACCCTAAACCCTCACCCCAACCATTAACCCTTACCCCAACCCTAGACCCTAAACCCTAATCCCAACCCTAACACCTAAACCCAAACCCTAAAACCCCACCCTAACCCTAACACCTAAACCCCAAGCCTAACACCTAAAAACCCTTACCCCAACCATAAACCTCAACCCCAACACCTAAACCCATGCCTAAACCCTCACCCCAACCCTAAACCCTCACCCCAACCCTAACCCTAAAACCCCACCCTAACCCTAACACCTAAACCCCAAGCCTAACACCTAAAAACCCTTACCCCAACCATAAACCTCAACCCCAACACCTAAACCCAACCCTAGACCCTAAACCCTAATCCCAACCCTAACACCTAAACCCGAACCCTAAAACCCCACCCGAACCCTAACACCTAAACCCCAAGCCTAACACCTAAAAACCCTTACCCCAACCATAAACCTCAACCCCAACACCTAAACCCAACCCTAAACCCTCACCCCAACCCTAATCCCTCACCCCAACCCTAAACCCGAACCCTAAAACCCCACCCTAACACCTAAACCCCAAGCCTAACACCTAAAAACCCTTACCCTAACCATAAACCTCAACCCCAACACCTAAACCCAACCCTAAACCGTCACCCCAACCCTAAACCCTCACCTCAACCCTAAACCCGAACCCTAAAACCCCACCCTAACACCTAAACCCCAAGCCTAACACCTAAAAACCCTTACCCCAACCATAAACCTCAACCCCAACACCTAAACCCAACCCTAAACCGTCACCCCAACCCTAAACCCTCACCCCAACCCTAAACCTAATCCAGCCGGGTTGGCTGCCTGGTGTGTGGGATATTTCGGGGTCCTTCGTCTCCGTCACCCCCTGAAAAACAAAATAAAAAACTGATTGCTGGTTTCCTGATGAGGGCAGAGCAGCCCGAAACACGTGTCGGAACCTGACACAAGGTCCCGTGTTTAATGTTTTAAGGCCCATATACATAAATAAAAAAAGTAGGCTTATTTTAGCCACGAATTATTAGGCCCCGCAGGCTTATTGAAGCCGCATAATTAGGCCATGTAGGCTTATCCAAGCCACATAATTTTTAGCAGCGATGGCGTTGGTTGGGTTGCCAATGGGTGGGCGCCCGACCACTATGGGGTAGGCCCGTGCGTAACGTGGGCCCCGGCTTTGGCTGGGACTGCGGCTTGGGGAGTCCCCCCCTCCCCCTTCCCTAACCCTAAACCCCTACCCTTTCCCCAACCCTAACCCCTAACCCTAACCTTTACCCCAGGACACTGCTAATTGTATATACTTAATCCATTGCACTAGGTGCAATATACAATATGTTGGGGAGACGAAAAATACCTTGAGAGTCAGAATGACTCAACACAGGTATAACATAAAAAATGGAAAGGAAACTCACACTCTAGTTGTTCAGCACTTCTTGAAGCACGGTTTGGAGGCACTAAGGGTGATGGGACTTCAGCATAAGGGGACCTGGACAGATGGGACCCGGAAAAGGATCGAGAGGGACTGGATCCTCAAATTGGAGTCTACACAGCCATGGGGCCTGAATGAGAAATAGGACAGAGAGGGGATTGTTTTGGTGACTCGAAGTAGGCCCGTGCCAAACGTTGGCCACAGGCATGCCTGTGACCACGGTTTTTCTTCCCCCCCCCACTCCAACCTACACCCTAATCCTAAAATCCTACACCTAAACCCTGATCCCAACCCTAAAGCTTAACCCTAACCCCGACACCTAAACTCAACCTTAACACCTAAACCCAAACCCTAAAACCCCACCCTAACCCTAATATCTAAACCCCAAGCCTAACATCTAAAAACCCTTACCGCAACCATAAACCTCAACACCTAAACCCATGCCTAAACCCTCACCCCAACCCTAACCCTAAAACCCCACCCTAACCCTAACACCTAAACCCCAAGCCTAACACCTAAAAACCCTTACCCCAACCATAAACCTCAACACCTAAACCCAACCCTTAACCTAACCCTAAACCCTCACCCCAACCCTAAACCCTCACCCCAACCATTAACCCTTACCCCAACCCTAGACCCTAAACCCTAATCCCAACCCTAACACCTAAACCCAAACCCTAAAACCCCACCCTAACCCTAACACCTAAACCCCAAGCCTAACACCTAAAAACCCTTACCCCAACCATAAACCTCAACCCCAACACCTAAACCCATGCCTAAACCCTCACCCCAACCCTAAACCCTCACCCCAACCCTAACCCTAAAACCCCACCCTAACCCTAACACCTAAACCCCAAGCCTAACACCTAAAAACCCTTACCCCAACCATAAACCTCAACCCCAACACCTAAACCCAACCCTAGACCCTAAACCCTAATCCCAACCCTAACACCTAAACCCGAACCCTAAAACCCCACCCGAACCCTAACACCTAAACCCCAAGCCTAACACCTAAAAACCCTTACCCCAACCATAAACCTCAACCCCAACACTTAAACCCAACCCTAAACCCTCACCCCAACCCTAATCCCTCACCCCAACCCTAAACCCGAACCCTAAAACCCCACCCTAACACCTAAACCCCAAGCCTAACACCTAAAAACCCTTACCCTAACCATAAACCTCAACCCCAACACCTAAACCCAACCCTAAACCGTCACCCCCAACCCTAAACCCTCACCTCAACCCTAAACCCGAACCCTAAAACCCCACCCTAACACCTAAACCCCAAGCCTAACACCTAAAAACCCTTACCCCAACCATAAACCTCAACCCCAACACCTAAACCCAACCCTAAACCGTCACCCCAACCCTAAACCCTCACCCCAACCCTAAACCTAATCCAGCCGGGTTGGCTGCCTGGTGTGTGGGATATTTCGGGGTCCTTCGTCTCCGTCACCCCCTGAAAAACAAAATAAAAAACTGATTGCTGGTTTCCTGATGAGGGCAGAGCAGCCCGAAACACGTGTCGGAACCTGACACAAGGTCCCGTGTTTAATGTTTTAAGGCCCATATACATAAATAAAAAAAGGAGGCTTATTTTAGCCACGAATTATTAGGCCCCGCAGGCTTATTGAAGCCGCATAATTAGGCCATGTAGGCTTATCCAAGCCACATAATTTTTAGCAGCGATGGCGTTGGTTGGGTTGCCAATGGGTGGGCGCCCGACCACTATGGGGTAGGCCCGTGCGTAACGTGGGCCCCGGCTTTGGCTGGGACAGCGGCTTGGGGAGTCCCCCCCTCCCCCTTCCCTAACCCTAAACCCCTACCCTTTCCCTAACCCTAAGCCCTAACCCTAAGCCCTAACCTTAACCCTAACCCTAAAACCCTAACCCTTAACCCCAACCCTTAACCCTAACCCCAACCTTAAACCTATCCGGCCAGTGCCACCCTTAGTGGACATATGGTGCCCACCCGGTTGACCCTTCCACTGGACCATCATTTAGCTGCGCCTATAAAATAAATTTAAAATAAGGGGTTAATTAATTAAAATTATATTTGGGAGGGTTAAAATAGCCCCCCAATTACAAAACTGCGGAGGGTAATAATTGCCCCCACACAATTTTATGGAGGGTTATAATAACCCCCATATATACACCTTCTCCCCACTGTGTCACCCTCATTTCCCTCAAGCCTTCGAGGAGGAAGGACATGGGCCACAGTGCTGGTAAAATTATTTGTATTCATATGGGATTCGGCCAGGATGGCGATGGATTGACCCTGCGGGGGTCTCGGGCACTGGGAGGTGCCTCTGGGGGACACCGGGGATTTGCATGACACCACAGGGGGGCGCCATAGCCAAAATAGGGCGGTTAGCCAGATCTGTAGGGGGTGCCATTTATTTCATAGGCCGGCGTAGGTTTGGTGGTGCCACGCCCGAGCCGCATTTCTAGAAGGTCAGATCTGTGGGGGTGCCATTTCATCTAAAAAGGAAAAAGCATTATTGAATGATTATTGAACCTTATTGGAGGTCAATATAAAGGCAAATACTTACCTGTTGGTGTTATAATTATTCCCCTTGTTCCTCCGGGTTGGCTGCCTGGTGTGTGGGATATTTCGGGGTCCTTCGTCTCCGTCACCCCCTGAAAAACAAAATAAAAAACTGATTGCTGGTTTCCTGATGAGGGCAGAGCAGCCCGAAACACGTGTCGGAACCTGACACAAGGTCCCGTGTTTAATGTTTTAAGGCCCATATACATAAATAAAAAAAGTAGGCTTATTTTAGCCACGAATTATTAGGCCCCGCAGGCTTATTGAAGCCGCATAATTAGGCCATGTAGGCTTATCCAAGCCACATAATTTTTAGCAGCGATGGCGTTGGTTGGGTTGCCAATGGGTGGGCGCCCGACCACTATGGGGTAGGCCCGTGCCAAACATTGGCCACAGACATGCCTGTGACCACGGTTTTTCTCCCCCCCCCAATCCAACCTACACCCTAACCCTAAAATCCTACACCTAAACCCTGATCCCAACCCTAAAGTTTAACCCTAACCCCGACACCTAAACTCAACCCTAACACCAAAACCCAAACCCTAAAATCCCCCCCTAACCCTAACATCTAAACCCCAAGCCTAACATCTAAAAACCCTTACCCCAACCATAAACCTCAACCCCAACACCTAAACCCATGCCTAAACCCTCACCCCAACCCTAAACCCTAACCCTAAAACCCCACCCTAACCCTAACACCTAAACCCCAAGCCTAACACCTAAAAACCCTTACCCCAACCATAAACCTCAACACCTAAACCCAACCCTTAACCTAACCCTAAACCCTCACCCCAACCCTAAACCCTCACCCCAACCATTAAGCCTTACCCCAACCCTAGACCCTAAACCCTAATCCCAACCCTAACACCTAAACCCAAACCCTAAAACCCCACCCTAACCTCTAAACCCCAAGCCTAACATCTAAAAACCCTTACCCCAACCATAAACCTCAACCCCAACACCTAAACCCATGCCTAAACCCTCACCTAAACCCTAACCCTAAAACCCCACCCTAACCCTAACACCTAAACCCCAAGCCTAACACCTAAAAACCCTTACCCCAACCATAAACCTCAACCCCAACACCTAAACCCAACCCTTACCCTAATCCCAACCCTAACACCTAAACCCGAACCCTAAAACCCCACCCAAACCCTTACACCTAAACCCCAAGCCTAACACCTACAAACCCTTACCCCAACCATAAACCTCAACCCCAACACCTAAACCCAACCCTAAACCCTCACCCCAACCCTAATCCCTCACCCGAACCCTAAACCCGAACCCTAAAACCCCACCCTAACACCTAAACCCCAAGCCTAACACCTAAAAACCCTTACCCCAACTATAAACCTCAACCCCAACACCTAAACTCAACCCAAAACCGTCACCCCAACCCTAAACCCTCACCCCAACCCTAAACCCGAACCCTAAAACCCCACCCTAACACCTATACCCCAACCATAAACCTCAACCCCAACACCTAAACCCAACCCTAAACCATCACCCCAACCCTAAACCCTCACCCCAACCCTAAACCTAATCCAGCCAGAGCCACCCGGTGTCACCTTACCTCATCTGTTCCTGTTACTCCACCATTCAGGGCATCCGCACCTAGAAACAACAACAAAAAATGGAGAATCAGATCATCATGGGTTCGCGACCCTAAGAATGGGAAAGAGTGCTTGAACCCAGGGAGACTTATCCGAACATCAACACCTGTAAAACAGAAAAGGAAAACAGTTAATAAGGATTTGGAACCCAACGGCCATGAACCGATATATTATGGGTTCACATCCCGGACCTCAGTGAAGGGGTTTCAACCTGAGAAGGAACATAAGGATCTCAATGCTTACAAAAAAATATAGGATGGACATTGTAAAGGGGTCAAACTCCTGGGTATAATTCAAATATGTACAAAATATTGGATAAGGACAATGTTAACACAAATAAAGCTTTGTATAAGGAATAATTGTAAATAGTTTATGTATTTTTTAAATAAATACGTTTCTCGGAAGAAGTTATATATAAAAAGATAATTTTTAATTCTAGAAAACTGTTTATTAGAATGTATTTAAATTTTGTTACTGTTTTGCCTGAAAAATTAAAAAAACACTACAAAAAAAATCATAAAAACTTAAAAATAAAAATTATAATAAAAACGTTTCTTGACTGTTAATGTGTATTATTGCTTGTTAATAAATAATTATTATTCAGTTTATTTAAATTAAAAAACAACCTAAATAGACTTGCATTTTTCAAAAATTTCAGTTGAAAAAGGAAAAAAGGGGGCGGGGCTTCAAAGCTCATATAAAAGCAGCAGCTCAGAGGGAGCACTCACTCTCTGAGACACCTCTGAGCAGCTTAGTGAAGTTTACTGCTTTTGATAGCTTGCTCATTTTAATATTTATTTAGATTATACAACCCATTTTTCTTTTATTCCCCCTTCTTTATTTCAATTCCTTACTTTATATTTGGGATATGGATTAGAATATTTTATTTTAGTTTCTTAGGGCAGGTCAATGCCTGATGAAGGTTCTGTTATAAAACAGAAACGTTGCGCAACTGACTTGCCTGAAATAATTCATACTTATGAGATATATAGTTGATATATAGTTGATAATGGTTTATTTTGGGTATGTGGGACGTAGGGAGGTTGTTTCTGAGAGGTATAGACCCCGGAACAACTCTCAAAACTACTATGAACCTAAACCAATAGGCAATTTTTGGAACAACAGGGGGCGCTCTACAGGGCACCCCCAGAATAAATCTGATTCTGGTTTTAGACCAATGACACATGGACCCCAACAATCCAGTATGGGGCCTAAAAGGGTTAATTCTGGGAGATACAGACCCCATGGAGGGGAGGGTAAAACTTCACCCCCACAAAGGATCATCTACGATTATTGAACAAGGGCTTATCATTTATACTGACTCCAAGAATTAATAATAACACAAAAAAACAACTTACCTTAGATCTCCAACATTACCACAGGAGGCTATTGCTGATGGCCTTCTTTGAACGGAGGAAACAGCGGGAGCCTCCTCCATTCGTGCTAAAATCCACTTGGATACCAAGTTTATCCCAGGTACCTGAAATGATCAGAAAAATAATCAGGGCCGATAATTATGCGGTCCGTCACTTACCTTGGGATGACATACACCCATCCAATTTGAATCCCAGGGAAAGGAAGGCCCTGGACCAACTTCGGCATAACAGGGATATAATTATTAAACTTGCGGATAAGGGAGGGGCAGTTGTTATAATGGATAGGGTAACATATATTAATGAGGCCTACCACCAATTAAATCAGACACAATATTATGAGACTGGAGGAACCTCTTGGACAAAATACTATTCTAGAGGTTAAAAGAATTCTCCAGAAATTACAGGATGAAGGTTTTTTAAATAGAAAGCAAATTACTTACCTGTCACCACCCGATGAGCCACGTTCCCGATTGTTTTACCTCCTGCCGAAGATCCATAAAGATCCAAAATCATGGAGTCTCCCTTTTTTAATGCCTCCAGGCCGCCCTATTGTATCTGACTGTGGCAGCGACACTTTTGCCACAGCAGAATACATTGAATACTTTTTGAACCCAATCAGCACCAAACACCCCAGCTATATCAAGGACACATATGATTTCCTTGAGAAAAATCAGGAATCTCCAGCTACCTACCGACTGCCTGCTATTCACCATCGATATAGACAGCTTATATACCAATATTGACACGCCAGCAGGCCTAACAGCGGTTAAGGAATGGTTTGCTAGACACCCAGACCCAAAGAGGCCAGATAAACACCTGATAGATCTATTGGAGATTAATCTTACCAAAAATGATTTTGAATTTGATTCCCAATATTTCTTACAAATTAAGGGAACTGCGATGGGGAAGAGGTTTGCCCCATCGTATGCAAACATATTTATGGCCAAATGGGAGGAGGGGGCCCTAGCGGCCTGGCCTATTCAACCACTCCATTATTATAGATTTTTGGATGACATCTGGGGTATCTGGTCGGATACAGAAATGGAGTTCAGGGAATTTGCTGATCATCTTCATCACTTTCATGCATCCATTCACATAAAGTACACCCTACACAACTCTGAAGTGAACTTTTTAGATACAGTCACTTATAAGGGGAGTGACTTTATCAACACCCAAAAACTGCAAACCTGGGTGTACTTTAAAGATACAGATACGCACGCTCTCCTACATAAGTCCAGGGTTTAGGTGTTAGGGTGGGGTTTTAGGGTTCGGGTTTAGGGTTGGGGTGAGGGTTTAGGGTTGGGGTGACGGTTTAGGGTTGGGTTTAACACCTAAAAATCCTTACCCCAACCATAAACCCCAACACCTAAACCCAAGTGCTGTTTCTGTGCTGTGGAGGGGACGGAAGCCGGATTGAAACTGATCATAAAGATTATTATTATTAAGGTGGGCATGTAATTGAGAAGCAACGATTATTTCGAGAATTTTGGAGATGAATGGAAAATTAGAAATGGGACGGAAGTTGTTGAAATCATTAGGATCTAAACCAGGTTTTTTAAGAATCGGAGTGACAGTAGCAGTTTTGAGTAATAAGGGAACCATTCCAGAAGTGAGAGAGGAATTAATAATGTTGGTGATGAGGGGAGCTAGTACTGGAAGGCAAGCTTTTACAAGGACAGTAGGTAGAGGGTCAAGGGGACATGTGGAGGGTTTAGATTTTTTAACCAGTTCAAAAATGTCCGTAATGGAGGGGAGGGTAAAGCTCGAAAAAGTGGTACCTAGGTATGAAGGAGAAACACAGATATCCACTCCAAGGACTGCAGCGCCAGAAGATGAGAGGTGTTGGTGAATGTTACTGATCTTAGTTGTGAAAAATGACATCAGTGAATTAGCGAAGTCGTTGGATTGGAAGTGGTCAAAGAGTGATTCGGGGGGTTTGGTGATGTTGTTAAGAAGAGAGAAGAGTCCTGGAGTTATGTTGGTTTGACAAGATTAAACCAGAGTAATAATTAGATTTAGCATGGAAAAGAGTGTCCTTGTACAATTTAATGTGATTATTGTACATTTCTTTATGAATAGTGAGTCCAGTTTTATTGTATAATCGTTCTAACTGCCGTCCTGTTGCTTTAAGTTGTCTGTGTGTGGGAGTGAACCAGGGTGCAGAGCGGGAAAAGGAAACATCTGGATTTCAGGGGAGCATGGGTGTTCAGGAGGGTATGAAGATTATTATTGTAGTGGGAGACTACGTCTTCTGCAGATGTAATAGTGGTTGTACTGGGGAAATTATTAATGTCAGAATGAAAAAGTGTCAGTGTTAATGTCCTTGATGTTGCAGAATGTAATATTGTGGGGAAAAGTGAGTTTGGAAAGTGAAAGATTAATGTTGAAGGTGATTAACATATGGTCAGTGAATGGCATTGCATATGAAGTACAGTCCAAAGGAGTGACACCAGAGCAACAAACCAAGTCCAAAATATGTCCTTTACTGTGGGTTGGAAAATGAATATATTGCTGTAAACCCAATCTTTCAAGGCAGGATGAAAAGTCTTTAAGTGCATTGTTGCTATTGTCCATATGAATATTGAAGTCGCCAAGGATGATTAAATTTGAAGACAGAGAGGAAAGATAGATGAGGAGCTGAGAAAAGTCATTCAAAAAGTCCTTATTATATTTCGGAGGGCGATAAACAGTGGCAATAATGGTGGGTATATGTCCAGGCAACAGAGATACAGAGCTTTCGAAGGAGAAGAATTCCGGTATAGGCACCTGTTGGACTTTCCAAGTCTCACGGTGAAGCATCGCGAGACCTCCACCTGGGCCGGCTGTACGGGATTTATAGTTGTAAATAAACCCCGGCGGCGTTGAGTCATTTAGGGGACCACAGTCGTGGAGCCGTTGCCATGTCTCCGTGATGCAGAGAAAGTGGAGTTGTCGGTCAGTGATGAGGTCCTGAATCATCGGGCCCTTGGTGTTGACCGAGCGTGTGTTCAGGAGACCGACACGAACAGTGGAGGAACTGTGTTTAACCGAAGAGCTGGCCAGCCTAGGCAGGCTAGCCAGCACATTACGGTCAACTTTCCGACCGGTGGTACGCGGAGGACGTCGCGTTGTGGACCAGGATTTTATAAAATGTGAATCATTAAATTGCAACTTACGGCGAGTTCCGCGGTGGACATAGTCTACCTGCCCCGCAGGAGGTATGTCCATAGGCAGGCTTGGTCCAGGCGGTGGCCGTAGTGCGGATACATGATGCCGGAGTTTTAAAAGTTCGTCCACAGAGTAGCGGAGGATTGTCTCAGCATGAAAGCTCAGCAGGGACACCAGGAACCAGCCGACAGCAATCCAGCGGACAGTTTTGTTAATCCACATAGTTTCCAGGTGAGTGGGTCGGTGGGACAGGAACCAGATGATGCAGAGAGGCGAGACTCAAATAAAAAAGTTAAATTTGCCCGGCAAGCAGCGGCAGCACAACCGCGCCAGCGTTCACTCAACCGGAAGTTTTCAATATAAGTATATATGTACACATATATGCACATAATCTAACAAAGTTAGGGCCTGGGCTATGTTATACAGACACTTTCTTTATAGAACAAAGGACAAGGGGCTCAACAGACATTTTCCAAAAAAAAGTCTTTAACATAACTACAGTGACAAAAAAACCTTACAAATCAGGTTCCTTTGTCTGCTCCTTCTCCATCTCCATCTGCCTTGTCTCCTTCTGTCTGTAATATAGACAGACAATAAGACATGGCTCATTAGTGACAAGTGACAATTGTAAAAGAATAGCAGTGACATTAGCAAAACAATTGCTATGACATCACTTACAAGGTTTTAAGCAGGCCCCTGAAGTTGTCGATTGTGAGGCCCATGTCTTTGCATCTCAGTAGAAGCTCTTTGTTGCTGTTCAGTACTGTGTTGATCTGAAAAGAGAGCATTCTCCTTGAGTTCTGTTTATAATTTTCAGCAACAATGGACATTAAAGTATGCTTGCACATGGTTACAGTACTAGTCGTAATTGGCTCATGCCAGTATGAAGCAAAGCATGACTTCACTGCATTCTTCAGGGATTCCGGATATGCTAATCTCCTCCTACACACTCCACTCTGAAAAACAGACATGTTTAACGACAGTACATACAAGCACATACAGCACACCCATTTAGAAAACAAAGTCTACTGTCTCACCTTTATATCTTGCTTAAGCACTTTCGGTAGGGGAGAAATTACTTCGGAGGCATTTTCCTCCTCTTCACATTCCCATTCATCCTCCTCTTCGTCGACATCAAATAAACAGATCGCCTTCTCCGGAGTTTCATTAAGAATCAAGTCCAAGTCAGAGAATAGTTCGCCTAATGGTTAAGGAGGTGCAATTGTAATTGAAAGATTGCAAGTTCAAATCTCTGACAAACAAGTACCACTGAGGTAGCCTAAGCAAGGTACCGCCCCCAAGCACTGCTCTCTGGGTGCTGAATAGCTTCGCCCTGCTGTGCTATGGTGTGTAAACAATGGCAATCACTTTCACTTTAGCATACCCATCACTATAGATTGACTCTACTCAATTTACAGGCAATTTACCTGTCTCTTCCTCCCCATGCTCTTGCTGGGGACTTTTGTTTGGCTGAGGTACCGTGGGAGCTGGTGCTTGCTGTGCCTCAATTTCCATTCCAGAAGAAAACGGTTCTGGAGGTACGTCGTCTTCGTCGGACGACTCAAAAATCATCCGTGTCCTCCGTGCTGGCGTGGTGATCTCATGCTCATCATCTTCACACGGCTAACCGGTTTTGGCCTGGGGATGCTTCCCCATGCCTAAAGCTAGCTCCACAAAATTTCGGCTGCGGTGGATATCCTGAATGTCTGGGTCTGCAACATAAAACCGGTCAGCCGTGTCTAGAGTGTGGCACATGAGACGGGCCACCAAGCGCCGGCGATCCGGTGGCAAGTTCCTCTCGATCTGTGAAGAAAAAACAATTTCTGTGCAGACAATACTGAGCCATATTCTAAAATCTTTACCATTGACTTTGACTTACTGAAACTTTGACTTACGCAAGTTGACACTGCTGTCCGTATATCAGATATTGTGAATGAACGCTGCATTCCATTGTTTTTACATGTCTGCCTGACAAGATCTGCTTATTTGAAAAATGGCTGTCCGGACGACGAAAAGAAAAAAGTTTCAGGCCTCCTGCTGTGACCTGGCAGAAAGGGTCTTAGGGCTTCAAATCGGGTCAGCCAGGAATTCTCCCTCAGGCTGAGGGTGATATATGCCCTGCCATAGGTGCCAGATATTTTGTGGCTTGCAACCTAAGGAAAGCACAGAGTGGCTTAATAAACATGATGGTACACATCAGGTGTATTTTCTGTATTGGAGTGTAAGCATAATCAATCCATTCATCCATTTTCCAAACCGCTTATCCTACTAGGTCATGGGAGGCCTGGATTCTATCCCGGAAGCAATGGGCACTAGGCAGGGAACAACCCAGGATGGGGGTCCAGCCCATCGCAGGCCACACTCACACACCATTCACGCACACATGCACTTCTATGGGCAATCTAGCATCTCCAATTAGCCTCAGCATGTTTTTGGCCTGTGAGGGGACACCAGAGTACCTGGAGGAAACCCCACGATGATATGGGGAGAACATGCAAACTCTAGACAAATGTGACCAAGGCGGAGAATCGAACCCATGTCCCAGAGGTGTGAGGAAACAGTGCTATCCACTGCACCACCATGCCGCCCCCTGTAAGCATAATTTCACAAAATGTTTTTGGCCTGTGAGGGGACACCAGAGTACCTGGAGGAAACCCCACGATGATATGGGGAGAACATGCAAACTCTAGACAAATGTGACCAAGGCGGAGAATCGAACCCATGTCCCAGAGGTGTGAGGAAACAGTGCTATCCACTGCACCACCATGCCGCCCCCTGTAAGCATAATTTCTACACAAATTTAAAATAGGCAAAAAATAATTACAGTATTAACAATGTTTTGGATACTCACAGAAATCACTACCCTGTTCTCTTGAACCTTGGCATTTTTAAACTCAGACATTGTCATGTTTATAATGACACTGCTTCTGTGCCCTGTAACTATGAATAGGTAGGTGGCGATAGCGCCAATGCAGGAATTTCTTCTCTTAATAGAGTTGTGCGCTCCAGCCAGAGCATCTGTAACCAAAATACAGTAAGTGACAAAAAAAAGTTAAGCACCCAGACAGAGTAGTGGAAAATAAATGAATCTGCACTTGGTGAAAGGTTATGTGACTTTACTGCAATGATTATTGTATCAAATCAAGCAGACAACAATGTTGGTAGTATGCATACACTAATTTCAGTTACATTTACATTTGGAAACCATGAGCATAACATTGACAAGTTTTACCTATGTGTTTTTCATTCTATGGCTTTCAACTTACCAAGAGTTGTGGGGATTTCACCTCTTAACTCTGTTGCCAGAGCTACCAGTTCCTCACGTCGCGGCATCCTCTTTCTTTTCTCATCTCTAACCCCCTGCCTGTGACTAACGATGCTTTTTGAAAGGACACGTACCTGATATTTCATGTGCCTTTCTAGTCCTTTTAAAAATTTCTTGCCTAATTTAACGACAGGCGGATTATCATTAATTACGAATTGGAGGAATTTCAAAATGGCCAATAAATAATTTTTTGTGGTAGTCACCTTGAATTTAATGTTTAGGTTCTCCATCCAAGAATTAATCCTGCTTGGATCATTTAAAAATTTTAAATTGGCAGGGGCTGGCTCTTCGGGGCGATTCCACATATAATCAATAAAATTTTTTATATAGCCCAATTGCTGCTTTGCATTTTCTTTCTCTCTTTTAGTGCTGTTTATCCTATAAAGGGTACTTTTGAACTTTGACAGTACATTTTCTAAAGGAGAAAAGACAAATAAATCATAGAAATTGAATCGAAGCCATTCTAAGGTATGCCATGATATCCATCCATCCATTTTCCAATTATCCTATTCAGGGTCACAAGGGGTCTGGTTTTAAAGACTAAGGGTACAAGGCACAGAACTGCCCAGTACAGGGAACCGATGTTATCATAGGACACACTCACACACGATTAACTCACACATGCACACCTATGGGGAAATTAAGTAACTCAAATTAGCCTCAGCATGTTTTTGCACTGTGGGGGGGAAACCGGACTGCCTGGAGGAAACATGCAAACTCCGCACACATATGACCCAGGAAGAGACTCGAACCCAGGGCCCAGAGGTGTGAGGCAACAGTAATAACCATTGCACCGACATGCACCCCATAATCGTATTCTTACCATCAAAATTAACCTTATGGGCCACAGGCCGTGTGCTGCTCCCTTCACTCAATGACTCAACTTCACGCTGGAGGCGCTTGACTTCCGCTCTGAGTTGGGTGATCTCATCCACCTTTTCTCGTTTACTTTTATTAAATTCTTGAAGAGCAGCTTTGGCTTGATTTCGTTTTGCCTGTTTTACCTGATTTTTGGAAAGAGGTAATCTGGATGACTTGCAGACAATGCAATATTATGAGAATACACTTTACAAAATATAATTCAATTAATTCTTATATAGTGCCTTTCACATCCCAACATGCTTTACATGGATGTGTTGTGATACATTCCAACATCATTAAAGGGAGTACTAAAAGATGAGGGAAGGGAAGGAAAGAAATTATTACCATTGAATTTAGTTCAACACCTGCCAGGTTATGAGCCATGGCCAGGTGCCTGTCTATGTGGACCAGTTCCTTGGCCTGACATTCTGGCATAGGGCAATCGACTGGTCCAGCATAACGGGAGCTCCAGACGCTGTTCACGAGGCGGCGCTCCACTGGAGATTCAATTTCATGGACTTGCCTCAGGTGCAACAACACGTTAAAGTACATGACGTTGCACAGCGGGCAGGGATTCTTGTTCCTGGGCATTTTTCTGAAGAGAACAAAAAAAATTTAATCGTTCACAATGAATTAGAAAAATGTTGCAAATTGAAAAACATTAAGTTGAATATTTCTTGGGATTGCATTTTATGCATGCCAAATTTCAGAACCCTTGATTATACAGTTAAGTCGTAACACCCCCTTAGCTTCGTTTGAGGCATTTTTATTATTTTTTTTTTTTAAAAGTCGTCATTTACTTCCATTGCCTATTTTAGCAAACTCAAACGCCCACTGCTGCTCTGTGCTGAGGGCTGCACTCATGAAACTTGGCACTCATTCATACATGTATGCAGTTTGTTTTTGGGAAATTTCAGCCCTCTAGGTCACAGACGTCAGCCACAAGACCCCCTAAAAGTGACCCTGCACCCTTTCCCTTCCGAAACCATTAAAAACATAGTCACAGGTCCCTCAGATATGTTCTGCAAGAGCTACACTAATGAAACTCGGGGCATCAGTTCCTACTTAAATATTGTTTGTGCTTGCCAAATTTCAGAACCCTAGATTATACGGTTAAGTCGTAACGCCCCCTCAGCTTCGTTTGAGGCATTTTTTATTTATTTTTTTTTAAAGTCCCCATTTACTTCCATTGCCTATTTTAGCAAACTCAAACGCCCACTGCTGCTCTGTGCTGAGGGCTGCACTCATGAAACTTGGCACATTCATTCATACATGCATGCAGTTTGTGTATGGGAAATTTCAGCCCCCTAGCTTTTACAGTTTGCATACTTAACATGAACCATTGACAGCAGCTCATACAAGAGACAGTATGAAAAACTTTGACACTGATTGAACATTAAACAATCTTTATTTATGTTGCAATGAACAAAATTACCTATTACAATATATATATATATATATACATACATACACACACACACAGTGCTCAGCATAAATGAGTACACCCCCTTTGAAAAGTACGAATGTAATCAGTAGCTCAATGAACAAAAGAATAACTTCCAAAATTTTCACAAGGCTGAGTTTTATTGAACACTTGTTTAACTCCATAACATGAAATTAAGGTTAATAATATAACTTAGATCACAAAATCTTCAGTTTTACTCAAATTGGTTGAAGCAAAAATGAATACACCCCGCAACAAAAAGTACTACATCTAGTATTTTGTATGACCGCCGTGATTTTTAAGGACAGCACCAAGTCTTCTAGGCATGGAATGAACAAGTTGGCGACATATTGCAACATCTATCTTTTTCCATCCTTCAAGAATAACCTGTTTTAGAGCCTGGATGCTGGATGGAGAGTGATGCTCAACTTGTCGCTTCAGAATTCCCCACAGGTGTTCGATTGGGTTCAGATCAGGAGACATACTTGGCCATTCAATCACCTTCACCCTGTTCTTCTTCAGAAATGTAACAGTAGCTTTAGATGTGTGTTTTGGATCATTGTCGTGTTGGAAAAGTGCACGACGACCAAGTGCATGGAGAGATGGCAGCATCTTCTCCTTCAGTATAGAGCAGTACATTGTTGAGTTCATGATACCATCAATGAAATGCAGCTCCCCAACACCAGCAGCACTCATGCAGCCCCACATAAGGACATTGCCACCACCATGCTTCACTGTAGGCACCATGCATTTTTCTTTGAAATCCTCACCTTTACGACGCCATACAGTTTTGAAACAAGTAGTTCCAAAAACAGGGATTTTTGTCTCATCACTCCAGAGTATAGAGTCCCAGTAGTCTTCATCTTTTTCCGCATGGGCCCTAGCAAATTCTAGGTGTGCTTTTTTGTGCATGGGCTTTAGGAGAGGCTTCCTTCGTGGACGATACCCATGCATGCCATTCCTCTGCAGTGTGCGCCGTTTGGTGTCACGGGAAACGGTCACTCCAGTTTGGCTTTCTACTACTTTAGCTAACTGCAGTGAACTTGCATGGCGATTTTCTTCAACCCTTCTCATCAGCAGACGCTCCTCTCGAGATGTTAACTTCCGTGGACGGCCTGGACGTCGCTGTAAGATCGTTGCACTTCCATCTTTCTTAAATTTTTGGATCACTTTTGCTACAGTATTTTGACTGATAGGTAAAGCTTTGCTGATCTTCTTGTAGCCCTCACCTTTTTTGTGTAAAGAAATGATTGCCTTTCTCAGATTTTGTGACATTTCTCTTCCATGTGGAGCCATTGCTGACAGCATGAAATGGGAAGGGCTTTTCTTTGTTAAGTAATGCCCTTTTATAGTCACCTGTCTGCTGGACACCTCTTAAATGAATCATTAGACTCACCTGTGGTTGAATGCCTGTTAATTAGAATTTTGTAGTCTTAAGTGTGGCTTTTCTCCTAAGACTATAATTGGGGTGTACTCATTTTTGCAACATGGGCTTGAGTGAATTTGTTAGGAAAATCACTTTTTTGTGTGTGCAAATAAACAAATCTTGTTTGCAATCAATGGCCCACATTTGTGAGAGTATTTTGTAATATAGTATCTCATAGAAAATGTTGATTCTGAAAGGAAACTAAAGGTTTTCTGACAAATGTAGTGGGGTGTACTCATTTATGCTGAGCACTGTATATATAATTTAACTAAATTAAGATAAATAAAATTGAAGAAGGTCGAACTCTCCTGGCATCACTGCTGCAGCCTGACAAGTAATAAGACAAAAAAAGAGAATTCAGTATGTGTGCGTGGTGTATTTTATATATTATATTACATATACATATATTACATACATATACACACGCACACACACACTGTTCAATTAATGCTATGACAAGAACTTTAATATCTTTTTAGTTTTATATATTGGTGTGACTTACTTTAAGCCTCGCCAGTTGAGGCCGGCTGAGTTTGGGGGATCTCTTCTTCATCATCAGCTGGAATATGAAGACATACACTCATAATTTTGACAAATCACCATCACCATTCAATTTTATCAGCTATACTTTGTCACTTACATGTGTCACATTGAACAGGGGGAAGATTATTAAAATGCACTTTTGCAAGTGTGTATATCCAAGACAATACATTGGTGTGACATACCTTCACTCTCTTCAGCTGAACTTGGATATATTACATCCACCACAACTGGAATATGGAGACATACATTCATAATTTTGACAATCACCATCACCATTCAATTTTATCAGCTATACTTTGTCACTTACATGTGTCACAATGAACAGGGGGAAGATTATTAAAATGCACTTTTGCATGTGTATATTTCCAAGACAATACATTGATGTGACTTACTTTCACTCTCTAAGGGTGTGACGGGCTGAGATGTGTTGACATCCTCATCAACTGGAATATGGAGACATACACATAATTTTGACAATCACCATCGCTAATTACTGTAATTTGATCAGCTATACTTTGTCACTTACATATCCCCCGTGGAGCATTAGGTGTGTTGTCGAAAAAAATACTGTCGGCACGATAGCTCGATCTGCCATTATGTTGCCTACCACAGAAACCAAAGCATTACATTATTCTTAATCGATTTCGAAACGTTCGAAATCCATAATCATAATAAATAAGCGCACGAATCACAAATAAGTGCAAGAATACTACATTTACACTTCGCTGTACACTCGGAATAAACGGCATTGTAAATAACATGTATACACATGCATATGTGCTGGCATTTTTGTCATTTAGATTCATTAAGATTGGAGTCTATGGCTGAAAAATGTGGTGCAGCGACAAAATAAGGTGCAGCCAGCTCCGCGTAGTTTTCCACAGATGTAAAAGTCCACTCCCCGACCCACAGTATGTTCATTTCCGTCCGACCAGTCATAAAGCGGTTGCTAGGCAGATTTCCCCCTGCCATCCACTGTGCCTCATCCTAGGCTGATTGAATGTTGTGGATTGCCACGTGAACTTTTTGCGACCTGGAGCACAATTAAGGTCGCTAGGGTGAATTTTACTTGGATGCCTGGGGATAAGCACAAAGAGTCTGATATGGGCACGAAGAGCAGAATGTCCACTTTCAGACGCATTTTGAATTATCCTTCTATGTTGCTCCTACGTGGAGTTATACACTAATTGAAGGTGTGTACTGTTGCCTAGACAACCATGAAGTGCACTCAGCCTGCAGCTGCCAGCCTGGAGGTATAAGTCTGAGGCCTGTAATATTCAGCCAATACAAATCAGTAATACTACTTTAAAAATGATTAAAATATAATGTTCTGTGAGGTTTGCGCTCATAAAACTTTAGAGACTTGTTCATGCAATTACGCAATTTAAGCATGCCAAATTTCAGACCCCTAGCTCTTATGCTTTAGCCTTGACGACCCCTCTTGATAGTTTTAAGCCAAGAGCAAATGGTAAAAAACATAAATTTACAGGTCCACCAAATATGTTCTGTAAGGGCTGCACTCATGAAACTTGGGACATCAATTCATACTTAAACCTAGTTTGTGCATGCCAAATTTCAGACCCCTAGCTCATACACTTCAGCTGTGATGCCCCCTCAGCTTAGTTTGAGGCTTAGTCAAAAAAAGTGCAGCCACTCACATTAGAAATTGAAAATTCCACCAAACATATTCTGTAAGGCGTGCGCTCATGAAACTTTAGAGACTTGTTTGTACAATTATCCAGTTTAAGCATGCCAAATTTCAGACCCCTAGCTCATACGGTTCAGCCGTGACGCCCCCTCTTGGTAGGGTTAGGATTTTCGAGTTTTGAAATGAATAGTTAATTACTAAGGTCTTTTACGCCTCCCACAACTTGCTCTTTTTTCATAGAGGAAATTGTCTGCGAAGGGCTGCCACCCGTAGTGGCGCACAGGGAGCTGGAGGTTAAGGGCCTTGCTCAAGGACCCACAGGCTGAGGCTGGGTTTGAACCTGCGACCTTCTGATTACAGGCACACAGGCTTAGCCACACTGAGCCACACGCTGCCCCCCTAATTATTATTACTAATTACTAATTACTATTAGATTACTTTAATTATAATCAGCAGTATAATAAAACTCCATTTACGGCACCTTCTAAATGGGAGCCCAAGATACAGCAGGTGTCTACCGGCATACAACAATTTATTAAACTCAACAATACTAAATTTAAATCACTTACACACCAATGCACACAAAAACCCAATATTACAATACAGTAAAGGAGGGCCATCAAAATGTTATGTAACAATAAAGATATAGTCATTAAACCGGCAGATAAAGGCTCAGGGATCATTATCATGGATACACAGCAGTACAAATTAGAAGCACTGGCAATTGGAAGACACAAATTATTACATTCCACTGACACATTCATTGGACCGGGATACGGCCAAATTGGTTAATAGCATTTTAAACGATCTATATCTTAAACACTTCATCTTAAAACAAAAGCACTTTTTGATGGGTCCAGATAACCCCTGCCCCAGACTATTTTATCTGCTACCTAAGATCCATATGAATCAAAGGCTATGGACCATCCCTGGGGAAGTTCCCAAGGGCAGACCGATAGTCTCCGACTGTGGCAGTAACACCTATCATACTGCACAATTTCACAACTCCACAACAGTTATCCGCCGGATACATAAGAACTATACAAACGAGAGGAGGCCATTCGGCCCATCAAGCTCACTTGGGGAGAACTAAACTAATAGCTCAGAGTTGTTAAAATCTTATCCAACTCTGATTTAAAGGATTCAGCTTCCACTACGTTATCAGGAAGACTATTCCATACTCTGACTACGTGCTGTGTAAAGAAGTGCTTCCTTAAATCCAGCTTGAAATGTTCTCCGGCTAATTTCCACCTATGGCCACGAGTTCGTGTATTTAAACTAATGCTGAAGTAACTATTTGGTTGAACAGCATCCAAACCTGTTAGAATCTTATATACCTGGATCATGTCCCCCCTCAGTCTCCTTTGCTTGAGACTGAACAGATTTAGCTCAAGTAACCGTCATCCCCAATGAAGACTATCGGTTTGTGGACCTTCAGAGACCACTCTGTAATTTTTTTGTCTGTACTTTGATGTATATGTGGTCGTGTAATATTAGGCTTCCTTAGGTCCACAAAGTCCTCCTGTGAGGAGGCAGAGTCTACCAATTCCCTGTTGGGAAGGTGTGGTTTACATTCTATGGTCCCTGCTGCTGGTGGTATAGGGGAACACTCAGAATGGGCTGTGGGTTGTTTCCCTTAGCAGCGGCTCTACCCTCCCGAATGTGTAATTCTGGGGTAGGGGGACCTATGGGAGTGAAATGAGACAAACTGTCACTATTGTTCAGGTTGAGAGATTTATTAGATACCTTGTCACTCAGACTGTGTGAGGTATAATGAACCTGTGCAGTTCTTGTAATTTGTTTAGGGCCTGTAATTGCCCTATTGCTAGGGATCCCACCATTTGGTGCTTCTAGGAACTGTAGTTCCCCTTCCCCTGCCGTAAACAAGTTAAATCTGTCAATCTCGGGAGGACTAGTCATTACAGATAAGTTGTCGTGGATGGTCATATTACTAGTCTTGAACTGTTTCTGTATTTTAGCCAAAATGATGCCTTTGGTTTTGTCTAAAACTTCCATTTTAAGTTTTTTGTAATACCTCTTTTTGGCCCATTTATTGGCTACCTCCCATTCCCTTTGTTCAAACTGATCTATTGTGGCTAGAAGCAGTTGTCTACCCTGCATATAATGTTCTTGCAGTATATGCATATTAGTATCCATCCATGAGGAAGTATTTGCCATTATTTTAGCTGCTGTGCTGTTCATAAGAACAGCTGGTTTTATAAATTGTGTAAGCTTAATAACTTGTTTCATCATACCTGATGGGAGCACATTAGTTAACAATGCCCCCTCCACCGTCATCAAGTGGTGTGAAATTTGTATTAACTTAAAATACGTTTTAGTGGTTTGTTTGTCCAGGCCTATTGGTGCTCTAATGGTTACATGATTGGTGGTTTCCCTGCCCCTGAGATCTGCTACTGCAGTACAGCCATTCTCCATTAAAATCATTACTTCAAGCTAATCTGTTAATATACCGCAATAAAATTGCTGTCCCACCTTCAATCCAACGTAGATTCAGCCCAGACAGATGTCTCCTGGGATGTCCTGTTCTCCCTTGGAAATAAGTGCTGGAAGGCCTCAGCTCCGACCTAGGCCCGTTGTTAGGCCTTCTCCTTGAACTTGAAAGTTCCTTATTGCCTTTGGAGAGAAGCAAGACCCTTCCGGATCCTCAGGTGAGCTTTACTCAGTCCAAGTAGTCCAGACAATCCCTTAGTACTCCACCGTGTCCTCAGGCGTTGAAGTGGTATGTGTTTTGTAGTCCCTTGGCCATGTTTGCCAGGATTAGGGTTAGGGATTAAGGTTAGGGTTTATGGTTAGGGTTAGGCGTTAGGGGTCCCGGACTGGATTAAATTGGGGTAAGGGTGGGGGTAAAGAGGGGTTTTTTTGGGGTTTAGGGTTAGGGGTAAGGGTTGGGGATTAGGGTTGGGGCTTAGGGTAAAGGATAAGGGTGGGGTTTAGGTTGGGGTTAGGTGATAGGGTTTTTTTAGGGTTGGGGTTAGGGTTTTGTGGCTGAAGTTAGGTGTTGGGGTTGAGTGTTCACATTTTGGAGTTGGGGTTAGGGTTTAGGGTTTGGTGTAAGGGTTTGGGGTTAGGTGTTAGGGTCTAGGGTTGGGGTTAGGGTGTTAGGTTTAGGGGTTAGGGCAAAGATTATGTGTAGGTGTGCATTCTAAATGTTCACCGTGCAGTGGCAGCATTGTCTCTTTAATGTTAATTTTTCTTCTTTTCTAGGTTCCCTCTGGAGGGGATGCCCCTATCACAGATGTTACCTGAAGTTATTATATACCCTAACCCTAACTATTGAGGTAGTTTAAAATTGTATTACACATGTATACAGTTTAAAAATACTATTGTGGTAGTATTACACATTCAATTACAACTGTGACAGTTGTTGAGGTACAGTGACAAACAGTTTTTGTATGGGGATTCAAACGCGGTAAACCCTCTAACAAAACTGAATTTTGGTTCGCTGTTGGGGTGGCTGTGGGTGTGCGTTTGTATGTATGTATGTGTGCGGGCATGTGCACATTCAATCCTTCGTCCGTTCGTCTGTCCGTGGTCAGTGTTAGTTGTAAACTGTGTGTTTGGATTTCTGGTTCTGCTCTCTGTTTAGCCCAGTTCCTTAATTGTGTTACTTAGTGTTTTTTTTAGTTCATTATTTTCCCAGCTTGTTTTGGACCCCTTGTGGTCCTTTTGTTTAGTATTTTACCCCAGGGTGTTCTGTTTTTCTTTAATAAACCCCATTTTTGTCTTGGAGCTGCTAGTGGATCATCATCTTTTTCCTGCCTGTGCCATAAGGATTAGCTTTTTCAGAAAGTATAGGTAGTGCTATGCTTTGCCTACTACCATTTAGACATTTTTTGTTGCAAGCACAGTTCACAGACCTGTCTTCAAATTTTATATTGCAAGTTCAGTGACAAACAACGAAAATAATTTCCAGGTCAGAAGCACAGACCTCCTCTAGCTTTTAAGACAAGGGGGGCAAATAAATAATCCATCCATTTTCCAAACCGCTTTTTCCTACTGGGTCGCGGGGGGTCTGGAGCCTATCCTGGAAGCAATGGGCACGAGGCAGGGAACAACCCAGGATGGGGGGCCAGCCCATCTCTGGGCACACTCACACACCATTCACTCTCACATGCACACCTATGGGCAATTTAGCAATTCCAATTAGCCTCAGCATGTTTTTGGACTGTGGAGGGAAACCGGAGTATAAATAATCCAAGTGTGCAAAAATCAATAAAATGAAAATTAGACCCAAACTAGTTTAACTCAAAAAAAGAAAATATTATCAAGCTAAGAGAAGTAGAGTTTTTAAGTTTACCATTCATGTAGTACTGGAGACTCACTCAGACCATTGAATCATAGAGATTAGCATTAAAGACACAATTTAGTAATTTAAGCATCCAAAATGAGTAAGGGGGGGGGGCAGGGCAACTGCTCATTTGTAATACTCCCTGTATTCTTTCTCTTAATGCTACACCATGGGGTTCCCACAACAGGCCTTGAAGAAATCTCCATCCATGATGGGTTACTTGTCATACAGGTGGACCACAGTCATCAGTGATGAGATATTTACCTATTTCATTAAATGATAAAAAAAATAATACTTGAATATTCTAATTGAACGGTAATTCAACATGTACTCTACTGGCAAGAAACATTCAGCATATAACACAATGTTTTAAGCAGCACGCATGCTTTAATCAGAGGACTTGTTCACCATATCATATTAGCCAAACAGCCTTTAGTCCTGACAAACTGTAACTACAAGAGACGTATCCAAGAACTGGTCATATACAGTATGATGGACCTGTGACTTTATGTTTTTTACCATTTGCTGTTGGCTTAAAACTACCAAGAGGGGGCGTGACGACTGAATCGTATGAGCTAGGGGTCTGAAATTTGGCATGCTTAAACTGGGTAATTGTATGAACAAGTGTGCAATGTTTCATGAGCGCACGCCTTACAGAATATGTTTGGTGGAATTTTCAATTTCTAATGTGAGTGGCTGCATTTTTTTTGACTAAGCCTCAAATTAAGCTGAGGGGGCGTCACGGCTGAACTGTATGAGCTAGAGGTCTGAAACTTGGCATATGCACAAACTAGATTTAAGTATGAATTGATATCCTAAGTTTCATTAGTGTTGCACTTACACAACATATCTGATGAACCTGTGATTTTATGTTTTTAATGCATTCGGAGGGGAAAAGGGGCAGGGTCACTTGAGGGGGTCTTGTGGCTGAACCCTGTGACCTAGGGGGCTGACATTTCACACAGATAACCTAAATGTATGAATGAGTAATTGAATATGAATAATTTTACAGTTTTAATTTCAGGTAGTGGGCGTTTGAGTTTGCTAAAGTAGGCAATGGAGGTAAATGGCGACTTGTGAAAAAAAGGCCTCAAACAAAGCTGATAGGGTGTCATGGCTGAACCGTATGGGTCTGAAATTTCGCATGCTTAAACTGGGTAATTGTATGAACAAGTGTACAAAGTTTCATGAGCGCAGCCCTTACAGAACATATCTGATGGACCTATGACTTTATATTTTTTACCATTTGCTCTTGACTTAAAACTACCATGAGGGGGTGTCACGGCCGAACCGTAAGAGCTAGGGGTCTGAAATTTGGTGTGGACATACTGGACACATGCCTAGTGAAGTGTGTACAGTATCATGAGTGCAGAGCTGGCAGAAGTAAAATTATTTCCTTTCAAAGTAAAATTATTTCAAACATCAATTACAGAATTGCCTAGTCTGAATATTATTGGTCTCTGAGAGCAGCAGCCTGAGTTCAGTTCATGGTTGTCTAGGCAATGGCACATCTCCACTGGGAAAATCGCTACAAAAAAAGTTACATTTTGTGAAGCAATGACAAGGAAATGCAAGTAATATGCTCCCTTAGTGTAGGCATTAACAGAAACAGCTTGGTAAACTTTAAAAAGTGATAAATCCACACAGGAGAAAGCTTGATGGATGATTTAAAATGTATGTGGAAGCACACATACTCCACATTTAAACCATATAATATTATTTTGCAGCATAACGATTTTAAATTATAATTTAAAAAAAATATATTTAAAGTCTCAGATTTTCACCACTCACTACATCAAGTTTATCTTTAAAGTCCTAAGAAAATTAATGAAAAAATGTAAATTTCCTGCAATGAAAAATTTATAACCAACAATGTCTTAATAAAATCTGGACAGCCATTGGGTGACACTCACTCTATTTAGAGTGGGGGGAGAATATAAAAGGCAGCGCATAGTTTGTAATCACGTACTGTGGTTCTGGATAGCAAAAAGAGCCGACGTTAGCAGGCAAATTAAACTGTACAGAAATTACTGGATACCTTCTTCCATTACTTTGGTAAGTACTTTTGGGCCCGGTTTCACAGACAGGGCTTAAGCCTAGTCCCAGACTAAACTGCCAACTTGAGCTGTCTTAACTCAAAGTGACTTGCACAGATATAGATTAAAATAGTCACAGACTTAGCCTATTCTGGATTAAACAAAGCTGATTGCAAGAGGGAGGATTATAGCTAGTCTATGACTAAATTGAAGCTTAAATTAATCCTTCAAGGAGGCAGGTTTAACTCCTGCTTAGCACTGTTTGTGAGGGGAGCATGGAATATTTGGAATATCTAAATGAAAACCAGCATGCACAACAGAGGCCTGCAAGAGTACTTTTGGATAGGAGCGATCCATTACATTACTTTGATGACACAGCTTTTCAAGACCGCTTTCGCATGTACAAAGAACATGCATTGGAGATAATATCTTTGCTAGAACCTACACTTTCCTGTCTGTCTCTGAGAGGAAAGCCTTTACCCAGTTCTCTCCAAGTTCTGCTCACATTGAGGTTTTTGGCATGTGGGACCTTTCATCGTGAAACTGGTGATTTGTGTGGTGCCAGTGAAGCAACTGTGTGTAGAATAGTTCACAAAGTCTGCAGAGCCATTTGTGAACTGAGGAGTGTTTACATAAAGTTTCCTGATGCTGCTGACCAAGCCAACTACAAAGTGCAATTTTATGAATATGGGCACTTCCCAGGTGTCATTGGCTGTATAGATGGATGTCATGTTCCCATCAAGTGTCCATCAAGTCCTGATGCTGAGGAGTACAGGAACCGTAAGAACTGGTTTTCAATCAATGTTCAGGGCTTATGCACACCAAATTTAGAGTTTGCAAACATTGTAGCGCGTTGGAAAGGTTCAACTCATGATTCAAGGATTTTTCTCAACTCCTCATTGTGTGCTCAGTTTCAGAGAGGACAGCATAGTGGACTTCTACTTGGTGACAGTGGATATGGTCAGAGTAACTTTTTATTCACTCCATACATAAATCCCACAACAGTGGAGCAGCAAAGATACAACAGAGCTCATATCCGAACAAGAGGCATGGTTGAACGCATGTTTGGAATATGGAAAAGTCGATTCCAGTGTTTACGCAATACACTTCGTTTCAGCCCAAGAAGATGCTGCAAGGTCATCATTGCTACAGCGGTGCTGCACAACTACCTGAAGCAGCGCTGCTGTCCTGATCCTCCAATGGAAGATTATGATGAAGCAGATGTAGCAGTGGCTGAGGCAGGCAATGGCCAACAAGGACTTGCACATAGAGCTGCATTCACAATACAGCACTTCAGCTAGGTAAGATGAATTTCAATATGGAAGGTATTTACTATGGCTTATTTTTCCTTGATAATGTTCTGTACAAAAGTAAAACAGTGTGCAGCAAAATTTACCAAGTCACTTAAACAATACTGCTTGAAAATGTAAAATAAAATACTTTCACTCATGAATATGTAAATGACAAATTGGTTATTATTCTCTTTTTTTTTTAACATCTTTTACACACCATGGCTTGTAATCACAGCTGTCTCCTTACTGTATCTTTTTTGTATCATACCTCTTTCTGCCAACTTCATATCCAATTCAGCCTGTAGAATTCTCATTTTCATGTCATGCTCTTCCTTCATAAATTTAATTTTTTGCTCATGGAATTCTCTGGCTAACTTTTCATGGATGGTCATTCTGCTTGCTCTATTCTGACAGGTGGTGGCAGCATCTTTTCTCCGGGATGCTGGAGCAGATGTGGAGGGCACACACTCACTGTGCTCTGGCTCTGCCAGCCTGTTCAGATCCCTCTGTTCTGTGGGGGGAAAAAACCCACAGAAGCACAAATAAAGAAGCACACATGATCCTTAAGAAGAATAAAGATTGACAGAGTGGAATATGTGCCAAAGGCAGTAACCAATTTCTTTCTTACGTACCATTTGTTCTCAGTTCTTCATCTGAACTGTTGAAGTGATCATCATCTGGTATACCTTCCAGAGGTTGCTGGTTCTGTATTATTCCAGACAACAAGTCGCTCACTTCATCAGTTTTGTCTTTATTTGGTGCTCCACCACCAGTAATAAATCGCTGTCTTCTTATCTCTGCATTCTGTCTTTTTAAAGCCAGTTTTACGTTCTTCCACAGAGTCTATACAGGCAAATATCATTCATTATAAATTGTGACAAAAATATAAATATGAAAAATGTGCAATGATAATAACAAAGACATCTCACCTGAAGTTGTTGTATTGTTCTTGTGGTTGCATTTTCATTTGCATTGAATTCATTGCAAATTGCATTCCAAGCACTCCTTTTCTTTTGTTCACTAGCAGTAGTGTGGGTTTTACTTTCAATGACTGGATAGTTTGTCAAAATTTGTTTTAGTAGTGTTTTTTCATACTCACTAAAGTTTTTTGAACGAATTCTTTTTGCCTCAGCCATTGCTTTGTGTCAAGATTTAAACCAACAATAGTGTTTTGTAGTCCATTTCAGGTTTTAATCAACACCATCAGACCAACATCATGTGCTTATACTCAACCTAATCAGGCCTATCTCAGGTGTTCTCATTTAACCTTACTTAAATTACTCCAGGACTCTGTAGTCTCTGACTAACTAAGCCTATTTTAAGCTATGTTCATGAAAGATACTTAAATGCCCTAGATTAACTAGTACTGATTACGGTCTACTCCGGGCTTATATTAAGCCCTGTCTGTGAAACCGGGCCTTGAAGTTTTCCAGTATTGTTGCATTCAGTGTTGTAAACTAAGGAAGCCATAAACCGTTTGACTTTGCAAGTGATATTTAATGCTTAGTCTTAAGTGTTTGTGATACACTGTCGAAGCAAATGCAACTTGCAATTGTATTTTTCTTTTATGAATGTGAAAACATGATGTGATTTAATGCAATTTCATAAGTGAGTTTGTACTTTATCTCCTTAATTGTAAAACTATCTAATTATAAAACTGTCATGTAATGGCACTTCCGGTTTTGAAGCGAGAGAGTGGAGAGAGTGATGTTGAGCTGCAGCGATTGTTTTGGGATTGTTTGGGATTGTTTTTGGAGTGTTTTGAACGTATATTTTGTGTGTTTGTGTGCTTTAATTGTTTACGTGGGTGGCTGTTTTATTTCTATTTATTCTTATTTCGGTCGGCGTGAGTGCTTGTCTGTCCTGTCTCTTAATTAACAGCGCGATTGTTACGGACAGTGAGCAGCATTTTCTGTTCGCGTTTAACTCTAACAAACACCGGCGGAGCGATAATCAGCTAATAATATCTAGCGTCGGTTCTGCCTTCATTACCCAGCGCCGGAAAAGGACAGTTGCTCCTGAGCTTTGCTCGGTCGCCAGTCGGGGCCGGGAGGACACTTTTTTTCCCCGCTCCGGCAGTAACCTGCTATGAGGGGGTTTTTGTGGTTTTTCGACCTCCCAAGAGCAACTTCGATTTCGCTTTGTTTTTAGTTCATACTTGGTTCAGGCAGAAGTTCTTTTGGTAATTAGTAGTAAACTTATCGGATTTAAATTTTTAAATAAAAATAATAATTAAGTTCCGTTTCAACACAAGTAACTTATTTTAGTGTCGAACAGGTTTCAGGTTCTTCCAGCTTTAGAGCCGGAAGGGACTGGGGAGGCAGATGGGCCCTTGGGCACTGAGGAGCCCCCTCCCCCCAGGAAGAGGGAGGTTGTGGTAGTGGGGGATTCCATTATTAGGGGAGTAGACAGTTATGTGTGCACGCGTGATAGAGGGTCCCGTACGGTGTCTTGCCTGCCTGGTGCCCAGGTAGGATACCTTCCAGATCGTGTGGACAAGCTTTTGGCCCCAGCTGGGGTGGATCCAGTTGTCGTGGTGCATGTTGGCACCAACAATATAGGCAAGGGTAGAAGGGCTGTTCTGCAGGATAAATTTATAGAAGTTGTAAATAAGCTTAGAAGCAGAACGTCCACAGTGGTATTCTCTGAAATACTCCCCGTGCCACGTGCAAGTCAGGCGAAGTTAGCTGAGATATGGAGATTAAATGCGTGGCTAAAAGGATGGTGTAGGAAAGAGGGGTTTAGGATTATGGGGCATTGGAGGACCTTCTGGAACAGGTGGGACCTGTTCAAGCCAGATGGGTTGCACCTGAACCGGAGGCGAACCAGTGTATTGGGGAGGTGTATGTGTAGAGTAGTTGAGGAATGTTTAAACTAGGGACTGGGGGGCAGGGAGGTTAGTTAAGTATGTAAGTGGGGGGAAACGGAAAGCCCCAAATAATCATAAGTGGGCACCGTAATAGGCCTACCCTTTGTCTGTATTTGAACGCTAGGAGTATTAGAGGCTTTTATCTCATCGGACTCTTATGATATTATAGGAATAACTGAAACGTGGTTGAGAGAAAAGGATGGACAAGAATATAATATGGATGGTTACACGTTGTTCCGTAAAGATCGTATAGGTAAAAAGGAAGGTGGTGTTGCAGTATATGTAAAGGAAATCTTGCAGGCAAGGGAACTTACCGATATAAATAAAACTACGGAAGCAATATGCGTAAAATTAGATGCTAAAAACTCAAATAGCCTAATTGTCGGTGTTTGTTACAGAACACCTAATGTAGCTGCTGAGGAAAGCAGATTGTTATACAGTGATATTAGGATTATGA
Organism: Brienomyrus brachyistius; assembly: GCF_023856365.1. Classification (NCBI taxonomy): domain Eukaryota; kingdom Metazoa; phylum Chordata; class Actinopteri; order Osteoglossiformes; family Mormyridae; genus Brienomyrus; species Brienomyrus brachyistius. The sequence continues at coordinate 1,998,785 of NW_026042313.1, forward strand.
GCAATAAAAATATATGATTTTAATCTACCAGGAATGCAGTGGGACATTGTCACTGGCTCTTCAGAAAATGAACTGGAGATGGTGGAATTAGTACAGGATTGTTTTTTTACTCAGTTTGTTAACACCCCTACCAGGGGAGATGCCATTCTTGATCTTGTTCTCTCTAATAACCAGGACAGGATTGGTAAATTAGACGTTTTGGAACCACTTGACAGTAGCGATCATAACATGGTCAAATTTGAGGTTAAGTTTAGCGTTCGAAGAGCTAAGTCCAAATCAAAAATATATAATGTTAGGAAGGCTGACTTTAAGTGTATGTGACTAAAACTAGAAACTGAACTGGATGGAGTTAAATAACAAAACTGTTGAAGAGGCCTGGGAATTTTTTAAAAGCACATTATTGCAAGTGCAAGAGGACTTCATACCTGTTTCCAGCAAGAATAAATCTAGGAAATTGCAACCTAGGTGGTTTACTAGGGAAATAAAGTATAAAGTAAGGAGGAAAAGGGCTTTGTTCCAGCAATGGAAAATAACTGATGATGACAGAATTAAGCAGGAATATCTAAGTCTACTGAATAACTGAAGCAGATGTTTTGCAAAGCCTAGCTAAGCTCAAAATAAATAAATCACAGGGCCCTGATTGCATCTTACCTATAGTGTTAAAAGAGATGAGGGAAATGATTTGCCGACCCTTAACTTTACTGTTTCAAAAATTCTTATCTGAAGGTGTGGTACTGTGACGATCGCGCTGGAAGCGGGCGATCGTCGGGCAGGCGAGCGAACAGGAAACAAGCAGGTAGTCAGGATCGGGACAAACAGGGGATTTATTATGGTAAAGGAGGACGAGAACCGGGTACTGATGCTCACAAACATCAATGACAGACAAGGAAAACTGGGGAGACCAGGACTTAAATACACAAGACTGATTGAAAGCAAACGGAAACAGCTGGGTACGATTCGGGAAACACACGTGGGTAAGCAGGGGGCGTGGCACACAGGAGGAGCGGACGAGCTGGGCGTGACAGGTACCTTCTGATTGGAAGCACGCCTTCATAACGCCCATTTTCAAAAAAGGGGATAGAAGTAATTTGTCTAACTATAGGCCAATCAGTCTAACTTGTATAACTGGTAAAGTTATGGAGGCTATAATCAAAGAGAAAATGGTAGATTACCTGGACTCCAATAACATTTTGCGGGATAGCCAGCATGGATTTAGGAGAGGTAGATCCTGTTTAACAAATCTGTTGGAGTTTTTTGAGGAAGCTACTCAGGAAGTTGATGATAAGAAGGCCTATGATAAGATAAGAAAAAACTTTATTTATCCCGAGGGAAATTCTTTTGTCCTTTACACGCTCAGTGCAACAATAGGAATAAAGGTAAGGTAAAGAAAAATAATAGTGCAAAATAACTGAGTGATACTGTATTGTAACTATATAAATACACATAAATACTCATACTCTATAAAAAGTTAAAAAAAGAAAAAACTATACCTAAGCTATAACAAATATAATAAAATAACAGATTATTAGTGCATGTGTAATGAAAAGTGAATGTTTGTGCCTTGAATAATTGCGATAGCAGCATGTGATGATGGGTAAAACAAACATTCGATAAACAGAGGAGTAATATTGCACGATCCAAATGAGTCTTAATGACAGATTCTGAAAAGGTCATATACAGAATGAGGAAGAGTTATACAGTCTTATTGCCACAGGTAAGAAGGATTTCCTGTGGCGTTCGGTTCTGCATTTGCAGGCAATGAGTCTTTTGCTGTGGGAGTTCTGATGACCCATCATGTCTGCGTGCATGGGGTGGGAGGGGTTGTCCATGATGCTGAGAAGCTTTTTCAGCATTCTCCTCTCAGACACCTCCGCCAGCTTCTCCAGTCTGACCCCCAGGACAGAACCAGCCTTTTTAATCAGCTTGTTCAGCCTGTTGGCATCAGCTGCCTTCACCACATTGCCCCAGCACACAGCTGCAAAAAACACTGCGCTCTCCACCACAGAGATAGAACATAGTCAGCATTTTCCTACAAACATTGAAAGATCTGAACCTCCTTAGTAGGTAAAGCAGCTCCTTCAGTAAGAGACTCAGACACCCAGCGTGTGACAGAACGGTACCGCAGGTCATTGGGCCCCACAGCAGTCAGGCTTTATAATCTGCACTCTGCTCATTGAACTTTTCCTCTGTTCACTGTCTTCTGATACAGTTTCTATCTGCTGCTGATCTGCAATATTGTTCCTCCTTATTCACTGATGTGCAGTGTTGCATTGAGCCAGTGCATTATTCCCCTGTGTGGCAGCTTCCTTTGGGAGGCTAATATCTTGCACATGAGCAATAATGTTACATGCAATAGGATTGTGCATAAGTTAATTTTAATATTCCTATAATATTCCTGTATGTAATATATTCTTATATTTTGTTTCTATTATTACCCTATATTTATAAATACATACATTTCTTTTACATTCATAATGATGTTGTTTGTTGTTTTGTGCCCCACTGCTCTTGTAACAAGCCTCAGTCTTGACTCTCCCTTTTAAGGTCTTGGCCTTAAATCACACTCGATATAGGTGGTGTCGTCCCCATCACCCTGACCAGGATACATGCTGTAAGTTTAATGGATGGTGTTTATCTGTGTGATGAAAAAGAATGTGAATAAAACAAAAATGTACCATTATAAATGGGATCCCTAAGATGTGTGGTGGTTTCAGATGTGGACTGATGAGAATTTTGTTCTGTTGTGAAAGCTGTACATTCTGTTCCATGTACAGGGTAGTGATATGAAGCAATCATGTGCTCCAGTCAAATGTCCAGCTGCATGAATAATAATGGTGGCTTGTTTGGATAAAATAACTTAGGCTGAATACTTCAAAGCGTGACCTGGGTGAGGTAGAGAGGAAACAGGGTCTTACAAGAAGCAGATATTGTTCTCTCTGTGTGGTTTTTACTCTTTGCAAAGTGAGCCCAGCACAGTGCAGTCAGTGGGTCAGTCTTCCTGAGCTGCATCTAACCAGTGGAAACATCTGCAGCACTGCAGAGAAGCACTCAGCAGACAAACAAACCAAAACAGCTTACAGCTGTATGTCACTTTCAGACAGAGGTGGACAAAGTACACAACTTCACTACTTGAGTTAAGTATAGATACTCCTCGTCAAATAATACTCAAAGCTTTTCAGTTAATTTTTTACTTCAGTTAAAGTACTGGAGTATTTGCATATAAAAATACTTAAGTATTCAAAAGTACATTATGTTTTAAATGCAAGACATTTTTCAGAACCTAATGACTCCTGAACACCCCACTGAATACACTGACTGGCTTGTACATCTTGTAGAATAAAAAGCTTGTGGAATATGATACAATGACGATAGAAACACAACTGACATAACAAAAGTACAGCCATTGTCATTTTCATCTTATTTAACACCCCCCACCCCACTCACACAAAAGAGCATGCTAGTGTTCTTACAGAGCCGTAGCAGTGTGTGTGTGTGTGTATGTTTGTGTGTGTGTGTATGTGTGTGCATGTGTGTTTGTGTGTCTGTGTGTGTATGTTTGTGTGTGTGTGTATGTGTTCATGTGTGTGTGCATGTGTGTGTTTGTGTGTGTGTCTATGTGTGTGTATGTGTGTGTTTGTGTGTCTGTGTGTGTATGTTTGTATGTGTTCGTGTGTGTGTGCATGTGTGTGTTTCTGTGTCTGTGTTTGTGTGTGTGTCTATGTGTGTCTATGTGTGTGTGTCTATGTGTGTGTATGTTTGTGAGCCAAGTAACAGGACAGGGAGCAAGAAACAAAACTCCTCTTTCTTAATTATCCACATCGTTATTAACGACACAGGTATATATACAGGTACATATACACACATAGACACACACACAAACACAGACACAGAAACACACACATGCACACACACACATGTATATACTCAAAAATACATACAGTACACAACATTAAATGAAAAACATAATTTAAGAACACTTGAAATTTTCATTCAGTTTCTTTCATCTGTTTAATATAATCGATCAGTCCCTGTGCGTTTGCCCCAAACCATTCAGCATGGTACACAAGGGAGACAAGTAAGCATGTGTCACATCAAAGAACTGATTGCAACAACTCAGCCTTTCCACAACATTAAAGCCGCTTATTCCCCCCCATGCCATGAAGAAATAATCTCTGTGGCTCCCCTCTCCCCCTCCCTCAGCCCCCAGTCTGGCTTGAACATTTGCACTTCCAGTAAAAATGCGCCCCAAACACACTGACACCAAACTCCGTAAAATCCTGTGATTCAGTCTCAGAAGCACTGGCTCCCCTGCCCTCCTCTGAACATTATTAAAGCTACACCCTGAACACTCTGTGTGACTGACATGAATGAGAAGCATCTTTATTCATAATCTCTGTACCGGAGGTCAGAATACAGAGTGTCATTATTCCCATCTTTCTTCTGTCTCCTGGGTTTTGGCTTCTTAGGTTCAGGGCAGCGTAATTCAGTGTGTCCTCGTCATGGCACTGTGGAGACAAAGATGGCAGAATTGGATAGATCAAATTGGTTTGCTATTACTTGTTTTCACAAATAGCACTTAATGCTAAATGCTGATCCCAGGATGGAAATCAGTCTGAGGTTCATTTGTTTTACTGACAATTTGTAATTTGAAATATTTATTACATACTTGCTTGCGTGACCATTCCACTTTTGATATATCACTGTTCTTTTCATCTGTTTAAAATATATAACACATCAATATATTATTTAATTTCACGCGGTATCACAGTGGTCAGATAAAATTCCGAATTTTCAAGCAATCAACATCCCTTTTGTCTCAAAAATGAAAGTAAAAATGACTTCTGTCAATGTAAGTGCATGTTTGGATATGTGTTATTTGTTCTCATATATCATATATAATAAAATTGCTATAGAGGAGATCTTGGTAATAAAAGTTATTGATATGCAACTTATTGCAACATGTATATTTCAATAGATTTGGCAAAATATGAAAGATATAATACAAAAATGTAAATTTTACAGTACAAAAAGGTTTATATAAATAAGGTGAGATTTAATAATGGATTTTTAAACTGTATTACCTGCAAGAGTGGTTTTAATATGAACATTTTATCTATCATAAAACAATTTTATATTTCTATAATTTGTTAAAAACTACATTTTGTCCTTCTTCTGAGTGCATAAAGCCGGGCAGTGTACCTGCACAGTGTGTACAGATCAGTTTACATCTTATACAAATGAGAGCAACGTTCAGAATAATGCTGCAAGATAAAACTATCAGCAAGCCAGAGTGAAGAGGATCCAGCAGCTTCTGAAAGCCTGTAACAAAGAGATAGATTTCAGCATAATGATATAGAGACACATTTCCCATTTGCTTACATTACTATACATTAGTTAAAGATAAAATCTATAACACATTACAGCAGTTGTTTTGTAAATAGTCCATTTTTAACATGAACTTCTAGTATTTTGCATTTTAACAATTTCTATTAATATTTGAAATAATTATTAAATTAACATCTGTGTAATTAAATTTAAGCACTTAAATTAGAAAATTCATTACATTAAAATAAGAAATAAATGTCTTAATAGCAGAATAAGCTAAATAAAACTTTGAAGCAGATATACTCTCCACACTGGGTGCTACCATCTATATCCAGCTGTGTGCCGTTCCCAAACAGCATCTCCCCTCACTGGGTGTTACCATCTATATCCAGCTGTGTGCCGTTCCCAAACAGCATCTCCCCACACTGGGTGTTACCATCTATATCCAGCTGTGTGCCGTTCCCAAACAGCATCTCCCCACACTGGGTGTTACCATCTATATCCAGCTGTGTGCTGTTCCCAAACAGCATCTCCCCACACTGGGTGTTACCATCTATATCCAGCTGTGTGCCGTTCCCAAACAGCATCTCCCCACACTGGGTGTTACCATCTATATCCAGCTGTGTTTCGTTCCCAAACAGCATCTCCCCACACATGGCCACGGCGCAGTAGTAAGTCCCAGCATCGGAGAGGCTGAGGTTCCCCTTGGGGAGGCTGTAGACGCAGCTCCGTGTAGGAGATCCAGCCTCAGGGCTCTTCTCACACTCATCACTGCTGTTTCCGTGGCTGTAAATGACTCCAGGAAGGGATTCTCCTGATCCATGTCTGAACCAGTAAACACTGTGTTCTCCTGCACAGCTCCCAGTCTCTATCGTACACTGCAGGCTCACAGAGTCTCCTGGCTGCAATGTGTCAGACACAGGCTGCTGTACCACAGTCCTGCTGTTGGAGTCTTTACCTGAAAAGCAAAATAGTCATGATGACAGCCCTTTGAGAGTAAGAATGGAAAATACAGATCCTCAAAAATTGTTCTTACAGATTTTTCAGAGGTTTGAGAACTGAATCGATGTTCTTCTAGCCATCCAAGAAATCAGTAACTTCTTGGAGAACAGCTGACATTCTTCTCTCTTATTATTGTATTACTGTTTATTAGTATATATCAGGTAACACTATACATTAACTGCACCTACATAATACCTAAATAAAAATTATATGATAATAACAAACATTATAATTATATAATGTCTTGTATTAATGTATGAAGGTAGATGAATATAATTAATTTAAATTCAAAGAAATGAAGTGTGTAAAGTGTACTTTATATTTTCATGATTTTCGTGACTTTACATTTGGTTTATGTTGCCCCTTTTCCACAGGAAGGTATTTATTGTTTTTGCATATTTAGTTCTTGATGTGTTTTGGTATTTTTGAGCATTTTGCTGTAGTACCTGCATGATTTAATTCAAGAGCCGAAGAGCTGTTTGCCCATTACTAGTTTGTCTATCTTTTAACATTAAAGAAAAAGTATACATAGTAAAAGGAATTATTTGGTTTGGTAGTTGCTCCTATTTATTTTCTTATGCGCACAAAAGTAAGTTTTTCCGTTCAACCATAGCACTACAGCGAAAAGCAAAACGTCATGGCAAATGCAATTATGCTTCATTCCAATACACATTGCTAATTTTTCATTATTATTACATTTAGTCAGCATAATATCTTCAAAGGTTTCATGATTTAATTTGCAATCTTCTGGCCTGAAATCTTTTCCTGCTACACTGAAGACTCTCTCAGCGTGTGCAGAGAAAGCTGCAGCCAAAGGGTTTGCATCCTCTGATAAACATGGTTGGCTCAGGTATCGGTGACATTATGTGAAGCTTTCATGGCAGGAATAGGGACTAGTTTGACTTTTGATGCAGGAAAAGTGTTTGGGACGTTTCTTAGGTTAGAAACTGCAGTCACTGCAGCCAACACTGACTTCTAAGGAGAGACACTCAGCTCTTCCTATGAGCAGATCCACCATGGTGCACAAAATGACAGTTTAATTATTATTTTAGGTGACACTTCAAATGTTGCATTATTTCATTCTGAACAAAACGACATTTTTATAACAATGATGTATAACAATGTTAATGTGTTCATGTATAATTCATATTTCAATTAAAGTTCATATTTTAGTTAAAAGCTACACCTACAGTACGTATATGAACTTGAATTTGAATCCAAACCCTTCTTCGTTCTTCTTCTTTAAATTCAAATATGAATTTCAATGCCACAACCTGTTTTCAACCACAATTCAAATGTAATTCAGATTAACAAAATGAACTGAAATTCAAGTTCATATACGTATTCAAAATCCTGAATTTTAGGATACGTATTTGAGAATTTCATTCTCAAATCAGTTCTGAATGGTGCACATCCCTAGTTCATATGTTAAATTATGCATTTTTTTTCAGAGTGAATACACACTGACTGCTCAGATAAATAACGTCAAAAAATAATTTTCTTTCGTTGCTTAAGATTTTTGCACAGTCCTATACTGTACATAGCAACTCAAACATTTTTTTATGTTATTTGTTTTAAAGAGGCTGCAATGTGTAACATTAACATCTGTATAAAGAGAAGGTTAGGCGTTTTGGCTGACAGCAAGCAAAATGCAACAAATTGTATAATAATAATAATAAAAATAATAATAATGAATGATTTTTGTTTGATGTTTAGAAAAACATTTATGGAACAAAGCAGACAATAAGGTATCTTTGCTAATTTTATATCGACAAACAACTAAACTGTCAAAATTATTTTGCAGGGAACAATCTTACTGACATTATAATAAATCAAATATGAAAATAGCTGGAATCTCATTTACCTGTGGTTATGACAAAGGTTCCATTCCCAAAGGTGACCTCATGAAGAAACACAGCAGCACAATAATACACTGCAGAATCTGACGGCTCCACGTTAGAAATAGTGAGGTTAAAACTCCCCTCTGCATTCAGTAAGGAGTAACGTTTTATGCTTTTATATTCCTTGTAAAATTCACCAGGTACGTAGAGAAGTGCTTTCGCCATGGGCTGGGGCTTCTGACCAACAGCTTGTTTGAACCAAGCAACATAAGAAACATCTTCTGGACAGAAGCATGTCAGGGTCACACTGTCTCCAAGCTGAACCCTCATCAGGTGACTGGGCTGAAGAACATCTGCTGTCAGTGCAGTGTCTGCAAAAACAGAAAAACAAAAAAATCATAATCAAATAAGACATATAATAGTAATCTAAATAACTATTAACTATGATGAAGATTAAATGGCCAAATTCCACTGATCACATCATATAGATAAATGAAAATATTAAAATCCAAAAATAATTTATATTTTAGGGCCTTACTAATGAAAATGAGAAGACCAAAGAGTCTGAACATCTTTGTGGTTCCACTGTTTAGAATAAACTGCTCTGCTGCTAAGTGAGAGATCATGGTCGTGGTCGGGATGAAAGGGCAGGAAACAGAGAGGAAACAGAGAGACACACATCAGGCTGATCTGATTGGCTGTTCACATGGGAACTTAAGTAATAGTGAAAAAGCATTTTAATGTGCACTTACATGACGTTTATTAATTTACTCCTTAACATCCAGTTAAAATGAGAACAATTAGATAAACAGGAGCAGATTGTAGCTTTACTGCTTACATTTATATTCACACATTTGCATTTAAAAACAAGCATTTTAAGTGATGTACATGATAGTAAATAGTGAATCAGTTTATTTGCCACTCTACACATTACATTGGCGCCCATTATAAGGAACTGTACAGCGACATTGCAGTTCCTCAGTTGCTTTGATGTATTTCTGGAATCACCCTTAACATCTGCAAAACTGTAAGTGCATTTCCCAAAACAATTCGTGCAAACAGCACCACACAGATGGACTGTCTACAAAAAAGTCATAGAGGCCACCAGCAGCCCGAATACCACACCGTAAGGCCATATGTTAGGATGCTATCTATGGCAGAGCGTTAGGAGGCCACCAGCAGCCCGCATACCACACCGTAAGGCCGTATGTTAGCATGCTCTCTATGGCAGAGCGGTAGGAGGCCACCAGCAGCCCGCATACCACACCGTAAGGCCGTATGTTAGCATGCTATCTATGGCAGAGCGGTAGGAGGCCACCAGCAGCCCGCATACCACACCGTAAGGCCGTATGTTAGGATGCTCTCTATGGCAGAGCGGTAAGAGGCCACCAGCAGCCCGTATACCACACCGTAAGGCCGTATGTTAGGATGCTCTCTATGGCAGAGCAGTAGGAGGCCACCAGCAGCCCGCATACCACACCGTAAGGCCGTATGTTAGGATGCTCTCTATGGCAGAGCGGTAGGAGGCCACCAGCAGCCCGCATACCACACCGTAAGGCATGATGTTAGGATGCTCTCTATGGCAGAGCAGTTGGAGGTCCCGGACGAGAAATCCGACAAGTTACCCCGATAAGCCAGTAAGCCCGCTTCATAGAACAGGCCACAGGACTGGTTTGGGTGAGATAGTCCGAGTAGTAGGTAGAAATCAGAATGGAGACTGAGTGTGGGTCTAACAGGTGAGCAGATGTAGGACAGAATGTAGAGCCCTCTGGTGGAGTGCCTGTGCATGACTGAATGTATGGTTTGGGTCTGATGGTCTGAATAGTTGGTAGAAATAGGCACCTTCCTACCTGATGTGGTAGGTCTAGATAAGGGGTCACCAACATGGTGCCCCAAGGATGCCCCCAATGACCACATGAGTTGCCCGTGGACCTGTTCTACAAAATAGCACAACTCACCAGCGAACATCATCTAAAATGTAATTTTATCCTGTTTCTAATCTATCACATTTGCATTTATATAGATTTGAAATTGAATATAAAAAAGCATTTAAAACATGTTTATCATGCATGAAGTTTAGACATGTTTAGGAGGGCGTTTCAAACTGATATCAAACTTCGTATGGCTCAGTACCTGTGAAGTAGCTCTCCGTTTTAAAAAGGTTGGTGACCCCTGGTCTAGATCTTGCAAGTTTGTTTGTACTGGCTGTGTGAACATACTGTATCACTGTTAAGAATATGCAACACAGCCTGAGTTGGGGATCTGCTGTATGCATCAGTAATATAATGCTTTGTCTTTCTCTAGGCTGTTCATTAAGACATAAAGCCTGAAGGTTTTCTGAATGGCATTAATGAAATTGAGCACTGCCCCCACCTGCTGGCCAATTTATTAAAACATTGAAATCGCTGTCTGCACAGGCTGACGTGTCATTCAAGTCTGATAATTTTCTATGAGTCAAACGGCAAGAAAATGACAAGAAGTTAAAAACATGGAGTTAGATGAAGGAGAAAAGATTACAAATTTGAAGATTATGAAATCAGGACATGTCAGCCAAGGTGGGTCTTAAACATATGGACGGAAGTATGAGCGCTAAACTTAAACGGGTTCACTTGTAACCGCTGCCACCAAATTTCGTTAAATTGCTGGGGAGGTCCAGATACATGAGACAGGAATAGAAGGATTATTCTTTATTAATATACAGCCGAGGGTTACAACCCTCCCTAGGGCAATAGAAGGGGATACCTGCCACGGGACATTCTAAAACGCTTAATGTGAAAATGCGTAACGCAACTTAATGTATCAAAACAGCCACCACAAATCACCAAATTTCTCGCGAATGTATCTGGCCATAAAGACTTACCTGACAAGAAATCAAAACCGAAATGCTACGAATATGGACTTTAAACCTTTTCTTTATGGGCGTCAATGGAGGGGAAAACGCTTGACGTAAGATGAAGTCCATATTCCTAGCATTTCGGTTTTGATTTCTTCCCTGGCATGGGTGACGGGTACACCACGTTCCCCAAGCCACGTTAGCCTCGAGCGAACTGCCCGGAGAAACCGCTCACACCAGCGCTGCAACCCGATCTCCTCCCCTTTTAAACACACATTTCTATGGCGTTAAATTAGTGCCAAAAGTCGTGCGCATAAAAACCACGCGCGCATCCGCTCGCGAACAGAAAATCCATGCTCTCTACGCGCTCGCGATTGCACAGCACTCACTCACTCGCTCGGCGTTAAATTAGTGCCAAAAGTAGAACCACGCGCGTGTGTGTGCTCCAGTGCTGAAAACCCATCCCTTCTACGCGCTCGCATCTGCACAGCACTCGCTCGCTCGAATTTCCCACTTCGTCTTACCATATATAAAAGAATGGGCCAATGTACGATAAATTGCATTGTGAATAACATTTCTTAATACAACATCACACAGTCAAGTTAATAAATTCAAATCGTGGGAAGAGCGCTCGTCAGATATTAGTTCTCGGGTTAGTGTTAGCAGACTATAGGCGAAACCACCTTAAGTGCTATCTGTTAATGTTTATTAAATTAGCATTAGAATGGAGAGGTTTTTAATATCTTTTGTCCTTGTAGCTGCTAAATACACTCATTATTAAAGCCATAAAGCTGTCTGCCTGCTACATTGGAATCTCCACTGAGTAAGTGTTTTTGATGGATTTTATTTAACTTTATTTGACTCTGGTCCTTAGATCTAATGTCATACTTCTTCATAAAAACATAAGAACTATACAAACGAGAGGAGGCCATTCGGCCCATCAAGCTCACTTGGGGAGAACTAAACTAATAGCTCAGAGTCGTTAAAATCTTATCTAGCTCTGATTTAAAGGAACCCAAGGATTCAGCTTGCACTACATTATCAGGAAGGCTATTCCATACTCTGACTACACGCTGTGTAAAGAAGTGCTTCCTTAAATCCAGCTTGAAATGTTCTCCCGCTAATTTCCACCTATGGCCACGAGTTCGTGTATTTAAACTAATGCTGAAGTAACTATTTGGTTGAACAGCATCCAAACCTGTTAGAATCTTATATACCTGGATCATGTCCCCCCTCAGTCTCCTTTGCTTGAGACTGAACAGATTTAGTTCAAATAACCGTTCCTCATATGACATTCCTCTAAGACCAGGAATCATTTTTGTGGCCCTACGCTGCACCTTTTCTAAGGCCACTGTTAAGTTATATGTCCTCATCAGTCACAATGTTTTTACATTGTCTGTTTGTATTATTTTCTGTTGAACTGTACGACGTAGGGTACTAAAAATGACATGCACTTATATATATATATATATATATATATATATATATATATTTGGTTTTGTGATCACGATGTTAGTGTGCAAGTCTATTACCTGCAGTACGATCCTAAGTTAATTGACGTTCCTGTTTGAGTTGGCGGGATAAGACAATTGTGTCCTACATCAACGTTGATACTGTGTGTGGTGGCAAGGAGGAGAAAACAAAGAATTAAAGAAAACCATCATTTATATTTTTTTTCCAATTGATCCTCTGTGTGATATTTTCTTTTGGTATGGAAAACAGAGCTGAAAACGCAACAGGTTATGGGCCCAGGCGTGACACCGGAGGAAGATGGCACAGGTTAGTTTTCGATGGGGATGAAAATAATTACGAACTTTGGGAAGTAAAATTTCTCGGTCACCTGAGAATAATGGGCTTAAAGGACACGATCCTGTCCACCGCTGATCCAGATGCAGAAAAGAACGCCGAATGTTACGCAGAGTTAATCCAACTACTAGACGATAGAAGCCTATCGCTAGTGATGAGAGAGGCGGTAGATGATGGCAGAAAAGCTTTACAAATACTACGAAGTCATTACGCTAGTCAGGGTAAACCCCGAATTATTGCCCTGTATACAGAACTAACCTCATTACAAAAAGAGCCAGAAGAATCTGTAACAGACTATATCATCCGAGCTGAAAAGGCAGTAATATCCCTGCGAAACGCGAAGGAAATAATTAGCGACGGGCTTATAATAGCCATGATTCTGAAGGGCCTCCCGGAATCGTACAAACCCTTCGCTATTCATACGACGCAGAGCAGCGAGGAATTAACACTTACTCAATTCAAAAGTAAACTAAGAAGCTACGAAGAGACAGAAAAGTTCGGCATAAAAACTAAATCAGATAATGTAATGAAAGTGGACGTATCATCTATAACCTGCTACGGATGTGGGAATCGCGGTCATATTGCGAGAGAGTGCCGCCAAAAAGGAACCAGTAAATGGTGCAGCTACCATAGAAGCTCAACGCACAACGACGAGACATGCCGAAGAAAAACCAAGTACAAAGACAACGCGAAACAAACTGCGGAGAGACAAGAGGACCACAAGGACAAACAAACATTGAGAAAACAAAGAATTAAAGAAAACCATCGTTTATATTTTTTTTCCAATTGATCCTCTGTGTGATATTTTCTTTTGGTATGGAAAACAGAGCTGAAAACGCAACAGCCACAATGTCCTTTTTAAGATATGGTGACCAAACCTGCACACAATATTCTAGGTGAGGTCTCACCAAGCAATTGTATAATCTTAGCATTACCTCCCTTGACTTAAACTCCACACACCTGGAGATATACCCCAACATCCTATTGGCCTTTTTTATTGCTTCCCCACACTGGCGAGAATGGGACATGGAAGCATCAACATACACACCAAGGTCTTTCTCATGATCAGCTACCTTTTCAGTGACACCCATGAAATACCTGTACTTTATATTTCTGCTCGCGATGGAGTACCTTACATTTATCGCCGTTAAATTTCATCTGCCAGGTATCGGCCCAGTCACTAATTAAATCAAGATCCCGCTGTAGCTGCTGAGCCACTAATCTGCTACACCACCCACCTTGGTGTCATCTGCAAATTTCACCAGTTTACTGTATATATTGGTATCCATATCATTTATGTAAATTAGGAACAATAGTGGTCCTAAAATCGAACCCTGCGGTACCCCACTATGAACGCAAGCCCACTGTGACATTGTGCCTCTTATAACTACTCGCTGTTTCCTATCTGTTAACCAGTTATCAATCCAGGTCGCTACGGTACCTAAAATACCTGTCGCTTTGAGTTTAAGTAGGAGCCTCTTGTGGGGGACAACATCAAAAGCCTTTTGGAAATCTAAGTAGATGACATCATAGGCCTTCTTATCATCAACTTCCTGAGTAGCTTCCTCAAAAAACTCCAACAGATTTGTTAAACAGGATCTACCTCTCCTAAATCCATGCTGTCTATCCCGCAAAATGTTATTAGAGTCCAGGTAATCTACCATTTTCTCTTTGATTATAGCCTCCATAACTTTACCAGTTATACAAGTTAGACTGATTGGCCTATAGTTAGACAAATTACTTCTATCCCCTTTTTTAAAAATAGGCGTTATGAAGGCGTGCTTCCAATCAGAAGGTACCACACCTTCAGATAAGGATTTTTGAAACAGTAAAGTTAAGGGTCGGCAAATAATACCCCTCATCTCTTTTAACACTATAGGTAAGATGCCATCAGGACCCTGTGATTTATTTATTTTTAGCTTAGCTAGGCTTTGCAAAACATCTGCTACAGTTATATATATATTAGCTATAGACAATGCTGGATAGGTAATAACTGGTAAATTACTAAGGTCCTCAACAGTGAATACCCGTGCAAAACTATCATTGAACTCATTTACTATATCAATGTCGTTTACTATTATAAGACCCTTACTATCCTGCAGATTAGTAATTTCAGGTTTTAGAGCTCTTTTAGAGTTAAAATACTGGAAGAAACTTTTAACGTCATCCTTAGCTTCCAATGCAACCATCCTTTCGACATTTCTTTTAGCTCGTCTAATATCATTTTTTAACTCAGCCTGTAGACTTAGATATTCCTGCTTAATTCTGTCATCATCAGTTATTTTCCATTGCTGGAACAAAGCCCTTTTCCTCCTTACTTTATGCTTTATTTCCCTAGTAAACCACATAGGTTGCAATTTCCTAGATTTATTCTTGCTGGAAACAGGTATGAAGTCCTCTTGCACTTGCAATAATGTGCTTTTAAAAAATTCCCAGGCCTCTTCAACAGTTTTGTTATTTAACTCCATCCAGTTCACAGTTTCTAGTTTTAGTCTCATACACTTAAAGTCAGCCTTCCTAACATTATATATTTTTGATTTGGACTTAGCTCTTCGAACACTAAACTTAACCTCAAATTTGACCATGTTATGATCGCTACTGTCAAGTGGTTCTAAAATGTCTAATTTACCAATCCTGTCCTGCTTATTAGAGAGAACAAGATCAAGAATGGCATCTCCCCTGGTAGGGGTGTTAACAAACTGAGTAAAAAAACAATCCTGTACTAATTCCACCATCTCCAGTTCATTTTCTGAAGAGCCAGTGACAATGTCCCACTGCATTCCTGGTAGATTAAAATCACCCATAACTACCACATCATTTTTATTGCTCATAGTCCTAATATCACTGTATAACAATCTGCTTTCCTCAGCAGCTATATTAGGTGTTCTGTAACAAACACCGACAATTAGGCTATTAGCATCTAATTTTACCCATATTGCTTCCGTAGTTTTATTTATATCAGTAAGTTCCCTTGCCTGCAAGTTTTCCTTTACATATACTGCAACACCACCTCCCTTTTTTCCTATACGATCCTTACGGAACAACGTGTAACCATCCATATTATATTCTTGTCCATCCTTTTCACTCAACCACGTTTCAGTTATTCCTATAATATCATAAGAGTCTGATGAGATAAAAGCCTCTAAATCATGAATTTTATTCCTAATACTTCTGGCGTTTAAATACAGACAACAAAGGGTAGGCCTATTACGGTGCCCACTTACAATATGATTATTTGGGGCTTTCCGTTTCCCCCCACTGACATAGTTAACTAACCTCCCTGCCCCCCCAGTCCCTAGTTTAAACATTCCTCAACTACTCTACACATACGCCTCCCCAATACACTGGTTCCCCTCTGGTTCAGGTGCAACCCATCCGGCTTGTACAGGTCCCACCTGTTCCAGAAGGTCCTCCAATGCCCCATAAACCTAAACCCCTCTTTCCTACACCATCCTTTTAGCCACGCATTTAATTTCCTTATCTCAGCTAACTTAGCCTGACTTGCACGTGGCACGGGGAGTATTTCGGAGAATACCACCGTGGACGTTCTGCTTCTAAGCTTATTGGCGACTTCTATAAATTTATCCTGCAGAACAGCCCTTCTACCCTTGCCTATGTCGTTAGTGCCAACATGCACCACGACAACTGGATCCACCCCAGCTGGGGCCAAAAGCTTATCCACACGATCTGGAAGGTCTCCTACCTGGGCACCAGGCAGGCAAGACACCGTACGGGACCCTCTATCATGCGTGCACACATAACTGTCTACTCCCCTAATAATGGAATCCCCCACTACCACAACCTCCCTCTTCCTGGGGGGAGGGGGCTCCTCAGTGCCCAAGGGCCCACCTGCCTCCCCAGTCCGTTCCGGCTCTAAAGCTGGAAGAACCTGAAACCTGTTTGACACAGTCACCTCAGGTGATGCCGCCTCTGCAACGTGTGTACGCCCCTTCCTGCGTCTACGACCTACGGTCACCCAGCTCTCACGACCTCTCTGCTCTTCATTCTCCCCCCTCCCGGCTAGTGGCGTACACACCTTCTCCCTAAAAGGCGTATTAACTTGCTCCTCTAACTCACTGTTGCATTGGATGAGAGCCAGTTGCTCCTCAAGGTCGCGAACCTTGACCATGAGCGAGTCCACTAGCTTACATCGCTCGCAGATGAAGTCCGACTGGACACTAACGTCCAGAAGGGCAAACATGTTGCAAACGCAACACTGAGCCGGCCCCATAATTAACTAACTCACTATGACCCCGTACTCCCAGCCCAGTAAATTTATATAGCGTATTTAACTTTAAAGATTAATTAGCGTACCGTTAAATGCAATAAAGTGCCGAGTACACTAAAATAAGTTACTTGGGTTGAAACGGAACTTAATTATTATTTTTATTTAAAATTTTAAATCCGATAAATTTACTACTACTAACCAAAAGAACTTCTGCCTGAACCAAGTATGAACTAAAAACAAAACGAAATCGAAGTTGCTCTTGGGAGGTCGAAAAACCACAAAAACCCCCTCACAGCAGGCTACTGCCGGAGCGGGGAAAAAAGTGGAAAATGTCCTCCCGGCTCCGACTGGCGACCGAGCAAAGCTCAGGAGCAACTGTCCTTTTCTGGCGCTGAGTAACGTTACCGACGTTAGATATTATTAGCTATTTCGCCCCGCCGGTGTTTTTTACGGAGTTAAACGCGAACAGAAAACGCAGCTCACTGCCCGTAACAATCGCGCTGTTAATAAACAGACAGAACAGACAAGCACTCACGCCGACCAAAATAAGAACAATAAATAGAAATAACACAGCCACCCACTAAACAATTAAAGCACACAAACACTCAGAAAATACGTTCCAAACACCCCAAAAACAATCACAAACAATCCCAAAACAATCGCTGCAGCTTCACTTATATTGTTTGTGAAAAGGTTTACCACGGTCAAACAGAGCAGCCACTACATCATCATACATGAACAAGCACCTCACAAAACAAAAACATTTCATTTTCATAATTAAAACTTTTGAATGGTAGGCCTAGTGTGTGGATCAGAGACCAGATCTTGACACCTCAATAACTATAATTTGTTCTGGGAACAGCTCAGATACCACCTTCTCGAAAGTCTTCTGCATAAAATAGAAATGGGATTCAGCGCGACTCCACTAAATTTGGATTACCTGGAGTTCCTTTGTCATGAGGAGCTGTATCTTCTGCAGGCCCTGTCTAATCACATTGAAGTACCTCCTGCTATCACCCTGGCTTTGCAAGAGCTCTTTGACCTTGTGAGGGCACATCTGGAACGTCCAGCCCCATGTGTCACACAGGAAGTCGCTGTCACCAATAGACGACCCAAGATTTTGATTGAAGAACAACGTTTGAAAGAAATGTTCCATACTCAACTTCCTGTGCCTTGCATAGCCACACTGATGGGTGTTTCAAGAAGAACAATCTTAAGAAGAATGAAAGAGTATGAGCTCTGTGTTAGGGACACATATAATTCCATCAGTGATGAGGAACTTGACAATTTGGTTTCTTCTGTCAAGAATGATCTACCAAATGCAGGCTACAGGATGGTCAGAGGGAGGCTGCAGTCAATGGGCTGCAGGGTTCGGTGGAGAAGAGTTGCAGCCTCCATGCATAGGGTTGATTCCATGCGCATCATATCAAGGTTGTCAAGTCTTGGCTGTGTTGTACGCAGAATGTACCAGGGCCTTTGTCTCTAGTACACGTGGACACAAACCACAAGTTGATCCGGTTTGTATTACCAGCAAATTTATTTGAAGTAAACCCTGGGTGGATTGGTGTGAGGTGGTGGTGGGGCTTTGGAGAAGATTTCCTGCCGATCAACACTAGCAACTTATATCTATCTGTCATGGAGGTCTCGGGACTCACAGATATTCAGAGACATGTGGATAGTTTACCAGTGTTTTTCAGCAGGAAATAGTTATTACTACAAATTGTCACCCCCCCCCACAGAAACTGGATCTGGCTATAGTGGAAGAATCTTTTTTTTATTATTTTTATTTGTGAGAACTTGAAAGCAAAACAAAACTTGGAAAAAATATATGCTCATTCACCAATTTTCTAATCTGGGGTCTAAAGTGGTCAGGCTTGCAAGTGTATTTGGTTATTTGTCTATCCTAGCCTGTTGCAGTGTATATTTTCCTGTATATTTTGCATGTAAAAAATGTTGTTTGTTATGTCAGTGCTTAATATTATCATGTAGTCTTCATGAACTTTCTTCATCTTGGCCAGGGACTGCATTTGAAAAGTAGCCACTTGACTAAAATTGGCACATTTTCAGAAATGCCAGCAGCAATACTGATAATGAACACCCCTCTAACTGACTCTCAGTTGGTTTAGAAAAAAGACTTTTAAGAGAAAAGAAAGCCTTCCTTTGGTTTTGCATTTTTCTCTTTTTTGTTGGTTGTGCACAACATATCAGAAGAATACATTACAATTATATTAGTTAAGAAATAACAGATTGCGTATATACAATATTAAGGTGATAACAACAACCCTCACTGTCTCTAGGTGCTGCTTCAGACAGGGCATTCTGCAGCAGTGACACCACCCGTCGTGCAGCATCCTGCAAATCTCCCTATCACAACAGCTCACATAACAGAATAACATTAGTGTATGATTCAGTAGGGCTAGTCCAGGTCTGGAAAGTAGTTGGGCCAGATTTTTAAACCAAGAAATTTAGCTGGGCCAGACATTTTCAGCGGTCCAGTAAGCAGCAGGTAATGGCATTTTAAACAAACACAAATCAAGGTACATTATTTTAAAAAACTACAACTGAACAGAATCTGAGAGCAATATTTTTTTTCTGACCTAGACGCATCCCAAAGAAAAAAAATGCCTATTAGATGGTAAACAGCCAGACATAAAGAAAAAGGGAAAAATCGCCTATAATCATCATCCGCTTATACTGTGGTGATCCATTTCACCCACACAGGCATGATCACCATAAGCGGTTTCCACATTATTGTCGAGGTGACTATTCACTTTACCTCTGCTTTCTCCGACATCTTCCTGATTCTGCCGCCAACAAGGGGCTCATAGGGTGGAGACTGAGGGTGTTAAACAGACCAATCTTTTGTCATTGAATGCAACAAATAATATATTTATCTGTCAAAAGTCCAGCACCAGGAAAAGCAACAGAGTGACAGTAGAAACTGCAATAATAATGGAAGTGCGCCGCCCTACAGGGAAGGAGGAGTGATGGGAGTCTCGGTGGTGGCTAAGCGCGTGTGGGGAGAGGCGTCGTACTGTGAGGCTTCATGAACTTCCGATGGGGCAGTGCTGTCATACAGCGGGGAACCTGAGAGGGGCACTGTGGCCGGGTGCAAGAGCCCTGGGTAATGAGTTGTAGAGCTGCGCAGGAACTGAGAGCCCAAGCTGTTGGACATTCCACTGGACTGGGAGACTGGGGTGAGTGAGGAGGAGCTCATTGACCACAAACTGGGATACTGGCTGTGTGTGAGCAATGGGGTGGAGATTAAGGAAAGACGTTAAATCAGCATGCAGTGTTGCCTGGAAACAACAACAAATATACTACAGTGTCACTGTACTAAAACAATATCAAAATAATGCCTATTTTTTATTCATTTTACTTGTAGAGTGCAAAGTACAAAGGAAAACAAAGAGTAACTATGCTGAAATAAATCAAAGCATGTCCCAGAATGCAGTAATGGGCCTGAATGGATCAGGACAGAAGAAGGTAAAAGACCTGTTAACGAGGTGAGACGATGCAGACACAGGCCAGGATGTGGGTATAGGCGAGAACAAGAGGGAAGACGGGGGCCCGAGACTCAGCATGGGGGCAGGTGGGAGAGGGGAGGCACGGGCTCACCTGGAGCTGCTCCCGGAGGTGCCGCTATGACTCATGGGTAACATGCCGGAATGGGACGGCACCTGTAGGCTGGACCAGTTGTCATGGGAGGGCAACATGGACAGACAGGTAGACGAGCTGTCTGAATAAGCAGCTGCAAGTATAAAACAATAAATGAAGCAGGTATGTGGTGGGCAGTGTTACAGCGTCCTTAATATGGTCAATACAGAAAAGGCATGTTATCATGTTATGTATATACTGCCTCCAGTTACTTAATGCCTAACTTTAATACATTGATTGATTTGTTCACTGCTGCAGCCTGTGTCAACTTTCCTTTCAGACAGATGTAAAGTCCTTTCTGTTTTTGTTCTGTGTAGTTTTTTTTGAACCGCATATGGCTGAATTCTGTTAAACCTCAGACTGAAGAAAATTGTGTTAATTGAAAAGCAAATATCAAAAACTCAGTCTGCAGGAATGTTTTTCTGAATATTTCTGTGGACTTTTGGAAATTTCACGAAATTCCATCGCTCCATTACATAAACACTGAGTGAGATTTCATTCCCATTACTGCAACGTATGAAGAGGATTATGACTTATTACTTTAGGTTATCGGACTGAGTGAGTTTTGGAAATTTGCTCTTCGATAACTGAAGCAGTGCTGTGAATGCAGAGGTTATATGCGTCGCATATCAACAGAACTGTATGTTTATGTCTTGTCTTAATTATTTTGATTAAATGTCTGACTATTCCCAATATGTGTGAACATACTTGGCCAAATAAAGCTGATTCTGATTCAGTCAGAGGGTAATCGTCGGTGTGCTGTACTATCGTGGTGACCCACACAGAGAGCTTAGGACCATGATTTCAGTGTGTGCTTGTGTGAGGGGACAGGCAGGGCGGCGGCTCACTGGGTGATGCACTCCTGTGGGTATAGGGGCTGGGATAGGGTGCAAAGCGGTTACTCCTCAAGGAGGAGTAACGGTCACAGCCGTGGGGGGAGGAGAGGGAGAGGGTGCTCCCAAACTGGGGGTGTGGGTTTGATGAAGAGCAGAGAGACCCTGAGTCTGGGATGAACCAGCTGCCTACTGAAACGAAAGCGGATAAAGACAGAAACTAGAACCTCAAACTAAACAACACAAACAACAATATCAAGTTATATTCAATCATTAAACCGTTATATATTTAATCTAAACAATAATAATAAATATCGTTCCGATTCAAAATATCATTTACGGGTGAATCTTATGACTTGCATTGGGAAACAGGAAACGGGCCAAGCTGCAGGGCCAGTTCAAAGGCATAGTGCGAGGCGCCCAGAAAGGGGGCGCGGTCTGGGCGGAGTCAGCTAAAGAAGAAAAAGGCCTGACCTTTTTCTGGATGCTGTGGACTGTGTTTGTGTGTGAGCTGCAGCTGCATGTTCCTTACATTTTTTTATTAACACCAGCACTGTGAGGTTTGGCCTGGACTGGGTCCTGTCCTGCACGGTTGAAGACATGTTGACTGATGGTCAGCCCGTGTTCTGTTGGATCCCACAGAAAGGAAATGGGAATCCCATTTGGATCGGATGCTGACAGTTGAGAAAAAACTCATGTCTGTGTGTTATGAAAGAATATCAATAAATGTTTCCGAAAGGGGCTGACTCATTTGGTAATTATTTACGGCTTATGTTATGGCTGCCAATTTACAGTCTTTACTGAAGTCTGACTTCTTTCGAGTCACCTTTAATATAGATTGGACACTCTCTATGCAATGTGCAATACTTACATAGATGGTAAATGTTTACCTGCTTGCACAGATGGATGATTAGGTAATTAGTGTAAGTGTGTGTGTGTGTGTGTGTGTTCAATCGCATGTATGTCCAAGGTCCATAGTAAATAATATACACTGATCAAGAGATGCCCGAAAGTGGATAAAAGAGGACATTAGTGGGTGTATCACTTAGTGTAACGCGTGCAGGAAAATGAGCAGGACTGCAAGCCATATATTGACCCTTGTCTAGCTCTTAATACAGTATGCATACAGTGATGTATATACAATGGACAGCTACTATGAGCAGATAGCACAGTACAGGTGCTTAATCTGTATGCTATTTCCATCCATCCATTGTCCAAACCGCTTATCCTACTGGGTCACAGGGGGTCCAGAGCCTATCCCGGAATCAATGGGCACGAGGCAGGGAAGAACCCAGGATGGGGGGCCAGCCCATCACAGCTCACACTCACACACCATTCACTCACACATGCACACCTACGGTCAATTTAGCAACTCCAATTAGCCTCAGCATGTTTTTGGACTGTGGGGGGAAACCGGAGCAGCTCTACTAGCAGCTTTGTGTGGTAATTGTTTGTATTAAAAATACATTGGACCTAGTCAAGTTATTATAATGAAGAATTAACATCTAAAAGCTGCTTGTAAACCGTGGGAAAATAATTTTTCTATTTTCTTGCTGCCATCTCGTGGCCAAAAGTAGGTACTACAGTTTGAAAACAAATGATTTCTTGCCGAAATTGCAATACCGACTATTGACCACGAGATGGCAGCAAGAAAATAAAAAAATTATTTTCCCACGGTTTACTAGCAGCTTTGTGTGGTAATTGTTTGTATTAAAAATACATTGGATCAAGTCAAATTCCTTTAATGAAGAATTAACATCTAAAAGCTGCTAGTAGACCGTGGGAAAATAATTTTTCTATTTTCTTGCTGCCATCTCGTGGCCAAAAGTAGGTACTGCAATTTGAAAAGAAATGATTTCTTACCGAAATTGCAATACCTACTTTTTGCCACGAGATGGCAGCAAGAAAATAGAAAAATTATTTTCCCACGGTCTACTAGCAGCTTTTAGATGTTAATTCTTCATTAAAATAATTTTCATTTATAGAATAAAATAGCATACAAGGGGTGGCATGGTGGTGCAGTGGTTAGCACTGTTGCCTTACACCTCTGGGACCCGGGTTCGAGTCTCTGCCTGGGCCACATGGGTGTGGAGTTTGCATGTTCTCCCCATGTCGTCGTGGGGTTTCCTCCCGCAGTCCAAAAATATGCTGAGGCTAATTGGAGTTACTAAATTGTCCGTAGGTATGCACGTGTGAGTGAATTTACATTTACATTTACAGTATTTGGCAGACGCCCTTAGCCAGAGCGACTTACATAAGTGCTTTGAGACTTTGCGATGAATTTCCGATGCTAGCTCAATAAGGACCCAGGCTATGAATACCATCTGTCTGAAAACTCAAAAAGTGCAGAATTTTTTTTTTTTTTTTTTATTTAAACACACACATCAGAAAAGAGCCGAGTGTGAATGGTGAATGGTGTGTGAGTGTGCCCTGTGATGGGCTGGCTCCCCATCCTGGGTTGTTCCCTGCCTCATGCCCATTGCTTCCAGGATAGGCTCCAGACCCCCCGCGACCCAGTAGGATAAGCAATTTGGACAATGGATGGATGGATGGATGGATGGAAATAGCATACAGATTAAGCACCTGTACTGTGCTATCTGCTCATAGTAGCTGTCCATTGTATATACATCACTGTATGCATACTGTATTAAGAGCTAGACAAGGGTCAATATATGGCTTGCAGTCCTGCTCATTTTCCTGCACGCGTTACACTAAGTGATACCCCCACTAATGTCCTCTTTTATCCACTTTCGGGCATCTCTTGATCAGTGTATATTATTTACTATGGACCTTGGACATACATGCGATTGAACACACACACACACACACACACTTACACTAATTACCTAATCATCCATCTGTGCAAGCAGGTAAACATTTACCATCTATGTAAGTATTGCACATTGCATAGAGAGTGTCCAATCTATATTAAAGGTGACTCGAAAGAAGTCAGACTTCAGTAAAGACTGTAAATTGGCAGCCATAACATAAGCCGTAAATAATTACCAAATGAGTCAGCCCCTTTCGGAAACATTTATTGATATTCTTTCATAACACACAGACATGAGTTTTTTTTCAACTGTCAGCATCCTTCTCTATTGTCAGAAGCTCTGCGCTAGAGGGAGGTTTACTGGTCTTATACTCTTCTGGCACCTTGTGTGATTCCTGACTTGGGACATCAGTTTGGCTCCTTCTGTATGTGGTTTACATTGTATTTGTTCTTTAAAGTTGCCCCTTCAGAATTAGACAGTGTAACCAGCTTGCCACATATTGCCTGGATGACATAAGGTCCGGTAAAATCCGGTTCCGTTCTTCCTCCTTTCCGTCCCCGCTTCCTCATGTCGAACAGAAGCGCCTCATCTCCAACATGATAAACTGTGTTTTGGTACCTCTTTTGTATTCGTTTACCACATGCCTGCTTCTGTTTTTCCTGTGACTAGGAGATGTTTTCAGCTGTTGTTGCTTATTGTCTCAACTACTTTATTTTTTTCATCAAAAAACGTGCCATAGCTTTTCTCATCGGGAAGAATAATTGTGGAAAGCTGAAGTGGAAAAACATTCATAGCAAATTATTATTATTCACAGACCATGATAAAGAGTCATTTTCTAAAAGCATTAAGAACAATAATTTGCTGTTTCAAGATATGTTTTTAAATAACTACTTGTCAGTCATAAGAAACTCTTCAACACACATGATCCGATCTTGCCACAAATCATTTTTAATCTCACTTTTGTTGCCAGCAGTTCAGACATTAATGGCTGTGTGTTGAGTTATTTTGAGGGGACATCAACTTTACACCATTATACAAGCTGTACACTGATTACTTTACATTCTATCAGAGTTTCATATCTTTAGTGTTGTCCCTTGAAAAGATATAATAAAATATTTACAAAAATGTGTGGGGTGTACTCACTTTTGTGAGATACTGTATATTAAGGGATTGATTGTCAATAATATCAGTAATTCCTGATGTAATGTTAAAAGAATAGAGCCTGTCTCACACAGTTCTAAAACAACCTCAAAAACAGACTTACCGTTTTATGTCATCATTCGTTTTCTCATCCAGGCCATTGGTTTGAGGATGATATGCAGCAGTGATCAACGGCAGAACAGGGGCTCTGAACGCAGTATGGATTAAAAAGGAATTAACCATCTCTCTCAATATAAAATTAGGATCATTTATTCTCTACAGAGGCCCCCATAGAATAGTGCATCCATCCCCTCACTCATGTTTAGACAGACGTAAGGCAACAGGCCAATGACATTCAGAACAGCAACAACATCAACAATTGTACAGCTAGTTTTAAAATTTAATAAAAAAGACAAACCAATTAGGTAATATTAATGAAATTATTAAAACGTGCAGATTAATAGTCAGAAATAATTTGCGATTTTAAGAGTGGAAAGGATACATTAAAACTCAATTACATTTATCCCTTAATAATAAAAAAAAGGTTTTTGAATTTTACATCATGATAAATGAGAACTATATGTGATTACTAATTACTGTTGACTAATTTCCTGTCTGGACGTTTCCCTTCTCATTGTTAAAAGTCATTATATGTCTGGGTGCCAGTCAGTGGAAGCACACAGACATGTTGGCCAGCTGTCATATTCATTCAGCACCAGCCCATCAAGTAGAGAATTCAGCACCACGGACAGTGACCTGTGTTACAATGACATCAGGTCATTGGCTCTAAATATTTTTCTAGAAATAACTAAATGGCTCTATTGTAGAAATTTCCAGCCAGAGTCTTGTGGTGCATTCGTTTTTCTCTCGGAACTTGGAAATTCCGAGTTGGGTGACATCACATCCGACAATCTCCCGTTCGAGCTAGCACAACTCGGAACAAACATGGCTGCCTCCATGAATACGCTGCTGTGTTGTTGCTTTATATTTTAGCAGTTATGGAGTAAGATTATTATTTCAGACAAACAAACAAGAAACAGGAACTAGTCAAATCACATTAAAAGCTTTATAAAGTATTTTAGTACATTCATAGCGATATTCTTTTTTCGAGAGGCAAACAAACTACAAACAAACCAAAAACACTAACAAGTCTGGTAAAAATCTGATATTGCATGTTAGGATACTGTTTACGGTCACGATATGGTATTCTCTAAATCGAACACGTGCAATTACATTAATAATTACTAATAATTATAAATAATAATAATAATAATAAATGGGCGGCATGGTGGTGCAGTGGTTAGCACTGTTGCCTCACACCTCTGGGACCCAGGTTCGAATCTCCGCCTGGGTCACACGTGTGTGGAGTTTGCATGTTCTCCCCATGTCGTCGTGGGGTTTCCTCCGGGTACTCTGGTTCCCCCCCACAGTCCAAAAACATGCTGAGACTAATTGGACTTGCTAAATTGCCCGTGAGAGTGCATGGTGTGTGAGTGTGCCCTGCGATGGGCTGGCCCCCCATCCTGGGTTGTTCCCAGCCTCGTGCCCATTGCTTCCGGGATAGGCTCCGGACCCCCCGTGACCCAGTAGGATAAGCGGTTTGGAAAATGGATGGCTGGGATAATAATAAATTTAACAAAATAAACATTTTTAAGGATTTGTAAAATAGAATTAATGTTGAGTGTGTAAGCCGCCATGTTGAAATTACGTCACAGGGGCAACTCGGACAAGAAGATTCTGTCAGACATTAACGTCATAAAAGAGGCGTTTCCAATGGGAAGTGATGTTTCTCGTGACGTTTTTGTCCGAGTTGGAGTGAAATAATCGAACGCACCATGTGTTCCTATTTGAAGAGAATATTCTATTTTTATTCTAAGGAACTACAGAAAATCAGCTCTGCATGTGATCTCCCCTTTACTGCTCGAGCAGGGCACACGCACATCAACAAGTGTCAAGGCAGCAAGTGCATACAAACAACTTCTCAGGACGGTTACAGTATAGGACCTTCAGAAAGAGCCATACTGTGGCGTCATTCAGAGATTCCATTGTCTAAGGCTTGCACTAAAACATTCCAGCATATTTAAACAAAGTAGCATGGCACCTGTGTCAGAATCCCTCCCTGCCTTGTTCTGTTCTCTCTTTGTTGTCCCCATTTAGCCAGCACATGTCACTGGCCATCCTGACTCCTCTTTTGATTGTGGGTTTTGAGGATATCAGAGGGTCTGTGTTTTCATAATTGTCCCCCAGGCCACCATGCTGCTCAGCCCTTGATTCCAACTACAATTGCAATCAGGTGGTTCTCAATCTACTAGGACTGTATAACAGGATTGGCCACCTGTTCTACCTTTACTCGTTCAGCCGCATTCATGAGTCTGGCCTATAGGTTATTCAAATTTCGTCCTGCCAAATTTACCGGATGTGTGAATACTCCAATACCTACATCTTTACAAGTTACCTGAAGTGGTTTGGTAAATGATTGTGAGGTTGGAAGTCCTTCTTGATGTCTGTTTGCAGCTCATCCACCAGCAACTGCACGCGTTGTCGCTCCCAGAGGGAATCCCACTCTCGGTCCGCTGGAGGGTCCATCTCACTGTAGCTGGAGTATGTTTCCATCAGTCACTTGGCGTGGGGCTCACAGAATTTACCAGGCTCCTGTTTAATCTGACGCACCTTAGTCCAGTCCATGCATCTGGGGAACTTCTCTGAAAATCTCTGGCAGATTCTTTGCAGCTATACTTGATATTGGGTACTTGCCGCAACTAAGTAATGGGTTGTTGAATCAAAGTCCCGTTCCATGTCAAAAATAACCCCATTTTAGGGTTTTGTTAAACAACTGGTCTAATTTGGATGCAGAGGTTCTGCACGGAAGGCCCAGTCTCTGAAGGGCTGTGGCATAGCGAGGCCTGTTCTGCCTGGAATCCGGCAGGTCACTGGCAACATCCCCCAACTCCTTCATCTATAAGGTCGGGAAACCAGAACGTTTACTCCCCCTTATGGATAAGGACATACCAACGTTGGGGCAACTCCTGCTGCCTGAGTCTTCAACCAAGTCCAAAACAAAAGTATACAATGTTAGGAAGGGTAATACAATGGTATGAGACTGAAACTAGAAACTGTAAATCGGATGGAGTTAAATAGCAATACTGTGGAAGAGGCATGGGAATTTTTTAAAAGCACATTGTTGCAAGTGCAAAAGGACTTCATACCCGTTTCCAGAAAAACTAAATCTAGGAAACTGCAACCAAGCTGGTGTCATGACCTGCTTGTACGATCCTCGTGTGTGCCACGCCCTCTCATTAACCATGTGTGCTGCCCCTATTGTAACCAGCTGTTTTCTGTCAGTTTGAGTAGTCCTGTGTATTTAGTCCATGTTCAAGTCTGTTTCCCCAGTCCTGTCATTGAAATCTCTCAGTGTTGGTACCTGTTTTCATCAATAAACCCTCATTCCCGACTCTCTGTTTCCCGGATCCTTGATTCCTCGCTCCCTGCCTGTTCTTCCAGCATGCAATGTCACAGGTGGTTTACTACGAAAATTAAGAATAAAGTCAGGAGCAAAAGGGCTTTCTTCCACAAATGGAAATTAACTAATGATTTCAAAATAAAGCAGGAGTATCTAAGTGTACAGGTTTAGTTAATAACAGTTATAAGGATGACGTTAAAAGTTTCTTCCAATATTTTAACACCGAAAGAGCTCTAAAAGCTGAAAATCACTCATTTGCAGGATAGTAAGGGCCTTATAATTGAAAATGATATTGATATAAATGAGTTTAATGATTATTTTACAATGGCTGTTCACAGTAGAATAGCTTACCACCATTTAGTACAAATACAACGATGTCTATGACCAATATATGTATAACTGAGGCTGATGTGGTACAAAGCCTAGCTAAGCTCAAAATAAATAAATCGCAAGGCCCTGATGGCATCTTATCTATAGTTTTAAAAGAGATGAGGGGTATTATTAGCCAACCTTTAACTTTACTATTCCAGAAATCATTATCTGCTGGTGTGGTATCTTCTGATTGATGTTAGATCATGTCTCATGTCCAGAGAGGCTACAACAGGATCTGGATTTAATTAGCGACTGGGCTCATACGTGGCAGATGAAATTTAACATAGATAAATGTAAGGTAATCCATGCAGGGAGCAGAAATATAAAGTACAAATATTTTATGGGTTCCATTGAAATAAAGGTAGCTGATTACGAGAAAGATCTCGGTGTGTTTGTTGATGCTTCCATGTCCCACTCTTGCCAGTGTGGGGAAGCATTAAGAAAAGCCAATAGGATGTTGGATTAAACTCCACACACCTAGAGATGTAAGTCAAGGGAAGTGATACGATTATATAATTCCTTGGTAAGATCCCACATAGAATACTGTGTGCAGGTTTGGTCACCATACCTTCAGAAGGACATTGCTGCCTTGGAAAAGGTGCAACGTAGGATGACGAGAATCATTCCTGCTCTTAGAGGAATGTCTTATGAGGAGAGGTTAGCTGAGCTGAATCTGTTTAGCCTCAAGCAAAAGGAGACTAAGGGGGGACGTGATCTACGTATATAAGATTCTAACAGGTCGGGATGCTGTTCAGCCAAATGACCATTTCAATATTAATTTAAAATACTAGAACTCGTGGCCGTAGTGGAAATTAGCTGGAGAACATTTTAAAATGAATCTGAGGAAGCACTTCAATTCAATTCAATTTTATTTATATAGCGCTTTTAACAACATGCATTGTCACAAAGCACTTTACATTTAACTGGCCAGAACCCCACCAAGCAAGCCTGAGGCGACAGTGGCAAGGAAACTCCCTCTAGCAGGAAGAAACCTTGAGTGGAACCTAGACTCAGAAGGGGACCCCATCCTCCTCTGGGCGACCAGGGAGCATGAAACTGCATTTACATTGACATTCATTAGAGTTCATATAGTTATAAAGTCCCAGTTGGTTTCATGTAGTTATATCCAGGAGTCCAGGTGCGGGTTCACACGGTGTAGTCGGATCGGTACCAGCTCGGAAAAGAGAAGATGGAGAAGAGTTATTGCCCTACACCTAACCGGCAAGACTAAAGCAACTATGACAGCCTGGCTAAAAGAGACCTGGAAGGAAGCACAGGCATGAGGGTTTACAGGGGTTTTGGCGTCAAGCCACCTCCCATCCACAGCTTAAGTGATCGGCGAGAGTGGCAGGACGACAGCACCAATCCCCCCTTTCCCCTTTAATCTCAAATAACTATGAACCTCCAGACTTCCCATTCACCTTAGAAAAGAAGATTTAACTATCCAAAAGACTGGCTAAAGAGGTACTTCTTAAGCCTTGACTTAAAAGCAGAGATTGTGTCTGAGTTCCGAACACTAATAGGAAGTTTATTCCATAGCTGTGGTGCTTTATGAGCAAATGCTCTTCCCCCAAAGGTAACGTTCTTTATTCTGGATACGGATAGAATACCTCCATCTCGTCATCTAAGTGTATGATTCGGAACGCAAATGAGGTCACTCACATACTGCGGTGCAAGACCATTTACAGCTTTATAGGTTAAGAGCAGTGTTTTGTAGTCAACATGAAATCTAACTGGCAGCCAGTGCAGTGAAGATAAAATTGGGGTAATATGATCATATGTTTTAGTTTAACTATTGCTAGTAGCGGTTCAATGAATGCTGGGAGCATCTCTGAATAATTTTGATGGAACAGGGTCTAGCATACAAGTAGATGAATTTGAAGATAAAATTAAGTACATCAGTTCTGACTGGTTAACCCTGGTAAATGCTTCAAATAGGGTGATTGCAGCATTAGCACATGCCGTGTCAAGGCCAGAGAATGTAGTTATTGGAATATTCAAGATGTTCTGTCAAATTGAGCATATTTTTGGTCAAAAAATTTCATAAAGTCGTCACTGGAAAATAACCAGTGGTCTGGTTATTAGTCAGCTTGGACACCATAGTAAATAGGAATCTAGGATTATTTTTGTTTATTTCAATTAGTTCTGATAGATACTAGATGATTTGGCGGCACTAAGAGCCTTTTTGTAGCTACTCATAGCCTCTTTCCATGCTAGTTCGAACACCACTAGTTTAGTATGATGCCACTTACGTTCTGTAAGGACATAAAACTTATAGGTCCTGCAGGCCCCAACTCTGATGAGCCTGCATCAGTCTATTTCAGAGCTCCGCTAGCCCAGGCAAGACTGGACTCAACTCGTCAAACCACCCCTTTTAAGGAAGGCAAAGGCCTGCCGGCTCCTGAGAGACTGGATAGGAATAACTGGAGCAACACAGAAAAAGCAAGACCTTTCACCCCCGGAGTGACCAGAGTTCCACAGTCAATCCACAGCAACAACAGCTGTCAGCCTCCAGACACAGACACCTTTTCCACTATAAACAGAATAACTCAGCACACATAGATGTTAGGGACAAATACACGCATGTTTGGTCTCGTTTGAATAGGCATGAGACGAGGAGTATTATACTCTCAGATTTAAGGCAGTATAGCTTTTCCTAAGAGAAATACAGAAACTTCGGCTCAACCCACCAAACTGAGAGAGACTCTCTCATGGTAGAACAAGGGAATTACGACCACCCCCTAAAGTGATCTGATTGGCTGGGGACTTGAGAACCAAGGTCAGCAATGCCCCTAAAATTAACCATTGACCGAAATTAGTCAGTCTTCAGAGACAAGCCATCACCTGGTCTGGATACTTAAAGAAGGGCTTCAGAAGTAGTCGGGGAGTCACTCTGTAATCAGAGCTCCCGCAGAGAACTGGGCGAAAGTCCATCTGTAGTCAGTTGGACGTACGTGAGGTTTGGGTAAACATCGGCTTAATCTCGGTTTAAGGCCAGAAAACAGAATACTCTCCGACAGAAAGCATAAAGTTCACTGGGGGGAATTTCTGTGGCCACTGCCTGAACAGCATGTGTGGAGAATGTTTATGAGGGTCGAGCCATGCAGAGTTGCTGGCCCTGGCATGTAACGATGAATCAGTTAAAAATTGGTGCAAATGCATGAAGATTTAAACCGGCTGATGTAGAAAATGAATTGTAGGAGTACTTCACAGTACTTTAACAGAAAAACTGGTGTAATATTACATTTGATTTCACAATGTGAGTTTGACGTCAGATGTCACTGCGTATCACGTCGACATCGTACGTCAGTTTTTGGTTTTGACCAAGCACGAGATGGCGAATGAATTTGAAACGGAGGACGGCACAGTGGTTAGTGCTGGCTTCGGTCCTGGCTTCGGTCCAGGGCCCTTTCTGAGTGGAGTTCGCATGCTCTCCCCGTTTTCGCCGGGGGCTCCGGCAGCATATTAGCTTTCCGGTAATCACAAACGACGAGGAAACGGCGAGAAAAGCACAGACAAGACATAAACTGCATGCAAACATTGTAAAAGACTGATAACATACACAAACAGGTCCACTGGCACCACCGTGAGCTGAGTGAAGATTATTAAAAGGGCAAAGCCCGCTAAAAAGGAATGCAAACCTTAGCTTATTTATTTGATTTTTTATTTTTTTTATTTACTTATTTTGATTTGGGATTTTTTCAACAGTATTTTATTCAAATTCAGTTGCACTGTTCACAACAGTGTCAACAGTTCAGAAAGATAAATATAAGAATATTTTTGAATATATTTGTCTGCAGCTCATTCTGCAAAAAATGAGAAAATCGTATCGTGAACACAGAATCGTGAATCGTATCAAATGGTGAGTTGAATGTATCGTTACATCCCTAGTTCTTACAGTAGTACTATGGTATGGTGGAGCCACATGACAGGAAGGCAGTACATTGTGAAGTCTGTTAAGAACATCATTCGCACTGAACTGCCCTCCATTGACCAGCTGTACTTTAACTGCCACAGTAACAAGGTTCAGTCTATAATCCAGGACTCTGACCACCATCCACAAACACTGACTAGCAGATTCATGAACAGCTTCATTCCCCAAACAATTCAAACCTGCAGCTTTTGCATCCCCTGTAACAGTCATTTCCACGGCAGCTGCACTGTACAGCTGTTTCTGCACTTTATCCACCACTGACCACATATTATCCAGTTTTGTCCTGCTTTGTATCGCACTGTTTCTGCACCATGTTGTCGTGTACTCCCTTGTGTTGTTATGCACCATCTGTGTTGTTCTGAGCAGTGCCATGATGCAATATTACAAAAAGATCTTGAGGAAATGCAGAGTTCGGGAGGAGAATCTCACAAATGATGGCATGTGTTTATACTGAAGAAACTGTACAAATTGCTAGACATAAAACACAGGACTGGCAACTGTGGTACGTTTTAACACCTTGATAAAAAACTTTAAATCCATAGTAAGTAGGACAACCTCATAGAACCTTTACTAGTCATTGTTCAGAAGATTAACACGGATTAAAAACCATTACTATGAAAGAACGCTAATCAGTTAAGTTGATTATGTGGAGAGAGAGAAAAAAAACTGTATTTGAAAAAGATCAACCATAGAACGAGGCTGCTGCATTGACACCCCCTAGTGGTGATTTGAAGATAGTTCTGTCTGAAGCAGCTAAGCAGGAGATTTGGCGTCAGCTGTCGTGACAAACTCAGTGCTGCTCGGTTTGAACGGCAGAAGTACAAAAATAAAGGGGGCATCTACTGCATGCCCCCCACCCTTGAAAATGGTACAAATTATCATGCAACAGTTTTCTTAAGTAAGTCTTTTTGGGCGTCTGCATAAACATCCACGATGCGATTGCCCTGATTAAGAAGTGCGCAGCGGATACAATTTGGGATGCATCGTTCATCCGATTTATTAATATATAATTATTAGTATGTCTTTATTATTTAGAAACGTTACCAACAAAACTTGACGAATATTTTTCATTGAGATTGATTCCCCGTTTAAAATTCTGGTGACACTTCATATTTTTTAAGAGAGACGGACAATTTGACGCATGCAATTTGCAGAAATATGTTGTGCCGCTATAAAGTACACAGGCAGCATGACAAACATAAGTACTCACTGAAGCCACGACATACGCCCGGCTGGCCCCAGCGGTACCCCTAACAAGAAGGCATTTTTCACAGCCCACGACCATCACGACGGCAAAAAAAACTGAATAGCCTAGAATTTACTTGATTACAAGGCACATATTTATTGGAGCAAGAGCTCTAACATAAAACTACCTTGTAATTATAAAATATTGTGGCTGTGAACAATGTACAAACAAGCACAGAAAGTAAAATACTCCAAAAGTGCAAAGAACCAAAATATTTTTGTTTCCACCGATTCACTCTTGATGTGCTAGGAGTCGCAGTGCAGTAGCCCACTCTTCAGTATCTGCCTTTAAGACCACCAACTGCTCTTTCTCCTCCTTCGCTCGTCGCCTCAGAGTATTGGACTTGGTAAGTAATGTTGCCCTTTTGGTTCCAGCAGCACTCTCTGCTTCCTCTGCCATGTGCTCAGCATCCTTTTGTAAACTCTCACATACACTTTCCAGTGAGACTCTCTTCCTCTTGAGTTCCTCAAGTTTTCTTTTTTGCTTTTTGCTCATCTTTCACCTTTGGTCAGAGGCGCTTTGGTTGCTCCCCCACACACTCTGACATGGTCGCATATAAGCCTCTGTGCAACAACTGTTTCCTCTGATAAGTTGCAGGTCTCCACCTCTATTCGTTCCACTTCGACTTGCCCATAGGACAGTAGCAGCAAGTTCTTGCAGAACATCCAGAGGTCAGGATAAGGCCCACTAACTTTTTGATGGAAAAAGACATCAACTTTGGATGGTGCTGAAGGAATGAAGGATATAAAATCCAAGCCTTTTGCCTCATTGTGCAGGTGATTATCAGACTGCTGGGATATTGCATCACCTGTAATTACAGTAGATTAGATGCAGATCAACAATGTCAATACACAGAATCACATGTAGAATAGGAAAGTGATTTATAACCCAATTTTCCTATGATACCATAAATGTGCAATCATTTTAATTTAATCTTGAGATATCTCTAGGCTCATCAAAGAAAATATGTTAACTGGGCTGATGCTTCTTTTCAAACACCAAGAGTCGGTCTTCTAAAGACTGTTAAAATCTACGTGTTAACACTATTCAGTTAGATGTGAAAAAAGAAAAGCATAATTTAACAATAATATTCTGAACTATCCAATTCTAATTCCTATGATTTACCAGCAGATATCCTGCCTGCCAACCGATTCTCCTGCGCAAACTTCTGCATGAGATTTCTCCTTTTCTGCTGGCAGTTATCTGGCTGGTGTGCATTTTGTTTGGGTCCAAGCACGTCATCTCATGTACAATCGAGTACTTCAGAGGGCATTTATCCAAGGCCTTTTTGCAGATTTTCAAGAGCACAATCTGGTTCAAAAAACAAGTTTTTTTTAATCTGAAGGACACCAAGGTCACTTCCACTGCCTTTGGCTCCTGACTGTCTCTGACAAAAAGATGGTTTGTCAAATTTCCAGAATCTTTGTGTAGCTACCAGATGTAGTTTGGCCAGAAGAAGGGGATCCATTTGGGCTTCAGAAATGCAGTCAAAAGAAGATGTCCCTGGGTTTTTCACCTTTTCTGACTTCACAAGGTCCACATATTTCACAACAGAGGGCCAGACTTCCAATGCTCGTTCGACAGCTGGCAAATGTTCGAGCCACCGTTGCCCACAGAAAGGTAGAAGGAATCTTGAGGATGATGTTGCAGCTGTGAAGTCCTCTCTTCTGGCTGGTGCAGAGTGGAAAATAAAATGTAGGGCTTTGAGAACTTTCTCCACCATCCACACTTCAAAACCAGTCTTGAATGAGTTGTGAAGGGTATGTAGGCCACAGCTTCCTACAATTACCAACTGGGTCCCAGCAAATTGCTCACCATGGTCTTTTTGCAAGAGCTCTACAAACATCCAAATGACCGCAGGTCCATCCACCGACAAGGAGAGCAAATGTTTTACATTGAGCTCCTTTGTACACTCCTGAAATTACTGGAGAAAAAAAATTTGTAAAAACAGTTAGATATTTATAGCACTATACTGAGATATTGCAGTCAAATAGTTTTCATATATTAAGTTCACGCAACATAAGGAGTGCAAGGACATAAGCATACACTAGTACAGAAGACTTGCTAATGAAACAATCGTATGTAAGGGATATTGTTCAGTGAGGCGGTCATTCTCGTGGAATAAGCCCCGACAGAGTGATGCAGGACCAGCTGTACATGTTGCTACACAACACTTAAACATTCTATTTCCTCAATGAACTATTTTTTTGCAAGAAAAGCCATGAAGCAGCAATAAAATCTTTAAAATATGCTAACCCTAACCCTAACCTTTTTTACAAAGGTTGTATCGCGCTTTGTAGACATTAGTCGTCTTTTTCAACCAGCCACAGTACTTCTCATCATTTGCATTTACCCATTCTACCATTTTAAGGGAAACCAGTCACCCTGCTACACACCAGCTATGCACATGCAGCACTATTTCTTCTATTTCTATGGCGTGCATATAGGCCTATCGGGTACACACTGCCCCCTGTGCTATAGGCAGTGACGTGCGCTGGTTAAAAAAAAAAAAAGGGGGGGGGGGGGACAGACTTTTTGATACTTTTCAAAGATCCACAGGGATCCTGTAACTTCCACAAAGCTCTGGCCACCTTCCTTTGCAGGGTCACAGGGCATCTGGAGCCTATCCTGGATGATATGGGCACAAAACAGGGAATAACCCAGGACCGGGTGCCAACCTGTTACAGGG
This sequence comes from Brienomyrus brachyistius, assembly GCF_023856365.1. Taxonomy (NCBI): domain Eukaryota; kingdom Metazoa; phylum Chordata; class Actinopteri; order Osteoglossiformes; family Mormyridae; genus Brienomyrus; species Brienomyrus brachyistius. Next base: position 2,035,922 of record NW_026042313.1, read on the forward strand.
CACACACACCACTCAGACATGGGCAATTTGGCAACTCCAGTTAACCTTGGAATATTTTTAGACTGTGTGGGGAAACCGGAAGAAACCCCATGACACCTGGAGAACATGCAAGATCGACAAATGTGACTTGAACCTTCCTCCCAGATGTGTCAGGCAACAGGCCAACCACTGTGCAGCTCCTACGTACAAACAGTGAAATTAAACGATGTTGCTGATGTAGTTATGAAGACTGTAAAAATTAACAATAGCAAAAGTAATCAATCAGATATTCAGATTCCTTCCTGAATGTTTTTACGCATAAGAAGGAGAAACAAGAGGAATATCTCATCACAACCTTTACTTTGAACAGCTTTATTACAGGACATCATGGGGTTCACCTAAAACAGCTGAATAAAGGTCATTCTAACTGGTTCAAGATTTATTGTCATATTTATTAGGCTAGTTATCACAGCTAGTTATTATCACAGCTAGTTTTAAAACTTGTTTTTCACTTTACAGTACGTTACAGTGCTTAAAGAGTAAAGGGGAGATCACATGCAGAGCTAGTTTTATGTAGTTTCTTTGTCTGAATAAAAATAAAACTTTCTCTTCATATAGGAACCCAGTCTCTGGTTGGAAATTTCTACAAAAAAACCATTTAATTATTTCTTGAAAAATATTTATAGCCAATTAAGGGATCTAATGTCACTGTAACACATGTCACTGTCCGTGGTGCTGAATTCTCTACTTGTTGGGCTGATGCTGAATGAATAGGATAACCAGCCAACGTGTTCGTGTGCTTACACTGATTATATATCAGGGGGCCAAATATTTATAACATTGAGGGGAAAAATTTTAAAATATATACAGTATAGACAATATAATTGTCATTTAATGTATCCCTTCTGCTCTTTAAAAAAGCACAATATCTGACTGATATATATGTCTATTACTCTGCACATTTTAATAATTTCATTAATATTACGCAGTTCACTTATTTCCTGTAATCACTCCGAGTTAAAGCAATATTTAAAACTAGCTGTGAAATTGATGCTGTTGTTCTGACTGTTGTTGCCCTGGTGCCTTATGATACGTCTGTCTAAACATGAGTGAGGAGACGGATGCACTATTCCATGGAGGCCTCTGAAGAGAATAACTCATCCCAATATTATATTGAGTGAGATGGTTAATTCCGTTTTAATCTAGACTGGGTTCAGAGCCTCCGTTCTGCCATTGATCTTTTGCATGCCCGCTATTACATGTATTAGTTTACTCTAAATTTTGATCCCATGTCAAACTAAAGCATATTAGGTCCAATTTTGTGTTACTAATGTAGCACCCTCTTGTACAGCCGGCCACACCACCCCTTAAACTACAATTAAATGTGGTATATCACAACAAGGGGGAATTAGGCCCTTAAAATTGAATTACACAGGTTTTATTTTATAAAACTAGAAATCTTTATTAAATACATTTAAAAGAAGGTCAGACAGGTTAGTCATTCAGCAAATCAAAGGCATTAAGCAAAACAAACATACAAGGGACTTGCCAAGCTACCAGGTCCAAGCCAGTTCAACCGCTAAGATGAAACAATACCGCACGTGAACAAATGCAGGCGCTCAGACCGCACCACGCAAAAAAAAATAAAATAAATAAAACCCCATGCGCTGCAACCTCATACGATAATAACCACAATAGTGAATATTAAAAAGAAACTGGCCTCAGGCTTCACCGCACATCAAACTCACCATTCAGGGAATTTAGCGTTAAAGACACCCTGCGGTTAAACAGGCTTGGCACAACCGCAACTAGCTAAGTGAGAGGGAGGGGAGAGAGACAAACAAAAAGGAAAACCCCCCAACCCGTCGCTCACAACAACCCTAGTGCTTATAACATACAGCCCACAGGCTGAAGGGCCAAACAAATGCAACGATACTATAAAATTTCAAACCGCAAACATCACGCAGACATATACTATAGAGAGCAGCTAGCGCACGACACAAAACACTAAAGAAACACGGGAAAAAAAGAAAAGACAATGTAAAGTCCTCACCTTCCCCCCCGTGAACAATGGGCACATACCTCTAAACATAACATCACTTGCTCACTAGTTTTTGGTTGCGTCAGTACGGAATAGTTTAACCTACATAGGTAAACATACCTGTTGCGATTTCTGTAGCCAGCGTTCGGTGGACGCCGCTTCAGTAATCTACGCCCCCTCTCCGTCAGCAAACACACTACACCGCGGAACGCTGGTCAAGAATAAGGGTCAATCAAAACAGCCTTCGCTACTTTCAAACGCGAGTGTAGTACACACACACACACACACACACACACATATATATATATATATATATATATATATATATATATATACACATCCGTGAGAGAAGAACAGGAAAACAGACAAATGCCTAACTAATTAACCAGCAGGAGAATGGAAGTGACAAAATAAACACCAAAATATCCCCCTGCTACACTCATTTTGAAGTAATTGTGCAACAATTTTTTTCCCAGTCGCCATGCTTCGTCTTGCTTGTGCAGGTTATGCTTGCATTGAACTTACTTTGTAGACAATAAGATCCTGTCGGCATGAACTCTGTACTGTGTGGTAATTTTGAGAAATTACGCACGTTCCTTATCCCATCTGAATCGGTGACACTAACGCCATCGGAATGTGATTTAGCGCAGAGTTTAGAATATTTACGGTTTCCGGCCCATGAAGGCAGTTTGAAATAAAACAAAACAAATACGTTACATTTTCTGGATGCGCACATTCTTGCTCTTGGCAAAATGACACAGATCATTGAGGTAAAGGAGTGTTACTCGATGAGATTTCGAATCCATCGCTCGTTGAACCTGGAGAACATGGATCCAGAAGGTAATTAATGATAAAATAATAAAGTTGTAGTTACCGGTATGTGACAAACGAAATGAACGTCTGCATTGGCCTAATGTTTGTTAGTTGATAAGTAGCTGATAAGTAAAACCTTTGATTTTCGATGTAAAATCACCGACCGGTTGAATAGTTCAACTTTTATCTACAGAAACGAATGTATTTTGTACTGCAAAGGTATACACTGGAGTTTTAAAATGAGAAAATGTAACGATGCGATAGGAAATGCCCTTCGGTGTACTCCCCTTCTGTCTCGATTTCTTGCTCACCGTGTTTAATAAGAAAATAAAAAGGAAGATGACTATTAGTGACAAAAGTGTAGGAATAAATGTTTCATAATGCATAATACAGACACATTTAATATGCCAGCGTGCCCGCCGGGTGGAGCCTCTTGCCCGCCGGGACTTGACTTGGGGCCGCCTGCGGGCAGGCGGGCAGGCGGCCCCAAGTCAAGTCCCGGCGGGCAGGCGGCCCCAAGTCAAGTCCCGGCGGGCAGGCGGCTCCACCCGGCGGGCACGCTGCCAGAAGTCAAGTCCCGGCGGGCAGGCGGCCCCAAGTCGCGTCCCGGCGGGCAGGCGGCCCCAAGTCGCGTCCCGGCGGGCAGGCTGCCAGAAGTCAAGTCCCGGCGGGCAGGCGGTCCCAAATCAAGTCCCGGCGGGCAGTCGACTCCACCCGGCGGGCACGCTGCCAGAAGTCAAGTCCCGGCGGGCAGGCGGCCCCAAGTCAAGTCCCGGCGGGCAGGCGGCCCCAAGTCAAGTCCCGGCGGGCAGTCGACTCCACCCGGCGGGCACGCTGCCAGAAGTCAAGTCCCGGCGGGCAGTCGACTCCACCCGGCGGGCACGCTGCCAGAAGTCAAGTCCCGGCGGGCAGGCGGCCCCAAGTCAAGTCCCGGCGGGCAGGCGGCCCCAAGTCGCGTCCCGGCGGGCAGGCGGCCCCAAGTCGCGTCCCGGCGGGCAGGCTGCCAGAAGTCAAGTCCCGGCGGGCAGGCGGCCCCAAGTCAAGTCCCGGCGGGCAGGCGGCCCCAAGTCAAGCCCCGGCGGGCAGGCGGCCCCAAGTCAAGCCCCGGCGGGCAGGCGGCCCCAAGTCAAGTCCCGGCGGGCAGGCGGCCCCAAGTCAAGTCCCGGCGGGCAGGCGGCTCCACCCGGCGGGCACGCTGCCAGAAGTCAAGTCCCGGCGGGCAGGCGGCCCCAAGTCGCGTCCCGGCAAGCAGGCGGCCCCAAGTCGCGTCCCGGCGGACAGGCGGCCAGAAGTCAAGCCCCGGCGGGCAGGCGGCCAGAAGTCAAGCCCCGGCGGGCAGGCGGCCCCAAGTCAAGCCCCGGCGGGCAGGCGGCCCCAAGTCAAGCCCCGGCGGGCAGGCGGCCCCAAGTCAAGCCCCGGCGGGCACGCTGCCAGAAGTCGCGTCCCGGCGGGCACGCTGCCAGAAGTCAAGTCCCGGCGGGCAGGCGGCTCCACCCGGCGGGCACGCTGCCAGAAGTCAAGTCCCGGCGGGCAGGCGGCCCCAAGTCAAGTCCCGGCGGGCAGGCGGCCCCAAGTCAAGTCCCGGCGGGCAGGCGGCTCCACCCGGCGGGCACGCTGCCAGAAGTCAAGTCCCGGCGGGCAGGCGGCCCCAAGTCAAGTCCCGGCGGGCAGGCGGTCCCAAGTCAAGTCCCGGCGGGCAGTCGACTCCACCCGGCGGGCACGCTGCCAGAAGTCAAGTCCCGGCGGGCAGGCGGCCCCAAGTCAAGTCCCGGCGGGCAGGCGGCCCCAAGTCAAGTCCCGGCGGGCAGGCGGCCCCAAGTCAAGCCCCGGCGGGCAGGCGGCCAGAAGTCAAGCCCCGGCGGGCAGGCGGCCAGAAGTCAAGCCCCGGCGGGCAGGCGGCCAGAAGTCAAGCCCCGGCGGGCACGCTGCCAGAAGTCAAGCCCCGGCGGGCACGCTGCCTGAAGTCAAGCCCCGGCGGGCACGCTGCCAGAAGTCAAGCCCCGGCGGGCACGCTGCCAGAAGTCAAGTCCCGGCGGGCACGCTGCCAGAAGTCAAGCCCCGGCGGGCAGGCGGCCCCAGGTCACGTCCCGGCGGGCAGGCGGCCCCAGGTCGCGTCCCGGCGGGCAGGCGGCCCCAAGTCAAGTCCCGGCGGGCAAGCGGCTCCACCCAGCGGGCACGCTGCCAGAAGTCAAGTCCCGGCGGGCACGCTGCCAGAAGTCAAGTCCCGGCGGGCAGGCGGCCCCAAGTCAAGTCCCAGCGGGCAAGCGGCTCCACCCGGCGGGCACGCTGCCAGAAGTCAAGTCCCGGCGGGCAGGCGGCCCCAAGTCAAGTCCCGGCGGGCAGGCGGCCCCAAGTCAAGTCCCGGCGGGCACGCTGGCAGAAGTCAAGTCCCGGCGGGCACGCTGGCAGAAGTCAAGTCCCGGCGGGCACGCTGGCAGAACTCAAGTCCCGGCGGGCACGCTGGCAGAAGTCAAGTCCCGGCGGGCACGCTGCCAGAAGTCAAGTCCCGGCGGGCACGCTGGCAGAAGTCAAGTCCCGGCGGGCACGCCGGCAGAAGTCAAGTCCCGGCGGGCAGGCGGCCCCAAGTCAAGTCCCGGCGGGCAGGCGGCCCCAAGTCAAGTCCCGGCGGGCAGGCGGCCCCAAGTCAAGTCCCGGCGGGCACGCTGGCAGAAGTCGCGTCCCGGCGGGCAGGCGGCCCCAAGTCAAGTCCCGGCGGGCACGCTGCCAGAAGTCGCGTCCCGGCGGGCACGCTGCCAGAAGTCGCGTCCCGGAGGGCAGACGGCCCCAAGTCGCGTCCCGGCGGGCAGGCGGCCCCAAGTCGAGTACCGGCGGGCAGGCGGCCCCAAGTCGAGTCCCGGCGGGCAGGCGGCTCCACCCGGCGGGCACGCTGCCAGAAGTCAAGTCCCGGCGGGCAGGCGGCCCCAAGTCAAGTCCCGGCGGGCAGGCGGCCCCAAGTCAAGTCTCGGCGGACAGGCGGCTCCACCCGGCGGGCACGCTGCCAGAAGTCAAGTCCCACGTGGGCAGGCGGCCCCAAGTCGCGTCCCGGCGGGCAGGCGGCCCCAAGTCGCGTCCCGGCGGGCAGGCTGCCAGAAGTCAAGTCCCGGCGGGCAGGCGGCCCCAAGTCAAGTCCCGGCGGGCAGGCGGCTCCACCCGGCGGGCACGCTGCCAGAAGTCAAGTCCCGGCGGGCAGGCGGCCCCAAGTCAAGTCCCGGCGGGCAGGCGGCCCCAAGTCAAGTCCCGGCGGGCACGCGGCCCCAAGTCAAGTCCCGGCGGGCAGGCGGCCCCAAGTCAAGTCCCGGCGGGCAGGCGGCCAGAAGTCAAGTCCCGGCGGGCAGGCGGCCCCAAGTCAAGTCCCGGCGGGCAGGCGGCCCCAAGTCAAGCCCCGGCGGGCAGGCGGCCCCAAGTCAAGCCCCGGCGGGCAGGCGGCTAGAAGTCAAGCCCTGGCGGGCAGGCGGCCAGAAGTCAAGCCCCGGCGGGCACGCTGCCTGAAGTCAAGCCCCGGCGGGCACGCTGCCAGAAGTCAAGCCCCGGTGGGCACGCTGCCAGAAGTCAAGCCCCGGCGGGCACGCTGCCAGAAGTCAAGTCCCGGCGGGCACGCTGCCAGAAGTGAAGTCCCGGCGGGCACGCTGCCAGAAGTCAAGTCCCGGCGGGCAGGCGGCCCCAAGTCAAGTCCCGGGCGGGCAGGCTGCCAGAAGTCAAGTCCCGGGCGGGCAGGCTGCCAGAAGTCAAGTCCCGGCGGCCCCAAGTCAAGTCCCGGCGGGCATGCGGCCCCAAGTCAAGTCCCGGCGGGCACGCTGGCAGAAGTCAAGTCCCGGCGGGCACGCTGCCAGAAGCATTTCCAGATTTAGACGGGTTTCCTCCCCGGGTTTTATTTATATAGTATTATCACTGGTGGTTTATGTTCATACTGTTGACATTAGAGCTGCAACTACCGACAATTTTTCTATGAATTAATCCATCGACTATTTAACCAATTGGTTGATTCACTTAACGCAGTAATTCCCTTGTAACAGGCGGGAGCTGATATGCAGGTGAGGGGAGCCAGAGATATTAAACACGGTTTTTTAAATTCGCTTATGGGAGCACCACATGCAGCTGTTTTGGTAGATAATGGAAGCAGGAAGTACTTTTTGTAAACTAAAAATTTATTGTGGGTAAACTTGGTATAAAGATGGTGGAGTGACAGTACTTTTATGTTGATTTAATGCCTGACGAGTTTATTAGCTATAGTTTCAACTTTTAGTCCAGTTTTTTTTCATTAGTTTCCATCTTTCAGTTTTATTTTGCAGTAATATCACTGGTCCCAAACAATCCCAATGCATACACACACATACTGGTACTGTCAATCAATGTATAATAAGTCCAGCTGTTTTAGGTGAACCCCATAATGTCCTGTAATAAAGCTTGTGATGAGATATCCCTCTTGTTTCTCCTTTGCAATGTGGTTATGTATAAAAACATTCAGGAAGGAATCTTATCTGTATTCTTCACCTGATGTGGGTGTCACTATTTCAGTGATGGGTCTTTATGGTAAATATTTAGGTGTTTGTCACAAATACAGATGGATAGATAATAATTACATTAATTATTTAGGTAATACACAGAAGAAATGTGATTGAAAGGAGATTAATGTGATGTAACATAGACCGCCAGGCGTAATGTTCTCGCTGTCTGTATGGGACCATGTTGTTCTTACAAGTGACCCCATAGAAGCACATCTCCAGGTTTTTAATGTTTACAGTCTTCATATCTAGATCAGCATCATTGCTTAATTTCAAAATTGCACGTAGGAGCTGCACAGTGGTTAGTGCTGTTGCCTGACATATGTGGGAGGAAGGTTCAAGTCATGTCTGTGGATCTTGCATGTTCTCCAGGTGTCATGGGATTTCTTCCGGTTTCCCCCCACAGTCTAAAAATATTCCAAGGTTAACTGGAGTTGCCAAATTACCCATGTCTGAGTGGTGTGTGTGCCCTGTAACAGGTTGGCACCCCATCCTGGGTTATTCCCTGCTTTGTGCTCATAGCTTCCATGATAGGCTCCAGACCCCTTGTTACCTTACACAGGAAGTTCACCATTCCTGTCCAAAGCTTTGAGGAAGTTACAGGATCCCCGCGGATCTTTGAAAAGTATCAAAGTCTGTTTTTCCCCCCTTTTTTTTTTTCCCACGCACGTCACTGCCTATAGCACAGGGGGCAGTGTGTACCCGATAGGCCTATATGCACGCCATAGAAAATGAAGATATAGTGCTGCATGTGCGTAGCTGGTGTGTAGCAGGTTTCCCTTAAAATGGTAGAAATGGTAAATGCAAATGATAAGTACTGTGGCTGCTTGAAAAAGACGACTAATGTCTAAAAAGCGCAATACAACCTTTGTAAAAAAGTTATCAAACTGGCAGCAATGGGCTCTAAAGCCATCGATGCACATATCAAGGGAGAGAAGCACAAATATTTTGTCAATAGTCGGACAACTGTCCCCATTCAGTTTTTTACCAGTATGGTCATTGCAAGCACAACCTCTACAGATAGGCCTACACCCGTTTTGGCAGTGTCTCCGGATCCCACAACAAGTAATGCCTTCAGTACATTCTCCTCAACTGACACTGAAAGCAGAAGTGCTATGGGCTTTGCCAAAACATTCACTTGTGGTAGGGATAAAACCGCTTTTCTTGCATGATTTGGACTCGCTCCATATATTAAAAGGGAGCTTCGTTGTCATGTTTGACGTAAGTATGAACAGGACCATCAAAAGAAAACAACTGGATGTGCATGTCAGGTATTGGGTGAATTATGAGAATGGCTCTCGAGTGCAGTCCTGGTATCTGGGATCACAGTACATGAGCCACTCCACCGCTGAAGACTTACTGGAGAAGTTTAAGGTAAGCCATTCAATAACATTTAAACTCATTAACGAACCCACTCTGAGACGACGAGCGAAGGAGAAGAAAGAGCAGTTGGTGGTCTTAAATGCAGATACTGCATAGACAAACAGGCGCACACATACACAAGCATACGTTCCCACCCTCATGCACACATAAACAAATATTTACACATTCACCCAACATAGAGAGATGTACACATACTCTCACTCCCCATATATACTCTATGTGGACCCCTATTTTTTCCTCTGGCGAGGAGACCAGAAGACCACCCCGGAGCAGCCGAGAAGCCCACCAGCCCAGACCCCGACCGGACGGCCAGCTCTTCCTCTCAGCCCCCAGCTCCAAATGTCGAACAGAGAACGGGGGTGTGAAAAGACCCCATGCCCCCCTTCGCCCACTCAGATGTGGTGTTGGTGCATGTTCTAAAGTGCTTTTAAAACGGGAAGGGCATGGCGCTAACTACCCCCTGCCAACCAACAGCTGGTGTTAGCTCAGCCCCCCCGGCCCAGCCAGAACCCCAGCCCGGAGGCAGAGCGCCCCCAGAACCCCAAGCCCGCCCCGGATTCACCAAGGAGCAGCGCTGCTGCCAGGCCGGTAACCTACGTCCGCCGGCACAGGCTCCCCCAGCAGCTCCGCCTGCAGCCACCAGAAGGACCCCACCCAAGAGCCACCAAAGCCCCACCCAGGCCAGGATCGCAGTCGCAGTGCCGAACCCCCCAGCAACCCACCCCCAGGGAACCCCCAGACGGCCCGAGACAATATGCCCCCCACGTACAACGACAATGACCAAAGCGGGACAGAACCGTGACCCCCCCACCCCCACTAGGTGATGGAGCTGATCAAAGGAGGAGAGATTGATCTAGTGTGGCAGCAGAAGCTGTATCAAGACTAATATGGTTCAACAAACTGTCTCTATATTGGTCGATATTAAAATTATTTTTATTTTTCCAGTTCATAAGGACAGTCTTCTAGGCAATGCATAAGGCGGTGAAAGCCATGTGGATTGTGTTAAAATCTGTACTGACGCCATCTAGGTCACCAAACAAGCAGACTGAAGGAGAGGCTGGAATGGTACATTTCAGACATTTTAAGTCTTCACAGATCCTGCGCCAGAACATCTGAGTAGGTGGACAGAACCAAAAAGCATGGATGTAACTGTCAGGTGTATCGCCTTGACAGTGTGAGCAGATGTTAGAAGACGTAAAACCCATCCTGAACATCCGATGCCCTGTATAGTGCACTCTATGCAGGATTTTGTATTGTATTAACTGTAAACTGGAATTTCTAATCAGTTTAAAGGTTTTTAAACATATCTTAGACCAGAAATTGTGGTCCCAGCTGACTGATAGATCTGCCTTCCATTTTGCAATGATTCATCCATTTTAGAAAGTGTCCTGTATATTTTAGACAGTAATTTGGGGGTTTCAGATTAAGGAATTCTGCCACACTTTGTGGTATTTGTAATTTGATTTGATTAGACCTTAATTTTTTTTTACTATAGATTTAACTTGTTGATATTCTAAAAATCTATTCTTGCTAATCCCATATCGTTTAACTAATATGTCAAAGGGAATAAAGTCTATTCCTTCAAATATATGTTCCAAGTATTTAATACCTTTACAACTCCAATCTGGGAAGTTTATCAATTATTGTTTAGTAGTACGTCAGGGTTGTTCCAGATGGGAGTACGCTTGCATGGGATTAATGAAGACTCAGTCATTTTTAGAAACTCCCAGCACGCTGTCAGAAAAGAGCTGATACTGATGCTTTTGAAGCATTCCTGTCGTTTTGATGTTTGAGCTAATGAATGGTAGATCCGAAATCTCTATCTTATTGCATAATGCCTGTTCTACGTCTGGCCAAGGCTCATCTAAGAGGGTATGTTTTAACCACCCTGAGATGTTTTGGAGCCTGTTGGCTAAGAAATAGTGGTGAAAATTAGGCCGATCTATTCCTCCTTTGTCCTTAGTCCTTTGCAGTGTTTCTAAGCTAATACGTGGGGGTTTATCTTTCCAGAGGAATTTAGAGATGGCGGAGTCCAGAGATCTAAACCAGTCAGGTGATGGTTTACTCGGGATCGTTGCAAATAAATAATTAGTTCTTGGCAAAGCCATCATTTTTATTGAGGTGACCCTTCCCATAAGTTATATGGGTACGGACTTCCACCTGACCAGATCATCCGCTACTTTATTTAAAAGTGGGAAATGGTTTAGTTTAGTTAAATCTGCCAGCCTAGGTGTAACATTAATACCTAAATATTTTATATCTCCAGACGGCAGTGGAGTGGGAGAATTATTCTGGAAGGAGCAATTAATTGGAAGAACTGTAGATTTTAACCAATTTATCGAATAATCTGAGACTCTTGAGAAAGAGTTTATTAATGCAATCACCTCAGAAAGAGTGGTTTGTGAATGCTGGAGAAAAAGTAACACGTCATCCACATAAAGACTTACCTTATGTTCTACATTCCTGCGTTTAATGCCTTTAATCACTGTAGCCTGTCTAATTGCTGCTGCTAGTGGTTCAATAAAAATCGCAGACACTGAGGGGAATAGAGGACATCCCTGCCTGGTGCCCCTCTTCAGACTGACCAAACATCCTCCAGTTTCTTTCGTCCTGACACATGCTGTTGGGGAACGATGTAATATTTTTAACCAGTTTATGAAAGAGTTTCCGAAACCAAATTTGCATAAAGCTGCAAATAAAAAATTCCAGTTACTGTAACTCTATCGAATGCTTTTTCTGCATCTAGAGACAATATTGTAATTTGAAGGTTTTTATTGCATGAATAGTCTATGTCTAGATTAAGTAATCTACGTGTATTTGTTGATGAGTGCCTCCTTTTATGAAACCAGTTTGGTCAGGATGAATTATGAGAGGGGTTAACTTCTCTATTCTTTTTGAGAGAGCTTTGCAGATTATTTTAAGGTCAACGTTTATAAGGGATATTGGACGATAGCTGGTAGATACTGTAGGATCTTTGCCTGGTTTTAGCAAGAGACTAATGTTGGCAGAATTCATATTTGGTGGTAGCCGACCATTTTCCCTGGTTTCTTGCAACATTCTGCAGAATGTTGATGCCAGAATTGTCCAGAATTCTTTATAGAATTCTGCTGGAAATCCATCTGGACCTGGAGCCGTTTTATTGGGCATACCGTTCAGGGCTTCCTGGAGTTCACCTGGTGTCAGCGGAGAATCCAGTGCCATCGCTTGATTGTCTGATAATTTCAGAAGGGTTATACTATCAAGAAACTGATCAATTTCGTCTTTAGATGCGTTTATCTGTGGTGAATATAAAGATTTGTAAAAGTCCCTGAAAGTGCTGTTTTTTTCTGTCAGAGTCATATACTGTATCCCCATTTCAGTCTTTAACAGCACATATAGTTGTTTTTTTCCATATTTATTTTTAACTGATTAGCTAAAAATTACCTGATTTGTTACCATGTTCATAATTTTGCCAGCGAAGTTTTTCTATTAATAATTTCATTTAAATCTAGTTTTGCTTTGCGTATTTTATTCAGCATTTCCTGTTCCTGGGATGATATGTAGGCTTCTTCTAAGGATTTGATGGTTTCTTCTAATTCCTGGATGCACTTGTTTTCTCTTTTCTTTTTATATGATGAGAATGAGATTATTTTACCTCTCATCACAGCTTTGCCTGCTTCCCAGAGAACAGATGCTGATGTTCCAGGCAGGTCATTATAGTCTAAATATAAAGCCCACTCTTTTTTAAAATAGTTAATAAAATTTCCATCTTTAAGCAATGATGTATTAAATCTCCAGTTTCTGCTTGGTGGAATGGCCTTCTTATTTATTAGGGTTAAAGATACAGGAGCATGATCGCTGACAGCTCTAGGGTGTATCTCTGTGTCTGAAATGTCACTCAGCAGAGAGCTACTGACTAGGAAATAATCCAGATGAGAGAAAGAGTGATGGACATGTGAGAAGAAAGTATATTCCCTACGGGTGGGGTGAAGAGAACTCCATGCATCGCAAAGTCCATAGTCGCTCATGTGCTGTTTAACTATATTTGTGGATTCCCAATTGCGCTGAGCAGCTGTACTGAGCCTGTCCATTTCTTTATTTAGTCCAAAGTTGAAGTCGCCCACAAGAACAAGTGCGCAGTCCTGGTGTTCAGAGAGGGCGGTAAAGAAAACGTGGACAAATGAGGGGTTATCAACATAACTTTTTGTTAAGTATAGATAATTTAATGATTATAAATCTACCCTGTGGATCTATAATTGTGTTGAGTACTGTGAAATTGACATTTTTATGTATTAGAATGGGGAGGCATGGTGGTGCAGTGGTTAGCACTGTTGCCTCACACCTCTGGGACCCGGGTTCGAGTCTCCGCCTGGGTCACATGTGTGTGGAGTGAGCATGTTCTCCCCATGTCGTCGTGGGGTTTCCTCCAGGTACTCCGGATTCCCTCCACAGTCAAAAAATATGCTGAGGCTATTTGGAGTTGCTAAATTGCCCTTAGGGTGAGAGTGAATAGTGTGTGAGTGTGCCCTGCGATGGGCTGGCCCCCCATCCTGGGTTGTTCTCTGCCTCGAGCCTATTGCTTCCGGGATTGGCTACGGACCCCCCACGACCCAGTAGGATAAGCGCTTTGGAAAATGGATGGATGGATGGATGGATGTATTAGAATTGCTACCCGTCTTTGCCTAAAGTTATAGCAGGCTGAGAACACATTAGGAAACTCAGGTGTTTTAAGTTCATCATTTGGCAGGTCTATGAGTCTCTTGTAATAAAACAACGTCTGCCTGTAGTTTTTTAAGCTGGCTAAATATTTTTAACCTCTTCTCTCTGGAGCCAGCTCCATGCCCATTCCTTGAGACAATCCTTAGTGTGTCCTTAGAAATGTGTGTGTAGCTAATGTAGCACATGCAAATGAATGAGGTTTGAGCGAGCTTGTACGCGCTTGTGTGTGCCTTATGTGTCTGTGTGCGCTATGAGGTCGGAGTGGTTGTGTTGACGCTGACTGCATATGTACGTGGTTGTGCTGTGCAGATGCGTAATGATTGAGGGTTTTGTGTGTGACAGAGTAGAAAAGCAGGTGATCGGTGCAGTGAAAGAAGGGGGAAGTGAGAGAGACATACAAAGGGGCAAGTTGGTGAGGGTATACGTGAGGACAAGAGAGAAGCGGAAACATTGTTAGCACTGTAGCGCTGCGGAGACTGACGGTAATGTATTTGATATGACATCATGTTCAATTAGCAGATTAACATGTATAAGCTAGAGAGATGTTAATGGAAGACGATTAGAGGAAATAAGAAAAATATATAATGGGTTCTTATCTGGACTGGTGTTAATATAACCAGGGAGTGGTACTGGGGTCGCAGTACAGCTGCCCATCCACGTACAGCTGGTCTACGGCGATGACAACTCGGGAGCCCTTCTAAATAAAGTTGCGTCGGATTGGGAGCAGAACTTTGCGTCGCTCCAGGATTTCTGGGGAACTGGTCGTTTACGCCAAAGTCCGTTCCTTTCAGCTCCCTGCCGTGGCTCTTCACCTGCTCCTTCTGCTTAAAATATCCAAATTTAGCCACAATAGGACGCGGTCTCAGTGCACCAGGCCTCTTGGCTCCCAGCCGATGGACTCTCTCAAAGCAGATGTTTGACCATTTGACAATTTGACCATTAATTTTGTGACATTATAGGGGAAGCTGAGCTTCCCTTGCAGTCTTAAAGAAATCTCCACTGGTTTAGTCTGTTGCTTGGTGGTAAGATGTTTCCAAAAGGAGAACCACAAAGAGCACAGTCATTTTCAAGGTTATTTCTCACTGGTCAGTGTGAAAGGCTGCATCATTACTATAAAGCCGGGCTCAGCACAGTGACTGCACCTGCGCTGCACTGTAGATCGCAAGCCAGGCTGCAGACCATCATAGTGGGGGATCTCATTACAGTCAAGGTCCCACCCAGAACCCAGCAGGGGCCAGCCAAGGATCAGCCAAGGACCAGCCAAGGTCCCATCATGGAAACTGGGGAAAATTCAAGCGGCTACATCTGTATATATTTATAGAGATGACTAATTGGCTCTGTTGTAGAAATTTCCAGCCAGAGACTTGGTTCCTATATGACAAGGATATTTTATTTTTACTCGGACTGAGAGGCTACAGAAAATCATCTCTGCATGTGATCTCCCCTTTACTGCTCGAGCAGGGCACACGTACATCAACAAGTGTCAAGGCAGCAAGTGCATACAAACAACTTCTCAGGACAGTTATAGGGCCTTCAGGAGGAGCCAAACTGCTGCGTCATTCAGAGATACCATTGTCTAAGACTTGCACTAAAACATTCTGAGCACTTGGGCATATTTAAACAAAGTAGTATGGCACCTGTGTCAGAATCCATCCCTGCCTTGTCCTGTTCACATGTCACTGGCCATCCTATTCTCTCCTCTGTCTTCATACGCACACGACGGTCATCTGTGGTACTGCAGAACTTAGATGTATCGCTGAACATGGTAGGACGCCAGTCATCATCAGTCCATGCCTCCCAGTGACTACACCACTCCAATCGCAACAGTTTCTGTGCTATTGTGAACGGCAGCCTATGCATGGGACGGTGAACCTATAGTCCAGCTGATGCCAGTCATCGCGACACGATGATATAGGGTGTTGTAGAGAGTCCAGTAGCTGTGTCCATATATCAGGCGCAGGTGTCATGGGGATCTGTGATGCTTGGAGCACAATCCGACGATCCTTCCTTGGCGTGGTCTGTCTTGGATGACCAGAAACTTCACGACGTGTGTGGATGCCTCACGTGCCCATTGGTTTCAATATCAGGCGACTGTGATATCCGCATGGCCCACATGCAGTTGCACCATATGACCACCTGGCTTCATGCAAACCCGCAATGCAACCCTATAAAACTCCGTCAAGTGCTGTTAACCCTGTCTAATGTGACTACGAGGCATCCTGTGTCTGGTAATTAAACATGCCAACTCCTTGCAATTCTAATCATTTACATATCCATCACTGGTCTGCACGTGTACCAAATTACATCTAAATTTGATAGTTCTGGGTTTTCAACTTTTTTTTCCCTGAGTGTATATGCCCTTCACTGATGAGAAATTCATCAACATCTAAGTCCTACATTCATGTACAATTCATATTAAATGAATATTTTTCCACTATTAGTCTTGATGTATCATTCTTTGAATGCACTCAATTGAATCATGGACAGTGGTTCCACATGGAAAAAAAATGAATATTCTGAAAAGGAAACATCCTTCTTCGGTTGATACATTCACTTTGTATTCTGAGAAGGTTTTTCCCTTGATTGCCTTGTACAGTATGTCTAGTGTGTTTTTTGGTATGAATGTGGCATTAATCATACAATGAAAAAAACACTGACTTGTAGTGAACATGTAAAACAACAACATGCAGTGTCATCCATCCATTTTCCAAACCGCTTATCCTATTGGGTCACGGGGGGTCCAGAGGCAGGGAACAACCCAGGATGGGGGGCCAGCCCATCGCAGGGCACACTCACACATGCACACCTATGGTTAATTTAGCGACTCCAATTACTCTCAGCATGTTTTGGGACTGTGGGGGGAAACCGGAGTACCCGAAGGAAACCCCACGACGACATGGGGAGAACATGCAAACTCCGCACACATGTGACCCAGGCGGAGACTCGAACCCGGGTCCCAGAGGTGTGAGGCAACAGTGCTAACCACTGCACCACCACGATGCCCCTCATGCAGTGTCATATATAACTGAAATAAGAAATGCTGGATTGCCTGAGTTGCATGCGTGTGTGTTTTTTAATATGGGCAACATGGTTCCCTGAGATGCCTCAGTGTTGCTCACCTCCATCTCTAACACACAGCCTCAGAAATGATTTTAAAACTACTGAAAGAAATAATTGGCTACACTGCAGCTCCACTGTTTTGTTTGGCACCCCTGCATGTCCTGCATTGTGTGGGAAAAAAAGTTGAAGGCTATGTTACATACTGTAACACAGCTAGAATGCAAAAACACTTTATACTTCACATAAGATGGTGGACCTTATTGACAAAGGCAAATTTGTGTTGACCCCAGCAAGGTAGCTAGCGTACTTTGCATTTTTCACTTACCCGGATGTGACAATAAAGCGCTGCACTACAGTAAACCCTGCAGACAGCATTCCCCTGGAGGATGAGGGGCAGCCACATGAGTGTGTGGCAGAGTCTTTGGTTTACACTAAACTGAGAGCAGACTTGGAGAGCTCTCCCACTGAAAATAGCGAGATGGTTTTGTTTGTGGATGGCTCATGTTGGAGAGATGGGGATGCCTTGAAGGCTGGGTTTGCTGTAGTCCAGGCACAGGGTGATGATTTTCACACTCTCGTTTCAGAGCACAACCCTGTTCCGCTCAATTAGCGGAGATAAAGGCTTTGACTACAGCGTGCCGGCGAGGACAACATAAGACAGTTACTATCTACACAGACTCTGCATACGCACACGATGTATGCCATCAGTTTGGAGCAGTCTGGAAGCAAAGGGGGTTTCGCAAAAGTGACGGCTCCCCCATTCAGCATTATAATCAGATTTTGGAGTTGCTACACACAATGATGCATCCCAAGCGTTTGGCTATTGTTAAGTGTCAGGCCCACCGCAAAGGTCGTGATTTTGTTATTCAAGGAAATGCAGCCTCTGATGCGGCAGCCAGGGCAGCTGCGCAGGTGAGTACTGCTGATCTTTTACCTATGGTGACTACAGAGCAGGTTTCTGATCTGGTGGCCCTGCAGGAGCGGGCGGGCCCCTATGAGGCCTCAGTGTGGCTAAAAAGGGGGGCCTCTAAGGATGCTAATGGTCTGTATCGCAACCATGAGGGACTTTTGGCTGCACCTCTGTCTCTGGTGAACATTTTGATAACGGATGCGCATGGTCTTGACCATTGCGCAAGGGGGGAGGAGTTAAGGAAAATTACACAACAAGCTGCAAGCAATGATGGATGCAAGGTTGTCAGAATGTGAATATGAGGTGTGCATTAAGAACAATGTACGCAAAGCAATCACGGCCCCAGTAAGGCACATTCCAGTGCCTGAGGGACCGTTCAGACACTTGGTGATGGACTATGTGGACATGGGAAAAACAGCATATGGAAAGCGATATATGCTTGTGATTGTGGACAGGTTCAGCAGATGGGTGGAGACAATACCGTCCAAGGACATGGGGGCGATGACAGTGGTGAAATTCCTGATCAGAGAGTCCGAGGTTTGGGATACCAACTGAAATAAGCTCTGATAATGGAGCTGCCTTTGTGGGGAAAGTTACAAAGTTAGTGGTTTAACAGCTGAGAATTAAACAAAAGTTGGCATGTGTGTATCACCCTCAGTTGCAGGGTATGGTGGAGAGAGTGAATGGCACACTTAAGCAGAAGCTGAATAAGATTTGCGCCACCATGAAAATGAACTGGGTGGATGCACTGCCAACAGCCTTGATGGCATATCGGATGGAAACGCACAGGGTGACGCATTTGTCTCCGCATGAAATGCTGACAGGGAAACCAATGCCTGGATCGACTTGGAGGGGGCGTATAAGGGACCCAGCCTAGATCAGCTTGGGGATGAATTAAAGTTGTACATGAGGACTTTAACCAAAATACACAAAACTATTTCCAAACAGGAAAAGGAGAAAGCACAGAAAGAAGACACAGACCAGGAGGAGCCAGTCATCTTTCCAGGAGATAAAGTCTACCTGCGAGTGTTCCGGTGAAAGTGGCACGAGCCCCGACGAGAGGGACCCTTCAAGGTGACACGAGCCACAGCAACAGTGGTGCAGGTAGAAGGGAGTAATACGTGGTACCATTTGAACCACTGCACTAGAGTACCGCACGAAAGACAGAGTCACTGAAAACAACACAGAGGATGCAGCTGCCCTTGACTCAGATGGCCCTGATGGAGCTCCCAGAGGAGCTCCACAGCTTGGGGTGGAGTCAGTTTCAGGATCAGAGCAGAGTGAGGGCCAAGAGGGAGCATCGCAAGCAGACCAGCCACTCCAGACAGGACACGAAGCTGTGGGTTCTGGTACGGCTGACAGCAACGATGTTAGTGATGCTAATGATTTATCAGGCCCTTCAGGTCTGGGTGCACAGCAGGACCACAGGTCAGGTGAGCACAGGACAACTGACTTCACTGACGCAGCCTGGTCCTTTGATGCTGAATAACCTCTCAGATTACAAAGAGCGAAAGCGGATAGAGAAATGGGGGGAGATATAGGAGTGAGGAGAGTGAGCAAATTTTAGAATATACCCAGGATGAAGTAGACCTGGATGAGTTAGCAAAACGTACGCTTGGAAATTGGTGGTATAAATGGGCTAAGTATACCGCCACTTCATTAGGGCAGGAGGGGTGTGTGTTGTGTGCAAGTCCTGACCCTTCAGTTAGGGTTGTTCCGTTCCCATACACTAATAAACAGTGTGAAGAATGGGAAATGGAGAGGATTATGAGATTCTGGAAGAGTCTGTGTCAGGAGGGGCAGGCCCCTAAGAAAGTGCAGGCCCACATCTAACCAGACGGAGCGCATACCGTACTGCCCATATCAGCGTCTGATATATCAAGGAAATACTAAATATGCATAGAGGGTGGAAAAGCATTGTGGGCAGTTTAAGCCCTGGGAAGGAGGTCAGCAAGATATTATGGCGAACAAATTGAGTTTTTTTACAGCAAATTTTCCTCTCTTCACGTTGTCCCTACTGCGCAGATTAATCGTCCCATGTGCCTGCCAGCAAATATTGCTCCTTTACCTGCCGAATGCTGCCTAATTTTAATGCTGCAATTGAAAGGCTTCAAACATGATATGGGTGTGTGGGTTCTTACTAAAAAGTTATAATTCAAGTAGCCTCAATGACAGTCCATTTTGATGGCAGGTATCTGAAAGTACAACTCTGGAGGACCTTGAGAAGTGAAAGACACCTCTGCTTGACTTCATGGCCAATGCAGGTTGTCTGAGGCCTATCCGGTCAATAAGAGACAGGAATCTGCTGGAACATGACATTGTCACGTTTCAGGTCATCCACAGGGGTCAGGGTCCATTTCAGAGGTATTCTGTGTTCTGTTTACATGCATGTTAGTTAGGATCAGAATTTTATCCTTTGACCAACATGGATCAAGTTGCTATTATTTCTTTGAATATAAACTAATAAAGTAACCAGTAACACATTGATAATTCATAAGTGAGTTATAAACACTGTCTACATTCTGCGCCCCCTGTTCTGCTTTGAGCCAATCACAATGACTGCTGACCAGATGGAAGATCTTTTCAGCTTTCATCTGTCTCCAGAAGGTAGCAACAAGAGAGTTGCTGAGGAAATAGACTCTCCAGAAGGTAATGACCATCTCCAGGATGCAGAAGGTACTTTAATTGACCGTATACTACGGGACCGTTGAATGCTTGAATCTGATTGGCTGACGAACGTTCTGAGGTGTGCAATTATTTTCAGATAAACGCACGGCGAACGTAGTTCCAGGTAGCTCTCTTGACCGCATTACAGTTCCATATCACTTCGCATAGTTAACTGTAATAACGGAAATTAGCATACAGTACCTATACAGCACACAGGACTAACAAAAACAACAACATGACAGACGATTTTCCATCCATCCATCCATTTTCCAAACCGCTTATCCTTCTGGGTCACGGGGGTCGGGAGCCCATCCCAGAAGCAATGGGCACGAGGCAGGGAACAACCCTGAATGGGGGGAAGCCCATTGCAGGGCACACTCACACACCATTCACTCACACATGCACATTTACAGGCAATTTAGCAACTCCAATTAGTCTCAGCATGTTTTTAGACTGTGGGGGAGAACCGGAAAACCCAGAGGAAACCGCACGACGACATGGGGAGAACATGCAAACTCCACACACATCTGACCCAGGCGGAGACTTGAACCCGGGTCCCAGAGGTGTGAGGCAACAGTGCTAACCACTGCACCAGCATGTCGCCCCATCCTATTAATCTTACTGTTCAGAATTAAAAATGGGGTTATTAAGAAAGAGTAGCCTCCTATAAAATAGCCCAGCACCTCCTCCCTCCAGGCCAAGAATATTTTCTTTATGGTCCAGTTCAAAATAATATCAACTGCAGAAATACGGAGCACTTGTAATTTATCTGTATTTTAGATGGTAGACGAGTGGCTGGGTGACGTCGTGGCTGGACGACTTGCAGTGTAGCTTGTTATCTGTGCGTTCTGGGCAGGCTGCTGACTTCTGATTACTGTTGGCATTTGGTTCGATGTTACATCATTTCCAGGTGTGTCGGTGCCCAGTATGAAGCTAATCGCCGCATTATAGTTATGAAAAGAAGACAGAATAGCAAAGAAATTGAGGCAGAATTAATTCAACAAAGTATTAAAAATATTACTCAAGTAGATGAATCGCTTCTTGAGACTGAAGGCGACTGTATTTGCACGAACGAGCGTCGAAAAGAAATGCATTATTGTCGCGTTTAAATGAAATAGTAGTAAGTGTCACATTTGCGACGTATTACAGGAGGATGTTAATCTTAACATTGACTGTAAAATATCATAATAAACAAGAAATGTGAGTTTTTAGTCTGCTTAAACAAGACAACCGATGTTACAGCGAGCGGACGCTGCTGCCGCGCAGGAGAAGCGAAGCGACATTGCCTTTAAAATGAGAGATTACATTCCATGGCAGGGGGACAGTTTACAGCACGACACCGGCATTAGGCAGCAGGATGGGTGGGGTTAGGTGATCTCCCAGACTGAAAGGGATTCTGGGGACTCGGGGGACAGTGTCGCCCTGAGGGACTGAGGGCCACGTCAGAGGGGGCCTGATGTAGAGGGGCCCGGACAAGGGATGGCTGATGTAGAGGAGCCAGGTGTGGAGGTGCCACATATTGAGGAACCCTGGTGATCACACTACAGGGGGCCAAATGTTGGTGGGCCAAGAGGAAGTGGCTGGGGAGTAGAAAGCATAGATGTCTTGGAGGTGGGTAGACTACAGAGATTTATGCACCCCGGGATTCCCTCAAGTGCCTCTCAGATCTAGGATGGCCAATACTCGGTCCTCCCCAGGAGTGTGAGGATGCAGACTGGCTCCCCCCAGCCCTCCTTACCGGCTCCCTCCAAAGAGCTGTAGCCCTCCTTTTGGTGATGCTGACATCGTCCCTGCACTTCCCCCTCACACTCTCTGCCATGCGGCAGCAGACATGGCCCACAGAATTTATCAATTTTCTTTGATCTCTTGCTATATATTTTCCTGACATATATTTGTCTTTTGCTAATGTGCATTGTGGTATAGGAAACATACCCCAGAGCAGGACTTTAGACTAAACCATTTTCAGTAAGGATAGGTGTGCTTGGGGTGAAAACACTTTAAATGAACTGTTGAGATTGATTCATTTTATCTGTACTTTTTTGAATATGAAGAATTATATATCTCCCTATTTTAATGCTAGAGGGAGCCCCCCCCCCCCCCCCCCCGCCCCCCAAATTTATGCCTGACCCACAAACCCACACACTGTCCACAGATGAGAACAGCGCAGACCCTGCACAGTCAGGTTTGGCAACTCCTTCCAATTTTATAGCCCAAACCAGGAGTAAAAGATGCAGAAAATCAGACCCTTCATAGAAAAATTTATGTTCAACGACACTCCATAATGCTGCTTAAAATGAAGCAATGCACGCACAACTTAAAGCTCTTTTCGTTTTAATGAATGAGGAGTTTTGGATAAAGAAATGAATTAGGCTTATTTTTTTCATGTGAGCATCCTCCTGCAGCATTTAAATACGGTAAAGTGGCTGATGGATGGACTTGTATTAAATTTGGGAGGGTCTGAATGAAGCTCATTACCCCCAATTTTTCTTAAATTGGCTTATATATTTACAACATGGTGACTGCAACAATAATACACCCACGACTGTGGTGTTCTACCTAGAGCACCACTAGAGGGAGCTCACACATTCTGTCGTACTTGCCACAGTAACAACAGTGATGTATAGGAACAGAGTTAGAAGCCGGTAATTTATATATAAAAAATGTCATTTCATTAATCTGACTGGGTAGGTCCAGCTGTCAATCCCACCCAGGCCTATCCTCAGCTCCGCCTCTGCGTCAGTCCATCTCTTTGCAGTCCAAATTGTACATCTACCAAACTTGGCAACAAATTGAGAACCGTTCTGTTTCGGTGGTTGTATTTAAGGAATGTCACATTAGTAAACATCTGGACATCTGAAATGGGCAGAGACAAAATCGGCAGTACAGGCAGTCCAATGTCTTTGAAACTCCTTTTTCCTTCAGCACCCTCTTACTGCAAAACCTCAATCCAAAGTTCTCCATGTTGTTCATCTCTGTGAAACTGCAACAGGAGAGCTCTCTCCACTGGTGTTCTAATTCACCAAGGGAACAGGAAAGGCCCTCTTTTGGTAGACTGCCTACTGCAGGCTCTCTTTCCCGGGGATGAATCATCTCCAGCTTACTCAAGTGACTCTGGAAGTCGCATTAGATACTGTGTCCGGAAGCAGTCCATGCTGCGCTTAGGAATGATGTCTCTTCTAGTGTAGAACTGACTGTGGAATTTACTGTAAATTCCTAGCAAAAATTAAAGCTGCCAGAAAAGTATTGCAAAATTGCTGTTAATCACTGTAAAACCCCCAGCTCCATGGGTGTCCCTACAGGTGGCTGCCCTTTGCTACCGGGTTTGCTGTTACCTTTGTCTGTGCCCGTGTGTCAAGTAGAGCAGGATGGAGTAGGTGAAAAGAGAATTTCCCCAAGGGGAGTAACAAAGCATCTTCATTTCATTTAGAAAATAATTACAAAATGTCTTTTACAGGTTTTGTCCTATGTAAATTACAGCAATTGTCTTTTTTAAACAGAAAAATAACAATTAACTGTAATCTAGTTTAAAATATTATCTTGTATTCTATTCAAAATATAGAAGTTACCTAGCAACTGGAATTGGCAATAAATACTAATACTCCACAGTACTGAATGTTGTTGTAGAATGCTTTCCAAGTTAATTTTTGTATTTTACATTTGCAGCTATGCAATCTATGCATATTGTTAAGTGGTTTAAATGAGACTAAGACTAAAATGACAGCCTGAGACAGAGACCCACACAGAACAAACTCACATTAACTGGAATGACATTAACTTGAAAATTTCAGGATAATCTTCACACCCGTTAACCACTTGATGGAATTCAACTTAGTCAGAGTTGCAACAAAGTCAAGTATTTTTAAAACTGACCATATTCTAGGCTTAAAGGCCCAATTTGAAATCAGGACTGGACATAGAAATCTATTCAGAACAACATTACATTAATGTTAGAATAATGTTATATTTTTTGCTGGTCTGTGTTAATGTAATGCAACAACTCTGGTCTAATACCTCCCTGTCACTTTAATGCTGGATGTGTGTGCAATTTATAACAAGTTAGGCAAGCCACGGATTCAACCATTAAACTGCATTTTCATTCCACATTTTTTGACAGTTTGGTCCAAAATCATATTCCACTAAATCAGCCGTAACAAATTCCAATAACTTCAACCTTCAAATGTATTAAAGTTGATCTTTTTCAGTGTGTTCCTAAATCTTACGGTATAAGCAAAAGGTATAAATAAAAGATTAAGAACAATTTCCATTTGAATAGTGGAGAAGAGTCCTCATCTTTTGTACATGTCTCATGCTCAGAGTCCATCAATCGCCTGAGGAGAGAGGAGACGTGAGGATTGACTGAGTTGTTCTTCTCAGGCATCGTCCCACTTCTTTGGCTTGCAGTCTTCATGCTGCTGGTTGGATTGATTCCAATGAAACAGTTTAAACCGCAAAATCACATTAATAAAACTTACGCTGACCCTCACTGAAGCGGCCTGGTATCTGTTTCATACCTCACTTTACAACACACAAGACTTTTTTTTAACAAAGGCACAAGTTATTTTACGTCATGGCCAACCCACGTTTGCTAGTTTAATGGCAGAAAAATAGTCAAAGCCAGGCGCCTGGTCCACAAGGGTTGTACTCAGTCACTGCTGTTTTTATGGTGTAAACATGCTATAAACTAATTTTTTCAAACATTTTCTTTAAGAGCTAGGTGCGCTAGGTGGATTGCTATTATAATGATGGATTTGCCAGGCAGAAGAAAAGAATGCTTCTCTACAGAGATACAGAAACAGAACTGCTCGTGCACAATGTGAAAGCGTGCGAGCAGACCATCTACAACAACAGCAGGATTACACCAAAGTAGAGGTCTGCATTCCTGTGGAACCCACAGCAATAAAGTGCAGTGCAGGACAAACTTTCATTTTTGAATGCAGGAGCAGGAGGGAAGTGACTGATATGTTCGCAGGGAAAAAGAATGAAACAAGTGTTTTTTGTTATCAAACAATTTTTTATTTGCGTGAGTAAATACAAAATTACACAACAAAGTATAGCACGTTATCACAACATTACATTGTGTGAAAGCGCTTTACAGCATCCCCACCCAAAGCCCCCAGTGAGTAAGCCATAGGCGACAGTGGCAAGGAAAAACTCCCTAGAAGGAAGAAACCTTGGGAGGCACCAGACTCAAAGGGGAAGCCCAAACCTCCAGGGGCCGGCAGGGATAGTCAAAAACACACACACCAGATAACTGCAACAGGTTCTTCTACATATCCTATACAGGGGCATGGTACAGTGATGCAGTGGTTAAAACTGTTAACTCACACCTCTGGGGACATTCATCCATTTTCTGAAACCGCTTCTCCTGTTCAGCGTTGCTCCAGCTGACAGCTTTTGCAATTCATCTGTATCTGAATGAGGAAAAACAACATACAGGCAATACAATGGAGCTGTCAGTCACTTTAATGGTTAATGGTTAAATGGTTAATGCAAACTGTGTTCAGAGCCCCTGTTCTGCCATTGATCTTTTTTTAAGGCAAGCTATCATGTATTAGTTTACTCTAAATTTTTGATCACATGTCAAACTAAGCCACATGGCGGCCCGAGCAGCAGGCAAACACACTACGAGCTTAGGAGCTACAAGTCAGAGGAGAGAATAGGATGGCCAGTGACATGTGCTGGCCAAATGGGAACAAACAAGAGAGAACAGGACAAGTCAGGGATGGATTCTGACACTAAATACGCCCAAGTGCTTAGAATGGTTTAGTGCAAGTCTTAGACAATGGTATCTCTGGATGAGGCAGCAGTTTGACTCCTCCTGAAGGCCCTATAACTGTCCTGAGAAGTTGTTTGTATGCACTTGCTGCCTTGACATTTATTGATGTGCATGAGCCCTGCTCGAGCAGTAAAGGGCAGATCGCATGCAGAGCTGATTATCTATAGCTTCTTAGTCTGAGTAAAAATAAAATCTTCTCGTCATATAGGAAGCAAGTCTATGGCTGGAAATTTGTACAACAGAGATATTTAGTTATTTCTAGAAAACTATATAGAGCCAATGAAGGAACCAGATGTCACAGTAGCACAGGTCACTGTCCATGGTTCTGAATACTCTACTTGTTGGGCTGGCGCTGAACAAATAGGATAACCGGCCACCGTGTCCGTGTGCCTCCACTGATTGGCCCCCTGACATATAATTATTTTTAAGACTGAAGGGGAGAAAGATCATACAGGAAATTAGTTAACAGTAATTAGCAATCACTTATAGTTCTCATTTATAATGATGTAAATTTAAAAAAATAATATATATATATCATTAAAAACAAAATATAATCCTGATTTAATGTATCCCTTCTGCTCTTAAAAAAGCACAATATGTCTGAAAGACAAATATGTCTATTACTCTACATGTTTTAATAATTTTGTTAATATTACCTAATTTGCTTATCTTTTTTTCTGTAATCACTCTGCATTAAAGCAATTTTTAAAACTAGCTGTGAAATTGATGATTCTGTTGTTATTCTGACTGTTGTTGCCCTGGTGCCTTAGGATACGTCTGTCTAAACATAAGTGAGGGGATGGATGCATTATTCTATGGAGGCCTCTGAAGAGAATAAATGATCCCAATATTATATTGAGAGAGATGGTTAAATCAGAGCTGGATAAGATTTTAACAACGCTGAGCTATTAGTTAAGTTCTTCCCAAACGAGCTTGATGGGCCGAATGGGCTCCTCTCATTTGTAAATTTCTTATGTTCTAAGATATACAGTACTGTGCAAAAGTCTTGTTGAAAAAAGAAAATTACAGATTGGAAACCTTTTAATAAAGAAACTGTGATAGAAAATTCTTGATTATGCTAATCAGTAATCAATAATGGAATATAGATGATTATGCAAAATGCATTACCTAATCAGTAATTAACAATTGAGTTTACAATGTGTTGTTGATTTACACATAGTGGTTGAAACAATGTAATTTACTTGTCATTAATTGAATGTATCAAACAAGAATGCAAATCTGCTTAAGTAAGAAATTTCTATTTTCTATAGAGGAACTAACATGTTTGCCATATATTGCTTGTTCAGCAAGAGGCCCAGGTCAAAGCAAAGGCAGAAGTAAGCTGTTGCAGAAGATATTATAAAATGAATGCATGGTATTGGATAATATAAAATGTAGAAAAAGAGAACAACGAGTCCTAGAATAATATAGCAAAAGGAAAAGTCCCAAATAGATAGACTTGTTCTAAGCTGATAGGTGGACCTTGAAAACGTAGAAGAAACTGGTATCTCCAGATGGCCAAACTTTCTTTGAACTGCCTGGACCTTGAAAGGCAGAAGTAACTGGAACGTCCAAAAATCCGATTTGTCCTTGATTTGTCAGATGACTGTCGCATTTTAGGCCATAAAAGATGTATGAATTTGTTGCTCGGGGAGCAGAACACAAGACGCATGCTTGCTGAGTGTCTGTTCCCTGTGAGCTCATCGAATAATAAAGTTCTGTCAAACACTTAAACATCGGACTTCGAGAAATTTCTTCCACAAAACACTCTGTTCTCGTTAACAATTTTTCAGTTATAAATTCCATATTATACACTTTCATCTTTCTTTCCATTGTACTGTCGTGGGTGGCTGGGGTTTTAGCCAGGAGATCGTTATCATCCTCCTGGCAATTACAAGAAGAACTCTCAGTAATACAACCTTATTTTCATGCACTATATTCTGTGGCATAATTCCTAGTATGAAACGAGCTGGTTCAAGTGGTAATTTTATGTTCAAACATTTTTTTTTTATCGATTTCCTGTATATTTTGCCAGTACTCTGACAGTTCTGGATAATCCCAAAAAATATGGGTGTGGTCTCCTACCAGGTCACAACCCCTCCAATAAACCCCTGATCAGAGGTGTTGCCAAACGTAGAGGTGAGAAGGGGAGTCTTAAAGTATCTCATCTTAACTTTCCAATCAAATTCCCTCCATGTAGGACTGTTTGTTATTCTGTGTCCTTCTTTACATGAATGAGTCCAATCTTCATCGTTAATGACAGTATTCATCTCTAGTTCTCATTTTTCTTTGATATCAACACTGTTGACTCTTTTTGTAATATTTTATAAATATATGATATAATGTTCTTTTTAACCAATCCTTCAATTGTTCATATAAACAATATATTTGTTGACTGTAGGTATCTAAAACAGTTGGGCACTGGGAGGCCACATTTGTTTCTAAGATGTTCGAAGGACATTAGATCTCCTCCATCACACAACTGATCCAACTGGTTAAACCTCTTTTCTCCCCATGTCTTAAACCCTGTATCTAATTTAGATGGTAGAAAAATCAACATTCTGTGCAATTTTCATTGATCTTGATATTGATGAAGGGCGTCCCAGCCTCTCTCTCACTTTTCAGAGTGTTTCCTATCCAAATGTTATTGATTTTATTTACTTTCCGTGTATCTTGATTAAAAATAATTGCTATGTCCAGCGGCAAATTTGGGCAGATACTCTGTTCCATTCCCACCCACTGAGCCTCCCTGTCCTGGGTTATCCATACCACTACTGATATAAGTTGGGCTGCCAAGTAATAATTTTTTTAATTAGGCAAGTCAGGACCCGCGTTCTCTTTTGGGTTTAACAGTCTTTTCAGTTCAATCCTGGGTCTTTTGTTTAGCCAGGTAAATTTGGATAACCATTTATTGAGCGTTTTGAATGTAGATATAGGGACCCCTATGGGCAGGGACTGGAACATAAAGAGAAGCCTAGGTGGTATGTTCATTCTAATGCTCTCCACTCTCCCCAATAAAGATAGAGGGAGGATTTCCCATCTTTCGAGATAATTCTTTATTTCACATAGTAATTCACTATAATTAGTTTTGTATAAGTATGATATACCAGGATCCCTAGGTATCTAAAGCCATAACTGTGGAATCGAAATTTAGTATTTGCGAGCTTTAATGCAAAACACATTCTCTGTAGCATAAGTGTGGGTAGGTTACTGTAAAATTTGGACGAATATTAAACTTAAAGCAACAGTAAGGTGTAGCGATCAGGGAGTTCAGTATAGGACTAAACATGCAAGGGAAGAAGTAGATAATTAGTGAAACTTTTGACTGGGCTGGAGATCTGAGGAGTCATACACAGATATATGGCACAGCAGATATTTTTGTCTGCTTTTCAGATGGTTGACGTGACATATTTTCCGACGCGCGCTCTCTGTCCGCTGGTGGGAGTGTGCTCACCTGTTTGCATCGGGGCGGAAGTCCGCCATGCGCAATACAGAGAGCAGAGGAGAATTATAAATGTGCGACCGTGTAGAGACAAAAATGACAAGCTTTTGTGTAAATAATATAAATAGCATAAGGCTATTTAGTTTGTTTAATAAAAGGACAATGTATGAATTTGTTCTATAGGAAAAGTAACCATAAAAACATAAGAAATTTACAAACGAGAGGAAGCCATCCGGCCCATCAAGTACTTTTGGGAAAAACGTACCTAACAGCTTAGAGTTGGTAAAATCTTATCTAGCTCTGATTTAAAGGAGCCCAGGGTTTTAGCTTGCGCTACACTAGTAGGAAGACTATTCCATACTCTAACTACACGCTGTGTAAAGAAGTGCTTCCTCAAATTCGTTTTAAAATGTTCTCCCGCTAAATTCCATTTGTGGCCACGAGTTCTTGTATGTCATGTCACTCGCCATCCAGACCTGTTAGAATCTTATATACCTGGATCATGCCCCCACTTAGTCTCCTTTGCTCGAGGCTGAACAGATTCAGCTCAACTAACCTGTCCTCATAAGACATTCCTCTAAGACCGGGAATCATTCTCGTAGCCCTACGTTGCACCTTTTCCAAGGCAGCAATGTCCTTCTTAAGGTATGGTGACCAAACCTGTACACAATATTCTAGGTGGGGTCTTACCAAGGAATTATACAATCGTAGCATCACTTCCTTTGACTTAAACTCCACACAGCTAGAGATGTAACCCAACATTCTATTTGCCTTTTTTATTGCTTCCCCACACTGGCGAGAGTGGGACATGGAAGCAGCAACATACACACCGAGGTCTTTCTCATGATCAGCTACCTTTATTTCAGTGGAACCCATAAAATATCTGTACTTTATATTTCTGCAATATTTCTGGATGTGGCAGTGTGTGAGGAGATGGAGACTCTGATAAAGTATCATAAGGCTAATAAGAACACAGAAAGGTGTAACAAGAAAAGGAGTGAGCAACTGGAGGTTCTGAGGTTATGGCAAAGGGAGAGGCCTGGAGAAAAGGGCAGAAAGTGATGAGAGAGTGATGAGTGAGAATCAGGCAGGAGTCAAAGGTGAAGCAGAGCAGGAGGAGTTACGACTTCCTCTGTATCACGGACTGTATCTGTTAGTAGAAGGGCCACCTCTGATATTTAAGGGCCACTTTCCAGTAATAGAGGGCAAGATAAAGTTCAGAGGGGAAGAAACAGAAGGATGAAGAAAGTTGTTTATATGGGTACAGGGAAGTGAGCGACCTGCGGCGGCAGACCGTGAAGGAAGGACTGCGAGGGAGTGATATAATAATAGAAGGCCAGGCATGTGGGTTTAAGAAAAAAGGGAGTGATATAAAGGTGGGGTACAGAGCAAGTGGTAGGGCTGCAGAAGGGCTGATGCATCTGATGGACAGCCCTAACCCTCCATGTAGAGGATGGAGTCAGATTCAGGAGAAGGAGATAGAAACGGATAGTGAGGAAGAAGTAGAGGAGGATAATGCAGATCATAGAACAGTGGGAAGCAGGAGGGCTGTGAGACCCCCGATAGGGACACTCTGATGCTCCCCCTGGTGGTGAAAGGAGCACAGACACAGTATGTGCCATGGGCAGAACAGTCCTGGCAGACGGAGCTTGAAAATGGATGAAAGTATTTGAGGAGGAAACTATGGGACGGCTCTTGGTGATGGGGGACATAAAAGCGGTTCAGGCTTGTGTCCTGGGGGTAGACGGAATGGAGAGAATGCTGGCAGTGGTGACAGGGACTCCGTGATTGAGTGTGGCTGAAATGAAGGTGGACCCCGTAAAGGAGGGGGAGAGCCCAGCTGCCTATCTGCAAGCCCAAGAAAAGCGGTGGAGCAGTGAGGCAGAGCAGGACCTACAGGATTCGGTGTTCAGAGGTCTGTACCGGAGGGCACTGCAGGACACGCTCCCGAAGCCAGTGAGAAGCAGGCTAAGGCAAGTGGTGGGGCTTATTACTATGCCTGAGGAGCAGCTGATCCACGCTATTGACTTGTACAGAGAGGAGGAGGACTCTGCTGAAGAGCATGAGAGGGAGCTGACGAAGAAATTGAGTCAGTCACCGCCAAAAAAACAAGGCCACTAATTAGCCTCAGGTCCCTAATTAGAACAGGTGAGTAGATACAATGGATGAGGGTTTCCTCAGAGGGCACCCATTTACTCACAAATTTGATGATCCTAGACCCTGGGGAGACTGGGGAACAGGCTGATTCATCTCATGTGCTGGAGCTGTGATCAGCCTGGACACACCTGTCCAACCTGCATGTTCCAGAATCTTCTTTAGTAGATGTTCAGATAGGGGCCAAAAATGTAAATATGTCTAAACTAACATCAGAGCATATCCCAGTGAATTTGTTAGGCAGAGATGCTTTGTGTCAGCTGCAGATAGACATAAAATGTACGAAGGGGGAGTAGAGGTACTCAGTGGACAATTCACCCTTCTGCAACAAAGGTTGTTGTCCAGCAGGGATAGTATAGCTTATACGGATTAGAAGAAGTTATTGGAAAGGTTTGGGAAATCCTAGAATAGTGGGGACCATTTATACAGGAACAATATAGCAATGTGCTAAATTGGAAATAGGATAAATACAGTTGTTAGTTGTGATGGGAGATTTCAGTGATCCTGGAGTGAGGGATGAGTGGGATCGGCTGATAGATCCGCTGCCTTGCCGAGAGAAAGACGGGATGCGCATGACGGCAGACTGGATAATATTAGGCCCTGAGGGAGTAGCCATTCAGATACGGAGGACGGGAGTAGTGGGAGAATGGTACAACACACCAGAGGAGGAGCCCCCCTTAGCAGTGGCTTTTAATCAGCCCACGCTGGATCTGGGAGAAATGATGGGGCGAGCAAAGCAGGTGGTTTGGGTGCCGACAGAACATGAAGGAGTGCAGGCAGCGGCAGGAGAGAAGCTGGTAAGGAGTCAGTCGAGTGCAGAGAGTGTAGGAGATTTCAGAGGTTTGTGGTTGTGGAGCATGATTGGAGTGCAGTGTGAAGGGAAATAAAGGACAGAGGAATGTTGGCAGGAGATGGAAGTGCCTGAGGAGGTGTGGTTCCGCTTTGGAACCCCGCCCCTCCCATCTGTGGTCAACCTTCCCCTTCTCAGTCTCTTATTTCTGGCCAGACGCGAGATCTTCATGGTTTATGCAGCGTGCAAGCGTTTTTCCCCTCCTTGTGTTCCTGTCTTCCTGTGTACCGATCTCTGCTTCGCCTCCTTGGCTCCGAGTCATGCCTGGCGCGCTTACTGCCATCTACGATCAGCCGACCTGGATTACCAACAGCGTCTGCCGTTTCAGCCCTCTGACAGCCGACGCCGGACCCCCGGTTACATAGGATGGATGGATGGATTCGAGCTTGTATTTGAAATAGAAACATCACAGCGGTTCTCAGGCAACAGCTGGACATATTTATTTTTCAGCTTGTTTTTGGTAAAAGCAAGAAACATAAGCTTTGTGCGTCTGTACTCTGGTCTTACTCCCTGCACACATTGATGGCACGGAAGGACAGTCACTGCAGTCAGCTATTCTCACAGACTGACTTTCTCCTTTAAGTGCTGATACTGCAGAAGAAGATGGATCATTTGCTTGCTTGCTTAATAACCACAAGCACCCATATTGCAGAATGAATGAGACTGAAGTGGATGGAAGGCCACGTCATTCTGTCTGCAGTGAAAGAAATAATAGCAGGAGTTGGAATTGATTATGATTATGGAGAAAATGGCTGGCTGTGGTGAGAAAGCTGTGGAAATTTGTGCCAATTCACATCGGTGAGGGCATAAAGGGTAATTTCTTTCAGTATGGGAAGAATTCACATATTTGTGTGAGGAAGGTAACAAAAGTTCACTAAAGTACAATATATTAACTTTGAATATCCTTGTTCTGATTGTTCAATCATGTTGTGTGTCTGATACCTGTACCTGTTTGGCAAAGCAGTATATAGTTACTGCCTACATTTTTGGCTGTGCATGTGTGATTCTGATGGGAATATTATATTTTTATATCTGTGTGTAGATTTTTTCAGCAATAATTGAGTTTATCCTTCTGTGCAGTATTTAAGGTTTTGGTAATTCATCATTTATTTGTATTTGTGCAGTGTGCAGTTACCAGGTTATAAATAAACAAATAAATAAATGTAACATCAGAAGAGATGTACAATGACAGTAAAATGTGTGAAAGTAATGGAATGTAAAAAATGTGTGTGAGTCTCCACATGTATAAAGCGGCTGTATACCATAAGGAAAAGGAGCAATGGATGAATTACATAAAGTGCTTACTGTCCAAAACGACAATGAGTCATGTTCGGCGTAACATAAATATTCAGTGAGTTAACCCTTCGAACTCGACAAACGCAACATGCGTTTTTCGTACCTATTAATCTGAAGCTCTTAACTTTGGACATGCATAATGCACAGACAAGAATCATATGTCTTTGGAATCAAGAGAACTATCAGCTAACTTCACCAAGTCACCATATGGATGCAAAATCAAAGATTTCTGCCTGGCACTAAGCATGTATTCCTCTGTCACGTCACCGGTGGGAAGTAGGACCCAAATGCAAGCTGTAGGGCAGAATCCCCTTCGTGGGGTTTTATTGACAGGCAGGTTTGGGCACAGAGACGCAAACAGACAAGGACACAACTGGAGAAGATAGGACTGGGCACTTTACCAGACTAAGGAATGGGAAAACACAAGGAAGCTGATAGTGACTGACAGAAGGGGAGGAACATGGGATGAGACTAATAGACACCAAGCGTGGCTCATCAGGGAGGAGAACTGGAGGGTAAGGTTGATTAAATGGGCAAGATATGACAGTAAACGCCCCCCTCCCAATCCTGTGCCCTCCGGGTACAAGGGCATCATTGAGGGGACACACAGACCAGGGCAAAACCAAGGACAACAGGGGAGACTAACCCCCAGGACACAAATCATGACAGGCCAGGTAATCCAACAGGGATGCTGACTATGGACCAAAAGACACACAGTGGGTGTCAGTGGGAACAAAGGACACAGTAGGAGGAGACAAAAGGGAGGGATTGGGCATCAAAAGGACCAAAGACGGCACAGGGACAGACAAGGCAGGACACAACCAGACAAGACAGGCAAGCAACGGAACCAGTGCAACAATAATATGGCCAGGAGAGGGGAACCTAAAGCGGGAAGCAAGAGTGACTGGAGTGGGGGCTGGAACGGTGAAATCGGGCTAAGAGGTGAAACCAGGGAGAGCCACGGGGAAGCAAGACTACAGACCAAAGACTGAGGTATTAGGAGGGGCAAGACACTAGGTAGCATGGGAGGTAAAGTGAACAGTTCAGGGCCTCTGATGGGCTCCGGGGTGCCGCAGAAGGGTCACGGCCAGGGGGGCCTTTGGAATCCTGTCTGGGTCTGTAGAAGCTCCACTCGTCTGCGGCAGCCGAGGGAAGAACAGCATCGGTAGACGGCGAGGGGTTGGCAGAGTCGGAGGGTGTCGAGGGTCAGGCAGGACAGGAACTGGACCAAACCAGGGACCCTGCAAAACAAAAGCACAGGTCAGTACCTGCGCCATGAGGAGACCGGAGGTGGTTCCTTTTGGGAACCATTGGATGGGATACCCTGAAAGACCATCTTGGACCAAGCCTGGATCAGGAGGCAGGTCTGGGTAGCATACCCTCGTTTTTTCCTCCCGGAGCTGAGCCCACGACTGGATTTCTGTTGACCCTGCCGTTGTCGCGGCGATAGCCTCCTCGGTTGGGGAAACTTTGGCCACGGGGCTGACAGCACGGAGTGGGACTCAGGTCAAGACCTGGAGGCTCCCACTCCATGTCCTCCGGGGGAATGTCCTCCAGGTCAGCCCCCTCTGGGCTGGCATTGTCCGGAGAGTCTGATGCCAGGCTGGTGATGCCTTAATCCAGGCTGACTGTGCCTTAATCCATACTAAATGTAAATAAACATAATGAAATTTAAAAGAATAAAATGGTAATTAGAGGAAAATTTAACGTGCAAGTTTTAAAAAAAATGGGCTTTTCCTTTTACCCAGATGTCTGCAAGCGCTGTGACTGTGATGAATGGTGACGCATGAGATCCTGAGAATGGGCGACGCTTCCAAGGATGGGTGGCAGGTGGCATTTCCCAGGAATTACAGGCAGGAGATGCCTGAGGAGCTCTCCTGGAGGGAAGACAGAAAGAGAAGAAGGGAACAAGCAGAGGCTGTGCGAAGAAAAAGACTGCAGAACCAGTTAAAGTTGTACAGGTGGATTGTACAAATGCCCTCAAGTCTTGGTCCACGAGGGTTCCCGTTTTTAATTTACAAAAAAAAAACAATAAATTAATTTTAAATAAATCTTAAGGCTTATCATTAACATCTTTCTAGTAGTTAAAACACATACAATCGATTAACTTACCTGGTGATTTTGGAACTTCCGACTCCAAAGCAAAATGTAAAGTAAATGCAGCGTTCTACTTGGGGAAAAGGGATAAATTAAAGGGTTAACTTTGGAATCTAAAACAAAAACAGCAATATCATATCAAGGGTCTTCAATACCTTTTTCCTGTGTCTGCTCCCTTTACATGTAGATACTGAATGTGAAAAAGGCAAGAGCTGGACAGGCCCTGCCTTATTGAGTTGAGGGAATGCAAACAACCCCGCATGCGAGTGGGGAGAAACCAGGCACAAACGCAGTAGGCCTCAGAACAAAGGTAGCTTTATTTCATGGGGCCTTTCCAGCCTCACCTCAAGCTGTTACCCCTCTCTCTTGGCCTTGACATGCCGATAATCCACACAGGCCACAGCATGACAAAAACAACAAAAAAAATTAAATAAATAAAAACAAACAACAATTAGACCAAAAGAAAGACCACCAACCACCCTTTTTACTCTAATCCCCTGCCCTTATATACGGCTTCCCATTAAACTAATTGGGACAGCCCAACGACAAGGGGAAACCAGTTGGAGTTTCATGTACTAACAACATACATTACAACACATACATTTAACATGGAACACATCATAATAGCTGGCCCTTAAGCATTACCATCCCCTGCTCTTTCACACAGAACATCCCACCTCACACAACAAAAGCAAGAACAAACAACCTTTCTCACCTATTTCCCCCCCCCCCCCCCTTTTGTGCCAAACCTTCACCTTCCCCTGTTCCACCCTGGGCTATAAGGGAACCTTCCCCAGACGGCACGCGCTTCCGCAGGGAACCCATATGCCGAGGGACCAGAGGAAACAGCAACCGGGGTGGAAGTTGGTGAGAGACTTCTGCTGATTTACCCAAGTTCTCCCTTTACCATGGCCGATGGATAAAACTAGAACAGTGGGTACCTCACAGCTCTAAGGTATTGCCTTGAATAAAGAAAGAAATAAACCAAACAGCACACTAAGCATGGACTATTATTTTGTGGTGCGCAGGGGATGATGGGATGTGTAGTCCGCCAATTCAATAAACTTCAACACACAATACACTACCATAAACCACTAACATCGGACTCCTTGACCCCCCAAATGCTACTACCAACCCAAGTCATAGAGAAACCCCTTCCCTTTTTACACTGATATAAACACGTACCTTTAAAATATATTATGTTTAGTTTATAAGCTTATTTCATTATAACAAACAAGCACAATCCATAAGTGCACTAGGCCTAACACATGGTTCAGAAGCCTCCTACCCCACCTTACACCAGCCACATGGACACCATCTGTCCAACTGGGCAACCTCAGCGTCTTGTGCCTCCTGAAACGCCACCTCAGTTTCTTCTTCTTCCTCACATCCTTCTTCCTGAATGGTTTCCAGCCATGATCTGCCTCCTTGAGACACAATAGATCCCAAAGCATTCCCTCTACTTTTCTCTCCTTCTCCCTTAACCTCCTCCACATTCACTCCTACCTCACATCCATTCTCCTCACCTCCATTTACCATATGCATTCCATTCATACCAGCCTCCGCCCCCTCCATCTCACCATTGGAGGCCCCTTTCTGATACCTCCACATTTTCCCAAGTAGCCCTTCCCAATCCCTCCTTATCCCCCCCAACCTGGACAGTGGGGGTGTCGCTCGTGAGCACTCCTCCACACCGTCTCCCCAGTCGATCACCTCGTCACACAGGTTCCAGGCATCCCAGTACTGGGTGTTGATCCAGGCAACCGCTGTCTGAATTTGCTTTCTGAGGAGTAAATGATAGATAGTTAACCAGATATTTACAGTGATAATTAAATGAATAAAGACCAGACAGATCTTCAACCATACAGAAAATACAGTTGCTATAATTATTATAATCATGGGCGTAAATTTTATTTAACAGTACGGGGGGACAATAAATATAACATTTCTCATAAGCAGTTTTTGAAGGGGACACAAATTATACAGTCAAATTGTACTTATGAAGATTTGTCCCCACAGTGAAAAACTTTACTTCTGTCATTATTATTGTAGCATGGAGACTGTGTCATTATGCTTATTTTCAAAGTTTTTCTCAGGTTCAATGACAAAGCAGATTTTTCTTCAAAACTATTTATTGCATTTTTTGTTATGTTGTTTACGGTCAAGCCATACAATAAAATTTAAACATGACTATTATTGTGAAAAAGATATCAAATAAGTAATGTTTTGTATCAAAATCAACAATTAAATAATCAATTTACAGTAACTGTTCTATGCAAAAAAAACATCTGCAATTTAAAGCAAACTTACATTAATGAATAGACACTAAACAAAAGTACCAAATGTGTTTTTCCTGGTATCACTGGGCCCCACAAACTCTTGGCATATGTTGTTTATGTTAAAGTTGTCCAGCTCGTCTTTCTGCATATTGCAGACTAACAGACTGTTAAGTCCATCTTGGCCCATAGTAGCCCTTAGCCACGTCTTTAGTCTGCGCAATGCACTGAAGCTCCTCTCAGCTTCACATGAGGACACTGGAACCACCAACAAAATTCTGACAAGGACCTCAATCTGGTCAAACAAGCCTGAAGGGCCAGTGCTTTGGACAGGATCTTAGTCCGTATTCAATAAGCCTTTAGGTAAAAGGAGGTGTAAGAATGAGGATCTTTCCCCTTTTTTAGCATGAGAAATATTAGCTTGGGCAAGAGGTTCAGGTTGTTGAACATGTCCAATAGGAGAGAAAACAACTGGGGCCATAACTTTTTATAGAACTCGGAAGGAAAGCCATCGGGTCTGGGACATTAACCACTTTGCGAAGCAGCCGCCATGGTGGTCAGTTAAGTTACAGTGAGAGTGATAGTGACATCTAAATCAATCACAGCCACACATTCCTATGAAGGAATGGCTAAATCCCTAAAGAAACTATTGAACTCTAGACAACAAGAGAGAGGAGAAAAGAGAGATGTAAAAATGCTTGAATGCATTATTAATTTCTAGAGGATCTGCTCGTAATAATGAGACCATTGTTTGCATCAGTAGTTCAGCAGT
The DNA here is from genome assembly GCF_023856365.1 of Brienomyrus brachyistius. Taxonomy (NCBI): domain Eukaryota; kingdom Metazoa; phylum Chordata; class Actinopteri; order Osteoglossiformes; family Mormyridae; genus Brienomyrus; species Brienomyrus brachyistius. The sequence continues at coordinate 2,074,638 of NW_026042313.1, forward strand.
GTGTTGAGACACTAGAAATTCATACTCTGCTAGTATCGTTAGATGCTCCTTATAAACATCAGTAGAGATCAATTGTCAAGATCTGCTTCACGCTGTGTTAAATATGCCATCTTCTCTTTCCACAGCTCTCTATCATTGCTTACATATCAGATAATCTGCCCACTGGTATCAGTCTGCAAGGTTTCCAGCGATATGGAAACAAATACATCTGGAGATTTATTTAAAGAAAGAAAATTGGCAATTGTTGTGAAACAAAATCAACAAAGAAAGCAACTGAGTGTTGAACCGTCAAGGACACCATGTTCTAACAAAATTTTCGAGGAGACTGGAGCATGATCTGAGAAAGCTATTTTATCATAGCTACTTAGATATTGAGCAAGAAGTCTTATCAACTAAGAAATAGTCAATTTGGGTAAACGTGTGATGAATCTGAGAGAAAAAAAACTATACTCTTTTCGAGTGGGATTAAAGAATTGTGAAACACCTGACACAAATTCTTTGGTAAAAGAATTGATCATTTTGACAGATTTTGAAGGCAGAGCTATCTTGGGGGATGGATGATCTAATTTCGGATTAAAGCGACAATTTAAATCACTCCCCAAGAAAAGGTGACATTTAGAGGTATCAGGTACCAGTGAGAACTGAAGCTTAAAGAAAATATCATCATCGCAATTAGGAGCACATGCGTTAACCAATAGTACAGGCGTAATGAACAATAAACTAGTAATTATGACAGATCTCCCATTTGGATCGGGAATACACATCAGATATGCAAAGAACAAAGGGAATAGATGTATGCAACAATATTGCTACATCCCTTGCTCTAAAGCAGAAAGATTGTAGAATGATAGATGTAATCTGCCCATCCACACCTCTGTCGTCTGATGGTTTAAAATGAGTTTCTTGAAAGAGCATCATACGAGACCTTCAGCGATAAAGGTATTGCAGTATTTCACTGTGTTTGATAGGATTATTAAGGCTGTTATAGTTAAAACTAAGCAATTTACAATAGTATCCCCCCACACCTCCCTGGTGAGTCCCAGGTTAATCATTACTAAGGCGTACTCCTAACTGAAGTCTGCTATGAAAATTCGGGTTGAAGGCTGTGGCGCAATATGTTAGACTGACTGAAATAAAGCAGAGAAAACGTAATATAAAGAAGTAAGGAAAATAGAGGTTAAAATGCACGGTAATTTCTTGTCATATCGCCGCAAATGCACATAAAGTACGTACGAATTCACACTGTTACAACAACCGATTGCTGCACATATCGCTTTTGAAGGTGAATGCGTACTTGCTTACCAGTTATATCCATCCCTGCGTATATAGCTAACAGAATGTCAAACACCATTGCTGTGCTCTAGAACTTGCAAAGTAACTTGCTTGCCTGCTAGTGTCACTCCAGTACATTTCTAAAAGCCTGCTCAGGCAGTGCCATCTTGTGGTTTGTCATATGTGGAAGGCTCAACAAGCCAAAAATCAACTACTTTTTTTTCCAAAGTACAAAATTAATTTGTATCAGCTAAATGTATGAGTTTTTATAGCCACCGAGCTTACCTTATTGGAAGACAAAGCAGGACATTCACGTATCATGTAATTAATTTACGAAAGCGGTATTTTGCCTCATTACGCGTGTATTTAAGCTGCAGTGTGGTGGAAGCTTATTACCTTTGAATAACATTCCTTTAAATGTTATGCCTCGGCTCCATTTGCATATTGAACAAAATAACGCTTCCTATTGTACTGAACATTCGCTATACAATTTGTTTTTATAAAACTTTCTTTAACATTTAAAAGAAACGTAGAACTTTCTACATCTGAACTACATAGCACGTCTTCGACATTCCCCGGTTAAATGGACGTTACGCACGAGTTATGACGTAATACGCACGTAGCGTAATACAACTCATTAGCCAATTTCAACGTACGTACTATTACATTAATGTTAAGCGGACAGTGGGAGTAGTTTCCATAGAAACAACATAAATATTCTTTACCGTTTGCAGCACAGCAAACTCTACGAATGAAAATGGCGCTCAAGTGAGCAGTTTGTTAGCTCTCCAAAATTTCGTTTTATTCTTCAAATTATATTGTTACTTTGATTATTTACTCTTTTATACTATACTAATGTAGTACATGTCGATAAAATTATTGCATGTTTTTAATGTCATTAAAACTTGTGGTCTTTATTTTTATTGGGGGTGCTCTTATATCGAAGTGATGATGATAGACAGCTATTTGGTTAGTAAAATCTTCCCAAACTTCAAAAAATGTCACTGATCCTTAAAACGGCGGTGTAATTTGCCGGGGTGTCCACGATAAAATATGCGGAATGGTGGGAGATTGGCTATGCGAACGGAAATCCGGCACTAAACAATACAGACAGTTTTCTTTTTAATACGGCGCGAACCCGTAATAAACAGGACGGTAGGCACAGCCCGCCCCCCCCTGAGCACTGAGCGCGGACTGTACCGGTACACTGACCGGGGGCTGGGAACCCTTACGGTAATGGATGGTAAAATGTTTACCTAAAATGTTTAAGTAATTTGGGGCATTGCTTTCGTAATAAGGTAAATGCTTCAAGCTGACTATTACATTAAAAAAAAAAAACAATGTTGCACAGAATTAAAAAAATACTCTTAGTTTCATCAGTGTTAACACAGTTCTCAGTAGCATTCATCTGGGTTTTCACTTGTGGAGGGCTGTTGTTTCCTATTCCATGTTAGTTATAATCGCTAGCACAGTTTTTTTTTCTGTAAACCCCACAATTTCCATTTCCATTTTCCAAACCGCGTATCTTACTGGGTCTCGGGGTGTCCGGAGCCTATCCTGAAAGCAATAAACCCCACAATTATTCATTATAATCCATCCATCCATCCATCCATTTTCCAAACCGCTTATCCTACGGAAGCAATAAACCCCACAATTACTCATTATAATCATGGGTGTAAATCGCGGAGGGGACGGAGGGAACATGCCCCCCCACCCCCATCCGAGAGTTGTCCCCCCCCAATAAATAATTTTAAAAAACGCACTCTCTATTATGAAAAATATATGTTTGTATACCTAAAATAATTCTGTAAGTAGAAAATAAAACAAACGCAAACAATGCATTTAGAAACAGTTGCGTCCCCCCCCATTCCTCACAGTGGTTTGGCCCGCTGCCTGCTTTCCCAGTTCATCTTACCTACTCTACACACACGAGTCAGGTGTGTGGCTGCGGATCTATTAACGTTGAATTCCAGCAAGTAGGGTATTTTATTCACTTTAAATAAAGAGATTATCTTTAATGTAGTTAATGCATACTCATTCATAAATTAGTTTCGGCAAAAATGCTGATTACCGATGTAATTTACCATGAATTTGATATATTAGCGATTAAAATATTACTTGTGTAGTTAACGTTCGCTTGTTTACAATAACTTGTTCCGTAGTGCACTGCAACTAACGCGCCAAAGCAGTTTCCAGTGCATTGTTTTATTTGTGACGACTTAGCATAATATTAACTTAACATTAACGGCCACAGTTAGCATATTGTTTAGCTGTGCATTTACTAAATGAGCACTGTGCTACGTCCAAACTGACCCCACTGTATTTTTTTGTATAATCAGTTTCTATTCTGTTCTTAAGTGTCTTAATTCATTTTAAATACAAATTTAAACGTTTTTTAATTCCTTGTTTTTATTGTTGTGATTATTTCATGATAGTTTTACTTTCTTTGTGTAAAGCACTTTTAATTACCATTGTGTATAAAATGGCTACAGCATAAATAAACTCGCCTTGCCTTGCAGTGTGATAAACTAGATAAAATGACAGAGAAAAGGAAAATGGACATAGGAACATTTTTCAGTGCACCTAAACGCCAAGTAACTACGAAAAGTTCACATATTATGGCAATTTGGCTTTTAGAATGGGTGTTTATGACAATACTAATGTCACAATATCAATCGCAGGAAAAGGAGACAGAAATTATTGAGGGACAGGTAGAGCAGGGCCATTCAGATGTACAGTGTCAGGTAAGTGTGTTGTGCTTTTATTGAAGGGATAAGGACAGAATTTTTTTTTGGATGAACAATTTCTTTAATGTTTTCTGAGTTGTGGCTGTTCAGTAGATGAACATCACAGGCTCACCAACCCGATGGCTTTCCTTCAGAGTTCTATAAAAAGTGGCCCCAGTTGTCCTCTCTCCTATTGGACATGTTCAACAACCTGAACCTCTTGCCCAAGCTAATATTTCTCATGCTAAAAAAGGGGAAAGATCCTCATTCTTACACCTCCTTTCACCTAAAGGCTTATTGAATACGGACTAAGATCCTGTCCAAAGCACTGGCCCTTCAGGCTTGTTTGACCAGATTGAGGTCCTTGTCAGAATTTTGTTGGTGGTTCCAGTGTCCTCATGTGAAGCTGAGAGGAGCTTCAGTGCATTGCGCAGACTAAAGACGTGGCTAAGGGCTACTATGGGCCAAGACAGACTTCACAGTCTGTTAGTCTGCAATATGCAGAAAGACGAGCTGGACAACTTTAACATAAACAACATATGCCAAGAGTTTGTGGGGCCCAGTGATACCAGGAAAAACACATTTGGTACTTTTGTTTAGTGTCTATTCATTAATGTAAGTTTGCTTTAAATTGCAGATGTTTTTTTTTGTTGCATAGAACAGTTACTGTAAATTGATTATTTAATTGTTGATTTTGATACAAAACATTACTTTTTTTTATATCTTTTTCACAATAATAGTCATGTTTAAATTTTATTGAATGTTGATGGCTTGACCGTAAACAACATAACAAAAAATGCAATAAATAGTTTTGAAGAAAAATCTGCTTTGTCACTGAACCTGAGAAAAACTTTGAAAATAAGCATAATGACACAGTCTCCATGCTACAATAATAATGACAGAAGTAAAGTTTACGCCCATGATTATAATAATCATAGCAACTGTATTTTCTGTATGGTTGAAGATCTGTCTGGTCTTTATTCATTTAATTATCACTGTAAATATCTGGTTAACTATCTATCATTTACTCCTCAGAAAGCATATTCAGACAGCGGTTACCTGGATCAACACCCAGTACTGGGATGCCTGGAACCTGTGTGACGAGGTGATCGACTGGGGAGACGGTGTGGAGGAGTGCTCACGAGCGACACCCCCACTGTCCAGGTTGGGGGGGATAAGGAGGGATTGGGAAGGGCTACTTGGGAAAATGTGGAGGTATCAGAAAGGGGCCTCCAATGGTGAGATGGAGGGGGCGGAGGCTGGTATGAATGGAATGCATATGGTAAATGGAGGTGAGGAGAATGGATGTGAGGTAGGAGTGAATGTGGAGGAGGTTAAGGGAGAAGGAGAGAAAAGTAGAGGGAATGCTTTGGGATCTATTGTGTCTCAAGGAGGCAGATCATGGCTGGAAACCATTCAGGAAGAAGGATGTGAGGAAGAAGAAGAAACTGAGGTGGCGTTTCAGGAGGCACAAGACGCTGAGGTTGCCCAGTTGGACAGATGGTGTCCATGTGGCTGGTGTAAGGTGGGGTAGGAGGCTTCTGAACCATGTGTTAGGCCTAGTGCACTTATGGATTGTGCTTGTTTGTTATAATGAAATAAGCTTATAAACTAAACATAATATATTTTAAAGGTACGTGTTTATATCAGTGTAAAAAGGGAAGGGGTTTCTCTATGACTTGGGTTGGTAGTAGCATTTGGGGGGTCAAGGAGTCCGATGTTAGTGGTTTATGGTAGTGTATTGTGTGTTGAAGTTTATTGAATTGGCGGACTACACATCCCATCATCCCCTGCGCACCACAAAATAATAGTCCATGCTTAGTGTGCTGTTTGGTTTATTTCTTTCTTTATTCAAGGCAATAACTTAGAGCTGTGAGGTACCCACTGTTCTAGTTTTATCCATCGGCCATGGTAAAGGGAGAACTTGGGTAAATCAGCAGAAGTCTCTCACCAACTTCCACCCCGGTTGCTGTTTCCTCTGGTCCCTCGGCATATGGGTTCCCTGCGGAAGCGCGCGCCGTCTGGGGAAGGTTCCCTTATAGCCCAGGGTGGAACAGGGGAAGGTGAAGGTTTGGCACAAAAGGGGGGGGGGGAAATAGGTGAGAAAGGTTGTTTGTTCTTGCTTTTGTTGTGTGAGGTGGGATGTTCTGTGTGAAAGAGCAGGGGACGGTAATGCTTAAGGGCCAGCTATTATGATGTGTTCCATGTTAAATGTATGTGTTGTAATATATGTTGTTAGTACATGAAACTCCAACTGGTTTCCCCTTGTCGTTGGGCTGTCCCAATTAGTTTAATGGGAAGCCGTATATAAGGGCAGGGGATTAGAGTAAAAAGGGTGGTTGGTGGTCTTTCTTTTGGTCTAATTGTTGTTTGTTTTTTATTTATTTATTTATTTTTTTGTTGTTTTTGTCATGCTGTGGCCTGTGTGGATTATAGGCATGTCAAGGCCAAGAGAGAGGGGTAACAGCTTGAGGTGAGGCTGGAAAGGCCCCATGAAATAAAGCTACCTTTGTTCTGAGGCCTACTGCGTTTGTGCCTGGTTTCTCCCCACTCGCATGCGGGGTTGTTTGCATTCCCTCAACTCAATAAGGCAGGGCCTGTCCAGCTCTTGCCTTTTTCACATTCAGTATCTACATGTAAAGGGAGCAGACACAGGAAAAAGGTATTGAAGACCCTTGATATGATATTGCTGTTTTTGTTTTAGATTCCAAAGTTAACCCTTTAATTTATCCCTTTTCCCCAAGTAAAACGCTGCATTTACTTTACATTTTGCTTTGGAGTCGGAAGTTCCAAAATCACCAGGTAAGTTAATCGATTGTATGTGTTTTAACTATTAGAAAGATGTTAATGATAAGCCTTAAGATTTATTAAAAATTTATTGTTTTTTTTGTAAATTAAAAACGGGAACCCTCGTGGACCAAGACTTGAGGGCATTTGTGCAATCCACCTGTACAACTTAAACTGGTTCTGCAGTCTTTTTCTCCCCACAGCCCCTGCTTGTTCCCTTCTTCTCTTTCTGTCTTCCCTCCAGGAGAGCTCCTCAGGCATCTCCAGCCTGCAATTCCTGGGAAATGCCACCTGCCACCCATCCTTGGAAGCGTCGCCCATTCTCAGGATCTCATACGTCACCATTCATCACAGAGTCACAGCGCTTGCAGACATCTGGATAAAAGGAAAAGCCCATTTTTTTAAAACTTACACGTTAAATTTTCCTCTAATTACCATTTTATTCTTTTAAATTTCATTATGTTTAATTACATTTAGTATGGATTAAGGCATCACCAGCCTGGCATCAGACTCTCCGGACAATGCCAGCCCAGAGGGGGCTGACCTGGAGGACATTCCCCCGGAGGACATGGAGTGGGAGCCTCCAGGTCTTGACCTGAGTCCCACTCCGTGGTGTCAGCCCCGTGGCCAAAGTTTCCCCAGCCGAGGAGGCTATCGCCGCGACAACGGCAGGGTCAACAGAAATCCAGTCGTGGGCTCAGCTCCGGGAGGAAAAAACGAGGGTATGCTACCCAGACCTGCCTCCTGATCCAGGCTTGGTCCAAGATGGTCTTTCAGGGTACCCCATCCAATGGTTCCCAAAAGGAACCACCTCCGGTCTCCTTATGGCTCTGATACTGGCCTGTGTTTTTGTTTTGCAGGGTCCCTGGTTTGGTCCAGTTCCTGTCCTGCCTGCCCCTCGACACCCTCCGACTCTGCCAACCCCTCGCCGTCTACCGATGCTGTTCTTCCCTCGGCTGCCGCAGACGAGTACAGCTTCTACAGACCCAGACAGGATTCCAAAGGCCCCCCTGGCCGTGACCCTTCTGCGGCACCCCGGAGCCCATCAGAGGCCCTGAACTGTTCACTTTACCTCCCATGCTACCTAGTGTCTTGCCCCTCCTAATACCTCAGTCTTTGGTCTGTAGTCTTGCTTCCCCGTGGCTCTCCCTGGTTTCACCTCTTAGCCCGATTTCACTGTTCCAGCCCCCACTCCAGTCACTCTTGCTTCCCGCTTTAGGTTCCCCTCTCCTGGCCATATTATTGTTGCACTGGTTCCATTACTTGCCTGTCTTGTCTGGTTGTGTCCTGCCTTGTCTGTCCCTGTGCCGTCTTTGGTCCTTTTGATGCCCAATCCCTCCCTTTTGTCTCCTTCTTCTGTTTCCTTTGTTCCCACTTACCCACTGACACCCACTGTCTGTCTTTTGGTCCATAGTCAGCATCCCTGTTGGATTACCTGGCCTGTCATGAGTTGTGTCCTGGGGGTTAGTCTCCCCTGTTGTCCTTGGTTTTGCCCTGGTCTGTGTGTCCCCTTAATGATGCCCTTGTACCCAGAGGGCACAGGATTGGGAGGGGGGCATTTACGGTCATGTCTTGCCCATTTAGTCAACCTTACCCTCCAGTTCTCCTCCCTGATGAGCCACGCTTGATGTCTATTAGTCTCATCCCATGTTCCTCCCCTTCTGTCAGTCACTATCAGCTTCCTTGTGTTTTCCCATTCCTTAGTCTGGTAAAGTGCCCAGTCCTATCTTCTCCAGTTGTCTCCTTGTCTGTTTGCGTCTCTGTGCCCAAACCTGCCTGTCAATAAAACCCCACGAAGGGGATTCTGCCCTACAGCTTGCATTTGGGTCCTACTTCCCACCGGTGACGTGACAGAGGAGTACATGCTTAGTGTCAGGCAGAAATCTTTGATTTTGCATCCATATGGTGACTTGGTGAAGTTAGCTGATAGTTCTCTTGATTCCAAAGACATATGATTCTTGTCTGTGCATTATGCATGTCCAAAGTTAAGAGCTTCAGATTAATAGGTACGAAAAACGCATGTTGCGTTTGTCGAGTTCGAAGGGTTAACTCACTGAATATTTATGTTACGCCGAACATGACTCATTGTCGTTTTGGACAGTAAGCACTTTATGTATTTCATCCATTGCTCCTTTTCCTTATGGTATACAGCCGCTTTATACCTGTGGAGACTCACACACATTTTTTACATTCCATTACTTTCACACATTTTACTGTCATTGTACATCTCTTCTGATGTTACATTTATTTATTTGTTTATTTATAACCTGGTAACTGCACAAATACAAATAAATGATGAATTACCAAAACCTTAAATACTGCACAGAAGGATAAACTCAATTATTGCTGAAAAAATCTACACACAGATATAAAAATATAATATTCCCATCAGAATCACACATGCACAGCCAAAAATGTAGGCAGTAACTATATACTGCTTTGCCAAACAGGTACAGGTATCAGACACACAACATGATTGAACAATCAGAACAAGGATATTCAAAGTTAATATATTGTACTTTAGTGAACTTTTGTTACCTTCCTCACACAAATATGTGAATTCTTCCCATACTGAAAGAAATTACCCTTTATGCCCTCACCGATGTGAATTGGCACAAATTTCCACAGCTTTCTCACCACAGCCAGCCATTTTCTCCATAATCATAATCAATTCCAACTCCTGCTATTATTTCTTTCACTGCAGACAGAATGACGTGGCCTTCCATCCACTTCAGTCTCATTCATTCTGCAATATGGGTGCTTGTGGTTATTAAGCAAGCAAGCAAATGATCCATCTTCTTCTGCAGTATCAGCACTTAAAGGAGAAAGTCAGTCTGTGAGAATAGCTGACTGCAGTGACTGTCCTTCCGTGCCATCAATGTGTGCAGGGAGTAAGACCAGAGTACAGACGCACAAAGCTTATATTTCTTGCTTTTACCAAAAACAAGCTGAAAAATAAATATGTCCAGCTCTTGCCTGAGAACTGCTGCGATGCTTATATTTCAAATACAAGCTCGAATCCATCCATCCATCTTATGTAACCGGGGGTCCGGCGTCGGCTGTCAGAGGGCTGAAACGGCAGACGCTGTCGGTAATCCAGGTCGGCTGATCGTAGATGGCAGTAAGCGCGCCAGGCATGACTCGGAGCCAAGGAGGCGAAGCAGAGATCGGTACACAGGAAGACAGGAACACAAGGAGGGGAAAAACGCTTGCACGCTGCATAAACCATGAAGATCTCCGCAAGGCAGCGGATCTATCAGCCGATCCCACTCATCCCTCACTCCAGGATCACTGAAATCTCCCATCACAACTAACAACTGTATTTATCCTATTTCCAATTTAGCACATTGCTATATTGTTCCTGTATAAATGGTCCCCACTATTCTAGGATTTCCCAAACCTTTCCAATAACTTCTTCTAATCCGTATAAGCTATACTATCCCTGCTGGACAACAACCTTTGTTGCAGAAGGGTGAATTGTCCACTGAGTACCTCTACTCCCCCTTCGTACATTTTATGTCTATCTGCAGCTGACACAAAGCATCTCTGCCTAACAAATTCACTGGGATATGCTCTGATGTTAGTTTAGACATATTTACATTTTTGGCCCCTATCTGAACATCTACTAAAGAAGATTCTGGAACATGCAGGTTGGACAGGTGTGTCCAGGCTGATCACAGCTCCAGCACACGAGATGAATCAGCCTGTTCCCCAGTCTCCCCAGGGTCTAGGATCATCAAATTTGTGAGTAAATGGGTGCCCTCTGAGGAAACCCCCATCCATTGTATCTACTCACCTGTTCTAATTAGGGACCTGAGGCTAATTAGGCCTTGTTTTTTGGCGGTGACTAACTCAATATCTTCGTCAGCTCCCTCTCATGCTCTTCAGCAGAGTCCTCCTCCTCTCTGTACAAGTCAATAGCGTGGATCAGCTGCTCCTCAGGCATAGTAATAAGCCCCACCACTTGCCTTAGCTTGCTTCTCACTGGCTTTGGGAGCGTGTCCTGCAGTGCCCTCCGGTACAGACCTCTAAACAACGAATCCTGCAGGTCCTGCTCTGCCTCACTGCTCCACCGCTTTTCTTGGGCTTGCAGATAGGCAGCTGGGCTCTCCCCCTCCTTTACGGGCTCCTCCTTCATTTCAGCCACACCTAGTCCCTGTCACCACTGCCAGCATTCTCTCCATTCCGTCTACCCCCAGGACACAAGCCTGAACCGCTTTTATGTCCCCCATCACCAAGAGCCGTCCCATAGTTTCCTCCTCAAATACTTTCATCCATTTTCAAGCTCCGTCTGCCAGGACTGTTCTGCCCATGGCACATACTGTGTTTGTGCTCCTTTCACCACCAGGGGGAGCATCAGAGTGTCCCTATCGGGGGTCTCACAGCCCTCCTGCTTCCCACTGTTCTATGATCTGCATTATCCTCCTCTACTCCTTCCTCACTATCCGTTTCTATCTCCTTCTCCTGAAACTGACTCCATCCACTACATGGAGGGTTAGGGCTGTCCATCAGATGCATCAGCCCTTCTGCAGCCCTACCACTTGCTCCGTACCCCACCTTTATATCCCCCCCTTTTTTCTTAAACCCACATGCCTGGCCTTCTATTATTATATCACTCCCTCACAGTCCTTCCTTCACGGTCTGCCGCCGCAGGTCGCTCACTTCCCTGTAGCCATATAAACAACTTTCTTCATCCTTCTGTTTCTTCCCCTCTGAACTTTACCTTGCCCTCTATTACTGGAAAGTGGCCCTTAAATATCAGAGGTGGCCCTTCTACTAACAGATACAGTCCCTGATACAGAGGAAGTCGTAACTCCTCCTGCTCTGTTTCACCTTTGACTCCTGCCTGATTCTCACTCATCACTCTCTCATCACTTTCTGCTCTTTTCTCCAGGCCTCTCCCTTTGCCATAACCTCAGAACCTCCAGTTGCTCAGTCCTTTTCTTGTTACACCTTTCTGTGTTCTTATTAGCCTTATGATACTTTATCAGTCTCCATCTCCTCACACACTGCCACATCCAGAAATATTGCAGAAATATAAAGTACAGATATTTTATGGGTTCCACTGAAATATAGGTAGCTGATTATGAGAAAGATCTCGGTGTGTATGTTGATGCTTCCATGTCCCACTCTCGCCAGTGTGGGGAAGCAATAAAAAAGGCAAATAGAATGTTGGGTTACATCTCTAGCTGTGTGGAGTTTAAGTCAAAGGAAGTGATGCTATGATTGTATAATTCCTTGGTAAGACCCCACCTAGAATATTTTGTGCATGTTTGGTCACCATACCTTAAGAAGGACATTGCTGCCTTGGAAAAGGTGCAACGTAGGGCTACGAGAATGATTCCCGGTCTTAGAGGAATGTCTTTTGAGGACAGGTTAGTTGAGCTGAATCTGTTCAGCCTCGAGCAAAGGAGACTAAGTGGGGGCATGATCCAGTTATATAAGATTCTAACAGGTCTGGATGGCGAGTGACATGACATACTAGAACTCGTGGCCACAAATGGAATTTAGCGGGAGAACATTTTAAAACGAATTTGAGGAAGCACTTCTTTACACAGCGTGTAGTTAGAGTATGGAATAGTCTTCCTACTAGTGTAGCGCAAGCTAAAACCCTGGGCTCCTTTAAATCAGAGCTAGATAAGATTTTACCAACTCTAAGCTGTTAGGTACGTTTTCCCCAAAAGTACTTGATGGGCCGGATGGCTTCCTCTCGTTTGTAAATTTCTTATGTTTTTATGGTTACTTTTCCTATAGAACAAATCTATACATTGTCCTTTTATTAAACAAACTAAATAGCCTTATGCTATTTATATTATTTACACAAAAGCTTGTCATTTTTGTCTCTACACGGTGGCACATTTACAATTCTCCTCTGCTCTCTGTATTGCGCATGGCGGACTTCCGCCCCGATGCAGACAGGTGAACACACTCCCACCAGCGGACAGAGAGCGCGCGTCGGAAAATATGTCACGTCAACCATCTGAAAAGCAGACAAAAATATCTGCTGTGCCATACATCTGTGTATGACTCCTCAGATCTCCAGCCCAGTCAAAAGTTTCACTAATTATCTACTTCTTCCCTTGCATGTTTAGTCCTATACTGAACTCCCTGATCGCTTCACCTTACTGTTGCTTTAAGTTTAATATTCGTCCAAATTTTACAGTAACCTACCCACACTTATGCTACAGAGAATGTCTTTTGCATTAAAGCTCGCAAATACTAAATTTCGATTCCACAGTTATGGCTTTAGATACCTAGGGATCCTTGGTATATCATACTTATACAAAACTAATTATGGTGAATTACTATGTGAAATAAAGAATTATCTCGAAAGATGGGAAATCCTCCCTCTATCCTTATTGGGGAGAGTGGAGAGCATTAGAATGAACATACCACCTAGGCTTCTCTTTATGTTCCAATCCCTGCCCATAGGGGTCCCTATATCCACATTCAAAACGCTCAATAAATGGTTATCCAAATTTACCTGGCAAAACAAAAGACCCAGGATTGAACTGAAAAGACTGTTAAACCCAAAAGAGAATACGGGTCTGGACTTACCTAATTTAAAAAATTATTACTTGGCAGCCCAACTTATATCAGTAGTGGTATGGATAACCCAGGACAGGGAGGCTCAGTGGATGGGAATGGAACAGATTATCTGCCCAAATTTGCCGCTAGACATAGCAATTATTTTTAATCAAGATACACGGAAAGTAAATAAAATCAATAACATTTGGATAGGAAACACTCTGAAAAGTGAGAGAGAGGCTGGGACGCCCTTCATCAATATCAAGATCAATGAAAATTGCACAGAATGTTGATTTTTCTACCATCTAAATTAGATACAGGGTTTAAGACATGGGGAGAAAAGAGGTTTAACCAGTTGGATCAGTTGTGTGATGGAGGAGATCTAATGTCCTTCGAACATCTTAGAAACAAATGTGGCCTCCCAGTGCCCAACTGTTTTAGATACCTACAGTCAACAAATATATTGTTTATATGAACAATTGAAGGATTGGTTAAAAAGAACATTATATCATGTATTTATAAAATATTACAAAAAGAGTCAACAGTGTTGATATCAAAGAAAAATGAGAACTAGAGATGAATACTATCATTAACGATGAAGATTGGACTCATTCATGTAAAGAAGGACACAGAATAACAAACAGTCCTACATGGTGGGAATTTGATTGGAAAGTTAAGATGAGATACTTTAAGACTCCCCTTCTCATCTCTACGTTTGGCAACACCTCTAATCAGGGGTTTATTTGAGGGGTTGTGACCTGGTAGGAGACCACACCCACATTTTTTGGGATTGTCCAAAACTGTCAGAGTACTGGCAAAATATACAGGAAGAGATAAAAAATAAATGTTTGAACATAAAATTACCACTTGAACCAGCTCGTTTCATACTAGGAATTATGCCACAGAATATAGTGCATGAAAATAAGGTTGTATTACAGAGAGTTCTTCTTGTAATTGCCAGGAGGATGATAACGATCTCCTGGCTAAAACCCCAGCCACCCACGACAGTACAATGGAAAGAAAGATGAAAGTGTATAATATGGAATTTATAACTGAAAAATTGTTAACGAGAACAGAGTGTTTTGTGGAAGAAATTTCTCGAAGTCCGATGTTTAAGTGTTTGACAGAACTTTATTATTCGATGAGCTCACAGGGAACAGACACTCAGCAATCATGCGTCTTGTGTTCTGCTCCCCGAGCAACAAATTCATACATCTTTTATGGCCTAAAATGCGACAGTCATCTGACAAATCAAGGACAAATCGGATTTTTGGACGTTCCAGTTACTTCTGCCTTTCAAGGTCCAGGCAGTTCAAAGAAAGTTTGGCCATCTGGAGATACCAGTTTCTTCTACGTTTTCAAGGTCCACCTATCAGCTTAGAACAAGTCTATCTATTTGGGACTTTTCCTTTTGCTATATTATTCTAGGACTCGTTGTTCTCTTTTTCTACATTTTATATTATCCAATACCATGCATTCATTTTATAATATCTTCTGCAACAGCTTACTTCTCAGGTCATGCCTTTGCTTTGACCTGGGCCTCTTGCTGAACAAGCAATATATGGCAAACATGTTAGTTCCTCTATAGAAAATAGAAATTTTTTACTTAAGCAGATTTGCATTCTTGTTTGATACATTCAATTAATGACAAGTAAATTACATTGTTTCAACCACTATGTGTAAATCAACAACACATTGTAAACTCAATTGTTAATTACTGATTAGGTAATGCATTTTGCATAATCATCTATATTCCATTATTGATTACTGATTAGCATAATCAAGAATTTTCTATCACAGTTTCTTTATTAAAAGGTTTCCAATCTGTAATTTTCTTTTTTCAACAAGACTTTTGCACAGTACTGTATATCTTAGAACATAAGAAATTTACAAATGAGAGGAGCCCATTCGGCCCATCAAGCTCGTTTGGGAAGAACTTAACTAATAGCTCAGCGTTGTTAAAATATTATCCAGCTCTGATTTAACCATCTCTCTCAATATAATATTGGGATCATTTATTCTCTTCAGAGGCCTCCATAGAATAATGCATCCATCCCCTCACTTATGTTTAGACAGACGTATCCTAAGGCACCAGGGCAACAACAGTCAGAATAACAACAGAATCATCAATTTCACAGCTAGTTTTAAAAATTGCTTTAATGCAGAGTGATTACAGAAAAAAAGATAAGCAAATTAGGTAATATTAACAAAATTATTAAAACATGTAGAGTAATAGACATATTTGTCTTTCAGACATATTGTGCTTTTTTAAGAGCAGAAGGGATACATTAAATCAGGATTATATTTTGTTTTTAATGATATATATATATATTATTTTTTTAAATTTACATCATTATAAATGAGAACTATAAGTGATTGCTAATTACTGTTAACTAATTTCCTGTATGATCTTTCTCCCCTTCAGTCTTAAAAATAATTATATGTCAGGGGGCCAATCAGTGGAGGCACACGGACACGGTGGCCGGTTATCCTATTTGTTCAGCGCCAGCCCAACAAGTAGAGTATTCAGAACCATGGACAGTGACCTGTGCTACTGTGACATCTGGTTCCTTCATTGGCTCTATATAGTTTTCTAGAAATAACTAAATATCTCTGTTGTACAAATTTCCAGCCATAGACTTGCTTTCTATATGACGAGAAGATTTTATTTTTACTCAGACTAAGAAGCTATAGATAATCAGCTCTGCATGCGATCTCCCCTTTACTGCTCGAGCAGGGCTCATGCACATCAAAAAATGTCAAGGCAGCAAGTGCATACAAACAACTTCTCAGGACAGTTATAGGGCCTTCAGGAGGAGTCAAACTGCTGCCTCATCCAGAGATACCATTGTCTAAGACTTGCACTAAACCATTCTAAGCACTTGGGCGTATTTAGTGTCAGAATCCATCCCTGACTTGTCCTGTTCTCTCTTGTTTGTTCCCATTTGGCCAGCACATGTCACTGGCCATCCTATTCTCTCCTCTGACTTGTAGCTCCTAAGCTCGTAGTGTGTTTGCCTGCTGCTCGGGCCGCCATGTGGCTTAGTTTGACATGTGATCAAAAATTTAGAGTAAACTAATACATGATAGCTTGCCTTAAAAAAAGATCAATGGCAGAACAGGGGCTCTGAACACAGTTTGCATTAACCATTTAACCATTAACCATTAAAGTGACTGACAGCTCCATTGTATTGCCTGTATGTTGTTTTTCCTCATTCAGATACAGATGAATTGCAAAAGCTGTCAGCTGGAGCAACGCTGAACAGGAGAAGCGGTTTCAGAAAATGGATGAATGTCCCCAGAGGTGTGAGTTAACAGTTTTAACCACTGCATCACTGTACCATGCCCCTGTATAGGATATGTAGAAGAACCTGTTGCAGTTATCTGATGTGTGTGTTTTTGACTTTCCCTGCCGGCCCCTGGAGGTTTGGGCTTCCCCTTTGAGTCTGGTGCCTCCCAAGGTTTCTTCCTTCTAGGGAGTTTTTCCTTGCCACTGTCGCCTATGGCTTACTCACTGGGGGCTTTGGGTGGGGATGCTGTAAAGCGCTTTCACACAATGTAATGTTGTGATAACGTGCTATACTTTGTTGTGTAATTTTGTATTTACTCACGCAAATAAAAAATTGTTTGATAACAAAAAACACTTGTTTCATTCTTTTTCCCTGCGAACATATCAGTCACTTCCCTCCTGCTCCTGCATTCAAAAATGAAAGTTTGTCCTGCACTGCACTTTATTGCTGTGGGTTCCACAGGAATGCAGACCTCTACTTTGGTGTAATCCTGCTGTTGTTGTAGATGGTCTGCTCGCACGCTTTCACATTGTGCACGAGCAGTTCTGTTTCTGTATCTCTGCAGAGAAGCATTCTTTTCTTCTGCCTGGCAAATCCATCATTATAATAGCAATCCACCTAGCGCACCTAGCTCTTAAAGAAAATGTTTGAAAAAATTAGTTTATAGCATGTTTACACCATAAAAACAGCAGTGACTGAGTACAACCCTTGTGGACCAGGCGCCTGGCTTTGACTATTTTTCTGCCATTAAACTAGCAAACGTGGGTTGGCCATGACGTAAAATAACTTGTGCCTTTGTTAAAAAAAAGTCTTGTGTGTTGTAAAGTGAGGTATGAAACAGATACCAGGCCGCTTCAGTGAGGGTCAGCGTAAGTTTTATTAATGTGATTTTGCGGTTTAAACTGTTTCATTGGAATCAATCCAACCAGCAGCATGAAGACTGCAAGCCAAAGAAGTGGGACGATGCCTGAGAAGAACAACTCAGTCAATCCTCACGTCTCCTCTCTCCTCAGGCGATTGATGGACTCTGAGCATGAGACATGTACAAAAGATGAGGACTCTTCTCCACTATTCAAATGGAAATTGTTCTTAATCTTTTATTTATACCTTTTGCTTATACCGTAAGATTTAGGAACACACTGAAAAAGATCAACTTTAATACATTTGAAGGTTGAAGTTATTGGAATTTGTTACGGCTGATTTAGTGGAATATGATTTTGGACCAAACTGTCAAAAAATGTGGAATGAAAATGCAGTTTAATGGTTGAATCCGTGGCTTGCCTAACTTGTTATAAATTGCACACACATCCAGCATTAAAGTGACAGGGAGGTATTAGACCAGAGTTGTTGCATTACATTAACACAGACCAGCAAAAAATATAACATTATTCTAACATTAATGTAATGTTGTTCTGAATAGATTTCTATGTCCAGTCCTGATTTCAAATTGGGCCTTTAAGCCTAGAATATGGTCAGTTTTAAAAATACTTGACTTTGTTGCAACTCTGACTAAGTTGAATTCCATCAAGTGGTTAACGGGTGTGAAGATTATCCTGAAATTTTCAAGTTAATGTCATTCCAGTTAATGTGAGTTTGTTCTGTGTGGGTCTCTGTCTCAGGCTGTCATTTTCGTCTTAGTCTCATTTAAACCACTTAACAATATGCATAGATTGCATAGCTGCAAATGTAAAATACAAAAATTAACTTGGAAAGCATTCTACAACAACATTCAGTATTGTGGAGTATTAATAGCATTTATTGCCAATTCCAGTTGCTAGGTAACTTCTATATTTTGAATAGAATACAAGATAATATTTTAAACTAGATTACAGCTAAATGTTATTTTTCTGTTTAAAAAAGACAATTGCTGTAATTTACATAGGACAAAACCTGTAAAAGACATTTTGTAATTATTTTCTAAATGAAATGAAGATGCTTTGTTACTCCCCTTGGGGAAATTCTCTTTTCACCTACCCCATCTTGCTCTACTTGACACACGGGCACAGACAAAGGTAACAGCAAACCTGGCAGCAAAGGGCAGCCACCTGTAGGGACACCCATGGAGCTGGGGGTTTTACAGTGATTAACAGCAATTTTGCAATACTTTTCTGGCAGCTTTTTTTTTGCTAGGTATTTACAGTAAATTCCACAGTCAGTTCTACACTAGAAGAGACATCATTCCTAAGCGCAGCATGGACTGCTTCTGGACACAGTATCTAATGCGACTTCCAGAGTCACTTGAGTAAGCTGGAGATAATTCATCCCCGGGAAAGAGAGCCTGCAGTAGGCAGTCTACCAAAAGAGGGCCTTTCCTATTCCCTTGGTGAATTAGAACACCAGTGGAGAGAGCTCTCCTGTTGCAGTTTCACAGAGATGAACAACATGGAGAACTTTGGATTGAGGTTTTGCAGTAAGAGGGTGCTGAAGGAAAAAGGAGTTTCAAAGACATTGGACTGCCTGTACTGCCGATTTTGTCTCTGCCCATTTCAGATGTCCAGATGTTTACTAATGTGACATTCCTTAAATACAACCACCGAAACAGAACGGTTCTCAATTTGTTGCCAAGTTTGGTAGATGTACAACTTGGACTGCAAAGAGATGGACTGACGCAGAGGCGGAGCTGAGGATAGGCCTGGGTGGGATTGACAGCTGGACCTACCCAGTCAGATTAATGAAATGACATTTTTTATATAAAAATTACCGGCTTCTAACTCTGTTCCTATACATCACTGTTGTTACTGTGGCAAGTACGACAGAATGTGTGAGCTCCCTCTAGTGGTGCTCTAGGTAGAACACCACAGTCGTGGGTGTATTATTGTTGCAGTCACCATGTTGTAAATATATAAGCCAATTTAAGAAAATTTGGGGTAATGAGCTTCATTCAGACCCTCCCAAATTTAATACAAGTCCATCCATCAGCCACTTTACCGTATTTAAATGCTGCAGGAGGATGCTCACATGAAAAAAATAAGCCTAATTCATTTCTTTATCCAAAACTCCTCATTCATTAAAACGAAAAGAGCTTTAACTTGTGCGTGCATTGCTTCATTTTAAGCAGCATTATGGAGTGTCGTTGAACATAAATTTTTCTATGAAGGGTCTGATTTTCTGCATCTTTTACTCCTGGTTTGGGCTATAAAATTGGAAGGAGTTGCCAAACCTGACTGTGCAGGGTCTGCGCTGTTCTCATCTGTGGACAGTGTGTGGGTTTGTGGGTCAGGCATAAATTTGGGGGGCGGGGGGGGGGGGGGGGGGGCTCCCTCTAGCATTAAAATAGGGAGATATATAATTCTTCATATTCAAAAAAGTACAGATAAAATGAATCAATCTCAACAGTTCATTTAAAGTGTTTTCACCCCAAGCACACCTATCCTTACTGAAAATGGTTTAGTCTAAAGTCCTGCTCTGGGGTACGTTTCCTATACCACAATGCACATTAGCAAAAGACAAATATATGTCAGGAAAATATATAGCAAGAGATCAAAGAAAATTGATAAATTCTGTGGGCCATGTCTGCTGCCGCATGGCAGAGGGTGTGAGGGGGAAGTGCAGGGACGATGTCGGCATCACCAAAAGGAGGGCTACAGCTCTTTGGAGGGAGCCGGTGAGGAGGGCTGAGGGGAGCCAGTCTGCATCCTCTCACTCCTGGGGAGGACTGAGTATTGGTCATCCTAGATCTGAGAGGCACTTGAGGGAATCCCGGGGTGCATAAATCTCTGTAGTTTACCCACCTCCAAGACATCTATGCTTTCTACTCCCCAGCCACTTCCTCTTGGCCCACCAACATTTGGCCCCCTGTAGTGTGATCACCAGGGTTCCTCAATATGTGGCACCTCCACACCTGGCTCCTCTACATCAGCCATCCCTTGTCTGGGCCCCTCTACAGCAGGCCCCCTCTGACGTGGCCCTCAGTCCCTCAGGGCGACACTGTCCCCTGAGTCCCCAGAATCCCTTTCAGTCTGGGAGATCACCTAACCCCACCCATCCTGCTGCCTAATGCCGGTGTCGTGCTGTAAACTGTCCCCCTGCCATGGAATGTAATCTCTCATTTTAAAGGCAATGTCGCTTCGCTTCTCCTGCGCGGCAGCAGCGTCCGCTCGCTGTAACATCGGTTGTCTTGTTTAAGCAGACTAAAAACTCACATTTCTTGTTTATTATGATATTTTACAGTCAAAGTTAAGATTAACATCCTCCTGTAATACGTCGCAAATGTGACACTTACTACTATTTCATTTAAACGCGACAATAATGCATTTCTTTTCGACGCTCGTTCGTGCAAATACAGTCGCCTTCAGTCTCAAGAAGCGATTCATCTACTTGAGTAATATTTTTAATACTTTGTTGAATTAATTCTGCCTCAATTTCTTTGCTATTCTGTCTTCTTTTCATAACTATAATGCGGCGATTAGCTTCATACTGGGCACCGACACACCTGGAAATGACGTAACATCGAACCAAATGCCAACAGTAATCAGAAGTCAGCAGCCTGCCCAGAACGCACAGATAACAAGCTACACTGCAAGTCGTCCAGCCACGACGTCACCCAGCCCATCATCTACCATCTAAAATACAGATAAATTACAAGTGCTCCGTATTTCTGCAGTTGATATTATTTTGAACTGGACCATAAAGAAAATATTCTTGGCCTGGAGGGAGGAGGTGCTGGGCTATTTTATAGGAGGCTACTCTTTCTTAATAACCCCATTTTTAATTCTGAACAGTAAGATTAATAGGATGGGGCGACATGCTGGTGCAGTGGTTAGCACTGTTGCCTCACACCTCTGGGACCCGGGTTCAAGTCTCCGCCTGGGTCAGATGTGTGTGGAGTTTGCATGTTCTCCCCATGTCGTCGTGCGGTTTCCTCTGGGTTTTCCGGTTCTCCCCCACAGTCTAAAAACATGCTGAGACTAATTGGAGTTGCTAAATTGCCCGTAAGTGTGCATGTGTGAGTGAATGGTGTGTGAGTGTGCCCTGCAATGCGCTTCCCCCCATTCAGGGTTGTTCCCTGCCTCGTGCCCATTGCTTCTGGGATGGGCTCCCGACCCCCGTGACCCAGAAGGATAAGAGGTTTGGAAAATGGATAAAACTGAAGAGCGATTTAAAATAGGTGATTGTCCAGTAAGAGGATTTAACTTTAGCTACAGTGTTTTTTGTTATACAGGTATATTTGGTTTTACAAAAACAACATTTACTTCTACACTATACGTAAGGAATAATTGACTCCGGACCGTTGAAATAATGCACACCCGAGGTGTAACGGCCACTCCGCTTCGCGTCGTGGCCGTTACACCTCGGGTGTGCATTATTTTCTAATAATTCAACGGTCCGGAGTCAATTATTCCGCTTATACTACGGTTGCCACACCTCAAGACATCGATCAGATGATATATTTCAAGGGATTCGTCCGGTTTATCTACTTAAATCGCTATTGTGAGTAGGATTATTTCTTCCGCATCTCATCCAACGACTCTTTTGCTAGTTCCAAAACGTCATTTTAAAGCTGGCAATGGAGGCTTGAGCCGTTGATAGCAGACTAATGCAGTTAATAATGAAGTTATTAGAAAGAGAGCGAGAGAGACAGAGACACAGGGAAAGAGAAACAGAGAGAGAGAGAGAGAGAGAGCTTGTATGAATTAGGCTACCTCTGTGTGTCCCTCAACAGTGTTCTGAAGCACCGTCTCTAAACTGTAAGTCTGCTTTAAGATGCAGCGCTGTTATTACCTCGCTAGTGAGAAATGTCATGTGTAGCCTTTAAGTTGGTACACTAGGCTAACTAATACTGCTGCAGCCCAATTGTTGAAAGTTTCATATTCACCGTAAATATTAAAATTTACTTAATGGAAAATCGTCTGTCATGTTGTTGTTTTTGTTAGTCCTGTGTGCTGTATAGGTACTGTATGCTAATTTCCGTTATTACAGTTAACTATGCGAAGTGATATGGAACTGTAATGCGGTCAAGAGAGCTACCTGGAACTACGTTCGCCGTGCGTTTATCTGAAAATAATTGCACACCTCAGAACGTTCGTCAGCCAATCAGATTCAAGCATTCAACGGTCCCGTAGTATACGGTCAATTAAAGTACCTTCTGCATCCTGGAGATGGTCATTACCTTCTGGAGAGTCTATTTCCTCAGCAACTCTCTTGTTGCTACCTTCTGGAGACAGATGAAAGCTGAAAAGATCTTCCATCTGGTCAGCAGTCATTGTGATTGGCTCAAAGCAGAACAGGGGGCGCAGAATGTAGACAGTGTTTATAACTCACTTATGAATTATCAATGTGTTACTGGTTACTTTATTAGTTTATATTCAAAGAAATAATAGCAACTTGATCCATGTTGGTCAAAGGATAAAATTCTGATCCTAACTAACATGCATGTAAACAGAACACAGAATACCTCTGAAATGGACCCTGACCCCTGTGGATGACCTGAAACGTGACAATGTCATGTTCCAGCAGATTCCTGTCTCTTATTGACCGGATAGGCCTCAGACAACCTGCATTGGCCATGAAGTCAAGCAGAGGTGTCTTTCACTTCTCAAGGTCCTCCAGAGTTGTACTTTCAGATACCTGCCATCAAAATGGACTGTCATTGAGGCTACTTGAATTATAACTTTTTAGTAAGAACCCACACACCCATATCATGTTTGAAGCCTTTCAATTGCAGCATTAAAATTAGGCAGCATTCGGCAGGTAAAGGAGCAATATTTGCTGGCAGGCACATGGGACGATTAATCTGCGCAGTAGGGACAACGTGAAGAGAGGAAAATTTGCTGTAAAAAAACTCAATTTGTTCGCCATAATATCTTGCTGACCTCCTTCCCAGGGCTTAAACTGCCCACAATGCTTTTCCACCCTCTATGCATATTTAGTATTTCCCTGATATATCAGACGCTGATATGGGCAGTACGGTATGCGCTCCGTCTGGTTAGATGTGGGCCTGCACTTTCTTAGGGGCCTGCCCCTCCTGACACAGACTCTTCCAGAATCTCATAATCCTCTCCATTTCCCATTCTTCACACTGTTTATTAGTGTATGGGAACGGAACAACCCTAACTGAAGGGTCAGGACTTGCACACAACACACACCCCTCCTGCCCTAATGAAGTGGCGGTATACTTAGCCCATTTATACCACCAATTTCCAAGCGTACGTTTTGCTAACTCATCCAGGTCTACTTCATCCTGGGTATATTCTAAAATTTGCTCACTCTCCTCACTCCTATATCTCCCCCCATTTCTCTATCCGCTTTCGCTCTTTGTAATCTGAGAGGTTATTCAGCATCAAAGGACCAGGCTGCGTCAGTGAAGTCAGTTGTCCTGTGCTCACCTGACCTGTGGTCCTGCTGTGCACCCAGACCTGAAGGGCCTGATAAATCATTAGCATCACTAACATCGTTGCTGTCAGCCCTACCAGAACCCACAGCTTCGTGTCCTGTCTGGAGTGGCTGGTCTGCTTGCGATGCTCCCTCTTGGCCCTCACTCTGCTCTGATCCTGAAACTGACTCCACCCCAAGCTGTGGAGCTCCTCTGGGAGCTCCATCAGGGCCATCTGAGTCAAGGGCAGCTGCATCCTCTGTGTTGTTTTCAGTGACTCTGTCTTTCGTACGGTACTCTAGTGCAGTGGTTCAAATGGTACCACGTATTACTCCCTTCTACCTGCACCACTGTTGCTGTGGCTCGTGTCACCTTGAAGGGTCCCTCTCGTCGGGGCTCGTGCCACTTTCACCGGAACACTCGCAGGTAGACTTTATCTCCTGGAAAGATGACTGGCTCCTCCTGGTCTGTGTCTTCTTTCTGTGCTTTCTCCTTTTCCTGTTTGGAAATAGTTTTGTGTATTTTGGTTAAAGTCCTCATGTACAACTTTAATTCATCTCCCAGCTGATCTAGGCTGGGTCCCTTATACGCCCCCTCCAAGTCGATCCAGGCATTGGTTTCCCTGTCAGCATTTCATGCGGAGACAAATGCGTCACCCTGTGCGTTTCCATCCGATACGCCATCAAGGCTGTTGGCAGTGCATCCACCCAGTTCATTTTCATGGTGGCGCAAATCTTATTCAGCTTCTGCTTAAGTGTGCCATTCACTCTCTCCACCATACCCTGCAACTGAGGGTGATACACACATGCCAACTTTTGTTTAATTCTCAGCTGTTAAACCACTAACTTTGTAACTTTCCCCACAAAGGCAGCTCCATTATCAGAGCTTATTTCAGTTGGTATCCCAAACCTCGGACTCTCTGATCAGGAATTTCACCACTGTCATCGCCCCCATGTCCTTGGACGGTATTGTCTCCACCCATCTGCTGAACCTGTCCACAATCACAAGCATATATTGCTTTCCATATGCTGTTTTTCCCATGTCCACATAGTCCATCAACAAGTGTCTGAACGGTCCCTCAGGCACTGGAATGTGCCCTACTGGGGCCGTGATTGCTTTGCGTACATTGTTCTTAATGCACACCTCATATTCACATTCTGACAACCTTGCATCCATCATTGCTTGCAGCTTGTTGTGTAATTTTCCTTAACTCCTCCCCCCTTGCGCAATGGTCAAGACCATGCGCATCCGTTATCAAAATGTTCACTAGAGACAGAGGTGCAGCCAAAAGTCCCTCATGGTTGCGATACAGACCATTAGCATCCTTAGAGGCCCCCCTTTTTAGCCACACTGAGGCCTCATAGGGGCCCGCCCGCTCCTGCAGGGCCACCAGATCAGAAACCTGCTCTGTAGTCACCATAGGTAAAAGATCAGCAGTACTCACCTGCGCAGCCGCCCTGGCTGCCGCATCAGAGGCTGCATTTCCTTGAATAACAAAATCACGACCTTTGCGGTGGGCCTGACACTTAACAATAGCCAAACGCTTAGGACGCATCATTGTGTGTAGCAACTCCAAAATCTGATTATAATGCTGAATGGGGGAGCCGTCACTTTTGCGAAACCCCCTTTGCTTCCAGACTGCTCCAAACTGATGGCATACATCGTGTGCGTATGCAGAGTCTGTGTAGATAGTAACTGTCTTATGTTGTCCTCGCCGGCACGCTGTAGTCAAAGCCTTTATCTCCGCTAATTGAGCGGAACAGGGTTGTGCTCTGAAACGAGAGTGTGAAAATCATCACCCTGTGCCTGGACTACAGCAAACCCAGCCTTCAAGGCATCCCCATCTCTCCAACATGAGCCATCCACAAACAAAACCATCTCGCTATTTTCAATGGGAGAGCTCTCCAAGTCTGCTCTCAGTTTAGTGTAAACCAAAGACTCTGCCACACACTCATGTGGCTGCCCCTCATCCTCCAGGGGAATGCTGTCTGCAGGGTTTACTGTAGTGCAGCGCTTTATTTTCACATCCGGGTAAGTGAAAAATGCAAAGTACGCTAGCTACCTTGCTGGGGTCAACACAAATTTGCCTTTGTCAATAAGGTCCACCATCTTATGTGAAGTATAAAGTGTTTTTGCATTCTAGCTGTGTTACAGTATGTAACACAGCCTTCAACTTTTTTTCCCACACAATGCAGGACATGCAGGGGTGCCAAACAAAACAGTGGAGCTGCAGTGTAGCCAATTATTTCTTTCAGTAGTTTTAAAATCATTTCTGAGGCTGTGTGTTAGAGATGGAGGTGAGCAACACTGAGGCATCTCAGGGAACCATGTTGCCCATATTAAAAAACACACACGCATGCAACTCAGGCAATCCAGCATTTCTTATTTCAGTTATATATGACACTGCATGAGGGGCATCGTGGTGGTGCAGTGGTTAGCACTGTTGCCTCACACCTCTGGGACCCGGGTTCGAGTCTCCGCCTGGGTCACATGTGTGCGGAGTTTGCATGTTCTCCCCATGTCGTCGTGGGGTTTCCTCCGGGTACTCCGGTTTCCCCCCACAGTCCAAAAACATGCTGAGACTAATTGGAGTCGCTAAATTAACCATAGGTGTGCATGTGTGAGTGTGCCCTGCAATGGGCTGGCCCCCCATCCTGGGTTGTTCCCTGCCTCCGGACCCCCCGTGACCCAATAGGATAAGCGGTTTGGAAAATGGATGGATGACACTGCATGTTGTTGTTTTACATGTTCACTACAAGTCAGTGTTTTTTTCATTGTATGATTAATGCCACATTCATACCAAAAAACACACTAGACATACTGTACAAGGCAATCAAGGGAAAAACCTTCTCAGAATACAAAGTGAATGTATCAACCGAAGAAGGATGTTTCCTTTTCAGAATATTCATTTTTTTTCCATGTGGAACCACTGTCCATGATTCAATTGAGTGCATTCAAAGAATGATACATCAAGACTAATAGTGACAAAATATTCATTTAATATGCATTGTACATGAATGTAGGACTTAGATGTTGATGAATTTCTCATCAGTGAAGGGCATATACACTCAGGGAAAAAAAAGTTGAAAACCCAGAACTATCCAATTTAGATGTAATTTGGTACACGTGCAGACCAGTGATGGATATGTAAATTATTAGAAATGCAAGGAGTTGGCATGTTTAATTACCAGACACAGGATGCCTCGTAGTCACATTAGACAGGGTTAACAGCACTTGACGGAGTTTGATAGGGTTGCATTGCGGGTTTGCATGAAGCCAGGTGGTCATATGGTGCAACTGCATGTGGGCCATGCGGATATCACAGTCGCCTGATATTGAAACCAATGGGCACGTGAGGCATCCACACATGTCGTGAAGTTTCTGGTCATCCAAGACAGACCACGCCAAGGAAGGATCGTCGGATTGTGCTCCAAGCATCACAGATCCCCATGACACCTGCGCCTGATATATGGACACAGCTACTGGACTCTCTACAACACCCTATATCATCGTGTCGCGATGACTGGCATCAGCTGGACTATAGGTTCACCGTCCCATGCATAGGCTGCCGTTCACAATAGCACAGAAACTGTTGCGATTGGAGTGGTGTAGTCACTGGGAGGCATGGACTGATGACGACTGGCGTCCTACCATGTTCAGCGATACATCTCAGTTCTGCAGTACCACAGACGACCGTCGTGTGCGTATGAAGACAGAGGAGAGAATAGGATGGCCAGTGACATGTGAACAGGACAAGGCAGGGATGGATTCTGACACAGGTGCCATACTACTTTGTTTAAATATGCCCAAGTGCTCAGAATGTTTTAGTGCAAGTCTTAGACAATGGTATCTCTGAATGACGCAGCAGTTTGGCTCCTCCTGAAGGCCCTATAACTGTCCTGAGAAGTTGTTTGTATGCACTTGCTGCCTTGACACTTGTTGATGTACGTGTGCCCTGCTCGAGCAGTAAAGGGGAGATCACATGCAGAGATGATTTTCTGTAGCCTCTCAGTCCGAGTAAAAATTCCCGCCGGGACTTGACTTCTGGCAGCGTGCCCGCCGGGACTTGACTTCTGGCAGCGTGCCCGCCGGGACTTGACTTCTGGCCGCCTGCCCGCCGGGACTTGACTTGGGGCCGCCTGCCCGCCGGGACTTGACTTGGGGCCGCCTGCCCGCCGGGACTTGACTTGGGGCAGCGTGCCCGCCGGGACTTGACTTCTGGCAGCGTGCCCGCCGGGACTTGACTTCTGGCAGCGTGCCCGCCGGGACTTGACTTCTGGCCGCCTGCCCGCCGGGACTTGACTTGGGGCCGCCTGCCCGCCGGGACTTGACTTGGGGCCGCCTGCCCGCCGGGACTTGACTTGGGGCCGCCTGCCCGCCGGGACATGACTTGGGGCCGCCTGCCCGCCGGGACTTGACTTGGGGCCGCCTGCCCGCCGGGACTTGACTTGGGGCCGCCTGCCCGCCGGGACTTGACTTGGGGCCGCCTGCCCGCCGGGACATGACTTGGGGCCGCCTGCCCGCCGGGACTTGACTTGGGGCCGCCTGACCGCAGGGACTTGACTTCTGGCAGCTTGCCCGCCGGGTGGAGCCGCTTGCCCGCCGGGACTTGACTTGGGGCCGCCTGCCCGCCGGGAATTGACTTCTGGCAGCGTGCCCGCCGGGACTTGACTTCTGGCCGCGTGACCGCCGGGACTTGACTTGGGGCCGCCTGCCCGCCGGGACTTGACTTGGGGCCGCCTGCCCGCCGGGACTTGACTTCTGGCCGCCTGCCCGCTGGGACTTGTCTTCTGGCCGCCTGCCCGGTGGGACTTCATTTGGGGCCGCCTGCCCGCCGGGACTTGACTTGTGGCAGCATGCCCGCCGGGACTTGACTTGGGGCCGCCTGCCCGCCGGGACATGACTTGGGGCCGCCTGCCCGCCGGGACTTGACTTGGGGCCGCATGCCCGCCGGGACTTGACTTGGGGCCGCATGCCCGCCGGGACTTGACTTCTGGCCGCCTGCCCGCCGGGACTTGACTTGTGGCAGCGTGCCCGCCGGGACTTGACTTGTGGCAGCGTGCCCGCCGGGACTTGACTTCTGGCAGCGTGCCCGCCGGGTGGAGCCGCTTGCCCGCCGGGACTTGACTTCTGGCCGCCTGCCCGCCGGGACTTGACCTGGGGCCGCCTGCCCGCCGGGACTTGACTTGGGGCCGCTTGCCCGCCGGGACTTGACCTGGGGCCGCCTGCCCGCCGGGACTTGACTTGGGGCCGCCTGCCCGCCGGGACTTGACTTCTGGCAGCGTGCCCGCCGGGACTTGACTTGGGGCCGCCTGCCCGCCGGGACTTGACTTCTGGCAGCGTGCCCGCCGGGACTTGACTTGGGGCCGCCGGGACTTGACTTCTGCCAGCGTGCCCGCCGGGACTTGACTTGGGGCCGCCTGCCCGCCGGGACTTGACTTGGGGCCGCCTGCCCGCCGGGACTTGACTTGGGGCCGCCTGCCCGCCGGGACTTGACTTCTGGCAGCGTGCCCGCCGGGTGGAGTCGCTTGCCCGCCGGGACTTGACTTGGGGCCGCCTGCCCGCCGGGACTTGACTTCTGGCAGCGTGCCCGCCGGGACTTGACTTCTGGCAGCGTGCCCGCCGGGACTTGGCTTCTGGCAGCGTGCCCGCCGGGACTTGGCTTCTGGCAGCGTGCCCGCCGGGACTTGACTTCTGGCAGCGTGCCCGCCGGGACTTGGCTTCTGGCAGCGTGCCCGCCGGGACTTGGCTTCTGGCAGCGTGCCCGCCGGGACTTGACTTCTGGCAGCGTTCCCGCTGGGTGGAGCCACCTGCCCGCCAGGACTTGACTTGGGGCCGCCTGCCCGCCGGGACTTGACTTGGGGCAGCGTGCCCGCCGGGACTTGACTTGGGGCCGCCTGCCCGCCGGGACTTGACTTCTGGCAGCGTGCCCGCTGGGTGGAGCCGCCTGCCCGCCGGGACTTGACTTGGGGCCGCCTGCCCGCCGGGACTTGACTTCTGGCAGTGTGCCCGCCGGGACTTGACTTGGGGCCGCCTGCCCGCCGGGACTTGACTTCTGGCAGCGTGCCCGCCGGGTGGAGCCGCTTACCCGCCGGGACTTGGCTTCTGGCAGCGTGCCCGCCGGGACTTGACTTCTGGCAGCGTGCCCGCTGGGTGGAGCCACCTGCCTGCCAGGACTTGACTTGGGGCCGCCTGCCCGCCGGGACTTGACTTGGGGCAGCGTGCCCGCCGGGACTTCACTTGGGGCCGCCTGCCCGCCAGGACTTGACTTCTGGCAGCGTGCCCGCTGGGTGGAGCCGCCTGCCCGCCGGGACTTGACTTGGGGCCGCCTGCCCGCCGGGACTTGACTTCTGGCAGTGTGCCCGCCGGGACTTGACTTGGGGCCGCCTGCCCGCCGGGACTTGACTTCTGGCAGCGTGCCCGCCGGGACTTGACTTGGGGCCGCCTGCCCGCCGGGACTTGACTTGGGGCCGCCTGCCCGCCGGGACTTGACTTGGGGCCGCCTGCCCGCCGGGACTTGACTTCTGGCAGCGTGCCCGCCGGGACTTGACTTCTGGCAGCGTGCCCGCCGGGACTTGACTTCTGGCAGCGTGCCCGCCGGGACTTGACTTCTGGCAGCGTGCCCGCCGGGACTTGACTTCTGGCAGCGTGCCCGCCGGGACTTGACTTCTGGCAGCGTGCCCGCCGGGACTTGACTTCTGGCAGCGTGCCCGCCGGGACTTGACTTCTGGCAGCGTGCCCGCCGGGACTTGACTTCTGGCAGCGTGCCCGCCGGGACTTGACTTCTGGCAGCGTGCCCGCTGGGTGGAGCCACCTGCCCGCCGGGACGCGACTTGGGGCCGCCTGCCCGCCGGGACTTGACTTCTGGCAGCGTGCCCGCCGGGACTTGACTTGGGGCCGCCTGCCCGCCAGGACTTGACTTCTGGCAGCGTGCCCGCTGGGTGGAGCCGCCTGCCCGCCGGGACGCGACTTGGGGACGCCTGCCCGCCGGGACGCGACTTGGGGCCGCCTGCCCGCCGGGACGCGACTTGGGGCCGCCTGCCCGCCGGGACGCGACTTGGGGCCGCCTGCCCGCCGGGACTTGACTTCTGGCAGCGTGCCCGCCGGGTGGAGCCGCTTACCCGCCGGGACTTGGCTTCTGGCAGCGTGCCCGCCGGGACTTGACTTCTGGCAGCGTGCCTGCTGGGTGGAGCCACCTGCCCGCCGGGACTTGACTTGGGGCCGCCTGCCCGCCGGGACTTGACTTGGGGCAGCGTGCCCGCCGGGACTTGACTTGGGGCCGCCTGCCCGCCAGGACTTGACTTCTGGCAGCGTGCCCGCTGGGTGGAGCCGCCTGCCCGCCGGGACTTGACTTGGGGCCGCCTGCCCGCCGGGACTTGACTTCTGGCAGTGTGCCCGCCGGGACTTGACTTGGGGCCGCCTGCCCGCCGGGACTTGACTTCTGGCAGCGTGCCCGCCGGGACTTGACTTGGGGCCGCCTGCCCGCCGGGACTTGACTTGGGGCCGCCTGCCCGCCGGGACTTGACTTCTGGCAGCGTGCTCGCCGGGTGGAGCCGCTTGCCCGCCGGGACTTGACTTCTGGCAGCGTGCCCGCCGGGACTTGACTTCTGGCAGCGTGCCCGCCGGGACTTGACTTCTGGCAGCGTGCCCGCTGGGTGGAGCCACCTGCCCGCCGGGACTTGACTTGGGGCCGCCTGCCCGCCAGGACTTGACTTCAGGCAGCGTGCCCGCTGGGTGGAGCCGCTTGCCCGCCGGGACGCGACTTGGGGCCGCCTGCCCGCCGGGACGCGACTTGGGGCCGCCTGCCCGCCGGGACGCGACTTCTGGCAGCGTGCCCGCCGGGACTTAACTTCTGGCAGCGTGCCCGCCGGGACTTGACTTCTGGCAGCGTGCCCGCCGGGACTTGACTTGGGGCCGCCTGTCCGCCGGGACTTGACTTGGGGCCGCCTGCCCGCCGGGACTTGACTTGGGGCCGCCTGCCCGCCGGGACTTTACTTGGGGCCGCCTGCCCGCCGGGACTTTACTTGGGGCCGCCTGCCCGCCGGGACTTGACTTCTGGCAGCGTGCCCGCCGGGTGGAACCGCTTACCCGCCGGGACTTGGCTTCTGGTAGCGTGCACGCCGGGACTTGACTTCTGGCAGCGTGCCCGCTGGGTGGAGCCACCTGCCCGCCGGGACTTGACTTGGGGCCGCCTGCCCGCCAGGACTTGACTTCTGGCAGCGTGCCCGCTGGGTGGAGCCGCCTGCCCGCCGGGACTTGACTTGGGGCCGCCTGCCCGCCGGGACTTGACTTCTGCCAGTGTGCCCGCCGGGACTTGACTTGGGGCCGCCTGCCCGCCGGGACTTGACTTGGGGCCGCCTGCCCGCCGGGACTTGACCTGGGGCCGCCTGCCCGCCGGGAATTGACCTGGGGCCGCCTGCCCGCCGGGAATTGACCTGGGGCCGCCTGCCCGCAGGGAGTGGACATCTGGAAGCGAGCCTGCCGGGTGGAGTCGCTTGCCCGCCGGGACTTGACTTCTGGCAGCGTGCCCGCTGGGTGGGGCCGCCTGCCCGCCGGGACGCGACTTGGGGCCGCCTGCCCGCCGGGACGCGACTTGGGGCCGCCTGCCCGCCGGGACTTGACTTCTGGCAGCGTGCCCGCCGGGTGGAACCGCTTACCCGCCGGGACTTGGCTTCTGGTAGCGTGCACGCCGGGACTTGACTTCTGCCAGCGTGCCCGCTGGGTGGAGCCGCCTGCCCGCCGGGACTTGACTTGGGGCCGCCTGCCCGCCAGGACTTGACTTCTGGCAGCGTGCCCGCTGGGTGGAGCCGCCTGCCCGCCGGGACTTGACTTGGGGCCGCCTGCCCGCCGGGACTTGACTTCTGGCAGTGTGCCCGCCGGGACTTGACTTCTGGCAGTGTGCCCGCCGGGACTTGACTTGGGGCCGCCTGCCCGCCGGGACTTGACTTGGGGCCGCCTGCCCGCCGGGACTTTACTTGGGGCCGCCTGCCCGCCGGGACTTTACTTGGGGCCGCCTGCCCGCCGGGACTTTACTTGGGGCAGCGTGCCCGCCGGGTGGAGCCGCTTACCCGCCGGGACTTGGCTTCTGGTAGCGTGCCCGCCGGGACTTGACTTCTGGCAGCGTGCCCGCTGGGTGGAGCCACCTGCCCGCCGGGACTTGACTTGGGGCCGCCTGCCCGCCGGGACTTGACTTCTGGCAGCGTGCCCGCCGGGACTTGACTTGGGGCCGCCTGCCCGCCAGGACTTGACTTCTGGCAGCGTGCCCGCTGGGTGGAGCTGCCTGCCCGCCGGGACTTGACTTGGGGCCGCCTGCCCGCCGGGACTTGACTTCTGGCAGTGTGCCCGCCGGGACTTGACTTGGGGCCGCCTGCCCGCCGGGACTTGACTTCTGGCAGCGTGCCCGCCGGGACTTGACTTGGGGCCGCCTGCCCGCCGGGACTTGACTTGGGGCCGCCTGCCCGCCGGGACTTGACTTCTGGCAGCGTGCCCGCCGGGTGGAGCCGCTTGCCCGCCGGGACTTGACTTCTGGCAGCGTGCCAGCCGGGACTTGACTTCTGGCAGCGTGCCCGCTGGGTGGAGCCACCTGCCCGCCGGGACTTGACTTGGGGCCGCCTGCCCGCCGGGACTTGACTTCTGGCAGCGTGCCCGCCGGGACTTGACTTGGGGCCGCCTGCCCGCCAGGACTTGACTTCTGGCAGCGTGCCCGCTGGGTGGAGCCGCCTGCCCGCCGGGACTTGACTTGGGGCCGCCTGCCCGCCAGGACTTGACTTCTGGCAGCGTGCCCGCCGGGACTTGACTTGGGGCCGCCTGCCCGCCGGGACTTGACTTGGGGCCGCCTGCCCGCCGGGACTTGACTTGGGGCCGCCTGCCCGCCGGGACTTGACTTGGGGCCGCCTGCCCGCCGGGACTTGATTTCTGGCAGCGTGCCCGCCGGGTGGAGCCGCTTGCCCGCCGGGACTTGACTTGGGGCAGCGTGCCCGCCGGGACGCGACTTGGGGCCGCCTGCCCGCCGGGACGCGACTTGGGGCCGCCTGCCCGCCGGGACGCGACTTGGGGCCGCCTGCCCGCCGGGACGCGACTTGGGGCCGCCTGCCCGCCGGGACGCGACTTGGGGCTGCCTGCGAAGTAGAAGTCAGGGTTAGTAATTGGGCTTTTTCCACTAAGCCGAACTTACTGCAAACACCACACTATGTTACATATGTCTGCATTATGTTTGCCATTTAATATCCATAAACTTTTGCAGTTAGTGACAATGACTCATTCACTACCAAAGAGTACAGAGATTGAGTAGAGTGAGGGACTTGGGGAGTATTACAGAAGAATAAAAGCTCAATCACTAAGAACTAACCAAGACCAGCCTTAACTCTCTAAGTACTTTGGAGACTGATATAAATGGTAAATATGTGATGCGAGTACCAGGTACTCATTGAATACTCAGTCATGCAGAAATATAGTATAAAGTTATAATTATGGGGACACGGGGCCGTCTCCTTCAGATGACAATGCCCCAAACTCTTTCATACTTAAAGAATGCTTACAGTTATTACTTTGTAAGGACGCACAAAACTCCAGTTCAGCAAACGTATACAATATATACCGCAGCAACTACTATTTGGTCATTTATCAAGTAACTGACTAAATTGTAAATGTAACTCACAGTGTAAAAACGTGGAATGCAATCATAAGCGCATGGGCCTCTTGCGTGGCGGAGGTGAGCTGGAGCCACTGTTGTCGTCGGGCTTGGCCTTACGCTTCCTCTGACTGGTGCCAGCGGGCCTGTGAGGAGGCCTCTCCTCCCGCCTCACATTCCATGTCCGCAGAGAACTGCGGACATGCACGCAGACATGCACGGACATGACCATGGTGTGATCATCAGCGTAGTCCGTGATGCTCCAAAATCCCTGAGGAAGGCTGAGCTCATCCAGCTTGCGCAGAAAGGTCTGGCCTTCAATCTCAACCTGCTGCCACGTGCTGTTAGGGCCCGCGGGGATCCAGAAGGTGGAGCTGGAGGATTCACCATGTTCTGGCTCAACCTCAGAAGCCACAGATAAGGGCTCATCTTCACCCCAGGCCAAGGGATGAGCCTCGAGGAGTCCATTAGCATCCTCAGTCGTGGATGCTGGAGCTGCAGGGGAAGCCTCCCTTGCAGAGCTGGGTGACGGCAGCCCCTGTCCGTAATGGGCATTCTCCTCAGCTGGTGACTCTCCATTCCCATGCTGGATACCAGTCTCTGCACCATGATGTACTACTTCCAGCCGTGCAGGTGCTATGCGCAATAGACTGGGATCCAACTGCTCCCCAGTGAGTCGCCAATAAAATGAAGGGACACTGAGGGCCAGAGACTGGAAGTTCTCCATTGTCAGTGAGCTGCTCTCGAAGTTCACGACCAGAATGGAGATGAACTTATCCTCCACAAACTCATGAACTGCGACAAAATGGAACACAGATATATATATATAAGAACATGGGCTCTGACAATAACGGGATAAACACTGTACTACAAAATAAGTTTAAAATGAGTCTACGGGCTTCCGATAGTCGGATAAATAAAATTGTGAGAATTACCCATAAAGCTAAAAAGACAACATCCATGAATACGCTTACTCTCACAAATATCCAAGTGAATTAATATTAAATGAAACACATTTATTCCTGCACTTTTGGCACTTTTTATTTTTTTATTATTTAAACACGGTGAAGGGGAGTATACCGAACAGCATTTCCTATCGCATCGTTACATTTTCTCATATTAAAACTTCAGTGCATCCCTTTGCAGTACAAAATACATTGGTTTCTGTAGATAAAAGTTGAACTATTCAACCGGTCTGTGATTTTACCTCAAAACTCAAAGGTTTTACTTATCAGCTACTTATCAACTAACAAGTATTAGGCCAATGCAGACGTTCATTTCGTTTGTCACATACCGGTGGCTACAACTTTATTATCATTTAATTATTAATTACCTTCTGGATCCATGTTCTCCAGGTTCAATGAGCGATGGATTCGAAATGTCATCGCGTAACACTCCTTTACTTCAATTAGCTCTGCCATTTCGCCAAGTGCAAGTATTTGAGCATCCAGAAAGTTTAACGTTTTTGTTTTGTTTTATTTCAAACTGCCTTCGTTGGCCGGAAACCGTAAATATTCTAAACTCTGCGCTAAGCCACATTCGGACGGCGTTAGTTTTATAGATTCTGATGGGATAAGGAACGTGCGTAATTTCTCCAAATTACCACACAGTAGAGAGTTCATGCCGACAGGATCTTATTGTCTACAAAGTAAGTTCAATGCAAGCATAACCTGCACAAGCAAGACGAAGCATGGCGACTGGGAAAAAAATTGTTGCACAATTACTTCAAAATGAGTGTAGCAGGGGGATATTTTGGTGTTTATTTTGTCACTTCCATTCTCCTGCTGGTTAATTAGTTAGGCATTTGTCTGTTTTCCTGTTCTTCTCTCACGGATGTGTGTGTGTATATATATATATATATATATATATATATATATATATATATATATATATATATATATATATATATATATATGTGTGTGTGTGTACTACACTCGCGTTTGAAAGTAGCGAAGGCTGTTTTGATTGACCCTTATTCTTGACCAGCGTTCCGCGCTGTACTGTGTTTGCTGACGGAGAGGGGGCGTAGATTACTGAAGCGGCGTCCACCGAACGCTGGCTACAGAAATCGCAACAGGTATGTTTACCTATGTAGGTTAAACTATTCCGTACTGACGCAACCAAAACTAGTGAGCAAGTGATGTTATGTTTAGAGGTATGTGCCCATTGTTCACGGGGGGGAAGGTGAGGACTTTACATTGTCTTTTCTTTTTTTCCCGTGTTTCTTTAGTGTTTTGTGTCGTGCGCTAGCTGCTCTCTATAGTATATGTCTGCGTGATGTTTGCGGTTTGAAATTTTATAGTATCGTTGCATTTGTTTGGCCCTCCAGCCTGTGGGCTGTATGTTATAAGCACTAGGGTTGTTGTGAGCGACGGGTTGGGGGGTTTTCCTTTTTGTTTGTCTCTCTCCCCTCCCTCTCACTTAGCTAGTTGCGGTTGTGCTAAGGCTGTTTAATCGCAGGGTGTCTTCAACGC
Source organism: Brienomyrus brachyistius (assembly GCF_023856365.1). Classification (NCBI taxonomy): domain Eukaryota; kingdom Metazoa; phylum Chordata; class Actinopteri; order Osteoglossiformes; family Mormyridae; genus Brienomyrus; species Brienomyrus brachyistius. Next base: position 2,111,657 of record NW_026042313.1, read on the forward strand.
TAAATTCCCTGAATGGTGAGTTTGATGTGCGGTGAAGCTTGAGGCCAGTTTCTTTTTAATATTCACTATTGTGGTTATTATCGTATGAGGTTGCAGCGCATGGGGTTTTATTTATTTTAATTTTTTTTGCGTGGTGCGGTCTGAGCGCCTGCATTTGTTCACGTGCGGTATTGTTTCATCTTAGCGGTTGAACTGGCTTGGACCTGGTAGCTTGGCAAGTCCCTTGTATGTTTGTTTTGCTTAATGCCTTTGATTTGCTGAATGACTAACCTGTCTGATCTTCTTTTAAATGTGTTTTATGAAGATTTGTAGTTTTATAAAATAAAACCTGTGTAATTCAATTTTAAGGGCCTAATTCCCCCTTGTTGTGATATACCACATTTAATTGTAGTTTAAGGGGTGGTGTGGCCGGCTGTACAAGGGGGTGCTACATTAGTAACACAAAATTGGACCTAATATGCTTTAGTTTGACATGGGATCAAAATTTAGAGTAAACTAATACATGTAATAGCGGGCATGCAAAAGATCAATGGCAGAACGGAGGCTCTGAACCCAGTCTAGATTAAAACGGAATTAACCATCTCACTCAATATAATATTGGGATGAGTTATTCTCTTCAGAGGCCTCCATGGAATAGTGCATCCGTCTCCTCACTCATGTTTAGACAGACGTATCATAAGGCACCAGGGCAACAACAGTCAGAACAACAGCATCAATTTCACAGCTAGTTTTAAATATTGCTTTAACTCGAAGTGATTACAGGAAATAAGTGAACTGCGTAATATTAATGAAATTATTAAAATGTGCAGAGTAATAGACATATATATCAGTCAGATATTGTGCTTTTTTAAAGAGCAGAAGGGATACATTAAATCACAATTATATTGTCCATACTGTATATATTTTAAAATTTTTCCCCTCAATGTTATAAATATTTGGCCCCCTGATATATAATCAGTGTAAGCACATGAACACGTTGGCTGGTTATCTTATTCATTCAGCATCAGCCCAACAAGTAGAGAATTCAGCACCACGGACAGTGACATGTGTTACTGTGACATTAGATCCCTTAATTGGCTATAAATATTTTTCAAGAAATAATTAAATGGTTCTTTTGTAGAAATTTCCAACCAGAGACTGGGTTCCTATATGAAGAGAAAATTTTATTTTTATTCAGACAAAGAAACTACAGAAAACTAGCTCTGCATGTGATCTCCCCTTTAATCTTTAAGCACTGTAACGTACTGTAAAGTGAAAAACAAGTTTTAAAACTAGCTGTGATAATAACTAGCTGTGATAACTAGCTTAATAAATATGACAATAAATCTTGAACCAGTTAGAATGACCTTTATTCAGCTGTTTTAGGTGAACCCCATGATGTCCTGTAATAAAGCTGTTCAAAGTAAAGGTTGTGATGAGATATTCCTCTTGTTTCTCCTTCTTATGCGTAAAAACATTCAGGAAGGAATCTGAATATCTGATTGATTACTTTTGCTATTGTTAATTTTTACAGTCTTCATAACTACATCAGCAACATCGTTTAATTTCACTGTTTGTACGTAGGAGCTGCACAGTGGTTAGGCCTGTTGCCTGACACATCTGGGAGGAAGGTTCAAGTCACATTTGTCGATCTTGCATGTTCTCCAGGTGTCATGGGGTTTCTTCCGGTTTCCCCACACAGTCTAAAAATATTCCAAGGTTAACTGGAGTTGCCAAATTGCCCATGTCTGAGTGGTGTGTGTGCCCTGTAACAGGTTGGCACCCGGTCCTGGGTTATTCCCTGTTTTGTGCCCATATCATCCAGGATAGGCTCCAGATGCCCTGTGACCCTGCAAAGGAAGGTGGCCAGAGCTTTGTGGAAGTTACAGGATCCCTGTGGATCTTTGAAAAGTATCAAAAAGTCTGTCCCCCCCCCCCCCTTTTTTTTTTAACCAGCGCACGTCACTGCCTATAGCACAGGGGGCAGTGTGTACCCGATAGGCCTATATGCATGCCATAGAAATAGAAGAAATAGTGCTGCATGTGCGTAGCTGGTGTGTAGCAGGGTGACTGGTTTCCCTTAAAATGGTAGAATGGGTAAATGCAAATGATGAGAAGTACTGTGGCTGGTTGAAAAAGACGACTAATGTCTACAAAGCGCGATACAACCTTTGTAAAAAAGGTTAGGGTTAGGGTTAGCATATTTTAAAGATTTTATTGCTGCTTCATGGCTTTTCTTGCAAAAAAATAGTTCATTGAGGAAATAGAATGTTTAAGTGTTGTGTAGCAACATGTACAGCTGGTCCTGCATCACTCTGTCGGGGCTTATTCCACGAGAATGACCGCCTCACTGAACAATATCCCTTACATACGATTGTTTCATTAGCAAGTCTTCTGTACTAGTGTATGCTTATGTCCTTGCACTCCTTATGTTGCGTGAACTTAATATATGAAAACTATTTGACTGCAATATCTCAGTATAGTGCTATAAATATCTAACTGTTTTTACAAATTTTTTTTCTCCAGTAATTTCAGGAGTGTACAAAGGAGCTCAATGTAAAACATTTGCTCTCCTTGTCGGTGGATGGACCTGCGGTCATTTGGATGTTCGTAGAGCTCTTGCAAAAAGACCATGGTGAGCAATTTGCTGGGACCCAGTTGGTAATTGTAGGAAGCTGTGGCCTACATACCCTTCACAACTCATTCAAGACTGGTTTTGAAGTGTGGATGGTGGAGAAAGTTCTCAAAGCCCTACATTTTATTTTCCACTCTGCACCAGCCAGAAGAGAGGACTTCACAGCTGCAACATCATCCTCAAGATTCCTTCTACCTTTCTGTGGGCAACGGTGGCTCGAACATTTGCCAGCTGTCGAACGAGCATTGGAAGTCTGGCCCTCTGTTGTGAAATATGTGGACCTTGTGAAGTCAGAAAAGGTGAAAAACCCATGGACATATTCTTTTGACTGCATTTCTGAAGCCCAAATGGATCCCCTTCTTCTGGCCAAACTACATCTGGTAGCTACACAAAGATTCTGGAAATTTGACAAACCATCTTTTTGTCAGAGACAGTCAGGAGCCAAAGGCAGTGGAAGTGACCTTGGTGTCCTTCAGATTAAAAAAAACTTGTTTTTTTGAACCAGATTGTGCTCTCGAAAATCTGCAAAAAGGCCTTGGATAAATGCCCTCTGAAGTACTCGATTGTACATGAGATGACGTGCTTGGACCCAAACAAAATGCACACCAGCCAGATAACTGCCAGCAGAAAAGGAGAAATCTCATGCAGAAGTTTGCGCAGGAGAATCGGTTGGCAGGCAGGATATCTGCTGGTAAATCATAGGAATTAGAATTGGATAGTTCAGAATATTATTGTTAAATTATGCTTTTCTTTTTTCACATCTAACTGAATAGTGTTAACACATAGATTTTAACAGTCTTTAGAAGACCGACTCTTGGTGTTTGAAAAGAAGCATCAGCCCAGTTAACATATTTTCTTTGATGAGCCTAGAGATATCTCAAGATTAAATTAAAATGATTGCACATTTATGGTATCATAGGAAAATTGGGTTATAAATCACTTTCCTATTCTACATGTGATTCTGTGTATTGACATTGTTGATCTGCATCCAATCTACTGTAATTACAGTTGATGCAATATCCCAGCAGTCTGATAATCACCTGCACAATGAGGCAAAAGGCTTGGATTTTATATCCTTCATTCCTTCAGCACCATGCAGAGTTGATGTCTTTTTCCATCAAAAAGTTAGTGGGCCTTATCCTGACCTCTGGATGTTCTGCAAGAACTTGCTGCTACTGTCCTATGGGCAAGCCGAAGTGGAACGAATAGAGGTGGAGACCTGCAACTTATCAGAGGAAACCGTTGTTGCACAGAGGCTTATATGCGACCATGTCAGAGCGTGTGGGGGAGCAACCAAAGCGCCTCTGACCAAAGGTGAAAGATGAGCAAAAAGCAAAAAAGAAAACTTGAGGAACTCAAGAGGAAGAGAGTCTCACTGGAAAGTGTATGTGAGAGTTTACAAAAGGATGCTGAGCACATGGCAGAGGAAGCAGAGAGTGCTGCTGGAACCAAAAGGGCAACATTACTTACCAAGTCCAATACTCTGAGGCGACGAGCGAAGGAGGAGAAAGAGCAGTTGGTGGTCTTAAAGGCAGATACTGAAGAGTGGGCTACTGAACTGTGACTCCTAACACATCAAGAGTGAATCGGTGGAAACAAAAATATTTAGGTTCTTTGCACTTTTGGAGTATTTTACTTTCTGTGCTTGTTTGTACATTGTTCACAGCCACAATATTTTATAATTACAAGATAGTTTTATGTTAGAGCTCTTGCTCCAATAAATATGTACCTTGTAATCAAGTAAATTCTAGACTATTCAGTTTTTTTTGCCGTCGTGATGGTCGTGGGTTGTGAAAAAAGCGTTCTTCTTAGGGGTACCGCTTGGGCCAGCTGGGCGTATGTCGTGGCTTCAGTGAGTACTTATGTTTGTCATGCTGCCTGTGTACTTTATAGCGGCACAACATATTTCTGCAAATTGCATGCGTCAAATTGTCCGTCTCTCTTAAAAAATATGAAGTGTCACCAGAATTTTAAACGGGGAATCAATCTCAATGAAAAATATTCGTCAAGCTTTGTTGGTAACGTTTCTAAATGATAAAGACATACTAATAATTATATATTAATAAATCGGATGAACGATGCATCCCAAATTGTATCCGCTGCGCACTTCTTAATCAGGGCAATCGCATCGTGGACGTTTCTGCAGACGCCCAAAAAGACTTACTTAAGAGAACTGTTGCATGATAATTTGTACCATTTTCAAGGGTGGGGGGCGTGCAGTAGATGCCCTCTTTATTTTTGTGCTTCTGCCGTTCAAACCGAGCAGCACTGAGTTTGTCACGACAGCTGACGCAAAATCTCCTGCTTAGCTGCTTCAGACAGAACTATCTTCAAATCACCACTAGGGGGTGTCAATGCTGCAGCTTCGTTCTATGGTTGATCTTTTTCAAATACAGTTTTTTTTCTCTCTCTCCACATAATCAACATAACTGATTAGCGTTCTTTCATAGTAATGGTTTTTAATCCGTGTTAATCTTCTGAACAATGACTAGTAAAGGTTCTATGAGGTTGTCCTACTTACTATGGATTTTAAGTTTTTTTATCAAGGTGTTAAAACGTACCACAGTTGCCAGTCCTGTGTTTTATGTCTAGCAATTTGTACAGTTTCTTCAGTATAAACACATGCCATCATCTGTGAGAATCTCCTCCAGAACTCTGCATTTCCTCAAGATCTTTTTGTAATATTGCATCATGGCACTGCTCAGAACAACACAGATGGTGCATAACAACACAAGGGAGTACACGACAACATGGTGCAGAAACAGTGCGATACAAAGCAGGACAAAACTGGATGATATGTGGTCAGTGGTGGATAAAGTGCAGAAACAGCTGTACAGTGCAGCTGCCGTGGAAATGACTGTTACAGGGGATGCAAAAGCTGCAGGTTTGAATTGTTTGGCGAATGAAGCTGTTCATGAATCTGCTAGTCAGTGTTTGTGGATGGTGGTCAGAGTCCTGGATTATAGACTGAACCTTGTTACTGTGGCAGTTAAAGTACAGCTGGTCAATGGAGGGCAGTTCAGTGCGAATGATGTTCTTAACAGACTTCACAATGTACTGCCTTCCTGTCATGTGGCTCCACCATACCATAGTACTACTGTAAGAACTATGGATGTAACGATACATTCGACTCACCATTTGATACGATTCACGATTCTGAGTTCACGATACGATTTTCTCATTTTTTGCAGAATGAGCTGCAGACAAATATATTCAAAAATATTCTCATATTTATCTTTCTGAACTGTTGACACTGTTGTGAACAGTGCAACTGAATTTGAATAAAATACTGTTGAAAAAATCCCAAATCAAAATAAGTAAATAAAAAAAATAAAAAATCAAATAAATAAGCTAAGGTTTGCATGGCAGCTTTTTAGCGGGCTTTGCCCTTTTAATAATCTTCGCTCGGCTCACGGTGGTGCCAGTTTGTGTATGTTATCAGTCTTTTACAATGTTTGCATGCAGTTTATGTCTTGTCTGTGCTTTTCTCGCTGTTTCCTCCTCGTTTGTGATTACCGGAAAGCTAATATGCTGCCGGAGCCCCCGGCGAAAACGGGGAGAGCATGCGAACTCCACACAGAAAGGGCCCTGGACCGAAGCCAGGACCGAAGCCAGCACTAACCACTGTGCCGTCCTCCGTTTCAAATTCATTCGCCATCTCGCGCTTGGTCAAAACCAAAAACAGACGTACGATGTCGACGTGATACGCAGTGACATCTGACGTCAAACTCACATTGGAATGGCCACAGAAATTCCCCCAGTGAACTTTATGCTTTCTGTCGGAGAGTATTCTGTTTTCTGGCCTTAAACCCTGCATACTACTTTGCAGACTTTGATCCTCTTAACAACAATTGGCATTTCTGGTGGCTGAATATCCATCCATCCATCATCCAACTGCATGCTTAAAAGCTGTGAATAACAGTAATAATTCTTAAAATTGCAACTATCTAGAATTTCAGCCTAGTTACTCAGCTAAATCACTATTTAAACCTAAAATAATTTCTATATGTGTGATAAATTCACCAAGGTTTGTACAAGCCAAAATTAAATTTTGAAACGGATCCCTGCCACACCCTGCCCTCCTGAACCTCCCGTTTCCTCCCTAGTGTGGTATAACGTGCCATGCCTGTTCCGCGTTTGTTTTACCTCTCCTTCCTGCCCTTGTGTTACTCATTTCAGGTGCCTCTAGTTTGCTCCCTGCTTAGCCTTGTATAAATGTGCTTCTCAGTCCTGCCATTAATGTTGCTGCTGCTGTTTGCCTGTGTGTTCTTCCCTGCTTATGATTCCCCCGTGATCCAGTTGTATTCATATAGATAATGTCACTCTACTGCCTCAGTCCAGTATTATCTCTGACCATCATCTTATTGCGTTCAATATTTCCCTTGCTCAAAATATTAGCCCCCCGACTCGCTTCTATATGCCAAACGTACAATCACGTCAAATACAGCGAGTAACTTTATCGATAATCTCCCTGAGCTATCGTTTTCAACCAAACTAATGTCGAATCATGCTGAACTTGATAGCATTACGGATTATTTAGCATCTATGCTTAATTCCACTAGAGAAAATTGCTCTGTTAAAAATAAAAAAAAACAGAGTAAATAAAACTGCTCCTTGGTATAATGATCACTTGCGTACTTTAAAACTGGAGACACGGAAATTAGAACTGTAGGGAGCCGCCCACTGGCCCAATGGCGGAATCCAATGGCGCAGCCGAAGGCTGTGAATGCGTGTTGGTCCTTCCAAGCGCTCCTAGGAATTACTTACCCTTTTTAATATGCAAAATATTCTTTTAGACACATATCTGACTCCATTTTATTAAAGACCTTATTTCAGTATATTGTAGTCATGACATTTATGTTGTTCGGATTACTTCGAGACTTTAGATTACCAACTCTAGTTTACCCCTGACGAAGGAGTCCGCCAGATTCGCCTCGGCCGACAGGGCGACCCGTGGGCTTGTTCCACAGGGTTTGTCTTAAAGGTACGGAAATTGCCACCATTTAAGACAATGTCAGCCTCTGATTATTTGGGTCCCTCGACCTATATAATTTCCCAAAGGCTCAGTGTCTGCCAATTACTGAGCATGTGGGTGCCTCGGAGATTAAGCCGATGTTTACCCAAACCTCACGTACGTCCACCTCAGAGGCTCAGCCGGGGGCAGCCCATATCATAACGTGTGTCAACCTCAGCGGCTGTGAAGGCGCACCTTCTGTTGCGGTAGTTTGTACGAGGTTTACTTTTGGCTCGTCTCGGGGACTCCGCCGATGCCGCCCATTGTCTTACCATGTGAGCGTCTCAGGGACTATGCCCGGTGCCTAGGAACATAGTGTGTACGCCCCTCAGAGGGTAGACCTGTACCTTTCATCAGCATGTGTTGACCTCAGAGGTTACGTCGGCCCGTAACTGAGCGTGTGCGAACTCCAGAGGTGTAGTTTTGGTATCCACCTAACTTAACTTGGGCAGTCAAGTTTGGGACCCGGATAAATAAATGGGATTTAACCCAGAGGCTGCAAGATAGTATTTACCACCATAGTCCTAATAAGGATAGAAGTCCAATCTGGAAAGTTTATAAAGAAGTTAGCAAATCAGACAGTCATAAAGTAATCGAAACAACATTTATTAAACATACTACAATATACAATTATTGACATGTGGACACATACTTGTAAATACATTTGGACAAATACAATATTAAAAATCACATTCCTCAGCTGAGAGTGAACAAAGTTCTGTGGAAAGTATCTGACTACAGATGGACTTTCGCCCAGTTCTCTGCGGGAGCTCTGATTACAGAGTGACTCCCCGACTACTTCTGAAGCCCTTCCTTAAGTATCCAGACCAGGTGATGGCATGTCTCTGAAGACTGACCAATTTCGGTCAATGGTTAATTTTAGGGGCATTGCTGACCTTGGTTCTCAAGTCCCCAGCCAATCAGATCACTTTAGGGGGTGGTCGTAATTCCCTTGTTCTACCATGTGAGAGGCTCTCTCAGTTTGGTGGGTTGAGCCGAAGTTTCTGTATTTCTCTTAGGAAAAGCTATACTGCCTTAAATCTGAGAGTATAATACTCCTCGTCTCATGCCTATTCAAACGAGACCAAACATGCGTGTATTTGTCCCTAACATCTATGTGTGCTGAGTTATCCTGTTTATAGTGGAAAAGGTGTCTGTGTCTGGAGGCTGACAGCTGTTGTTGCTGTGGATTGATTGTGGAACTCTGGTCACTCCGGGGGTGAAAGGTCTTGCTTTTTTGTGTTGCTCCAGTTATTCCTATCCAGTCTCTCAGGAGCCGGCAGGCCTTTGCCTTCCTTAAAAGGGGTGGTTTGACGAGTTGAGTCCAGTCTTGCCTGGGCCAGCGGAGCTCTGAAATAGACTGATGCAGGCTGATCAGAGTTGGGGCCTGCAGGACCTATAAGTTTTATGTCCTTACAGAATGTAAGTGGCATCATACTAAACTAGTGGTGTTCGAACTAGCATGGAAAGAGGCTATGGGTAGCTACAAAAAGGCTCTTAGTGCCGCCAAATCATCTAGTATCTATCAGAACTAATTGAAATAAACAAAAATAATCCTAGATTCCTATTTACTATGGTGTCCAAGCTGACTAATAACCACTGACCACTGGTTATTTTCCAGTGACGACTTTATGAAATTTTTTGACCAAAAATATGCTCAGTTAGACAGAACATTTTGAATATTCCAATAACTACATTCTCTGGCCTTGACACGGCATGTGCTAATGCTGCAATCACCCTATTTGAAGCATTTACCAGGGTTAACCAGTCAGAACTGATGTACTTAATTTTATCTTCAAATTCATCTACTTGTATGCTAGACCCTGTTCCATCAAAATTATTCAGATATGCTCCCAGCATTGATTGAACCGCTACTAGCAATAGTTAAACTAAAACATATGATCATATTACCCCAATTTTATTTTCACTGCACTGGCTGCCAGTTAGATTTCGTGTTGACTACAAAACACTGCTCTTAACCTATAAAGCTGTAAATGGTCTTGCACCGCAGTATGTGAGTGACCTCATTTGCGTTCCGAATCATACACTTAGATGACGAGATGGAGGTATTCTATCCGTACCCAGAATAAAGAACATTACCTTTGGGGGAAGAGCATTTGCTCATAAAGCACCACAGCTATGGAATAAACTTCCTATTAGTGTTCGGAACTCAGACACAATCTCTGCTTTTAAGTCAAGGCTTAAGAAGTACCTCTTTAGCCAGTCTTTTGGATAGTTAAATCTTCTTTTCTAAGGTGAATGGGAAATCTGGAGGTTCATAGTTATTTGAGATTGAAGGGGAAAGGGGGGATTGGTGCTGTCGTCCTGCCACTCTCGCCGATCACTTAAGCTGTGGATGGGAGGTGGCTTGACGCCAAAACCCCTGTAAACCCTCATGCCTGTGCTTCCTTCCAGGTCTATCTTTTAGCCAGGCTGTCATAGTTGCTTTAGTCCTGCCGGTTAGGTGTAGGGCAATAACTCTTCTCCATTTTCTCTTTTTCGAGCTGATACCGAGCCGACTACACCGTGTGAACCCGCACCTGGACTCCTGGATATAACTACATGAAACCAACTGGGACTTTATAACTATATGAACTCTAATGAATGTCAATGTAAATGCAGTTTCATGCTCCCTGGTCGCCCAGAGGAGGATGGGGTCCCCTTCTGAGTCTAGGTTCCACTCAAGGTTTCTTCCTGCTAGAGGGAGTTTCCTTGCCACTGTCGCCTCAGGCTTGCTTGGTGGGGTTCTGGCTGGTTAAATGTAAAGTGCTTTGTGACAATGCATGTTGTTAAAAGCGCTATATAAATAAAATTGAATTGAATTGAAGTGCTTCCTCAGATTCATTTTAAAATGTTCTCCAGCTAATTTCCACTACGGCCACAAGTTCTAGTTGGAACAATTGGCCTTTTTAATTACTTCCCCACACTGACGAGAGTGGAACATGAAAGCATCAACATACGCACCGAGGTCATTCTCATAATCAGCTAACTTTATTTCAATGGAACCCATAAAATATCTGTACTTTATATTTCTGCTCCCTCCATGGATAGCCTTACATTTATCTACTTTAAATTTCGTCTGCCATGTATCAGCCCAGTTGCTAATTAAATCCTATTGTAGTCTCTCCGCTGATAGATCAGTATCTGCTACATCACTCACCTTGGTATCATCAGCAAATTTAACCATTTTACTGTATGTACTGATGTCAATATCATTGGCGCAAATTAGGAACAATAGTGGTCCTAAAATTGAACCCTATGGTATCCCACAATGAACGCAGGTCCACTGTGATATTATGCCTCTAATAACTACCCACTGCTTCCTGTCTGTAAACCAGTTTTCAATCCAGGCTGATACAGTTTGTAAAAACCCTGTAGCTTTGAGCTTAAGGACTTCTGGAAATCTAATAATTCAATGAATCTACATGGTGCTGAGTTATTTGTGTTCTCTACTGTGAACACCCGTGTAAAATAATCATTAAATTCATTTACTATATCAATTTCATTTTCAATTATAAAGCCCTTACTATCCTGTAAATTAGTGATTTCAGCTTTTAGACTCTTTTGGAGATAAAACATTGGGAGAAACTTTTAATGTCATTCTTAGCTTCCAATTCAATCTTCCTCTCTACATTCCTCTTATTGAGTCTAATGTTATTTTTTAACTCAACCTGTAGACTCCTGCTTTATTTTGCCCTTCTCCTCCGGACTTTATTCTTAATTTCCTTAGTAAACCACCTTGGTTGTAGTTTCCTAGATTTAGTGTTGCTGGAAACAGGTATGAAGTCCTCTTGCACTTGCAACAATGTCCTTTTAAAAAATTCCCATGCCTCTTCAACCGTTTTGCTATTTAACTTGTTTACAGTTTCTAATTTCAGTCTCATACCATTAAAGTTTGCCTTCCTCACAATATATTTTTTTCTTTTGGATTTTGCTCTTCCGACACGAAAATTAGCCTGAAATTTAACCATGTTATGCTCATTACTGTCCAGTGGTTCTAAAACCTCTAATTTTCCAATCCTAACCTGGTTATTAGAGAAAAGAAGATCAAGAATGGCTTCTCCCCTGGTAGGGGTATTAAACTGAGTAAAAAAACAATCCTGTACCACTCCCACCATCTCGAGTTCATTTACAGAAGAGCCAGAGACTGTGTCCCACTGTATCCCTGGTAAATTAAAATCACCCATAACCACCACATCATTTTTATTACTCATAATCCTGATGTCGTCATATAACATTTTGCTTTCCTCTGCAGCTACATTAGGTGTCTATAACAAACACTGACAATTAGGCCATTTGAGTCTTTAGCATCTATTTTAGCATCTGTCATTTCCGTACTGGGCATCTTCCCAGTGGGCTGAGGGCTACGGGGACCTTCAGAATTCATTATGCCCCCCCCCGCTCCCCATTATGTACTGGGGATCCCAAAGTGGAGGGGTGGGTTTGAGTCCCATCTAGGATGACTCCTTCTCTTTATCATATTGATTGTTGCGATGAACCAAGGCAGTAGAAAGTGTAACAGGAAGCTTCATCACCATACCAGGTCTGAGGCTTAGAACGGCCATGTCCTCTGCTGGGTCTCACTTTGTCTATGGCCAACAGCTTTTAGCTGCTTGTCATGCATACATTAGGCATCGCTTGAGGAAGGCTCATGCTGCACCTCACGGGGGCTTTATAACCTAGGGTCTCTGAAAAGAAGCACTAAGTACCATTATGTGTGTCCAGAGCCCCTTTGCTGTTTAAAGTTTGGCGCAGAGGAAGTGAGCTGGGCCCATAACCCAGAGTTCGATGGATTGAAACCATTCTCTGCTATGTTGTTTGTCTTTTCTTATGCCAAGTTTAACTAAGTTGTTTAAGTGCTTCACACCAAATTGCTGATCTTTCCTTCATTAAGGCTCTTATCCCCTAGTGTTCAGAGGTTTTCAAAGGGGGGTGTTTCGCCCCCCCTTTCCTCAGCTCTTCTTTGAAACTCTGCTTCTAAGGTCAGCATCCCAGACACCTTTTCACTGATGTTGATGACACTGATAGAGATGGTGAAACATGGCACCAAGATAGAAGAATGAGTGAAGTACCAAGTACTCTAAAGTGTGTTATGATACCCTTTGCTATTTAAAGTAGAAACACTGAGGAAAGACTCAGCTGGTCATTGTTCTACTACCTGCAAGCCGATCATTAGTGCATCTCCAGCCAACCGCCTCTGCTGTTTTACAAAATTCACAGCTAATCAGTTCAAAAATTTGTGAGACTTTTTCATTTTCTGTTGGCATTTAAACCCCTGACCACTAGATGGCAGTGTTGTCTTCTATCTTCAGCCATCTGACTCATCCACTCCAATGTAAACAGAGTCAAAAACCAAAATGGCAGTGCATGCAGAAACAGCGGCCCGGAGCTTTTCAATGCTACGCTGTTGTTGTGTAATATCTAACAATGTGCTAGTGATGGGAATTCCGGCTCTTTTAAGAGATCCGGCTCTTCTGGCTCGGCTCACTTAAAAGAGCCGGCTCTTTCGACTCCCAAGTGGCTCTTCAGATTTTCTTTGGTGCTTAAATGAATTTATTACCAGAAATAATGTAAAATTATTAGTGAAATGAATTACTATGGTTGGAAATCACACGCAATTATTTTAGACAATTCCTCATCAATTGTGTTCTGTTTGCAGAAACTGTCTCATAGAGCTCTAGGTTGTAGGTCTAGGTGGTTGTGGTGCTGTACTGGATGACGGTGTAGACATTGACAAACTGCAGTAGACAAACTGTCACTTTCCTTAGTAGCAGGTTCACTTGCTTGTCTTTTTTCTTCCCACTGCACTGATGGATGTACAGTTCTCATGTGCCAATGCAGGTTATTTGTAGAACCTGTTCGATATGAGACTTTAACCTTGCAAGCTCTACACTCTGCCTTTGTATTATCAATGCAATTGAAATGTATCCAAATTTTACTTTCCGTTTCCTACAGTCACTCATTTTGTCGCGCACATCTCCTTCCTTCCTGTTTCTCTCTCAGTGCGTGTGATTGCTGTATTTGTCTATGGGTGTGTTCGACTTCACACAGCCATTTGCAGTGCTTGCTTAAAGCAGTGCATTGTGGTCCCAACGCAATGCATCATGGTTAGATTTTTTTGTCCGACTTCAGCCGGCGCTGCAAAATGTTACCATCCGTGACCATGTCACATGGTACAAAAACCTCACGAGAGCAAGACGACTTAAGACTTAAATCCCAAGTCGAACGCACCCTGTAGCACCGCCCCTCCCCCTCCTGCTCAGTGCAGACACACATCGTGTAGTTGACCAATCCGTGCGGGTGGAAAAAATAGAGAAAGAAAAAAAGCGGCTCTGACTCCGGCTCACAGGCAGGAGCCGGCTCCGATCGTTCACTTCGAAGAACCGGCTCCGAGAGCCGTTTTGTTCGCAACCGACTCATCACTACAATGTGCTACTGGTTTCTTTGCTTCCAGCACCAGAATTTTTTCTTCATTTTTATTCTTTTTTATTTTTGGTGTATGTATCTTTAGCCTTTAAATGTATTTTTTCTGTATTTATGCTCTATAAGTGTTAGTCTATAGTTTTATGCTTACTATGGCATCTACAGGCTTGCTCCAAATGACATCTCATTGTATTTTCAGTGACAATAAAAGCATCTCACTTTATCCAAGGTTGGAGGTAGGGTAAGGGCGCACCGCTAAAGTTTAGCTTTAGCAAACCTAGCAAAGAGTGCTTCGTTACAGGATGCAAGACGGCCAGGCCCACGGGCAGCCTGGCCCACTCATTTCTGATTGGTCAGAAATTACACTGTCTCTCAGATCTGATTCGTTGACTATTTGCTCTATGTATTTCTCCATGAAAATTAGCAACACTTGAGTCGCTCGGGCTGGCCGTGGCAGGGACCATGACCTGGCCGTATTGCAATCTGCAATGAGGCATCGTTGAACTCTGACGCATCTGGCGCGAGACTCAGGCTGTCAGATCATATGCAGGGGACACATAACTGGTATGAGAAATGTCTTGTAGCAGCGCAAATGCGTATTTATGTTATGTGCATTCGCGCTGTTATGACAAAGAATCACTGTGCATTCTAGCCTTCATGTCCAGAACGAAGTACAAATTAGCCACATAAATGTTAACATGCACGGTAATTTTTTTGTCGTTACGTGAATGCACATAAAACAAATACGCATTTGCGCTGCTAACAAGGAATTGCCGCGCGTGTACGGGGAATCTGCCATGCGCCCCTGACCGTATGTATAGTAGGCCTATATTGTACAATGAATTATATATTTAAGTCGGGCAATACAGGTAGCGACTCCAATGACAGGACTGGGGAAACATACTTTGATGTGGAGTTAAATACATAGGACTAATGAAAACAAGTGGAAACTGCTAATAACATCGGGATTTCACACGAGGTTAACGAGGGAGCGTGGCACACCGGAGGAGCGGACAAGCGGGGCATGAAAATTGTAAGATAGTCCAACAATTCAAGGTGGTCTGTCACTCAGTACCGGAAGGCGGAACACAGTTCTGCATGCAAAGGTCGGCTTCAGTGGACCTGCAGCAGCATACATGTAAGTTTACATAACTGCAAGCTGCCTGTAAACCCTGCTGACTTGTTTGTACAAGAGTCTATGACAGGTTACTGGTGATTTAATATGACATTACTAGGAATACAATGCATTGTATATGAAATAAAGTTACGTCAAAAAAGCAGACATACTGGTGCAAAACTAAATATACTAAAAATGTTTGTTTATGAAGGGTGTTTGAAAAATGTCATTTGATATTATTCACCAAATTTGATGTCGTTAGTGTAATTTATGTTGAACTTTAATTGTAAATTGTGACAAAACCAGACATGTGGTGGCAAATTGGAAGCCATATTCTGAAACTACAGAAAAAACTGTAGAACATGCACTTGTTTTTTGTTAAATCACCTAACAAAACATTTTAAAATGTCGCCCAGTGTATTATATGTCTATGTTATATCTTTATTTAGGCCATATGTGCTCTTGATGTGTTATTTCTCAGTGAGCTGGAGGGATTTGACAAATACATCCTTTTAGAAATGTGTGAGGAAGTAAGTTCTTTTCTTTTTGAAAAGTAGTGTATCTGTAAGGTTTGTGGCACAACAGAGAAATTAAATATTTTATTTGACTCCTTAAGGTCAAGACTCTGGTCTCCAGCTCACAGCTCTCTGTTACATTTCCATGGCCATTTTGTCCGATAGTATTATTGGATTTTTCTGTGCTATATTTGTATGTGTAGTTATTGTCTGCTGTATAAATCATTATAAATAAGTTTCTTTTCCTTGTGATGTCTCTGCTTAATAGTATGAAATAGGAGTAAAAGAAACCGCAGTTTCCTCAGTAATGTATTTCATGATATTTTCCCAACAAAACCCATGTTTGCATTCAAGTTTCTGTTACAGTTTGTACATAATATTTGCAACAACCATTATAAAAATTTTGCAGAATTTGTACTACAAGCCTCTCCAGTCCCAAATCCAAATTCATATATGATATCTTTGTATATGTGTGTATCAACATTCCTACAAAACCATGAGTTACATAATATGTCCAAATGTAGGGAATTTCAGTGTGAGTCCTGACGTCCTATGCGTACTGCTGTACTTGCCCTACACAAGGTGAGTTTATATTAGTCACAGAAACATCTTAGCCAGTCATTACTGTGTAGTCGTCACATGTTGAACCCCTTGTTTTTGGTCTGTGAGGGTATAAAATGTCTCTCCTTTGTTACCTACAGTGAGGCTGACATTTGGTTAACTGAAATATACATTAATATAAATTTAAAAGGAAGACATTTTTATCCAAATCCACATTAATATGATGGGGGGAAAAATGTTCTGGTCATATAGGTGTAATGAACTTGTAATGAATGTTGCAAGGCTGTACTTCAGCTTCCCACATACAAGTGCGTAACTGATTATACATTATAAGAGGTATGAATAAAAAGACGTACATGAAGACTGTAATCTCAAGTGATCAACAGTAAACCTTCCTTAATGATATAACGGCATTTAATACCTCTGTAAGATAAAGACAAAGTTTCAGACAAGGCTGGAGAAAGTCAGGCAAAATCTTTCACTTTCACCTTTTTATTTAGATCATTCATCCTAAAGCTCTTGACTTGATAGGTTATTCAGATTATTTTCTACAGATTAGTATGAAGTCTCTCCTGTATTTAATTTGGTACATCAGAGTGAAGAAGGATAAACCCTTGTGTTTAATGTATAGAAGTGGCGATGGTTTGTTAGATTGCATATGTGACGTATGTGTAACTGAAGGCAAGCAGAAGTGCAGCTTTCTGATTGGTGCATGCATGTATATCTCTGATTGGTGGATTACACTTCTAATCAAACATAAGTCTTAAAAAGCGTCATTGACACAGCTGTGTAATTGATAAGGTAGGGTTACTGGGTTACTGACACAGGGGCAGTTTCTGCCGAGTGTGTGTTAGGCTTTGCTAAATCTAACATGACAAGCGGAACATTCTGTCCTTCTCTTTTTCACTGTTTTCACTCTTCCAATTAACACTCTTTCCCTCTCTCACTCTGTCGCAGTGACTGCTGGGGGTGGATGGGGCGTTTGAGAGTGTGCGGTAGCCACTTGTGGCTAGTGCGAAAGCTCTGTGTGAACTTCACAGCAAATTTGCCAGTGTTAAATTAACACTGCATACTGTTTTTATAATTCTCACCTAATCAGCGTTACATTTAACACTTTGTAGAGTGCAATGCGTGTTGTTGTATAGTGTTACATTTTATTAGCTCTTATAGTGTTCATTTGACACTATAGAGTGTTAGATCACTGAAACTCCACCTCTTCCCAGAATCCAAGCCCATATAAGTGACACACAGGTGCATAATGGGTGGCTTATGTCTGGGGCAGCTAAGTACTGTGTTTGATTAACCCACCGTCATGAAAAAGAGCAAAAAAGCAATAAGGTCTCTTGGTATGTAAACTTTAAATAATGTTAACTTTGATTTTTCTGAAGATCAGCACACTGTGTTTTGGTAAGCTGAATACATGCTTCTTCTTGATTCTTGCCTTACATGTGCTATGAAGTTGGGATTGGGTTAGAGAATGAATGTTTTAAAAATGTAATTATTAATTTCCTTTTTAAGCATGTATTAAACAATTTCCTTGCACTGGTATAAGAGTAAACTAATTAAGCTTTCTTGCAATCATCTGCAGTATGCAAGTGAATAAAATGTATGGTACCATTCTTGGGGAAAACCAGGGAGAATCCACTGTGAAACAGCACTCTGCAAATTCTCTAAATGTGTTCCTAATGATAAGGCCAAGACTGGTAATCAAATTAGTCTCTCAGCAGGAGTGTTAGTGTAAAAGTAATGCTTATTAACACAGATTATAAAGCTTGTTAGAATGCATGACATAATTATTAGCAGGGCTCAGAGAAGGTGAGGGCTCCCCTAGTGGCTACAGGAGTGCATTTTCCCTAAAGCAGATATAATGGGTGGTGGCCTTGCTGCTTTTAGACCACAACTTTGGATAGAAGAACAAATCAAATTATTTTGCTCATTTAATATTCAGATTGTTTATTGGGCTTAAATTTTAGAACACACCATGTTTTAGGATGGTATGTCATGGATATTAGTCTCTACCACATTTTAATGTTACAAATCTAGACCTTTTCCTATGCTTGAATTGATGTGTGCCAGGTGGTCTGAATAGTATAGTACTTATGATAGGTGTGTGATCCCAGAGGAATTTATGTGGATTCTGTTCAATGTGGCAAGTACATACAATACTGACATTTTTCCTGGGAGATGGTTTTACTCAGATTTATCATCCATTAGTATTTGCCTTATCATGGCATTTCTATCTAGCTCAAGAACACTTCTTCAGAGAGCATCAATCGCTCACTAACCTACCAAAGCAGACCCCAGGAAAAATAATTCTAATAACTGCCCTACAAGCTTTACTAATATTTCTTATACTTGCTTTATTGAACACCATCATGGTGGATAAAAAAAATACAAATCTGTTGAAAGGCTGTACCATACCATGGTATGCAAATAAACATCCAGCATCATTACAGGGAAGTGGGTGGTACCAGGAGCTGCATAGCAAAGGTTTCGCAACTCTTGTAACATGTTTCCACATATAAAGCCAATCAACCAAGGTCAGAATGGGTGACCAAAATCGGCTTAGATCAACAAATACACCACACCTACAATTGAAAGATACAAGTACAAACTTTTTTCTGACAAAAGACTAACGTAAAAACCATACGCAATAAAAAGCAAGGTGCCGCTTAACTAATTAACACATGGGTCTTTGGTTTTCAAAAACAATCAGCATTGAGCTATAAAGACTTTGATGCACAATAAGAAAAGGCTGAGGGGGCCTTTTTGGTCAGAGTCTTTCTCATGATGGTTGGTAAATAAGGACAGTTCTTATGATCCTCATATGAGTTCTTGTGTGCACATTAAAATGGGGCAGATAGGGGCCACTTATTATGCACCTGTGTGCCACCTATATGGGCTTAGAATCTGAGGAAGAGGTGGAGTTGCAGTGATCTAACAGTCTATGGTGTCAACTGAACACTATAACAGCTAATACAATTTAACAATATACAACAACACTGGTTTGGTGAAAATTATATAAACACCATGCAGTGTTAATTTAACACTGGCAAATTTGCTGTATATGTGTGTATTGTCACGATCTAAGCCGGACGGAACGGCGATCGTGCGGGCAGGCAAACAAGAAACAGGCTAGAAGCCGCAAATCAGGGCAAATGAGGGATTTAATGGAAACGAAGGCACGGACATTCACTAACATCAGGTAACATAGTACACTAACTTACATCAATGACGGACAAGGGGAACAGGTCAGACCAGGACTTAAAACACACAGAGACTAATCAAAGTAACAGACAAAGCTGGAGACGATCAGGGAAGCACACGTGGGTAATCAGGGGGCGTGGCACACATGAGGAGCGGACGGGCCGGGCATGACATGTATGATCAGCAGGGTTTAAATATGAGTACAGTCGAATCTATTTCAATACATCTATATTGTACAGCACAATACGTTATACAGCACTATACACTATATACAATATCTATATAGTATCTAAGTAGTATTGCATTTGTAAAATCCAACTAGAAAACCCCTTGTCTCATGCTGTCTTGCCATGCTTCCCTGAAGATAATACTTGTCAAACTGGAACGAGTGTCTTCTGTTCAAGTAATTTAGCTGTATATAGCTTGATAAAAAATGGCAGGACCACAATTCCTGTCAATTAGCATAGCACCGCGCTAACAGACCGTCGCTGCTCTGGGTAAAATTGTTCTGAAACGTGTAGGAATTATTAGCTCAGGTAAATTTTAATATCTCCACCAATATGTTTTGAAATTAATTAACTTTAATTATTATTGAATGCTGATTATTAACCCATTGTTATGCCGAATGGTCGGCTCCTCCACACTCAATTTGCGAATCCCCGTGAGTCTGTTAGTGTGCCACTTAAATGGGATTTACTAATTACCAGTATCGCTTAGTAACCTGGGTTAGAAGGCTTGTCCAGAGAGCTGCATCACCAGGCAATGTAAACAATCGGTAGCGAAGCTCCCCTGATGGTCGTGGAGAGAGAGTCTCGCGATATTTCAGGCGAGTTTGAAGTTTCAGAGCTTAGTAGCCAGATCGCACACAGGCAGGGACTATTGTGAGCATTCAATGAACGGAGGCAGAAGTTGTGTAAAAGACATGCGTTTATTCCTAGCTAACACTACAACTAACATAAGACAGACATTACACTTAACACAAACAACAAACATGAAATAACGGAATAGAAACAAACAGTGTAATTATGGAAATGCAATGACCAGATTTAAATGAGTAACCTTAAAAGGGAAATACTGTTCTGCAAAGCAAGCACAGTTCGTGTGAACACGACCCTAACGTCATATAGCAGGTTAAAAATAGCTTAGGTTGTTAGAATAAAAGGAAGTTGGTTTACTTGTTTGCAGAGTGGGGGGGGGGTCTTGGCAGTTGGTTGCAGAGACTGATGAGCTGACGGGTGATGGCACTCAGGGAGCCGCGGCGTTTGCAGCAGTTGTTGGAGTGGAGCCCCTTTGATCTCTGCAGATTTGCATTATTGTTTGATACATTCAATTAATGACAAGTAAATTACATTGTTTCAACCACTATGTGTAAATCAACAACACAATTATAAACTTAATTGTTAATTACTGATTAGGTAATGCATTTTGCATAACATCTATATTTCATTATTGATCACTGATTAGCATAATCAAGAATTTTCTATCACACTCCCCCCTTTGATACAATATGTCAAATTTTGTATCACACCATCGTTTCACTGTCAGTATCTTCCTCAGGGAGGAACAATTCTTTAAAACCTATGTAGTCGCCGCCATCAGTGGAGATTGTTGTCTCCTCTGAGCACTGCACACAGTCAGCCCTGGCAGGGAGTGCCGGTGGAGCGGCACCAATAGTATCAGTCCATTTTCCTTTGTCTTCCTCATTTCTCCAGCGGTGGTGCAGTGCGTCGACAGTGAGACAGGTGAGCCCATGCAGTCACTCCTTCAACTTTCACAGCGTGTGGGGTGGCCAGCAGGACTTGGAATGGTCCTCTCCAGCGGGGTTGGTTCCAGTGGTTGCGTCTCAGGTCCTTGATCAGCACCCACTCCCCGGGTCGGACGAGCAATGTGTTCGGTCCCGCTGCTGGCTCAGTAGCGGCTTTGACCTGCTGATGGAGCTCCTTCAGAGTCTCCTGTAAGCTAGACAGATAGGTTAACAGATCGCCATCTACAGTTTCTAAGTTCACCCGTCCCCCTGGATACGGGACTGGCATTGGTCGTCCTGTCAATATTTCATGTGGTGCCAATCCTGTCTGCTGGTGTGGGCGGCCTCTCATTGCCCCCAACACAATCGGCAGGGCTGTCACCCAATCTAGTCCCGTGTCACTACACAGTTTTGCCAATTTTAATTTCAGTGTCTGGTTTGCTCTTTCAACAATCCCTCCACTCTGCGGGTGATAAGCGCAGTAGTGTCGAAGGTCGGTTTGGAACCACTCAGAGAGCTTGTGGACCACCTGATTAGAGAAATGTGTACCATTGTCAGTGGTAATGCGGGCTGGAACACCCCATCGTGGGGTTATCTCTTTTAACAGATTTTTCGCAACTATCTGGGCCGTTGCTTGCTTGGCCGGGAAGGCTTCCACCCATCTGGAAAAGAGATCAACAACCACCAGACAATAACGATAACCTCTACAGGGTGTTAGTTCTATGAAATCCATCTGCAAATGTTGGAAAGGACCCTCAGCTGGAGGAGTTGTGGCAGTTGGTGGCTTCAATGCACGACCCATGTTGTGAGTCATACATGTGGAACACCTGAAAACGAAAGTTTGAGCATAAGCCGTGAATGAAGGGGCGGCCCAGTGTCTCTGGACCAACTGAACCATTGCATCGCGTGAGGCATGGTCCAATCCATGGGCCACCTTTGCCAGTCCTGG
This sequence comes from Brienomyrus brachyistius, assembly GCF_023856365.1. Classification (NCBI taxonomy): domain Eukaryota; kingdom Metazoa; phylum Chordata; class Actinopteri; order Osteoglossiformes; family Mormyridae; genus Brienomyrus; species Brienomyrus brachyistius. The sequence goes on from NW_026042313.1 coordinate 2,133,801, forward strand.
AAAGGCAGACTTTGGGAGGAAAGGAAGGTTAGTTGTTTGTTCCCTCCAGTCCCCATCACTCCCCAACACTCCAGCTTTCCGTTTCCAGTGTCCTTTTTCCTCCGGCGTTGCCCCTGTCTGCAGGAGAGAAAGGTCAGCAGGATTAGTAGTAATGCACATCATCAACTTCAGTTCATATGCTAACTTTTTCTATTCCATCCTATCTTACCCATTCTAATCCTACCACATCCTATTCTATCTTACAATTGGCATTCCTATCCTACCTTATCCTATTCTATTATATCTTAGCCGTTCCTATCCTATCTTATCCTATCCTACACATTCTTATCCTACCACATCCTATCCTATCTTATCTTAACCTTTCCTATCCTACCTTATCCTATTCTATCTTACCTTAGCCATTCCTATCCTATCTTGGCCTATTCTATCATACCTTAGCCATTTTTATCCTACATTATTCTATCTTATATTAGCCGTTCCTATACCACCTTATCCTATCATATCTTTGCCATTTTCATCCTACCACATCCTATTCTATCTTAGCTTACCCGTTGCTATCCTACCTAATGCTATCTTAGCCGTTCCTATCTTATACGATTCAATCATACCTCAGCTGTTCCTATCGTACCATATCCTATTCTATCTTATATTACTCTTTCCTAACCAGCTTATTCTATCATATCTTAGCCGTTCCTATGCTACCTTATCCTATTCTATCTTACCTTAGCCATTCCTATGCTACCTTCTCCTATTCTATCTTACCTTTATCCATTCCTGTCCTACCTTATCCTATCCTATAATGTCATAGCCGTTCCTATGCTACCTTATGCTATTCCATCCTATCTTACCCATTCTAATCCTACCACATCCTATTCTATCTTACAATTGGCATTCCTATCCTACCTTATCCTATTCTATTATATCTCAGCCGTTCCTATCCTATCTTTTCCTATCCTACATATTCTTATCCTACAACATCCTATCCTATCTTACCTTAACCATTCCTATCCTACCTTAAACTATTCTATCTTACCTTAGCCATTCCTATCCTATCTTGGCCTATTCTATTATACCTTAGCCATTTTTATCCTACCTTATCTTATTCTATCTTATATTAGCCGTTCCTATACTACCTTATCCTATCATATCTTTGCCATTTTCATCCTACCACATCTTATTCTATCTTAGCTTACCCATTGCTATCCTACCTAATGATATCTTAGTCATGCCTTTCTTATACGATTCTATCATACCTCAGCTGTTCCTATCGTACCTTATCGTATTCTATCTTATATTACTCTTTCCTAACCAGCTTATTCTATCATATCTTAGCCGTTCCTATGCTACCTTATCCTATTCTATCTTACCTTTAGCCATTGCTATACTACCTTATTCTGTTCTATCATATCTTAGCCGTTCATATGCTACCTTATTCTATTCCATCCTACCTTACCCATTCTAATCCTACCTTATCTTATTCTGTCTTATATTAGACATTCCAAACCAGCTTATTCCCTCATATCTTAGCCGTTGCTATACTACCTTATCCTATTTTATCATATATTAGCCATTCTTATCCTACCACATCCTACTCTATCTTACCTTACCCGTTGCTATCCTACCTAATGCTATCTTAGCCGTTCCTATCTTATCCGATTATATCATACCTTAGCCGTTCCTAACCTACCTTATCCTATCTTATACATTCTTATCCTACCACATCCTATTCTATCTTGCCCTAGTCATTCCAATCCTAACTTATACTATTCTATCTCATATTACTCTTTCCTAACCAGCTTATTCTATCATATCTTAGCCATTCCTATGCTACCTTATCCTATTCTATCTTACCTTTAGCCATTGCTATCCTACCTTATTCTGTTCTATCATATCTTAGCCGTTCATATGCTACCTTATTCTATTCCATCCTACCTTACCCATTCTAATCCTACCACATGCTATTCTATCTTACAATTGGCATTCCTATCCTACCTTATCCTATTCTATCATATCTTAGCCGTTCCTATCCTACCTTATCCTATCTTACACATTCTTATCCTACCACATCCTATTCTATCTTACCTTAACCATTCCTATCCTACCTTAGCCTATACTATCATATCTTACCCGTTCCTTTCCTACCTTATCCTATTCCATCCTATCTTACCCATTCTAATCCTACCACATCCTATTCTATCTTACAATTGGCATTCCTATCCTACATTATCCTATTCTATTATATCTTAGCCGTTCCTATCCTATCTTATCCTATCCTACACATTCTTATCCTACCACATCCTATCCTATCTTACCTTAACCTTTCCTATCCTACCTTATCCTATTCTATCTTACCTTAGCCATTCCTATCCTATCTTGGCCTATTCTATCATACCTTAACCATTTTTATCCTACCTTATCTTATTCTATCTTATATTAGCCGTTCCTATACCACCTTATCCTATCATATCTTTGCCATTTTCATCCTACCACATCCTATTCTATCTTAGCTTACCCGTTGCTATCCTACCTATTGCTATCTTAGCCGTTCCTATCTTATACGATTCTATCATACCTCAGCTGTTCCTATCGTACCTTATCCTATTCTATCTTATATTACTCTTTCCTAACCAGCTTATTCTATCATATCTTAGCCGTTCCTATGCTACCTTATCCTATTCTATCTTACCTTAGCCATTCCTATGCTACCTTCTCCTAATCTATCTTACCTTTATCCATTCCTATCCTACCTTATCCTATCCTATAATGTCATAGCCGTTCATATGCTACCACATCCTATTCTATCATACCTTAGCCATTCCTATCCTACCTTATCTTATTCTGTCTTATATTAGCTGTTCCAACCCAGCTTATTCCCTCATATCTTAGCCGTTCCTATACTACCTTATCCTATTTTATCATATCTTAGCCATTCTTATCCTACCACATCCTGCTCTATCTTACCTTACCCGTTGCTATCCTACCAAATGCTATCTTAGCCGTTCCTATCTTATCCGACTATATCATACCTCAGCCGTTCCTAACCTACCTTATCCTATCTTACACATTCTTATCCTACCACATCCTATTCTATCTTGCCCTAGTCATTCCAATCCTACCTTATACTATTCTATCTTAAATTACTCTTTCCTAACCAGCATATTCAATCATATCTTAGCCGTTCCTAAGCTACCTTATTCTATTCCATCCTATCTTACCCATTCTAATCCTACCACATACAATTCTATCTTACAATTGGCATTCCTATCCTACCTTATCCTATTCTATTATATCTCAGCCGTTCCTATCCTATCTTTTCCTATCCTACACATTCTTATCGTACAACATCCTATCCTATCTTACCTTAACCATTCCTATCCTACCTTAAACTATTCTATCTTACCTTAGCCATTCCTATCCTATCTTGGCCTATTCTATTATACCTTAGCCATTTTTATCCTACCTTATCTTATTCTATCTTATATTAGCCGTTCCTATACCACCTTATCCTATCATATCTTTGCCATTTTCATCCTACCACATCCTATTCTATCTTAGCTTACCCGTTGCTATCCTACCTAATGCTATCTTAGCCGTTCCTATCTTATACGATTCAATCATACCTCAGCTGTTCCTATCGTACCATATCCTATTCTATCTTATATTACTCTTTCCTAACCAGCTTATTCTATCATATCTTAGCCGTTCCTATGCTACCTTATCCTATTCTATCTTACCTTAGCCATTCCTATGCTACCTTCTCCTAATCTATCTTACCTTTATCCATTCCTGTCCTACCTTATCCTATCCTATAATGTCATAGCCGTTCATATGCTACCACATCCTATTCTATCATACCTTAGCCATTCCTATCCTACCTTATCTTATTCTGTCTCATATTAGCTGTTCCAAACCAGCTTATTCCCTCATATCTTAGCCATTCCTATACTACCTTATCGTATTTTATCATATCTTAGCCATTCTTATCCTACCACATCCTGCTCTATCTTACCTTACCCGTTGCTATCCAACCAAATGCTATCTTAGCCGTTCCTATCTTATCCGACTATATCATACCTTAGCCGTTCGTAACCTACCTTATCTTATCTTACGCATTCTTATCCTACCACATCCTATTCTATCTTGCCCTAGTCATTCCAATCCTACCTTATACTATTCTATCTCATATTACTCTTTCCTAACCAGCTTATTCTATCATATCTTAGCCGTTCCTATGCTACCTTATGCTATTCCATCCTATCTTACCCATTCTAATCCTACCACATCCTATTCTATCTTACAATTGGCATTCCTATCCTACCTTATCCTATTCTATTATATCTCAGCCGTTCCTATCCTATCTTTTCCTATCCTACATATTCTTATCCTACAACATCCTATCCTATCTTACTTTAACCATTCCTATCCTACCTTAAACTATTCTATCTTACCTTAGCCATTCCTATCCTATCTTGGCCTATTCTATTATACCTTAGCCATTTTTATCCTACCTTATCTTATTCTATCTTATATTAGCCGTTCCTATACTACCTTATCCTATCATATCTTTGCCATTTTCATCCTACCACATCTTATTCTATCTTAGCTTACCCATTGCTATCCTACCTAATGATATCTTAGTCATGCCTTTCTTATACGATTCTATCATACCTCAGCTGTTCCTATCGTACCTTATCGTATTCTATCTTATATTACTCTTTCCTAACCAGCTTATTCTATCATATCTTAGCCGTTCCTATGCTACCTTATCCTATTCTATCTTACCTTTAGCCATTGCTATCCTACCTTATTCTGTTCTATCATATCTTAGCCGTTCATATGCTACCTTATTCTATTCCATCCTACCTTACCCATTCTAATCCTACCTTATCTTATTCTGTCTTATATTAGACATTCCAAACCAGCTTATTCCCTCATATCTTAGCCGTTGCTATACTACCTTATCCTATTTTATCATATATTAGCCATTCTTATCCTACCACATCCTACTCTATCTTACCTTACCCGTTGCTATCCTACCTAATGCTATCTTAGCCGTTCCTATCTTATCCGATTATATCATACCTTAGCCGTTCCTAACCTACCTTATCCTATCTTATACATTCTTATCCTACCACATCCTATTCTATCTTGCCCTAGTCATTCCAATCCTAACTTATACTATTCTATCTCATATTACTCTTTCCTAACCAGCTTATTCTATCATATCTTAGCCATTCCTATGCTACCTTATCCTATTCTATCTTACCTTTAGCCATTGCTATCCTACCTTATTCTGTTCTATCATATCTTAGCCGTTCATATGCTACCTTATTCTATTCCATCCTACCTTACCCATTCTAATCCTACCACATGCTATTCTATCTTACAATTGGCATTCCTATCCTACCTTATCCTATTCTATCATATCTTAGCCGTTCCTATCCTACCTTATCCTATCTTACACATTCTTATCCTACCACATCCTATTCTATCTTACCTTAACCATTCCTATCCTACCTTAGCCTATACTATCATATCTTACCCGTTCCTTTCCTACCTTATCCTATTCCATCCTATCTTACCCATTCTAATCCTACCACATCCTATTCTATCTTACAATTGGCATTCCTATCCTACATTATCCTATTCTATTATATCTTAGCCGTTCCTATCCTATCTTATCCTATCCTACACATTCTTATCCTACCACATCCTATCCTATCTTACCTTAACCTTTCCTATCCTACCTTATCCTATTCTATCTTACCTTAGCCATTCCTATCCTATCTTGGCCTATTCTATCATACCTTAACCATTTTTATCCTACCTTATCTTATTCTATCTTATATTAGCCGTTCCTATACCACCTTATCCTATCATATCTTTGTCATTTTCATCCTACCACATCCTATTCTATCTTAGCTTACCCGTTGCTATCCTACCTATTGCTATCTTAGCCGTTCCTATCTTATACGATTCTATCATACCTCAGCTGTTCCTATCGTACCTTATCCTATTCTATCTTATATTACTCTTTCCTAACCAGCTTATTCTATCATACCTTAGCCGTTCCTATGCTACCTTATCCTATTCTATCTTACCTTAGCCATTCCTATGCTACCTTCTCCTAATCTATCTTACCTTTATCCATTCCTATCCTACCTTATCCTATCCTATAATGTCATAGCCGTTCATATGCTACCACATCCTATTCTATCATACCTTAGCCATTCCTATCCTACCTTATCTTATTCTATCTTATATTAGCTGTTCCAACCCAGCTTATTCCCTCATATCTTAGCCGTTCCTATACTACCTTATCCTATTTTATCATATCTTAGCCATTCTTATCCTACCACATCCTGCTCTATCTTACCTTACCCGTTGCTATCCTACCAAATGCTATCTTAGCCGTTCCTATCTTATCCGACTATATCATACCTCAGCCGTTCCTAACCTACCTTATCCTATCTTACACATTCTTATCCTACCACATCCTATTCTATCTTGCCCTAGTCATTCCAATCCTACCTTATACTATTCTATCTTAAATTACTCTTTCCTAACCAGCATATTCTATCATATCTTAGCCGTTCCTAAGCTACCTTATTCTATTCCATCCTATCTTACCCATTCTAATCCTACCACATACAATTCTATCTTACAATTGGCATTCCTATCCTACCTTATCCTATTCTATTATATCTCAGCCGTTCCTATCCTATCTTTTCCTATCCTACACATTCTTATCGTACAACATCCTATCCTATCTTACCTTAACCATTCCTATCCTACCTTAAACTATTCTATCTTACCTTAGCCATTCCTATCCTATCTTGGCCTATTCTATTATACCTTAGCCATTTTTATCCTACCTTATCTTATTCTATCTTATATTAGCCGTTCCTATACCACCTTATCCTATCATATCTTTGCCATTTTCATCCTACCACATCCTATTCTATCTTAGCTTACCCGTTGCTATCCTACCTAATGCTATCTTAGCCGTTCCTATCTTATACGATTCAATCATACCTCAGCTGTTCCTATCGTACCATATCCTATTCTATCTTATATTACTCTTTCCTAACCAGCTTATTCTATCATATCTTAGCCGTTCCTATGCTACCTTATCCTATTCTATCTTACCTTAGCCATTCCTATGCTACCTTCTCCTATTCTATCTTACCTTTATCCATTCCTGTCCTACCTTATCCTATCCTATAATGTCATAGCCGTTCATATGCTACCACATCCTATTCTGTCATACCTTAGCCATTCCTATCCTACCTTATCTTATTCTGTCTCATATTAGCTGTTCCAAACCAGCTTATTCCCTCATATCTTAGCCATTCCTATACTACCTTATCGTATTTTATCATATCTTAGCCATTCTTATCCTACCACATCCTGCTCTATCTTACCTTACCCGTTGCTATCCAACCAAATGCTATCTTAGCCGTTCCTATCTTATCCGACTATATCATACCTTAGCCGTTCGTAACCTACCTTATCTTATCTTACGCATTCTTATCCTACCACATCCTATTCTATCTTGCCCTAGTCATTCCAATCCTACCTTATACTATTCTATCTCATATTACTCTTTCCTAACCAGCTTATTCTATCATATCTTAGCCGTTCCTATGCTACCTTATGCTATTCCATCCTATCTTACCCATTCTAATCCTACCACATCCTATTCTATCTTACAATTGGCATTCCTATCCTACCTTATCCTATTCTATTATATCTCAGCCGTTCCTATCCTATCTTTTCCTATCCTACATATTCTTATCCTACAACATCCTATCCTATCTTACTTTAACCATTCCTATCCTACCTTAAACTATTCTATCTTACCTTAGCCATTCCTATCCTATCTTGGCCTATTCTATTATACCTTAGCCATTTTTATCCTACCTTATCTTATTCTATCTTATATTAGCCGTTCCTATACTACCTTATCCTATCATATCTTTGCCATTTTCATCCTACCACATCTTATTCTATCTTAGCTTACCCATTGCTATCCTACCTAATGATATCTTAGTCATGCCTTTCTTATACGATTCTATCATACCTCAGCTGTTCCTATCGTACCTTATCGTATTCTATCTTATATTACTCTTTCCTAACCAGCTTATTCTATCATATCTTAGCCGTTCCTATGCTACCTTATCCTATTCTATCTTACCTTTAGCCATTGCTATCCTACCTTATTCTGTTCTATCATATCTTAGCCGTTCATATGCTACCTTATTCTATTCCATCCTACCTTACCCATTCTAATCCTACCTTATCTTATTCTGTCTTATATTAGACATTCCAAACCAGCTTATTCCCTCATATCTTAGCCGTTGCTATACTACCTTATCCTATTTTATCATATATTAGCCATTCTTATCCTACCACATCCTACTCTATCTTACCTTACCCGTTGCTATCCTACCTAATGCTATCTTAGCCGTTCCTATCTTATCCGATTATATCATACCTTAGCCGTTCCTAACCTACCTTATCCTATCTTATACATTCTTATCCTACCACATCCTATTCTATCTTGCCCTAGTCATTCCAATCCTAACTTATACTATTCTATCTCATATTACTCTTTCCTAACCAGCTTATTCTATCATATCTTAGCCATTCCTATGCTACCTTATCCTATTCTATCTTACCTTTAGCCATTGCTATCCTACCTTATTCTGTTCTATCATATCTTAGCCGTTCATATGCTACCTTATTCTATTCCATCCTACCTTACCCATTCTAATCCTACCACATGCTATTCTATCTTACAATTGGCATTCCTATCCTACCTTATCCTATTCTATCATATCTTAGCCGTTCCTATCCTACCTTATCCTATCTTACACATTCTTATCCTACCACATCCTATTCTATCTTACCTTAACCATTCCTATCCTACCTTAGCCTATACTATCATATCTTACCCGTTCCTTTCCTACCTTATCCTATTCCATCCTATCTTACCCATTCTAATCCTACCACATCCTATTCTATCTTACAATTGGCATTCCTATCCTACATTATCCTATTCTATTATATCTTAGCCGTTCCTATCCTATCTTATCCTATCCTACACATTCTTATCCTACCACATCCTATCCTATCTTACCTTAACCTTTCCTATCCTACCTTATCCTATTCTATCTTACCTTAGCCATTCCTATCCTATCTTGGCCTATTCTATCATACCTTAACCATTTTTATCCTACCTTATCTTATTCTATCTTATATTAGCCGTTCCTATACCACCTTATCCTATCATATCTTTGTCATTTTCATCCTACCACATCCTATTCTATCTTAGCTTACCCGTTGCTATCCTACCTATTGCTATCTTAGCCGTTCCTATCTTATACGATTCTATCATACCTCAGCTGTTCCTATCGTACCTTATCCTATTCTATCTTATATTACTCTTTCCTAACCAGCTTATTCTATCATACCTTAGCCGTTCCTATGCTACCTTATCCTATTCTATCTTACCTTAGCCATTCCTATGCTACCTTCTCCTAATCTATCTTACCTTTATCCATTCCTATCCTACCTTATCCTATCCTATAATGTCATAGCCGTTCATATGCTACCACATCCTATTCTATCATACCTTAGCCATTCCTATCCTACCTTATCTTATTCTATCTTATATTAGCTGTTCCAACCCAGCTTATTCCCTCATATCTTAGCCGTTCCTATACTACCTTATCCTATTTTATCATATCTTAGCCATTCTTATCCTACCACATCCTGCTCTATCTTACCTTACCCGTTGCTATCCTACCAAATGCTATCTTAGCCGTTCCTATCTTATCCGACTATATCATACCTCAGCCGTTCCTAACCTACCTTATCCTATCTTACACATTCTTATCCTACCACATCCTATTCTATCTTGCCCTAGTCATTCCAATCCTACCTTATACTATTCTATCTTAAATTACTCTTTCCTAACCAGCATATTCTATCATATCTTAGCCGTTCCTAAGCTACCTTATTCTATTCCATCCTATCTTACCCATTCTAATCCTACCACATACAATTCTATCTTACAATTGGCATTCCTATCCTACCTTATCCTATTCTATTATATCTCAGCCGTTCCTATCCTATCTTTTCCTATCCTACACATTCTTATCGTACAACATCCTATCCTATCTTACCTTAACCATTCCTATCCTACCTTAAACTATTCTATCTTACCTTAGCCATTCCTATCCTATCTTGGCCTATTCTATTATACCTTAGCCATTTTTATCCTACCTTATCTTATTCTATCTTATATTAGCCGTTCCTATACCACCTTATCCTATCATATCTTTGCCATTTTCATCCTACCACATCCTATTCTATCTTAGCTTACCCGTTGCTATCCTACCTAATGCTATCTTAGCCGTTCCTATCTTATACGATTCAATCATACCTCAGCTGTTCCTATCGTACCATATCCTATTCTATCTTATATTACTCTTTCCTAACCAGCTTATTCTATCATATCTTAGCCGTTCCTATGCTACCTTATCCTATTCTATCTTACCTTAGCCATTCCTATGCTACCTTCTCCTATTCTATCTTACCTTTATCCATTCCTGTCCTACCTTATCCTATCCTATAATGTCATAGCCGTTCATATGCTACCACATCCTATTCTGTCATACCTTAGCCATTCCTATCCTACCTTATCTTATTCTGTCTCATATTAGCTGTTCCAAACCAGCTTATTCCCTCATATCTTAGCCATTCCTATACTACCTTATCGTATTTTATCATATCTTAGCCATTCTTATCCTACCACATCCTGCTCTATCTTACCTTACCCGTTGCTATCCAACCAAATGCTATCTTAGCCGTTCCTATCTTATCCGACTATATCATACCTTAGCCGTTCGTAACCTACCTTATCTTATCTTACGCATTCTTATCCTACCACATCCTATTCTATCTTGCCCTAGTCATTCCAATCCTACCTTATACTATTCTATCTCATATTACTCTTTCCTAACCAGCTTATTCTATCATATCTTAGCCGTTCCTATGCTACCTTATGCTATTCCATCCTATCTTACCCATTCTAATCCTACCACATCCTATTCTATCTTACAATTGGCATTCCTATCCTACCTTATCCTATTCTATTATATCTCAGCCGTTCCTATCCTATCTTTTCCTATCCTACACATTCTTATCCTACAACATCCTATCCTATCTTACCTTAACCATTCCTATCCTACCTTAAACTATTCTATCTTACCTTAGCCATTCCTATCCTATCTTGGCCTATTCTATTATACCTTAGCCATTTTTATCCTACCTTATCTTATTCTATCTTATATTAGCCGTTCCTATACTACCTTATCCTATCATATCTTTGCCATTTTCATCCTACCACATCTTATTCTATCTTAGCTTACCCATTGCTATCCTACCTAATGATATCTTAGTCATGCCTTTCTTATACGATTCTATCATACCTCAGCTGTTCCTATCGTACCTTATCGTATTCTATCTTATATTACTCTTTCCTAACCAGCTTATTCTATCATATCTTAGCCGTTCCTATGCTACCTTATCCTATTCTATCTTACCTTTAGCCATTGCTATCCTACCTTATTCTGTTCTATCATATCTTAGCCGTTCATATGCTACCTTATTCTATTCCATCCTACCTTACCCATTCTAATCCTACCTTATCTTATTCTGTCTTATATTAGACATTCCAAACCAGCTTATTCCCTCATATCTTAGCCGTTGCTATACTACCTTATCCTATTTTATCATATATTAGCCATTCTTATCCTACCACATCCTACTCTATCTTACCTTACCCGTTGCTATCCTACCTAATGCTATCTTAGCCGTTCCTATCTTATCCGATTATATCATACCTTAGCCGTTCCTAACCTACCTTATCCTATCTTATACATTCTTATCCTACCACATCCTATTCTATCTTGCCCTAGTCATTCCAATCCTAACTTATACTATTCTATCTCATATTACTCTTTCCTAACCAGCTTATTCTATCATATCTTAGCCATTCCTATGCTACCTTATCCTATTCTATCTTACCTATAGCCATTGCTATCCTACCTTATTCTGTTCTATCATATCTTAGCCGTTCATATGCTACCTTATTCTATTCCATCCTACCTTACCCATTCTTATCCTACCACATCCTATTCTATCTTACCTTAACCATTCCTATCCTACCTTAGCCTATACTATCATATCTTACCCGTTCCTTTCCTACCTTATCCTATTCCATCCTATCTTACCCATTCTAATCCTACCACATCCTATTCTATCTTACAATTGGCATTCCTATCCTACATTATCCTATTCTATTATATCTTAGCCGTTCCTATCCTATCTTATCCTATCCTACACATTCTTATCCTACCACATCCTATCCTATCTTACCTTAACCTTTCCTATCCTACCTTATCCTATTCTATCTTACCTTAGCCATTCCTATCCTATCTTGGCCTATTCTATCATACCTTAACCATTTTTATCCTACCTTATCTTATTCTATCTTATATTAGCCGTTCCTATACCACCTTATCCTATCATATCTTTGCCATTTTCATCCTACCACATCCTATTCTATCTTAGCTTACCCGTTGCTATCCTACCTAATGCTATCTTAGCCGTTCCTATCTTATACGATTCAATCATACCTCAGCTGTTCCTATCGTACCATATCCTATTCTATCTTATATTACTCTTTCCTAACCAGCTTATTCTATCATATCTTAGCCGTTCCTATGCTACCTTATCCTATTCTATCTTACCTTAGCCATTCCTATGCTACCTTCTCCTATTCTATCTTACCTTTATCCATTCCTGTCCTACCTTATCCTATCCTATAATGTCATAGCCGTTCATATGCTACCACATCCTATTCTATCATACCTTAGCCATTCCTATCCTACCTTATCTTATTCTGTCTCATATTAGCTGTTCCAAACCAGCTTATTCCCTCATATCTTAGCCATTCCTATACTACCTTATCGTATTTTATCATATCTTAGCCATTCTTATCCTACCACATCCTGCTCTATCTTACCTTACCCGTTGCTATCCAACCAAATGCTATCTTAGCCGTTCCTATCTTATCCGACTATATCATACCTTAGCCGTTCGTAACCTACCTTATCTTATCTTACGCATTCTTATCCTACCACATCCTATTCTATCTTGCCCTAGTCATTCCAATCCTACCTTATACTATTCTATCTCATATTACTCTTTCCTAACCAGCTTATTCTATCATATCTTAGCCGTTCTTATGCTACCTTATGCTATTCCATCCTATCTTACCCATTCTAATCCTACCACATCCTATTCTATCTTACAATTGGCATTCCTATCCTACCTTATCCTATTCTATTATATCTCAGCCGTTCCTATCCTATCTTTTCCTATCCTACACATTCTTATCCTACAACATCCTATCCTATCTTACCTTAACCATTCCTATCCTACCTTAAACTATTCTATCTTACCTTAGCCATTCCTATCCTATCTTGGCCTATTCTATTATACCTTAGCCATTTTTATCCTACCTTATCTTATTCTATCTTATATTAGCCGTTCCTATACTACCTTATCCTATCATATCTTTGCCATTTTCATCCTACCACATCTTATTCTATCTTAGCTTACCCATTGCTATCCTACCTAATGATATCTTAGTCATGCCTTTCTTATACGATTCTATCATACCTCAGCTGTTCCTATCGTACCTTATCGTATTCTATCTTATATTACTCTTTCCTAACCAGCTTATTCTATCATATCTTAGCCGTTCCTATGCTACCTTATCCTATTCTATCTTACCTTTAGCCATTGCTATCCTACCTTATTCTGTTCTATCATATCTTAGCCGTTCATATGCTACCTTATTCTATTCCATCCTACCTTACCCATTCTAATCCTACCTTATCTTATTCTGTCTTATATTAGACATTCCAAACCAGCTTATTCCCTCATATCTTAGCCGTTGCTATACTACCTTATCCTATTTTATCATATATTAGCCATTCTTATCCTACCACATCCTACTCTATCTTACCTTACCCGTTGCTATCCTACCTAATGCTATCTTAGCCGTTCCTATCTTATCCGATTATATCATACCTTAGCCGTTCCTAACCTACCTTATCCTATCTTATACATTCTTATCCTACCACATCCTATTCTATCTTGCCCTAGTCATTCCAATCCTAACTTATACTATTCTATCTCATATTACTCTTTCCTAACCAGCTTATTCTATCATATCTTAGCCATTCCTATGCTACCTTATCCTATTCTATCTTACCTTTAGCCATTGCTATCCTACCTTATTCTGTTCTATCATATCTTAGCCGTTCATATGCTACCTTATTCTATTCCATCCTACCTTACCCATTCTTATCCTACCACATCCTATTCTATCTTACCTTAACCATTCCTATCCTACCTTAGCCTATACTATCATATCTTACCCGTTCCTTTCCTACCTTATCCTATTCCATCCTATCTTACCCATTCTAATCCTACCACATGCTATTCTATCTTACAATTGGCATTCCTATCCTACATTATCCTATTCTATTATATCTTAGCCGTTCCTATCCTATCTTATCCTATCCTACACATTCTTATCCTACCACATCCTATCCTATCTTACCTTAACCTTTCCTATCCTACCTTATCCTATTCTATCTTACCTTAGCCATTCCTATCCTATCTTGGCCTATTCTATCATACCTTAACCATTTTTATCCTACCTTATCTTATTCTATCTTATATTAGCCGTTCCTATACCACCTTATCCTATCATATCTTTGCCATTTTCATCCTACCACATCCTATTCTATCTTAGCTTACCCGTTGCTATCCTACCTAATGCTATCTTAGCCGTTCCTATCTTATACGATTCAATCATACCTCAGCTGTTCCTATCGTACCATATCCTATTCTATCTTATATTACTCTTTCCTAACCAGCTTATTCTATCATATCTTAGCCGTTCCTATGCTACCTTATCCTATTCTATCTTACCTTAGCCATTCCTATGCTACCTTCTCCTATTCTATCTTACCTTTATCCATTCCTGTCCTACCTTATCCTATCCTATAATGTCATAGCCGTTCATATGCTACCACATCCTATTCTATCATACCTTAGCCATTCCTATCCTACCTTATCTTATTCTGTCTCATATTAGCTGTTCCAAACCAGCTTATTCCCTCATATCTTAGCCATTCCTATGCTACCTTATCCTATTCTATCTTACCTTTAGCCATTGCTATCCTACCTTATTCTGTTCTATCATATCTTAGCCGTTCATATGCTACCTTATTCTATTCCATCCTACCTTACCCATTCTAATCCTACCACATGCTATTCTATCTTACAATTGGCATTCCTATCCTACCTTATCCTATTCTATCATATCTTAGCCGTTCCTATCCTACCTTATCCTATCTTACACATTCTTATCCTACCACATCCTATTCTATCTTACCTTAACCATTCCTATCCTACCTTAGCCTATACTATCATATCTTACCCGTTCCTTTCCTACCTTATCCTATTCCATCCTATCTTACCCGTTCTAATCCTACCACATGCTATTCTATCTTACAACTGGCATTCCTATCCTACATTATCCTATTCTATTATATCTTAGCCGTTCCTATCCTATCTTATCCTATCCTACACATTCTTATCCTACCACATCCTATCCTATCTTACCTTAACCTTTCCTATCCTACCTTATCCTATTCTATCTTACCTTAGCCATTCCTATCCTATCTTGGCCTATTCTATCATACCTTAACCATTTTTATCCTACCTTATCTTATTCTATCTTATATTAGCCGTTCCTATACCACCTTATCCTATCATATCTTTGCCGTTTTCATCCTACCACATCCTATTCTATCTTAGCTTACCCGTTGCTATCCTACCTATTGCTATCTTAGCCGTTCCTATCTTATACGATTCTATCATACCTCAGCTGTTCCTATCGTACCTTATCCTATTCTATCTTATATTACTCTTTCCTAACCAGCTTATTCTATCATATCTTAGCCGTTCCTATGCTACCTTATCCTATTCTATCTTACCTTAGCCATTCCTATGCTACCTTCTCCTAATCTATCTTACCTTTATCCATTCCTATCCTACCTTATCCTATCCTATAATGTCATAGCCGTTCATATGCTACCACATCCTATTCTATCATACCTTAGCCATTCCTATCCTACCTTATCTTATTCTGTCTTATATTAGCTGTTCCAACCCAGCTTATTCCCTCATATCTTAGCCGTTCCTATACTACCTTATCCTATTTTATCATATCTTAGCCATTCTTATCCTACCACATCCTGCTCTATCTTACCTAACCCGTTGCTATCCTACCAAATGCTATCTTAGCCGTTCCTATCTTATCCGACTATATCATACCTCAGCCGTTCCTAACCTACCTTATCCTATCTTACACATTCTTATCCTACCACATCCTATTCTATCTTGCCCTAGTCATTCCAATCCTACCTTATACTATTCTATCTTAAATTACTCTTTCCTAACCAGCATATTCAATCATATCTTAGCCGTTCCTAAGCTACCTTATTCTATTCCATCCTATCTTACCCATTCTAATCCTACCACATACAATTCTATCTTACAATTGGCATTCCTATCCTACCTTATCCTATTCTATTATATCTCAGCCGTTCCTATCCTATCTTTTCCTATCCTACACATTCTTATCGTACAACATCCTATCCTATCTTACCTTAACCATTCCTATCCTACCTTAAACTATTCTATCTTACCTTAGCCATTCCTATCCTATCTTGGCCTATTCTATTATACCTTAGCCATTTTTATCCTACCTTATCTTATTCTATCTTATATTAGCCGTTCCTATACCACCTTATCCTATCATATCTTTGCCATTTTCATCCTACCACATCCTATTCTATCTTAGCTTACCCGTTGCTATCCTACCTAATGCTATCTTAGCCGTTCCTATCTTATACGATTCAATCATACCTCAGCTGTTCCTATCGTACCATATCCTATTCTATCTTATATTACTCTTTCCTAACCAGCTTATTCTATCATATCTTAGCCGTTCCTATGCTACCTTATCCTATTCTATCTTACCTTAGCCATTCCTATGCTACCTTCTCCTATTCTATCTTACCTTTATCCATTCCTGTCCTACCTTATCCTATCCTATAATGTCATAGCCGTTCATATGCTACCACATCCTATTCTGTCATACCTTAGCCATTCCTATCCTACCTTATCTTATTCTGTCTCATATTAGCTGTTCCAAACCAGCTTATTCCCTCATATCTTAGCCATTCCTATACTACCTTATCGTATTTTATCATATCTTAGCCATTCTTATCCTACCACATCCTGCTCTATCTTACCTTACCCGTTGCTATCCAACCAAATGCTATCTTAGCCGTTCCTATCTTATCCGACTATATCATACCTTAGCCGTTCGTAACCTACCTTATCTTATCTTACGCATTCTTATCCTACCACATCCTATTCTATCTTGCCCTAGTCATTCCAATCCTACCTTATACTATTCTATCTCATATTACTCTTTCCTAACCAGCTTATTCTATCATATCTTAGCCGTTCCTATGCTACCTTATGCTATTCCATCCTATCTTACCCATTCTAATCCTACCACATCCTATTCTATCTTACAATTGGCATTCCTATCCTACCTTATCCTATTCTATTATATCTCAGCCGTTCCTATCCTATCTTTTCCTATCCTACACATTCTTATCCTACAACATCCTATCCTATCTTACCTTAACCATTCCTATCCTACCTTAAACTATTCTATCTTACCTTAGCCATTCCTATCCTATCTTGGCCTATTCTATTATACCTTAGCCATTTTTATCCTACCTTATCTTATTCTATCTTATATTAGCCGTTCCTATACTACCTTATCCTATCATATCTTTGCCATTTTCATCCTACCACATCTTATTCTATCTTAGCTTACCCATTGCTATCCTACCTAATGATATCTTAGTCATGCCTTTCTTATACGATTCTATCATACCTCAGCTGTTCCTATCGTACCTTATCGTATTCTATCTTATATTACTCTTTCCTAACCAGCTTATTCTATCATATCTTAGCCGTTCCTATGCTACCTTATCCTATTCTATCTTACCTTTAGCCATTGCTATCCTACCTTATTCTGTTCTATCATATCTTAGCCGTTCATATGCTACCTTATTCTATTCCATCCTACCTTACCCATTCTAATCCTACCTTATCTTATTCTGTCTTATATTAGACATTCCAAACCAGCTTATTCCCTCATATCTTAGCCGTTGCTATACTACCTTATCCTATTTTATCATATATTAGCCATTCTTATCCTACCACATCCTACTCTATCTTACCTTACCCGTTGCTATCCTACCTAATGCTATCTTAGCCGTTCCTATCTTATCCGATTATATCATACCTTAGCCGTTCCTAACCTACCTTATCCTATCTTATACATTCTTATCCTACCACATCCTATTCTATCTTGCCCTAGTCATTCCAATCCTAACTTATACTATTCTATCTCATATTACTCTTTCCTAACCAGCTTATTCTATCATATCTTAGCCATTCCTATGCTACCTTATCCTATTCTATCTTACCTATAGCCATTGCTATCCTACCTTATTCTGTTCTATCATATCTTAGCCGTTCATATGCTACCTTATTCTATTCCATCCTACCTTACCCATTCTTATCCTACCACATCCTATTCTATCTTACCTTAACCATTCCTATCCTACCTTAGCCTATACTATCATATCTTACCCGTTCCTTTCCTACCTTATCCTATTCCATCCTATCTTACCCATTCTAATCCTACCACATCCTATTCTATCTTACAATTGGCATTCCTATCCTACATTATCCTATTCTATTATATCTTAGCCGTTCCTATCCTATCTTATCCTATCCTACACATTCTTATCCTACCACATCCTATCCTATCTTACCTTAACCTTTCCTATCCTACCTTATCCTATTCTATCTTACCTTAGCCATTCCTATCCTATCTTGGCCTATTCTATCATACCTTAACCATTTTTATCCTACCTTATCTTATTCTATCTTATATTAGCCGTTCCTATACCACCTTATCCTATCATATCTTTGCCATTTTCATCCTACCACATCCTATTCTATCTTAGCTTACCCGTTGCTATCCTACCTAATGCTATCTTAGCCGTTCCTATCTTATACGATTCAATCATACCTCAGCTGTTCCTATCGTACCATATCCTATTCTATCTTATATTACTCTTTCCTAACCAGCTTATTCTATCATATCTTAGCCGTTCCTATGCTACCTTATCCTATTCTATCTTACCTTAGCCATTCCTATGCTACCTTCTCCTATTCTATCTTACCTTTATCCATTCCTGTCCTACCTTATCCTATCCTATAATGTCATAGCCGTTCATATGCTACCACATCCTATTCTATCATACCTTAGCCATTCCTATCCTACCTTATCTTATTCTGTCTCATATTAGCTGTTCCAAACCAGCTTATTCCCTCATATCTTAGCCATTCCTATACTACCTTATCGTATTTTATCATATCTTAGCCATTCTTATCCTACCACATCCTGCTCTATCTTACCTTACCCGTTGCTATCCAACCAAATGCTATCTTAGCCGTTCCTATCTTATCCGACTATATCATACCTTAGCCGTTCGTAACCTACCTTATCTTATCTTACGCATTCTTATCCTACCACATCCTATTCTATCTTGCCCTAGTCATTCCAATCCTACCTTATACTATTCTATCTCATATTACTCTTTCCTAACCAGCTTATTCTATCATATCTTAGCCGTTCTTATGCTACCTTATGCTATTCCATCCTATCTTACCCATTCTAATCCTACCACATCCTATTCTATCTTACAATTGGCATTCCTATCCTACCTTATCCTATTCTATTATATCTCAGCCGTTCCTATCCTATCTTTTCCTATCCTACACATTCTTATCCTACAACATCCTATCCTATCTTACCTTAACCATTCCTATCCTACCTTAAACTATTCTATCTTACCTTAGCCATTCCTATCCTATCTTGGCCTATTCTATTATACCTTAGCCATTTTTATCCTACCTTATCTTATTCTATCTTATATTAGCCGTTCCTATACTACCTTATCCTATCATATCTTTGCCATTTTCATCCTACCACATCTTATTCTATCTTAGCTTACCCATTGCTATCCTACCTAATGATATCTTAGTCATGCCTTTCTTATACGATTCTATCATACCTCAGCTGTTCCTATCGTACCTTATCGTATTCTATCTTATATTACTCTTTCCTAACCAGCTTATTCTATCATATCTTAGCCGTTCCTATGCTACCTTATCCTATTCTATCTTACCTTTAGCCATTGCTATCCTACCTTATTCTGTTCTATCATATCTTAGCCGTTCATATGCTACCTTATTCTATTCCATCCTACCTTACCCATTCTAATCCTACCTTATCTTATTCTGTCTTATATTAGACATTCCAAACCAGCTTATTCCCTCATATCTTAGCCGTTGCTATACTACCTTATCCTATTTTATCATATATTAGCCATTCTTATCCTACCACATCCTACTCTATCTTACCTTACCCGTTGCTATCCTACCTAATGCTATCTTAGCCGTTCCTATCTTATCCGATTATATCATACCTTAGCCGTTCCTAACCTACCTTATCCTATCTTATACATTCTTATCCTACCACATCCTATTCTATCTTGCCCTAGTCATTCCAATCCTAACTTATACTATTCTATCTCATATTACTCTTTCCTAACCAGCTTATTCTATCATATCTTAGCCATTCCTATGCTACCTTATCCTATTCTATCTTACCTTTAGCCATTGCTATCCTACCTTATTCTGTTCTATCATATCTTAGCCGTTCATATGCTACCTTATTCTATTCCATCCTACCTTACCCATTCTTATCCTACCACATCCTATTCTATCTTACCTTAACCATTCCTATCCTACCTTAGCCTATACTATCATATCTTACCCGTTCCTTTCCTACCTTATCCTATTCCATCCTATCTTACCCATTCTAATCCTACCACATGCTATTCTATCTTACAATTGGCATTCCTATCCTACATTATCCTATTCTATTATATCTTAGCCGTTCCTATCCTATCTTATCCTATCCTACACATTCTTATCCTACCACATCCTATCCTATCTTACCTTAACCTTTCCTATCCTACCTTATCCTATTCTATCTTACCTTAGCCATTCCTATCCTATCTTGGCCTATTCTATCATACCTTAACCATTTTTATCCTACCTTATCTTATTCTATCTTATATTAGCCGTTCCTATACCACCTTATCCTATCATATCTTTGCCATTTTCATCCTACCACATCCTATTCTATCTTAGCTTACCCGTTGCTATCCTACCTAATGCTATCTTAGCCGTTCCTATCTTATACGATTCAATCATACCTCAGCTGTTCCTATCGTACCATATCCTATTCTATCTTATATTACTCTTTCCTAACCAGCTTATTCTATCATATCTTAGCCGTTCCTATGCTACCTTATCCTATTCTATCTTACCTTAGCCATTCCTATGCTACCTTCTCCTATTCTATCTTACCTTTATCCATTCCTGTCCTACCTTATCCTATCCTATAATGTCATAGCCGTTCATATGCTACCACATCCTATTCTATCATACCTTAGCCATTCCTATCCTACCTTATCTTATTCTGTCTCATATTAGCTGTTCCAAACCAGCTTATTCCCTCATATCTTAGCCATTCCTATGCTACCTTATCCTATTCTATCTTACCTTTAGCCATTGCTATCCTACCTTATTCTGTTCTATCATATCTTAGCCGTTCATATGCTACCTTATTCTATTCCATCCTACCTTACCCATTCTAATCCTACCACATGCTATTCTATCTTACAATTGGCATTCCTATCCTACCTTATCCTATTCTATCATATCTTAGCCGTTCCTATCCTACCTTATCCTATCTTACACATTCTTATCCTACCACATCCTATTCTATCTTACCTTAACCATTCCTATCCTACCTTAGCCTATACTATCATATCTTACCCGTTCCTTTCCTACCTTATCCTATTCCATCCTATCTTACCCGTTCTAATCCTACCACATGCTATTCTATCTTACAACTGGCATTCCTATCCTACATTATCCTATTCTATTATATCTTAGCCGTTCCTATCCTATCTTATCCTATCCTACACATTCTTATCCTACCACATCCTATCCTATCTTACCTTAACCTTTCCTATCCTACCTTATCCTATTCTATCTTACCTTAGCCATTCCTATCCTATCTTGGCCTATTCTATCATACCTTAACCATTTTTATCCTACCTTATCTTATTCTATCTTATATTAGCCGTTCCTATACCACCTTATCCTATCATATCTTTGCCGTTTTCATCCTACCACATCCTATTCTATCTTAGCTTACCCGTTGCTATCCTACCTATTGCTATCTTAGCCGTTCCTATCTTATACGATTCTATCATACCTCAGCTGTTCCTATCGTACCTTATCCTATTCTATCTTATATTACTCTTTCCTAACCAGCTTATTCTATCATATCTTAGCCGTTCCTATGCTACCTTATCCTATTCTATCTTACCTTAGCCATTCCTATGCTACCTTCTCCTAATCTATCTTACCTTTATCCATTCCTATCCTACCTTATCCTATCCTATAATGTCATAGCCGTTCATATGCTACCACATCCTATTCTATCATACCTTAGCCATTCCTATCCTACCTTATCTTATTCTGTCTTATATTAGCTGTTCCAACCCAGCTTATTCCCTCATATCTTAGCCGTTCCTATACTACCTTATCCTATTTTATCATATCTTAGCCATTCTTATCCTACCACATCCTGCTCTATCTTACCTAACCCGTTGCTATCCTACCAAATGCTATCTTAGCCGTTCCTATCTTATCCGACTATATCATACCTCAGCCGTTCCTAACCTACCTTATCCTATCTTACACATTCTTATCCTACCACATCCTATTCTATCTTGCCCTAGTCATTCCAATCCTACCTTATACTATTCTATCTTAAATTACTCTTTCCTAACCAGCATATTCAATCATATCTTAGCCGTTCCTAAGCTACCTTATTCTATTCCATCCTATCTTACCCATTCTAATCCTACCACATACAATTCTATCTTACAATTGGCATTCCTATCCTACCTTATCCTATTCTATTATATCTCAGCCGTTCCTATCCTATCTTTTCCTATCCTACACATTCTTATCGTACAACATCCTATCCTATCTTACCTTAACCATTCCTATCCTACCTTAAACTATTCTATCTTACCTTAGCCATTCCTATCCTATCTTGGCCTATTCTATTATACCTTAGCCATTTTTATCCTACCTTATCTTATTCTATCTTATATTAGCCGTTCCTATACCACCTTATCCTATCATATCTTTGCCATTTTCATCCTACCACATCCTATTCTATCTTAGCTTACCCGTTGCTATCCTACCTAATGCTATCTTAGCCGTTCCTATCTTATACGATTCTATCATACCTCAGCTGTTCCTATCCTACGTTATACTATTCTATCTCATATTACTCTTTCCTAACCAGCTTATTGTATCATATCTAAGCCGTTCCTATGCTACCTTATCTTATTCTATCTTACCTTTAGCCATTGCTGTCCTACCTTATTCTATTCTGTCATATCTTAGCCGTTCATATGCTACCTTATTCTATTCCATCCTATCTTACCCGTTCTAATCCAACCACATGCTATTCTATCTTACAACTGGCATTCCTATCCTACATTATCCTATTCTATTATATCTTAGCCGTTCCTATCCTATCTTATCCTATCCTACACATTCTTATCCTACCACATCCTATCCTATCTTACCTTAACCTTTCCTATCCTACCTTATCCTATTCTATCTTACCTTAGCCATTCCTATCCTATCTTGGCCTATTCTATCATACCTTAACCATTTTTATCCTACCTTATCTTATTCTATCTTATATTAGCCGTTCCTATACCACCTTATCCTATCATATCTTTGCCGTTTTCATCCTACCACATCCTATTCTATCTTAGCTTACCCGTTGCTATCCTACCTATTGCTATCTTAGCCGTTCCTATCTTATACGATTCTATCATACCTCAGCTGTTCCTATCGTACCTTATCCTATTCTATCTTATATTACTCTTTCCTAACCAGCTTATTCTATCATATCTTAGCCGTTCCTATGCTACCTTATCCTATTCTATCTTACCTTAGCCATTCCTATGCTACCTTCTCCTAATCTATCTTACCTTTATCCATTCCTATCCTACCTTATCCTATCCTATAATGTCATAGCCGTTCATATGCTACCACATCCTATTCTATCATACCTTAGCCATTCCTATCCTACCTTATCTTATTCTGTCTTATATTAGCTGTTCCAACCCAGCTTATTCCCTCATATCTTAGCCGTTCCTATACTACCTTATCCTATTTTATCATATCTTAGCCATTCTTATCCTACCACATCCTGCTCTATCTTACCTTACCCGTTGCTATCCTACCAAATGCTATCTTAGCCGTTCCTATCTTATCCGACTATATCATACCTCAGCCGTTCCTAACCTACCTTATCCTATCTTACACATTCTTATCCTACCACATCCTATTCTATCTTGCCCTAGTCATTCCAATCCTACCTTATACTATTCTATCTTAAATTACTCTTTCCTAACCAGCATATTCTATCATATCTTAGCCGTTCCTAAGCTACCTTATTCTATTCCATCCTATCTTACCCATTCTAATCCTACCACATACAATTCTATCTTACAATTGGCATTCCTATCCTACCTTATCCTATTCTATTATATCTCAGCCGTTCCTATCCTATCTTTTCCTATCCTACACATTCTTATCGTACAACATCCTATCCTATCTTACCTTAACCATTCCTATCCTACCTTAAACTATTCTATCTTACCTTAGCCATTCCTATCCTATCTTGGCCTATTCTATTATACCTTAGCCATTTTTATCCTACCTTATCTTATTCTATCTTATATTAGCCGTTCCTATACCACCTTATCCTATCATATCTTTGCCATTTTCATCCTACCACATCCTATTCTATCTTAGCTTACCCGTTGCTATCCTACCTAATGCTATCTTAGCCGTTCCTATCTTATACGATTCTATCATACCTCAGCTGTTCCTATCCTACGTTATACTATTCTATCTCATATTACTCTTTCCTAACCAGCTTATTGTATCATATCTAAGCCGTTCCTATGCTACCTTATCTTATTCTATCTTACCTTTAGCCATTGCTGTCCTACCTTATTCTATTCTGTCATATCTTAGCCGTTCATATGCTACCTTATTCTATTCCATCCTATCTTACCCGTTCTAATCCAACCACATGCTATTCTATCTTACAACTGGCATTCCTATCCTACATTATCCTATTCTATTATATCTTAGCCGTTCCTATCCTATCTTATCCTATCCTACACATTCTTATCCTACCACATCCTATCCTATCTTACCTTAACCTTTCCTATCCTACCTTATCCTATTCTATCTTACCTTAGCCATTCCTATCCTATCTTGGCCTATTCTATCATACCTTAACCATTTTTATCCTACCTTATCTTATTCTATCTTATATTAGCCGTTCCTATACCACCTTATCCTATCATATCTTTGCCGTTTTCATCCTACCACATCCTATTCTATCTTAGCTTACCCGTTGCTATCCTACCTATTGCTATCTTAGCCGTTCCTATCTTATACGATTCTATCATACCTCAGCTGTTCCTATCGTACCTTATCCTATTCTATCTTATATTACTCTTTCCTAACCAGCTTATTCTATCATATCTTAGCCGTTCCTATGCTACCTTATCCTATTCTATCTTACCTTAGCCATTCCTATGCTACCTTCTCCTAATCTATCTTACCTTTATCCATTCCTATCCTACCTTATCCTATCCTATAATGTCATAGCCGTTCATATGCTACCACATCCTATTCTATCATACCTTAGCCATTCCTATCCTACCTTATCTTATTCTGTCTTATATTAGCTGTTCCAACCCAGCTTATTCCCTCATATCTTAGCCGTTCCTATACTACCTTATCCTATTTTATCATATCTTAGCCATTCTTATCCTACCACATCCTGCTCTATCTTACCTTACCCGTTGCTATCCTACCAAATGCTATCTTAGCCGTTCCTATCTTATCCGACTATATCATACCTCAGCCGTTCCTAACCTACCTTATCCTATCTTACACATTCTTATCCTACCACATCCTATTCTATCTTGCCCTAGTCATTCCAATCCTACCTTATACTATTCTATCTTAAATTACTCTTTCCTAACCAGCATATTCTATCATATCTTAGCCGTTCCTAAGCTACCTTATTCTATTCCATCCTATCTTACCCATTCTAATCCTACCACATACAATTCTATCTTACAATTGGCATTCCTATCCTACCTTATCCTATTCTATTATATCTCAGCCGTTCCTATCCTATCTTTTCCTATCCTACACATTCTTATCGTACAACATCCTATCCTATCTTACCTTAACCATTCCTATCCTACCTTAAACTATTCTATCTTACCTTAGCCATTCCTATCCTATCTTGGCCTATTCTATTATACCTTAGCCATTTTTATCCTACCTTATCTTATTCTATCTTATATTAGCCGTTCCTATACCACCTTATCCTATCATATCTTTGCCATTTTCATCCTACCACATCCTATTCTATCTTAGCTTACCCGTTGCTATCCTACCTAATGCTATCTTAGCCGTTCCTATCTTATACGATTCTATCATACCTCAGCTGTTCCTATCCTACGTTATACTATTCTATCTCATATTACTCTTTCCTAACCAGCTTATTGTATCATATCTAAGCCGTTCCTATGCTACCTTATCTTATTCTATCTTACCTTTAGCCATTGCTATCCTACCTTATTCTATTCTGTCATATCTTAGCCGTTCATATGCTACCTTATTCTATTCCATCCTATCTTACCCGTTCTAATCCAACCACATGCTATTCTATCTTACAACTGGCATTCCTATCCTACATTATCCTATTCTATTATATCTTAGCCGTTCCTATCCTATCTTATCCTATCCTACACAGTCTTATCCTACCACATCCTATCCTATCTTACCTTAACCTTTCCTATCCTACCTTATCCTATTCTATCTTACCTTAGCCATTCCTATCCTATCTTGGCCTATTCTATCATACCTTAACCATTTTTATCCTACCTTATCTTATTCTATCTTATATTAGCCGTTCCTATACCACCTTATCCTATCATATCTTTGCCGTTTTCATCCTACCACATCCTATTCTATCTTAGCTTACCCGTTGCTATCCTACCTATTGCTATCTTAGCCGTTCCTATCTTATACGATTCTATCATACCTCAGCTGTTCCTATCGTACCTTATCCTATTCTATCTTATATTACTCTTTCCTAACCAGCTTATTCAATCATATCTTAGCCGTTCCTATGCTACCTTATCCTATTCTATCTTACCTTAGCCATTCCTATGCTACCTTCTCCTAATCTATCTTACCTTTATCCATTCCTATCCTACCTTATCCTATCCTATAATGTCATAGCCGTTCATATGCTACCACATCCTATTCTATCATACCTTAGCCATTCCTATCCTACATTATCTTATTCTGTCTTATATTAGCTGTTCCAACCCAGCTTATTCCCTCATATCTTAGCCGTTCCTATGCTACCTTATCCTATTCTATCTTACCTTTAGCCATTGCTATCCTACCTTATTCTGTTCTATCATATCTTAGCCGTTCATATGCTACCTTATTCTATTCCATCCTACCTTACCCATTCTAATCCTACCACATGCTATTCTATCTTACAATTGGCATTCCTATCCTACCTTATCCTATTCTATCATATCTTAGCCGTTCCTATCCTACCTTATCCTATCTTACACATTCTTATCCTACCACATCCTATTCTATCTTACCTTAACCATTCCTGTCCTACCTTAGCCTATACTATCATATCTTACCCGTTCCTTTCCTACCTTATCCTATTCCATCCTATCTTACCCATTCTAATCCTACCACATCCTATTCTATCTTACAATTGGCATTCCTATCCTACATTATCCTATTCTATTATATCTTAGCCGTTCCTATCCTATCTTATCCTATCCTACACATTCTTATCCTACCACATCCTATCCTATCTTACCTTAACCTTTCCTATCCTACCTTATCCTATTCTATCTTACCTTAGCCATTCCTATCCTATCTTGGCCTATTCTATCATACCTTAACCATTTTTATCCTACCTTATCTTATTCTATCTTATATTAGCCGTTCCTATACCACCTTATCCTATCATATCTTTGCCATTTTCATCCTACCACATCCTATTCTATCTTAGCTTACCCGTTGCTATCCTACCTATTGCTATCTTAGCCGTTCCTATCTTATACGATTCTATCATACCTCAGCTGTTCCTATCGTACCTTATCCTATTCTATCTTATATTACTCTTTCCTAACCAGCTTATTCTATCATATCTTAGCTGTTCCTATGCTACCTTATCCTATTCTATCTTACCTTAGCCATTCCTATGCTACCTTCTCCTAATCTATCTTACCTTTATCCATTCCTATCCTACCTTATCCTATCCTATAATGTCATAGCCGTTCATATGCTACCACATCCTATTCTATCATACCTTAGCCATTCCTATCCTACCTTATCTTATTCTGTCTTATATTAGCTGTTCCAACCCAGCTTATTCCCTCATATCTTAGCCGTTCCTATACTACCTTATCCTATTTTATCATATCTTAGCCATTCTTATCCTACCACATCCTGCTCTATCTTACCTTACCCGTTGCTATCCTACCAAATGCTATCTTAGCCGTTCCTATCTTATCCGACTATATCATACCTCAGCCGTTCCTAACCTACCTTATCCTATCTTACACATTCTTATCCTACCACATCCTATTCTATCTTGCCCTAGTCATTCCAATCCTACCTTATACTATTCTATCTTAAATTACTCTTTCCTAACCAGCATATTCTATCATATCTTAGCCGTTCCTAAGCTACCTTATTCTATTCCATCCTATCTTACCCATTCTAATCCTACCACATACAATTCTATCTTACAATTGGCATTCCTATCCTACCTTATCCTATTCTATTATATCTCAGCCGTTCCTATCCTATCTTTTCCTATCCTACACATTCTTATCGTACAACATCCTATCCTATCTTACCTTAACCATTCCTATCCTACCTTAAACTATTCTATCTTACCTTAGCCATTCCTATCCTATCTTGGCCTATTCTATTATACCTTAGCCATTTTTATCCTACCTTATCTTATTCTATCTTATATTAGCCGTTCCTATACCACCTTATCCTATCATATCTTTGCCATTTTCATCCTACCACATCCTATTCTATCTTAGCTTACCCGTTGCTATCCTACCTAATGCTATCTTAGCCGTTCCTATCTTATACGATTCAATCATACCTCAGCTGTTCCTATCGTACCATATCCTATTCTATCTTATATTACTCTTTCCTAACCAGCTTATTCTATCATATCTTAGCCGTTCCTATGCTACCTTATCCTATTCTATCTTACCTTAGCCATTCCTATGCTACCTTCTCCTAATCTATCTTACCTTTATCCATTCCTATCCTACCTTATCCTATCCTATAATGTCATAGCCGTTCATATGCTACCACATCCTATTCTATCATACCTTAGCCATTCCTATCCTACCTTATCTTATTCTGTCTTATATTAGCTGTTCCAACCCAGCTTATTCCCTCATATCTTAGCCGTTCCTATACTACCTTATCCTATTTTATCATATCTTAGCCATTCTTATCCTACCACATCCTGCTCTATCTTACCTTACCCGTTGCTATCCTACCAAATGCTATCTTAGCCGTTCCTATCTTATCCGACTATATCATACCTCAGCCGTTCCTAACCTACCTTATCCTATCTTACACATTCTTATCCTACCACATCCTATTCTATCTTGCCCTAGTCATTCCAATCCTACCTTATACTATTCTATCTTAAATTACTCTTTCCTAACCAGCATATTCTATCATATCTTAGCCGTTCCTAAGCTACCTTATTCTATTCCATCCTATCTTACCCATTCTAATCCTACCACATACAATTCTATCTTACAATTGGCATTCCTATCCTACCTTATCCTATTCTATTATATCTCAGCCGTTCCTATCCTATCTTTTCCTATCCTACACATTCTTATCGTACAACATCCTATCCTATCTTACCTTAACCATTCCTATCCTACCTTAAACTATTCTATCTTACCTTAGCCATTCCTATCCTATCTTGGCCTATTCTATTATACCTTAGCCATTTTTATCCTACCTTATCTTATTCTATCTTATATTAGCCGTTCCTATACCACCTTATCCTATCATATCTTTGCCATTTTCATCCTACCACATCCTATTCTATCTTAGCTTACCCGTTGCTATCCTACCTAATGCTATCTTAGCCGTTCCTATCTTATACGATTCTATCATACCTCAGCTGTTCCTATCCTACGTTATACTATTCTATCTCATATTACTCTTTCCTAACCAGCTTATTGTATCATATCTAAGCCGTTCCTATGCTACCTTATCTTATTCTATCTTACCTTTAGCCATTGCTATCCTACCTTATTCTATTCTGTCATATCTTAGCCGTTCATATGCTACCTTATTCTATTCCATCCTATCTTACCCGTTCTAATCCAACCACATGCTATTCTATCTTACAACTGGCATTCCTATCCTACCTTATCCTATTCTATCATATCTTAGCCATTCCTGTCCTACCTTATCCTATCTTACACATTCTTATCCTACCACATCCTATTCTATCTTACCTTAACCATTCCTATCCTACCTTACCCTATTCTACCATATCTTACCCGTTCCTTTCCTACCTCATCCTATTCCATCCTATCTTACCCATTCTAATCCTACCACATACAATTCTATCTTACAATTGGCATTCCTATCCTACCTTATCCTATTCTAATATATCTTAGCCGTTCCTATCCTATCTTATCCTATCCTACACATTCTTATCTTACAACATCCTATCCTATCTTACCTTAACCATTCCTATCCTACCTTATCCTATTCTATCTTACCTTAGCCATTCCTATGCTATCTTGGCCTATTCTATTATACCTTAGCCATTTTTATCCTACCTTATCTTATTCTATCTTATATTAGCCGTTCCTATACTACCTTATCGTATCATATCTTTGCCATTTTCATCCTACCACATCCTATTCTATCTTAGCTTACCCATTGCTATCCTACCTAATGCTATCTTAGCCATGCCTGTCTTATACGTTTCTATCATACCTCAGCTGTTCCTATCGTACCTTGTCCTATTCTATCTTATATTACTCTTTCCTAACCAGCTTATTCTATCATATCTTAGCCGTTCATATGCTACCACATCCTATTCTATCATACCTTAACCATTCCTATCCTACCTTATCCTATTCTATCTTACCTTAGCCATTCCTATCCTATCTTGGCCTATTCTATCATACCTTAGCCAATTTTATCCTACCTTATCTTATTCTATCATATCTTAGCCGTTCCTATGCTACCTTATATTGTTCTATCTTACCTTAGCCATCCCTATGCTACCTTCTCCTATTCTATCTTACCTTTAAGATAAGATAAGATAAGAAAAAACTTTATTCATCCCGAGGGAAATTCTTTTGTCCTTTACATGCTCAGTGCAACAATAGGAGTAAAGGTAAGGTGAAGAAAATAATAGTGCAAAGTAGCTATGAGTGATACTGTATTGTAACTATATAAATACACATAAATACTCATACTCTGTAAAAAGTTAAAAAAGAGAAAACTATAACTAAGCTATAACAAACATAATAAAATAACAGATTATTAGTGCATGTGTAATGAAAAGTGACTAAGTGTTTGTGCCTTGAATAATTGCAATAGCAGCATGTGATCATGGATAAAACACACATTCGATAACAAACAGAGGAGTAATATTGCACGATCCAAATGAGTCTTAATGACAGATTCTGAGAAGGTCATCTACAGAATGAGGAAGAGTTATACAGTCTTATTGCCACCGGTAGAAAGGATTTCCTGTGGCATTCGGTTCTGCATTTGGAGGCAATGAGTCTTTTGCTGTGGGAGCTCTGATGACCCATCATGTCTGCGTGCATGGGGTGGGAGGGGTTGTCCATGATGCTGAGAAGCTTTTTCAGCATTCTCCTCTCAGACACCTCCGCCAGCTTCTCCAGTCTGACCCCCAGGACAGAACCAGCCTTTTTAATCAGCTTGTTCAGCCTGTTGGCATCAGCTGCCTTCACCACATTGCCCCAGCACACAGCTGCAAAAAACACTGCGCTCTCCACCACAGAGTGATAGAACATAGTCAGCATTTTCCTACAAACATTGAAAGATCTGAGCCTCCTTAGCAGGTAAAGCCGGCTCTGCCCTTTCTTGAAAACAATATCTGTGTTCTTGGACCAGTCCAGCTTACTGTCAATGTGAACCCCCAGGTATCTGTAATCCTCAACCACCTCAACATCTGTTCCTCTGATGGTGACAGGGGTGGAAAGAGGAGCCTGCTTCCTAAAGTCCACGACCAGTTCCTTTGTCTTTGTGATGTTTAGCTGTAAATGGTTCAGCTCACACCACTCAACAAAGCTGTCCACCACACTCCTGTATTCATCCTCCTGTCCGTCCCTGACACAGGCCACAATGGCAGAGTCATCAGAGAATTTCTGCAGGTGACACGACTGGGACCTGTACCTGAAGTCAGACGTGTAGAGGGTGAAGAGGAAGGGAGATAGGACAGTCCCCTGTGGCGCCCCCGTGCTGCTCAGGATGCTATCAGAGCAGCAGCTCTTCAGCCGGACATGCTGTGGGCGATTTGTTAGGTAGTCTGTAATCCAGGCTACCAGTGGGGCGTCCACCTGCATTTCCGTGAGCTTATTCCCCAGCAGTGATGGTCTGATTGTGTTAAAGGCACTGGAGAAGTCAAAAAACATGACCCTCACAGTGTTTCCTACAATGTCCAAATGAGAATAAGCCTGGTTCAGCAGGTAGATGATCGCATCCTCCACGCCGATGTGGGGCCGGTACGCAAACTGTAGGGGGTCCAGCCAAGGCTCCACCTGCAGCCGCAGATGTTTCAGGATAAGTCTCTCCAGCGCTTTCATGACATGTGAAGTCAGAGCCACTGGCCTGTAGTCGCCGGGGGTCGAAGGGTGGATCTTTTTGGGGACAGGAACCAGACAGGATGTCTTCCAGAGTGATGGGACCCTCTGCAGTTTCAGACTCATATTGAATATCAGATGTAGAACTCCGCACAGCTGGGCAGCACAGCACCTGAGGGCCCTGGGACTGATGCCATCAGGACCTGCAGCTTTACTGGGCTGAAGTCTACACAGTTCCCTTCTGATGTCATCCGATGAGAGGGACAGAGAGAGACAGTCTATGGGGGCAATAGACGGAGTAGGAGAATGGAGAAGGTGAGAAGGGCTGAGTGTGGGGGGAGGAGACGTAGGGGAGTCAAACCTATTGAAGTGCAGATTTAAGTTATTTGCACATTCCACGTCTCCATCCATCCCAACACCTCTCTTTTGTTTCAGACCAGTAATGGCCCTCATTCCATTCCACACATCCCTTGAGTTGTTTTCCTGGAGTTTACTTTCCAGCTTCCTCCTGTAGCAGTCTTTCCCCTCAGTTATCTTAAGTTTAAGTTCCCTCTGTACCAGTTTAAACTGTTCTTTGTCACCGTTACTGAAAGCTCTCTTCTTTTTGTTGAGTGTGGCTTTGATGTCTTTAGTTACCCAGGGTTTATTGTTGGGGAAGCAACGAACAGTTTTTTTGGGAACAACAGTGTCCACACAGAAGTTAATGTATTCTGTGACGCAGTCTGTAAGATTGTCTATATTGTCCCTATGGGCACTGCAAAGAACATCCCAGTCTGTTGCCTCAAAGCATCCCTGCAGAATCTCCTCTGTCTCCCTTGTCCATCTCGTCACAGTTTTCTTGACTGCAGGTTGTCTTTGTACGGCAGGTTTGTAAACGGGCTGAAGATGGACCAGGCTGTGGTCAGCCCTGCCCAGGGGAGGTAGAGAGATGGAGTTGTATGCCTCAGTAGCATTGGCATAGAACATGTCCAGTGTTTTATTGTCTCTGGTTTTGCAGTTTACATATTGCTTGAAATTTGGTAGAACAGTGGAGAGGTTTGCGTGATTGAAATCACCCGTGACAGCCATAAAAGCGGCCGGACTTCGAGTCAGGATGTCCGCGGTCACCGAACTGATGACGTCATACGCCTGCGCCACGTTAGCGTCGGGGGCTATGTAAACAATAATGATAACGACGAGGGAAAACTCCCTGGGCAGATAATATGGCCTGAGACCGACTGCTAACAGTTCAATGTGTTTAGTACACACAGCCATCTTCACCTTAACGTGACTGGGGGAACACCAGCGGTTGTTTACATAAAGAGCGAGTCCTCCTCCCCTCTTCTTCTCACTCCTGACGGTGTCCCTGTCCGCTCTCACACACTGAAACCCGTTTAAATCCACCACAGAGTCGGGGATGTTTTCATGCAGCCATGTCTCCGTGAAACACATAACACTGCACTCCCGGAAAACTTTCATCGTCCTTGTTAGCGCGGCCAGCTCGTCCATCTTATTCACCAGAGATCTAACATTACCAGTCACAACAGACGGGAGAGAAGGACGAAATCTTTTCATCTTCCGCCGTTGTGCTTTCCCGGCTCTGCAGCCACGGTAGTTCCTCTTGAACTCCGCGGGGATGTCGTGCCGAACGCCGGCGCGGCTGTGCTGCCGGAGCCCCAGCAGCTTGCCTCGACTGTAAACAAGGGATCCGTGTGGCGTCGTATTCATCGCAGCGGCGTGCAGGAGTAGTTATCCTTAACGTGTCTTGATAATTAAATAATTACTCTATCAATACAAATACTATAAACTAAGACACTAACTAAAATAAATAAATAAAGAAAACAGAAAAGAAGAAGAAAAGCAACATAGATGCACAGAGCACGCAGGACAGGCTGCCGTCCGAGACGGCGCCGGAAGTGAAATCCTTTCCTTTATCCATTCCTATCGTCCCTTATCCTATCCTGAAATATCTTAGCCGTTCATATGCTACCACATCCTATTCAATCATACCTTAGCCATTCCTATCCTACCTTATCTTATTCTGTCTTATATTAGCCGTTCCAAACCAGCTTATTCCCTCATATCTTAGCCGTTCCTATACTACCTTATCCTATTTTATCATATCTTAGCCACTTATCCTACCACATCCTACTCTATCTTACCTTACCTGTTGCTATCGTACCTAATGCTATCTTAGCCGTTCCTATCTTATCCGATTATATCATACCTCAGCCGTTCCTAACCTACCTTATCCTATCTTACACATTCTTATCCTACCACATCCTATTCTATCTTGCCCTAGTCATTCCAATCCTATCTTATACTATTCTATCTTAAATTACTCTTTCCTAACCAGCATATTCTATCATATCTTAGCCGTTCCTAAGCTACCTTATTCTATTCCATCCTATCTTACCCATTCTAATCCTACCACATGCTATTCTATCTTACAATTGGCATTCCTATCCTAACTTATCCTATTCTTTTATATCTTAGCCGTTCCTATCCTATCTTATCCTATACTACACATTCTTATCCTACCACATCCTATTCTATCTTGCCCTAGTCATTCCAATCCTACCTTATACTATTCTATCTCATATTACTCTTTCCTAACCAGCTTTTTCTATCATATCTTAGCCGTTCCTATGCTACCTTATCCTATTCTATCTTACCTTTAGCCATTGCTATCCTACCTTATCCTATTCTATTATATCTTAGCCGTTCCTATCCTACCTTATCCAATCTTACACATTCTTATCCTACCACATCCTATTCTATCTTACCTTAACCATTCCTATCCTACCTTATCCTATTCTATTATATCGTAGCCGTTCCTATCCTATCTTATCCTATCCTACACATTCTTATCCTACCACATCCTATCCTATCTTACCTTAACCATTCCTATCCTACCTTATCCAATTCTATCTTACCTTCGCCATTCCTATCCTATCTTGGCCTATTCTATCATACCTTAGCCATTTTTATCCTACCTTATCTTATTCTATCTTATATTAGCCGTTCCTATACCACCTTATCCTATCATATCTTTGCCATTTTCATCCTACCACATCCTATTCTATCTTAGCTTACCCGTTGCTATCCTACCTAATGCTATCTTAGCCCTTCCTATCTTATACGATTCTATCATACCTCAGTTGTTCCAATCCTACGTTATACTATTCTATCTCATATTACTCTTTCCTAACCAGCTTATTGTATCATATCTTAGCCGTTCCTATGCTACCTTATTCTATTCCATCCTATCTTACCCATTCTAATCCAACCACATGCTATTCTATCTTACAACTGGCATTCCTATCCTACCTTATCCTATTCTATCATATCTTAGCCATTCCTGTCCTACCTTATCCTATCTTACACATTCTTATCCTACCACATCCTATTCTATCTTACCTTAACCATTCCTATCCTACCTTACCCTATTCTACCATATCTTACCCGTTCCTTTCCTACCTCATCCTATTCCATCCTATCTTACCCATTCTAATCCTACCACATACAATTCTATCTTACAATTGGCATTCCTATCCTACCTTATCCTATTCTATTATATCTTAGCTGTTCCTATCCTATCTTATCCAATCCTACACATTCTTATCTTACAACATCCTATCCTATCTTACCTTAACCATTCCTATCCTACCTTATCCTATTCTATCTTACCTTAGCCATTCCTATCCTATCTTGGCCTATTCTATTATACCTTAGCCATTTTTATCCTACCTTATCTTATTCTATCTTATAGTAGCCGTTCCTATACTACCTTATCCTATCATATCTTTGCCATTTTCATCCTACCACATCCTATTCTATCTTAGCTTACCCGTTGCTATCCTACCTAATGCTATCTTAGCCATGCCTGTCTTATACGTTTCTATCATACCTCAGCTGTTCCTATCGTACCTTGTCCTATTCTATCTTATATTACTCTTTCCTAACCAGCTTATTCTATCATATCTTAGCCGTTCCTATGCTACCTTATCCTATTCTATCTTACCTTTGCCATTCCTATGCTACCTTCTCCTATTCTATCTTACCTTTATCCATTCCTATCCTACCTTATCCTATCCTATAATATCTTAGCCGTTCATATGCTACCACATCCTATTCTATCATACCTTAGCCATTCCTATCCTACCTTATCTTATTTTGTCTTATATTAGCCGTTCCAAACCAGCTTATTCCCTCATATCTTAGCCGTTCCTATACTACCTTATCCTATTTTATCATATCTTAGCCATTTTTTATCCTACCACATCCTACTCTATCTTATCTTACCCGTTGCTATCGTACCAAATGCAATCTTAGCCGTTCCTATCTTATCTGATTATATCATATCTTAGCCGTTCCTAACCTACCTTATCCTATCTTACACATTCTTATCCTACCACATCCTATTCTATCTTGCGCTAGTCATTCCAATCCTACCTTATACTATTCTATCTCATATTACTCTTTCCTAACCAGCTTATTCTATCATATCTTAGCCGTTCCTATGCTACCTTATCCTATATTATCATATCTTAGCCATTCTTATCCTACCACATCCTACTCTAACTTACTTTACCCGTTGCTATCCTACCAAATGCTATCTTAGCTGTTCCTATCTAATCCGATTATATCATTCCTAAGCCATTCCTAACCTACCTTATCCTATCTTACACATTCTTATCCTACCACATCCTATTCTATCTTGACCTTGTCATTCCAATCCTACATTATACTATTCTATCTCATATTACTCTTTCCTAACCAGCTTATTCTATCATATCTTAGCCGTTCCTATGCTACCTTATCCAATTCTATCTTACCTTTAGCCATTGCTATCCTACCTTATTCTAATCTATCATATCTTAGCCGTTCATATGCTACCTTATTCTATTCCATCCTATCTTACCCATTCTAATCCTACCACATGCTATTCTATCTTACAATTGGCATTCCTATCCTACCTTATCCTATTCTATTATATCTCAGCCGTTCCTATCCTATCTTTTCCTATCCTAAACATTCTTATCCTACAACATCCTATCCTATCATACATTAACCATTCCTATCCTACCTTAAACTATTCTATTATCCCTTAGCCATTCCTATGCTATCTTGGCCTATTCTATTATACCTTAGCCGTTCCTAACCTACCTTATCCTACCTTATACATTCTTATCCTACCACATCCTATTCTATCTTGCCCTAGTCATTCCAATCCTAACTTAAACTATTCTATCTCATATTAGCTGTTCCAAACCAGCTTGTTCCCTCATATCTTAGCCGTTCCTATACTACCTTATCCTATTTTATCATACCTTAGCCATTCTTATCCTACCACATCCTGCTCTATCTTACGTTTATCCATTCCTATCCTACCTTATCCTATCCTGTAACATCTTAGCCGTTCATATGCTACCACATCCTATTCTATCATACCTTAGCCATTCCTATACTACCTCATCTTATTCTGTCTTATATTAGCCATTCGAAACCAGCTTATTCCCTCATATCTTAGCCGTTCCTATACTACCTTATCCTATATTGTCATATCTTAGCCATTCTTATCCTACCACATCCTACTCTATCTTAACTTACCCGTTGCTATCCTACCAAATGCTATCTTAGCCGTTCCTATCTAATCCGATTATATCATACCTTAGCCATTCCTAACCTACCTTATCCTATCTTACACATTCTTATCCTACCACATCCTATTCTATCTTGACCTAGTCATTCCAATCCTACGTTATACTATTATACCTAATCTCATATTACTCTTTCCTAACCAGCTTATTCTATCATTTCTTAGCCGTTCCTATGCTACCACATCCTATTCTATCTTACCTTTACCATTCCAATCCTACCTTAGCCTATACTATCATATCTTACCCGTTCCTTTCCTACCTTATCCTATTCCATCCTATCTTACCCATTCTTATCCTACCACATCCTATCCTATCTTACCTTAACCTTTCCTATCCTAACTTATACTATTCAATCTCATGATACTCTTTCCTAACCAGCTTATTCTATCATATCTTAGCCGTTCCTATGCTACCTTATCCTATTCTATCTTACCTTTAGCCATTGCTATCCTACCTTATTCTATTCTATCATATCTTAGCCGTTCCTATCCTACCTTATCCTATCTTACACATTCTTATCCTACCACACCCTATTCTATCTTACCTTAACCATTCCTATCCTACCTTAGCCTATACTATCATATCTTACCCGTTCCTTTCCTACCTTATCCTATTCCATCCTATCTTACCCATTCTTATCCTACCACATCCTATCCTATATTACCTTAACCTTTCCTATCCTACCTTATCCTATTCTATCTTACCTTAGCCATTCCTATCCTATCTTGGCCTATTCTATCATACCTTAGCCATTTTTATCCTACCATATCTTATTCTATCTTATATTAGCCGTTTCTATACCACCTTATCCTATCATATCTTTGCCATTTTCATCCTACCACATCATATTCTATCTTAGCTTACCCGTTGCTATCCTACCTAATGCTATCTTAGCCGTTCCTATCTTATACGATTCTATCATACCTCAGCTGTTCCTATCGTACCTTATCCTATTCTATCTCATATTACTCTTTCCTAACCAGCTTATTGTATCATATCTTAGCCGTTCCTATGCTACCTTATTCTATTCCATCCTATCTTACCCATTCTAATCCAACCACATGCTATTCTATCTTACAACTGGCATTCCTATCCTACCTTATCCTATTCTATCATATCTTAGCCATTCCTGTCCTACCTTATCCTATCTTACACATTCTTATCCTACCACATCCTATTCTATCTTACCTTAACCATTCCTATCCTACCTTACCCTATTCTACCATATCTTACCCGTTCCTTTCCTACCTCATCCTATTCCATCCTATCTTACCCATTCTAATCCTACCACATACAATTCTATCTTACAATTGGCATTCCTATCCTACCTTATCCTATTCTATTATATCTTAGCTGTTCCTATCCTATCTTATCCAATCCTACACATTCTTATCTTACAACATCCTATCCTATCTTACCTTAACCATTCCTATCCTACCTTATCCTATTCTATCTTACATTAGCCATTCCTATCCTATCTTGGCCTATTCTATTATACCTTAGCCATTTTTATCCTACCTTATCTTATTCTATCTTAT
This sequence comes from Brienomyrus brachyistius, assembly GCF_023856365.1. NCBI lineage: Eukaryota > Metazoa > Chordata > Actinopteri > Osteoglossiformes > Mormyridae > Brienomyrus > Brienomyrus brachyistius. The sequence goes on from NW_026042313.1 coordinate 2,174,451, forward strand.
AGTAGCCGTTCCTATACTACCTTATCCTATCATATCTTTGCCATTTTCATCCTACCACATCCTATTCTATCTTAGCTTACCCGTTGCTATCCTACCTAATGCTATCTTAGCCATGCCTGTCTTATACGTTTCTATCATACCTCAGCTGTTCCTATCGTACCTTGTCCTATTCTATCTTATATTACTCTTTCCTAACCAGCTTATTCTATCATATCTTAGCCGTTCCTATGCTACCTTATCCTATTCTATCTTACCTTAGCCATTCCTATGCTACCTTCTCCTATTCTATCTTAGCTTTATCCATTCCTATCCTACCTTATCCTATCCTATAATATCTTAGCCGTTCATATGCTACCACATCCTATTCTATCATACCTTAGCCATTCCTATCCTACCTTATCTTATTTTGTCTTATATTAGCCGTTCCAAACCAGCTTATTCCCTCATATCTTAGCCGTTCCTATACTACCTTATCCTATTTTATCATATCTTAGCCATTTTTTATCCTACCACATCCTACTCTATCTTACCTTACCCGTTGCTATCGTACCAAATGCAATCTTAGCCGTTCCTATCTTATCTGATTATATCATACCTTAGCCGTTCCTAACCTACCTTATCCTATCTTACACATTCTTATCCTACCACATCCTATTCTATCTTGCGCTAGTCATTCCAATCCTACCTTATACTATTCTATCTCATATTACTCTTTCCTAACCAGCTTATTCTATCATATCTTAGCCGTTCCTATGCTACCTTATCCTATATTATCATATCTTAGCCATTCTTATCCTACCACATCCTACTCTATCTTACTTTACCCGTTGCTATCCTACCAAATGCTATCTTAGCTGTTCCTATCTAATCCGATTATATCATTCCTAAGCCATTCCTAACCTACCTTATCCTATCTTACACATTCTTATCCTACCACATCCTATTCTATCTTGACCTTGTCATTCCAATCCTACATTATACTATTCTATCTCATATTACTCTTTCCTAACCAGCTTATTCTATCATATCTTAGCCGTTCCTATGCTACCTTATCCAATTCTATCTTACCTTTAGCCATTGCTATCCTACCTTATTCTAATCTATCATATCTTAGCCGTTCATATGCTACCTTATTCTATTCCATCCTATCTTACCCATTCTAATCCTACCACATGCTATTCTATCTTACAATTGGCATTCCTATCCTACCTTATCCTATTCCATTATATCTCAGCCGTTCCTATCCTATCTTTTCCTATCCTAAACATTCTTATCCTACAACATCCTATCCTATCTTACATTAACCATTCCTATCCTACCTTAAACTATTCTATTATCCCTTAGCCATTCCTATGCTATCTTGGCCTATTCTATTATACCTTAGCCGTTCCTAACCTACCTTATCCTATCTTATACATTCTTATCCTACCACATCCTATTCTATCTTGCCCTAGTCATTCCAATCCTAACTTAAACTATTCTATCTCATATTAGCTGTTCCAAACCAGCTTGTTCCCTCATATCTTAGCCGTTCCTATACTACCTTATCCTATTTTATCATACCTTAGCCATTCTTATCCTACCACATCCTGCTCTATCTTACGTTTATCCATTCCTATCCTACCTTATCCTATCCTGTAACATCTTAGCCGTTCATATGCTACCACATCCTATTCTATCATACCTTAGCCATTCCTATACTACCTTATCTTATTCTGTATTATATTAGCCATTCCAAACCAGCTTATTCCCTCATATCTTAGCCGTTCCTATACTACCTTATCCTATATTGTCATATCTTAGCCATTCTTATCCTACCACATCCTACTCTATCTTAACTTACCCGTTGCTATCCTACCAAATGCTATCTTAGCCGTTCCTATCTAATCCGATTATATCATACCTTAGCCATTCCTAACCTACCTTATCCTATCTTACACATTCTTATCCTACCACATCCTATTCTATCTTGACCTAGTCATTCCAATCCTACGTTATACTATTATACCTAATCTCATATTACTCTTTCCTAACCAGCTTATTCTATCATTTCTTAGCCGTTCCTATGCTACCACATCCTATTCTATCTTACCTTTACCATTCCTATCCTACCTTAGCCTATACTATCATATCTTACCCGTTCCTTTCCTACCTTATCCTATTCCATCCTATCTTACCCATTCTTATCCTACCACATCCTATCCTATTTTACCTTAACCTTTCCTATCCTAACTTATACTATTCTATCTCATGATACTCTTTCCTAACCAGCTTATTCTATCATTTCTTAGCCGTTCCTATGCTACCTTATCCTATTCTATCTTACCTTTAGCCATTGCTATCCTACCTTATTCTATTCTATCATATCTTAGCCGTTCCTATCCTACCTTATCCTATCTTACACATTCTTATCCTACCACATCCTATTCTATCTTACCTTAACCATTCCTATCCTACCTTAGCCTATACTATCATATCTTACCCGTTCCTTTCCTACCTTATCCTATTCCATCCTATCTTACCCATTCTTATCCTACCACATCCTATCCTATATTACCTTAACCTTTCCTATCCTACCTTATCCTATTCTATCTTACCTTAGCCATTCCTATCCTATCTTGGCCTATTCTATCATACCTTAGCCATTTTTATCCTACCATATCTTATTCTATCTTATATTAGCCGTTTCTATACCACCTTATCCTATCATATCTTTGCCATTTTCATCCTACCACATCATATTCTATCTTAGCTTACCCGTTGCTATCCTACCTAATGCTATCTTAGCCGTTCCTATCTTATACGATTCTATCATACCTCAGCTGTTCCTATCGTACCTTATCCTATTCTATCTCATATTACTCTTTCCTAACCAGCTTATTCTATCATATCTAAGCCGTTCCTATGCTACCTTATGCTATTCCATCCTATCTTACCCATTCTAATCCTACCACATCCTATTCTATCTTACAATTGGCATTCCTATCCTTCCTTATCCTATTCTATTATATCTCAGCCGTTCCTATCCTATATTTTCCTATCCTACACAT